>NW_028074169.1:661847-1261847 GCF_014824575.4 Sturnira hondurensis | reverse complement strand
AAACAAAGACAGCCCAGAGCAAGTAGAAGGAAGGAAATAACCAAGATCAGAGCAGAATTAAATGACATAGAAACTAAAAGCACAATTCTAAGGATCAATGAATCCAGGAGTTGGTTTTTTGAAAAGATAAACAAAATAGACAAAACTTTAGGTAGGCTCATCAAGAAAAGAAGAGGACCCAAATAAACACAATCAGAAATGAAAGAGGAGAGATTACAACCAATACCACAGAAATAGAAGGGATTGTAAGGAATTACTATGAAGAACTGTATGCCAAGAAATTAGAAAACCTAGGTGAAATGGACAAATTTCTGGAAAAATATTATCTTCTAAAACTCAATGAAAAAGAAGCAGAAAATCTGAACAGGACAATAACAGCAAATGAAATTGAAGCAGTAATCAAAAACTCCCATTGCACAAAAGCCCTGGACCAGATGGTTTCACAAGAGAACTCTACAAAGCTTTTAAGGAAGAGCTAACCCCTATGCTTCACAGACTATTCCAAAAAATCCAAAAGGATGGAACACTCCCCAATTCTTTTTATGAAGCCAGCATCATCCTAATTCCAAAGCCTGATAGAGACACAACAAAGAAAGAAAACTTCAGGCCAATATTACTGATGAACATAGACACTAAAATCGTCAATAAAATATTGGCAAATGTCATCCAGCAATACATCAAAAAGGTCATACATCACGACCAAGTGGGATTCATCCCAGGGATACAAGGGTGGTTCAATATTCATAAATCAGTAAATGTAATACATCACATAAACAAAAGCAAAGACCAAAACCACATTATCATATCAATAGACTCGGAAAGAGCTTTTGATAAGGTATAACACCCATTTATGATAAAGATACTCAGAAAAATGGGAATAGAGGGAGCATTCCTCAATATCATAAAGGCCATATATGAAAGACCTACAGCCTACATCATACTCAATGGGCAAAAACTAAAATCTTTTCCACGAAGATCAGGAAGAAGACAAGATTGCCCACTTTCACCACTTCTATTCAATATAGTATTAGAAGTTCTAGCCACAGCGATCAGACAAGAAAAAGAAATAAAAGGCATTCGAATTGGAAAGGAGGAAAGAAAACTGGCATTGTTTGCAGATGACATGATAGTGTACATGGAAAATCCTAGAGCCTCTACCAAAAAACTGCTTGAACTAATAAATGAATTTGGCAAAACACTGGGATACAAAGTCAATATCCAGAAATCAAAGGCATTTTTGTATACCAACAATGAAGCAGCAGAAGCAGAAATCAAGAAAAAAATCCCATTCGCGGAGATCGGGGAAGATGGCGGCGGAGTAGGAAAAAGGATTTCGCTTCTCTCCACGCGCCGGAGAAGGACCTGGCTGATCTGCGGAAGAACACAGCAGATGCTAAACTGGGACTCAGCATATAAGAAAGCAGGACCCCAGAGACTGTAGCGGACACTGAATGACCAGAAGTTGAGGAGAGGAGACGACCACAAATCAACAAGGTATGAGGGAGCAGCACAGAGGCGGCCGCGGGGCCCCCTGCCAGGCCAAGCCAGGGCCCGGGCCGGCCGCCCCGGTCTCTGAGAGCCGAGGGTGGGCAACACCGTCTCTGGGAGAGAACTGGTCACCGGCACCACCCCTGTCCGGCAGGGCGCAGATTGGAAAACACCATAAGAGATCGGTCTTCCAGTAGTGGCAGAGAGAGGAGTGAGCATTCGGAAGCAAGCTCCGATAACCCGTGGAGTCAGGTTGCTGGCTTGGGAGAACTGAGAGTTGCCAGAGCACTCCCTGCTTCAAGGGGCCCATGCCTGCCTGCGAGCAGTCCCGGGGAATCTCGGACTGCTGTCAGGGCCTCCAGAAGTGGGTCAGTTTCGAGCTCCATCCCTACTCAGCCGGCACAGATCAGCTCCATCCCTGCTCGCCGGTGTCGAGGCTGTGCAGACCGTCTGCATCCTTGCTCAGCTGGTGCAGACTAGGAGACACTGTGAGTCAAGCATTGATCTTCAGCTTGACCAGCTGCAAGTCGCTGACGCCTCCCCGGCACCCGGGCGTCCCGTGCCATAGCAGGCACGGGCACCTACAGCCGCGCGCGCCCCCCGGGCCCCCGGTTTCCTGGACCACGGGTAGCGGTAGCTCGCACCTCCCCGGTCCCGAGGGGCCCCGAGCGGCCCCGAGCAGGCTGTCTACTCGGGGAACTGCCAGTCGCCCGTGCTTTTCCGGTGGGGCGGGGTCTGCGCCGACCCTCGGCTTGGGGAATTGAGAGTCGCCCAGGTGATCCCTGTGGCACAGGACCTGCACTGGCTGGCGAATAAATTCGGGGAGTCTCTGGCTGCTGGCTGGGCCCCTGGAAGAGAGCCAGTCACCAGCTTCACCCCTACTCAGTCGGCGCAGACAGGGAAACACAGGGAGTCGGGCTGTTGCTGTTGGGTTTCGGAGAATTGTGAGTTGCCCTGTGTATTCAGCCACAACACAGGGAAAGGTCCACACCCAAGCCTACGAGAACAAGAAAGCCAGGCTGGGAGCGTGCACCCTCATGTCAGACCAGGGATAGGAAGCCTGGGAGAAAATCTGCTCTCAGTAGGATGCGGGTGAGAGGCGCCAGTCTGTATCTTGGGGGGTACTGGCAAGACCAGTTGAGTGTACCAAGGCGCGAGAAGAGCCACAATAACAGCCCCTCAGGCTGCTGCAGTTAGTGAGACCAAACGGGTTGACTCGCTGGACACCAACCGGAGGAGTAGAGAGAGCAGAGAAGACCAAGATACCTACAGGAGACTGCACCACTGAATTCCACAGGTATCCTACCACAGGAGTTCACGCCATAAACTCAGGGTACCAGAACAGATCAATCTAAGAAGCTGAGGCCAACGAGAAGAGCAGCACAAACAATGGGGAGACAAAGAAACAATCCCCAAATGAAAGAAAAGGAGGAAGCCACAGAAAGAATGTTAGATGAAATAGAGGCCAGTCAACTATCAGATGTGGAATTCAAAGCACTGGTTATCAGGAAATTCAAAGAGCTTACAACGAACTACCAGAAACTACAGGGGAGCTACAATGAACTCTCCACAAATTATACCAGCATGAAAAAGGAAATAGAAGCCATCAGCAAAGGCCAAGAGGAAATGAAAAATACAATTTCTGAATTGAAGAACACAGTAGAAGGTATGAAGAGTAGGATTGATGAGGCGGAGGACCGCATAAGCGAGCTCGAAGACAAGGTGGAAAGAATCTCCCAGACAGACGAGGTAATGGAAAAGAGAATCAGAAAAAATGAGGAGAGTCTAAGAGAAATACAAGACAATATGAAACGTAATAATATCCGAATAATAGGAATACCAGAAGGGGAAGAAGAAGAACAAGGGATAGAAAACCTACTTGAAAGAGTAATAACAGAAAATTTTCCTAAGATGAGGGGAGAGAAAGTCACACGAATCCAGGAATCGCAGAGAGTCCCAGGCAGGTGGAACCCAAAGAGGCCTACTGCAAGACACATCATCATTAAAATGGCAAAACTCCAGGACAAAGAGAGAATCCTAAAGGCAGCAAGGGAGAAAAAGGAAGTAACATACAAGGGGGTCCCAATAAGGTTGGCTAATGACTTCTCAACGGAAACATTCCAAGCAAGAAAAGAATGGCAGGAAATATTCCAAGTAATGAGAAACAGAGGCCTACAACCGAGACTGCTTTATCCAGCAAGGCTCTCAATCAAGATAGAAGGCCAAATAAAGAGCTTCCAAGACAAAAGAAGTCTAAAAGAATACGCCTCCACAAAACCTGCTCTACAAGAATTACTAAAAGGGCTGCTTTAAGGAAAGGAAGGAAAAGAGAGAGACAGAGAGGAACACAGGTACATAAATGGCAATGAATAAGTACCTTTCGATAATAACTTTAAACGTAAATGGATTAAATGCACCAATTAAGAGACATAGAATAGCTGAATGGATAAGAAAGCATGACCCACACATATGCTGCCTACAAGAGACTCACCTGAGGACAAAAGACCACCACAGACTGAAAGTGAAAGGATGGAAACAAATTTTCCAAGCAAATGGACATGAAAAAAAAGCCGGGGTAGCAATCCTCATATCAGACAAAATAGACTTCAAAAAAAAGGCTATAAAGAGAGACCCAGAAGGTCACTTCATAATACTCAAGGGAAGAATCCACCAAGAAGACATTAACATCATAAATATATATGCACCCAACACAGGAGCACCCAAATATATAAAGAAAATCCTAGAGGACCTCAAGAAAGATATTGACAGCAACACAATTATAGTAGGGGATTTTAACACCCCACTGTCAAAAATGGACAGATCTTCCAAACAAAATATCAACAAAGATATAGCAGCATTAAACGACACTCTAGAAGAAATGGACCTAATTGATATATATAGAGCCATCCATCCCAAAGAAACTAAATACACTTTCTTTTCAAACGCACATGGAACATTTTCAAAGATAGATCACATGATAGGACACAAAACCAGTCTCAACAACTTCAGGAAAATAGAAATCATACCAAGCATCTTCTCTGATCACAAGGGACTGAAATTGGAAACCAACCCCACAGGAAAAAACCCAAAACACCCAAAATCATGGAGACTGAATGGTAGGCTATTGAACAATGAATGGGTCAAGATTGAAATTAGGGAGGAAATCAAAAAACTCCTTGAAACAAATGAAAATGAACTCACCACAACCCAAAATTTATGGGACACAGTGAAGGCAGTCCTGAGAGGGAAGTTCATAGCGATACAGGCTCACCTAAAGAGGATAGAAACATTTCAAACAAACAACCTAACCCAACGCCTGCAAGAACTCGAGGAACAACAACAAAGACAGCCCAGAGCAAGTAGAAGGAAGGAAATAACCAAGATCAAAGCAGAATTAAATGACATAGAGACTAAAAGCACAATTCTAAAGATCAATGAATCCAGGAGTTGGTTTTTTGAAAAGATAAACAAAATAGACAAACCTTTAAGTAGGCTCATTAAGAAAAGAAGAGAGAGGACACAAATAAACACAATCAGAAATGAAAGAGGAGAGATTACAACTGATACCACAGAAATAGAAAGGATTGTAAGAAATTACTATGCGGAACTGTATGCCAAGAAATTTGAAAACCTGGGTGAAATGGACAAATTTCTAGAAAAATATAATCTTCCAAAACTCAATGAAAAAGAAGCAGAAAACCTGAACAGGCCAATAACAGCAAATGAAATTGAAGAAGTAATCAAAAAACTCCCATCACACAAAAGCCCTGGGCCAGATGGTTTCACAGGAGAATTCTACAAAGCTTTTAAGGAAGAGCTAACCCCTATTCTTCACAGACTATTCCAAAAAATCCAAAAGGAGGGAAAACTCCCCAACTCTTTCTATGAAGCCAGCATCACCCTAATCCCAAAGCCAGATAGAGACACAACAAAGAAAGAAAATTACAGGCCAATATCACTGATGAACATAGATGCTAAAATCCTCAACAAAATATTGGCAAATCGCATCCAACAATACATCAAAAAGATCATACACCACGACCAAGTGGGATTCATCCCGGGGATGCAAGGATGGTTCAATATACGCAAATCAATAAATGTAATACACCAAATAAACAAAAGCAAAGACAAAAACCACATGGTCATATCAATAGATGCGGAAAAAGCTTTTGATAAGGTACAACACCCATTTATGATAAAGGTACTCAGCAAGGTGGGAATAGAGGGAACATTCCTCAATATAATAAAGGCCATATATGAAAGACCTACAGCCAACATCATACTCAATGGGCAAAAACTAAAAGCTTTTCCACTAAGATCAGGTACAAGACAAGGTTGCCCACTTTCACCACTTCTATTCAATATAGTATTAGAAGTTCTAGCTGCAGCGATCAGACAAGAAAAGGAAATAAAAGGCATCCAAATCGGAAAGGAGGAAACAAAACTGGCATTGTTTGCAGATGACATGATAGTGTACATGGAAAACCCTATAGCCTCTACCAAAAAACTGCTGGAACTAATAAATGAATTTGGCATAACAGCGGGATACAAAGTTAATATCCAGAAATCAAAGGCATTTTTGTATACCAACAATGAAGCAGCAGAAGCAGAAATCAGGAAAAAAATCCCATTCGATATAGCAAAAAGAAAAATAAAATATCTGGGAATAAACCTAACCAAGGAGGTAAAAGACCTGTATGCAGAAAACTACACAACACTGAAGAAAGAAATCAAGGAAGACACAAATAAATGGAAACATATACCGTGTTCATGGATTGGAAGAATTAACATCATCAAAATGTCCATACTACCCAAAGCAATTTACAGATTCAATGCAATACCTATTAAAGTACCAATGGCGTATTTCACAGACATAGAACAAACACTTCAAAAATTTATATGGAACCAGAAAAGACCCCGAATAGCTGCTGCAATTTTGAGAAAGAAGAACAAAGTAGGAGGGATCACAATACCTGATATCAAACTGTATTACAAGGCCACTGTAATCAAAACAGCCTGGTACTGGCACAAAAACAGGCACATAGACCAATGGAATAGAACAGAGAGCCCAGAAATAAACCCAACTCTCTACAGTCAATTAATATTCGACAAAGGGGGCAATAACATAAAATGGAGTAAAGACAGCCTTTTCAACAAATGGTGTTGGGAGAACTGGACAGCTACATGCAAAAAAATGAAACTTGAGCACCAACTTACACCATACACCAAAATAAATTCAAGGTGGATAAAAGACTTAAATATAAGCCGTGAAACCATTAAAACCCTAGAGGAGAGCCTTGGCAAGAAAATCTCAGATATTCTACGCAGCAATATTTTTACTGATACGTCCCCTAGAGCAAGGAACATAAAGGAAAGAATAAACAAATGGGATCTCATCAAAATTAAAAGCTTCTGCATGGCTAAGGAAAACAGTATCAAGATACAAAGAGAAGCAACAGCTTGGGAAAACATATTTGCCAATGATACCTCAGATAAGGGTTTAATCTCCAAAATATACAAAGAACTCATTCGGCTCCACTCAAAGAAGACAAGCAACCCGATTAAAAAATGGGCAGAGGACTTGAACAGACATTTCTCCAAGGAGGACATACAGAGAATCCAGAGACACATGAAAAGATGCTCGATATCACTAGCTATCAGAGAGATGCAAATTAAAACCGCAATGAGATACCACTTAACACCAGTCAGATTGGCTATCATAAACAAAGAAACAAACAACAAGTGCTGGAGAGGTTGTGGGGAAAAGGGGACTCTAGTTCACTGTTGGTGGGATTGCAGACTGGTACAACCACTATGGAAAACAGTATGGAATTTTCTAAGAAAACTAAAAATGAACGTACCTTTTGACCCAGCAATTCCACTCTTGGGGGTATATCCTAAGAACCCTGAAACACCAATCCAAAAGAACCTCTGCACCCCGATGTTCATAGCAGCACAATTTACGATAGCCAAGAGTTGGAAGCAGCCTAGATGCCCATCGGTAAATGACTGGATCAAAAAACTATGGTACATTTACACAATGGAATTCTATGCTGCAGAAAGGAAGAAGGAACTACTACCCTTTGCAACATCATGGATGGAACTGGAGAGCATTATGCTGAGCGAAATAAGCCAGGCGGTGAAAGACAAATATCATATGATCTCACCATTAACAGGAATCTAAACAAACCAAACAAGCAAGTAAAATACAACCAATGACACTCAAATATGGAACAGGCTGTCAGGGCCCAGAGGGGAGAGGGGAGAGAATCATAGGGGAAAAGGGAATGGACTCACATGAACAAGTATAAAAGACACATGGACAATAACTAAGGGTTGGGGGTGGAAAGGGGAGGGAGGCGGGGAGCATGGGGTGGGGGGGCGGGCAGGGCTGGGAATATAAGACAGAAACCTGTACTTGAACAAGAATTAAATAAAAATTATATTAAAAAAATCCCATTCGCTATAGCAAAAACAAAAATAAAATATCTGGGAATAAACGTAACCAAGGAGGTAAAAGACCTGTATACAGAAAACTACACATCAATGAAGAAAGAAATCAAGGAAGACAGGAAGAAATGGAAAGATATACCGTGTTCATGGATTGGAAGAATGAACATCATGAAAATGTCCATACTAGCCAAAGCAATTTACAGATTCAATGCAATACCTATTAACGTACAAATTACATATTTCACAGACATAGAACAACACTCAAAAATCTATATAGAACCATAAATGACCACGAATAGCAGCTGCAATTTTGAGAAAGCAGAACAAAGTAGGAGGGATCACAATACCTGTTATCAAACTGTATAATAGGGCCACTGTAATCAAAATAGCCTGGTACTGGCATAAAACAGGCTCATAGACCAATGGAACAGAACAGAGAGCCCAGAAATAAACCCAACTCTCTACAGTCAATTAATATTTGACAAAGAGGGCAGTAACATAAAATGGAGTAAAGATAGCCTCATCAACAAATGGTTTTGGGAGAACTGGACAGCTATGTGCGAAAAAATGAAACTCTTGCACCAACTTACACCATACACCAAAATAAATTCAAGGTGGATAAAAGACTTAAATATAAGCCATGACACCATGAAAGTCCTAGAGGAGAACATTGACAGGAAAATCTCAAATATTTTATGCAGCAACATATTTACTAATATGTCCCCTAAAGTAAGGAATATAAAGGAAAGAATAAAGAAACGGGATCTCATTAAAATTAAAATCTTCTGCATGGCTATAGAAAAGAGTATTAAAATGAATATAGAACCAACTGTATGGGAAAACATATTTGCCAATGATACCTCAGACAAAAGTTTATTTTCCAAAATATACGAAGACGTCACACGAGTTCACCCTCAGAAGACAACTAACCCAATTAAAAAATGAGAAAAGACTTGAACAGACACTTCTCCAAGGAGGACATACAGAGGATCCAGAGACACATACAAGATGCTCAATATTGCTAGCTATCAAAGAGATGTAAATTAAAACCACAATGAGATACCACTTTACACCGGTCAGAATGGCTATTATAAACAAAGCAACAAACAACAAATGTTAGAGAGGTTGTTGGGAAAAAGGGACCATAGTTCACTGTTGGTGGTATTGCAGACTGGTACAATCATTATGGAAAACAGTATGGACTTTCGTCAGAGAACTAAAAATGAACCTGCCTTTTGACCCAGCAATTCCACTGCTAGTAATTTATCTTAAGAACCCTGAAACACCAATCCAAAAGAACCTATGCACCCCAATATTCATAGCAGCACAATTTACAATAGTAAGAGTTGGAAGCAATCCAGGTGCCCATCAGTAAATGAATGGATCAAGAAATTATGGTACATATACACAATGGAATACTATGCAGCGGAAAGAAAGAAGGAGCTCCTGCCCTTTGCAACAGCATGGATGGAACTGGAAAGCATTACGCTGAGTGAAATAAGCCAGGTGTTGAAAGACAAATACCATATGATCTCACCTTTAACAGGAACCTAAACAACAAAACAAACAAGCAAGCAAAATAAAAACAAAGGCAGTGAAATAGAGAACAGGGGGATAGTGCCCAGAGGAGAAAGGGAAGGGAATTTCAGGGGAGAAAAGGGAGGGATTTAGAGTAACTAGTATAAAGGACACATGGACAACAACTAAGGGAGGTGGAAAATGGGATGGTTGTGGGGAGCACTCGGGGGGTGGGCTGGGATGGGAGTAAAGACAGAAAACTGTGCTTGAAAAATAATTAAATAAAAAAGAATGTCACTGATTCTAATAAATTTAATAAGTTGATAAAATATCAAAAAGATTACAAGAAAAAACCATACATATACAAGAAGAATAAAAACAGTTCAGCTTACAAAAGATTTTAGTTTAGACATAGGCCTTGTGTCAGTCACTTTTTTTGTTTTGAGTTGCGAGAGGCTAGTAAAACCAGACAGGATCTTGACATAAGTTATTATTTCCCTGCTTTTGGCCCATGTCTACATGAGGTTTCATTAGCAGTTTGCAGCCTCAGCCAGTCAGCATGGTGAGTTACTTTCTGGATGACCAAAAGAATGATTCTAGTTTATCTGCCTCTGAGGCCTTTTCACCTGGCTCTTGTTCCTGGATTGATAGACTCTCCTTAGTCCTCAGAGGACAGGAAAAACTTTAATCACTAATACATAAATTGTTTCCATCTTCATGTAAGACCCAGTCCACAAGACACAAGCCCAACAGAAAACAATACCTACCCTCAGGCAATCTGCAGCACCCATACAACAGATGTTACACATATAGGACAATGGTGGGTCCTTCTGCAAACATCTGGTTAAATCATGAACCTGCTAGATTTATTCTCCCTGGATGTTCTTTGGTGTTCTACATGGTGCTTCAATTATCTAAGAGTGCATAACAAACCACTCCAAAATAGTGGTCTAAGAAGTAGCAACCATTTTTTTTTTTTTTTTTTTGGTTCATGAGTCTGGAACTTAATTGGGTCAGCTGGGTGGTTTTTGCTTAGGGTCTCAGGATATTGTAGGCAGTTGGTGACTGGAACTGGGGTTTTCTTGAAAGCCTCATAAGTCACATATCTGGCACCTGGGCTGCGAAGATTGAAGTGATGGGATCCCTAGGCATCTCTGTCTCTGATCTTTCCACAAGTGGTGTAGCTAGACTACACTCTCTCAGTGTAGCTATACTTCTTATATGGTCACTGAAGCTCTGTTCACTGCCATTTTGTGTATCTCTGCATTTCCTATTCAACATCACTACTTGGGGATGAAAATAAATTGTTCACACTCAGATAAAAAGTGTGCAATCAGGACCAAAACAGTTAAAAATCTATAAAATTAGGAAGAGAGATTTCAACAAGGCCTCCAGTGTATAAGATGCAAACAGTCTTTCACTGTAAAGGGTTTTTAATATAAATACTCCACTTGCTGAGGAATCAGCTGAGCAGTCCCCTGGCAAGCTAGAAAGGGTAAAAATCTGGGTTCTCTGAGTATATGGTGATGACTACTGTGGGATGTAGGAGGGCAACATGATGTAATTTGGAATCTGGCTGCCTGAATTTAACTCTGACTCAACTACATTCGCTGTGGGCTCTCAAGAAAGTTTCTCAAATCCCTTTCAGCCTCTTTTTCCTCCTCTGAAACATGAGAATGATGGTAGCACCTACCTCATGACTTTTGTGAAAAATAAACTAGATATCCCACCAGAAGCATTAAAAATTATGTCTATTTCAGAGTAATGCTCAAAAACTATTCTCAACTTTTAACATTGGTACCAGAGCTTAGAATTTTTGCCATAAGGCATAGGATTTTTTGTGATAAGACTCTGGACTGATGTTCCCAACTCTCAGAAAACATTGATGCAACTATACATGAGTAGAGATAAATAGAAAGAAGGATTAAAATGTTCAAATGAGTTGGAAACAAAGACAAATCTCCTTTGGCAATTATGAAGCTATAAAAAGAATGAGAGCAGCGTTAGTCTTCTCAACATATTTCCAAAACAACTTGGCTGAATGATAAATTACAGTGCAGACAAGTACTAAATACCCTGAAAGCTACTTTGTACAATCTTGTGAAGGTTTCAGGGCTGAATGCATTTTTTTTGTCAGCAAGAAAATTTTTCAGTCAGGAGTGTGAAAATTGGAATTGCCAAGACTGAAACAAAAACCCCCACATCTCACCATTTTGAGGAGGCACCAAGGTTGAGCTTTGCAGCTGTTGTCCTGTATGAAAGAAAACA
Source organism: Sturnira hondurensis (assembly GCF_014824575.4). Lineage (NCBI taxonomy): Eukaryota > Metazoa > Chordata > Mammalia > Chiroptera > Phyllostomidae > Sturnira > Sturnira hondurensis. Next base: position 1,250,120 of record NW_028074169.1, on the reverse strand, counting down.
TAGGCTCCTGGCTGGAAAAAAATGGAATGTAATTATGTTATAATGAGCTAGGAGAAAATGGTAATAAAAATTGTCATGCAAAACATGATGGATGATGTTTTCAATTCAAACTACTGGAATGCAGCAGTAGAGCAAAATAGCATAATAACTCTTTTCCTTGTCTTCCAACTTGGGAAGCAGAAATGCAGCAGCATATCACATCTTTTTGTTTTATGTTTTTTTCTTGATATAATTATGTCAGGTTTGTGGAATGAAATGTAGCGATAATAAAATAAAGTGGATATACCACTTTTAGACAGAGGCTGTAATTCCATTGGATAGAAATTTTCAGTTGCTTTATATTTTGAAAACAACACAAGGGTTTTCTCATGGTCATTTACATGATGGCAACTATCTGTCTCTAAATATATGGCTTCCAAGTAGTGTGAATTTTATTTACAGTGAGTCAGTGCTAATCACATTTTAAATCACAGTCAGGAAACCAACTGAGATCATTAATCAAGGAGACTCATTTTTTGTTTGTCCATCTGCAAAGGGTGCTGTCTAGCAGTTAGATTTAGTCATAAGTTAATGTTCTTCACAGAGAAAGAAGGTGTATTCTGTTTTTTTAATGATTTAATTATTTTTTTTGAGAGGGGGAAAGGAAGAAGAAAGAAAGGGGAAAACATTGGTGTGTGAGAGAAACATCGATCAGTTGCCTCTCCCACACTCCCAACCAGGGACCTTACACACAACCCAGGCACATGCTCTGATCAGTAATTGAGCCAGGCACCCTTCTGTTTGAAGAAAAATACCCAACACTCACATATTACTTATGAGAGTACAAAATGTTACAACCATTTTGGAAAGCTAGTATTTCCCTATAAAGTTAAGTATACACCTGCACAGAAATTTCACTTCTAGGTTTTACACAAATGGAACAAAATATGTATGTTCACAAGAAGACACACAGAAACAGTAAAAATACAATACCTGGAAAAATACAAATATATAGGAATAGGATAATCGATATTTTGCAGCATTTTCATACAATGAAATAAATACTAAGCACTAATAAAAGAGAAACAAACTACTTATATCTACAACAGCATGAATGAATCTCAAAAATATTGTGATGAGCTATATAAGTTAGATACAAAAGCATGTATGTCGTGTGATTTCATTTATGTGAAGTTCTGGAATAGGTAAAATAACTTACAGTGACAAAAATTAGAGCAGTTGTTGCTTAGAGTGGGGAGGGTTGAATAGAAGTGGGTACAAGGGAATTTGCTAGGGTAATAAAGATGCTATATCTTGACTGAGTGTTGTTACATGGGTGTGGATATTTTTCAAAATGTATCACACACTGAGATCTGTGCACTTTACTGTGTGTAAATTTTACTTCAATAAAAATACAAAATTACCCCCAAAACAATAATTTCATCTAATATTTACATAGGAAAGGTCTTCAGGAGTTTTTTTCTTTTTCTATCTCTTTTTTAGTGGGGAGAGAGAGAGGGACAGGGAGAGATGGAGAGAAACATTGATGTGAGAGAGAAACATCATCAGTTGCCTCTCCCATGTATCCTGACTAGAACTGAACCCGCAACCCAGACATGTGTTCTGACTGAGAATCGAACCCGCGACCTTTTGGTTTATGGGACAATGCTCCAACCAACTGAGCCACAATGGCCATGGCTGTTTAGGAGTTTTCTAACATAGATTCCATGTTAATAATTTAGGAAATCTTAATAACTATAATTCCACGTATTAAAACTAGGAGAATATGGATGTGACCAAAGTTGTTTCAAGGAAAATTTGAAACTTAAAAAGGCTTTTAAAAAAGATTTTATTTATTTATTTTTAGGGAGCAGAAAGGGAGGGAGAAAGAGAGGGAGAGAAACATCAGTGTGTGGTTTCCTCTCGCTTGCCTCTAACTGGGAACCTGGGGAACAACCGAGGCTTGTACCCTTCTAGGGAATTGAACTGATTAACTACTCTTTGATTCTCAAGCCAGCACTTAATCCACTGAGCCATAGCAGCCAGGGCAAAAAAAATTTCAAATTATTTTTTATTTTAAAATTATAATTGACGTATGATATTATATTAGTTTCAAATACACAACCCTCTGATTAGTCATTTAAACAACTTACTAAGTGATAGCTCCAATAAATCTAATACCCATCTAATATCATACTTAGTTATTACAATATAATTGATTATATTCCTTATGCTATCTATATTTTATATTCTTGACTATTCTGTAATTACTAATTTGTCCAAGTCCTTTCACTTTTTCACCTATACCATAAAACTCTTTCCAAGCTGGCAACCATCAAAATGTTCCTTGTATCTATGAGTCTATTTCTGTTTTGCTTGTTTGTTTTTTAGATTTCACATATAAGCAAAACTACCTGACATTTGTCTTTCTCTGTGTGACTTATTGCACTTAGCATAATACTCTCTAAGTCTGTTTATGTTGTTGCAGATAGCAAGATTTTGATCTTTTTTTTACAGCTGAATCATACTCTATTATATATATGCACTACTTCTTTATCTATTCATCTATTGATGAACACTTAGGTTACTTCCATATCTTGGCTATTGTAAATAATGCTGCAATAAACACATTGGTGAATATGACTTTTCAATTTAGCGTTTTGGGTTTCTTTGGATAAATACCCAGTGGTGGAGTTCTTTGTCTCTCGTTAGAACCTTTCTTTAGTCTATTTTTCTGGTATGAGTATTGCTACCCTAACTTTTTAATTTTGTTTTGTTTGCATTTTCATGAAATATCTTTTTCCATACCTATACTATTAGTCTGTGTGTATCTTTTGATCCAAAGTGAATCATCATATGTAAGACATCATACGTAAGGATCTCATCTTGTTATCCATTCAGTCACCATATGTCTTTTTTTTCTTTTTAAAGTATTCTTTATTGATTATGCTATTATAGTTTTCCCAATTTTTCTCCCTTCATCCCCCCTCAACCCCACATCCCCCAACCATCCAGCATTCCCCCCAACCTTAGTTCATGTCCATGGGTTGGTTGTACATATAAGTTCTTTGAGTCCCATTTCCTATGCCATTTTTATCTCTTCGTCTATTTTATGCCTACTAACTATGCTTCTTATTCCCATACTGTTTCCACCCTATGCCTCCTGTCCCTCTCCCCACTGAACCTTCCCTGTAATGTCCATTTCTCTGATTCTGTTCCTCTTCTGGTTGCTTAGTTTTTGTTTTCATTGTTTTTCTTTTCTTTTAGGTTCAGTTGCTAATAACTGAGTTTGTTGTCATTTTATTGTTCATATTTTTTATCTTCTCTTTCTTAGATAAGCCCCTTTAACATTCCATATAATAAGGGCCTGGTGATGATGAACTCCTTTAACTTGAACTTAAGTTAAGTTTGGGAAGCACTTTATCTGTCCTTGCATTGTAAATGATAGCTTTTCTGGATAGAGTAATTTGGGGTGTAGTTCCTTGCCTTTCATGACTTCAAATACTTCTTTCCAACTCTTTTTGGCCTGTAAGGTCTTTTTTGAGAAATCAGCTGATAGCCTTATGGAAATTCCTTCATAGGTAACTGTCTCCTTATCTCTTGCTTCTTTTAGGATTTTCCCTTTGTCTTTAATCTTGGGTAACTTAATGATGATGTGCCTCAGTGTGTTCCTCTTTGGGTCCAACTTCTTTGGGACTCTTTGGGCTTCCTGAACTTCCTGGAAGTCTATTTCCTTTGCCAAATTGAAGAAGTTTTTCTTCATTATTTGTTCAAATAAGTTTTCAATTTCTTGCTCTTCGTCTCCTCCTTCTGGCACCCCTATAATTCGGATATTGGAATGTTCAGGTTGTCCCAGAGATTCCTCAGCCTCTCTTCATTTTTTTGGATTCTTGTTTCTTTATTCTGATCCAGTTGGATGTTTCTTTCTTACTTTGGTTCCAAATCGTTGCTTTGAATACTGGTTTCCTTCTTGTCACTGTTGGTTCCCTGAATATTTTGATTTATTTCATTTTGGGTATCTTTCATTTGTTCTTTCATTTTTCGAATAAGCTCAATCAGTTCTTTGAGCATTTCAATTACCAGGGCTTTAAATTTTCCATCAGATAGGTTGGCAATCTCCTCATCGCTTAGTTCTCTTTCTGAGGTTTTGCTGTGTTCTTTCATTTGGGCCATATTTCTTTGTCTTGACACAGGAAATATGCCAAGATAGGTTGTAAGGGGGTGGGCCTTAGGTATTCACCCAGGCAGGACAACCTTCTTTGGTGTGCTGTCTATGTGGGAGAAGCCAGAGATGGAACAATGCAGCTTGCCTGCTTGTCTCTAGCACACTTTCCAACAGACTCTCCTGTTAGACTGGAAATATCTCTCACCACAGCAACCCCAGCCTTAGCTCACAGTCATCTCTGAGTCTCAATTTTCCCCTTAAGTCAGTCCCTCTCTTGCAGCTCTGCCAAGCTTAGCAGTCAGCCCCACCCCTCAGCTGCCTTGCTGCAGTTTTTCTGAATCAGCCCATGTGGTTCATCTTAGCTGTCTGGTTTTCTGACTGATATTTCCTTTAATTCTTAGGTTGTCAGAGTTCGATGAAGTTTGATTTTCTGGTGCTTTGGTTGTCTATTGATTTTTGATTGGTTGTTATCTTCCTTTTGGTTATGTGAGGAAGCAAAGGGTTACTACCTACACCTCCATCTTGGCTGGAACTCACCATCTGTCTTTTGATTGTAGATTTTAATACATTTAAATTTAAAGTGATTATTGAGATATGTATTTATTGCCATTATTAATCATATTTTTATCATTTTCTTTTTTTCTTCTTACAGAAGACTCTACCATTTCTTGTGGTACTGGTTTGGTGGTAATAAACTCCTTTAGCTTTTATTTGTTGGGAAAGTTTTTTTTATCAGTCCTTTGATTCTAAATGATAACTTTGCTGGGTAGAGTAATCTTCATGGTAGGTCCTTGCTTTTCATCACTTTGAGTGTTTCATGCCAGTCCCTTCTAACCTGCAGAGTTTCCTTTGAGAAATCAGCTGATAGTCTTATGGGAACTTCCTTGTAGGTAGCTAATTGTTTTTCTCTTGCTCCTTTAAAAATTATCTTTGTCTTTACCTTTGACATTTTAATTATGATATATCTTAGTATGGGCCTCTTTGGGTTTATCTTGTTTGGGACTCTCTGTGATTCCTGGACTTGTATTCTATTTCCTTCACCAGGTTAAGAAAGTTTTATTTTATCATTTTTTCAAATAAATTTTCATTTTTTCTTTCTTCTCCTTCCAGGAGCACTATGAAGCAAAGTTTGGTATGCTTAAAATTGTACCAGAGGGTCCTTACACTGTCTCATTTTTTAAATTCTTATTTTTCTTGCTGTTCTATTGGGTGTTTACTGCTTCTATATTAGTGTATCCTTCATTTCCGACTAGATTTTTTTTTGTGCTATTGAGGTTCTCACTACGTTCATTGAGCATCCTTATAACCAGTATTTTGAACTCTGCATCTAGTAGGTTGCTTGTCTCCAACTGGTTTAGTTCTTTTTCTGGAGTTTTGTTCTGATCTTTCATTTTGGCCATGTTTCTTTATCTCCTCATTTTGGCAGCATCTTATGTTTGTTTCTATGTATTAAGTAGAACTGCTACATCTCTCAGGCTATGGAGAATGGCCTAAGGTAAGGTGCCCTATAGAGTCCAGTGGCACAGTGTCCACTATCACCCAAGCTGGGTACCTGAAGTGTGCCTACCATATAAGCTGTGTACACCCTCTTCTTGTAGTTGAGCCTTGACTGCTGTAGTCATATCCAAATTCAGCTACTGCCTGTGTTCTGTCTCAGGACCCCAGCATAAGCTACAAAGCAATCTGCAGATGGCTGCTACATTTGCTGGGCTTGCAGGTGACCAAGTGAGATCAAACTATGAACCAAGGGCTTGGAGGTGCTCAAGTGAGATCAAGCTATGAACTAAGGTGGGCTGCTACTAGTGCCAGTCCTAGAACCACTTAGAGAGAGGTACGGGGTTCACTGAGGCCAGTTGCTGCTTGTCTGAGAGAATTTAGGCATATCTGAAGCATCTGCCAAGACAAGCCATTTGTATGGAAAAGTCACTGAAAACATCTTGGGTGGACCTGAAAGTTGTTGGAGACAGGGCCTTAGGTAATCACCAGGATGGAGTAAACAGTATGAACTAGGTTGATGGAGTCTCAGTTATGGGATTCACTTGCTGACTGTGTGATGAGGGCTCAGAAAAAGAACAGTGGCCTCTGCCACCACATCTGTCTGTGAGAAAGCCATCCATCAGCTCTTGCCCTGATGCTGATTAATTCAGTTTCTACTCATATATCTCCGGTTCCTATAAATCTGCTGCCCCAATGCTGAAGCTAAAGGGTAGTGAGTCCAAGTAAGCCTGTGTGTGGGCCCCCTTAAGAGGAACTACTTGGTACTCCAGAAGTTTCTACCTTTTACAGCCTCAATTCCCATTGGTTTTTATAGCCAGTAATTATGGGGATTTCTCTTCCTGGCACTAGAACCTGGGCTATGGAGTCTTGTGTGGGGCTTAGACTCCTTGCTCCTGAGATATCCCTCCTAATTTTTATCCAACACACATGGGTGTGGATTAGCCCATTTTGCAGCTCCATTTTCATTCCTTCTACCAGTGTTTTTATCTTCTTTGAGTCTTTAGTTACAGGACTTCCATTCATCTCAACTTCTGGCAATTCTGAATGATGATTGTTCTGTAGTTTAGTTGTAATTTTGATGTGGTTGTGCAAGGGGGTGAGCTGTGTTTTTCTATTCCACAGTCTTGACCAGAAGTCTCCTCCTTTCTACTTTTAATGTTTTCTCACCTCCCTCTTAGCTTGCTTCAGTCCCCAATAAAATTTCTCATCTGTAAGTTTTTCTCCAATGTAGACTAGGTCTGAGGTTTAACTTTTGACATGTCAATGTCCACTATGGTATTTTAATACCCTAGACAGAGATATTAAACTAACCATATCTTTCTCTTTACCTATTTCTAAATAACAAAATGCAGAAAATTATTACTAACATCATCCAGTTTGACAAAAAATGAATGGACGATATAGTTATGCAGTCTCAGGAAAGAGAGACAGAAATCTTTGTAAGCAGAAAATCTTACACATCACCAGATAGCAGAGGCCAAAAGGAGCCATCTTCTAGGCTTCTTTGCTGTATGAAGAAGATAATTCAATGCTATTGAAGTGGGACACATCTCTGTGAGGGTGAGTGCCCCCAGTATAAGACACCAAATAAAAACTCAGATGAGAGAACGGTGTTCAGTGTCTTGGTAAAGTCTTCAGACAATTCTTGCTGGCTCAGCATTGTTTCCCATCCCCAAACCACATGCCCTCAGGGCATGCAAAATTTAATATAAAGCAACTCAGTCTACAGATTGTTGCTCAGAGGAGAAGACAAATGAATGTCAGATCAGGTAGAATAAATATCAAAGAGAACTTATCCACATGGCATTAGAGCAAATAGAAGATATGGGCATATGGATACTATCACAAATACGTGTAAGATGAAAACAAATGACACGAAGCTATGTAAATCTATAATGACCAAAATGCATTAAATATTACATGTAAATAACAGTCAAAGAACCAAATCTGGAGAAAAACTAGAAACAGAAGAAAACTCCTAGGTGTGTTTCAGGGTCTGGAAGATATGAACTCAATAAAACTAGCTCAATGCTGAGGGAAAAGGTAACAAACTGATGAAGGGAAAGAGATAAAAAAACAATGAGATAACAAATACTATTAGAGATCTAATTAATAATTTAGAAAGAACAAAATTGAATAGACATATTTAGGAATCAAATTCATGCTATAGAAAAAAAGGTTTGAGATATAGTAATTTCAGAGGAAAAATAACAAAAGACTAACACAGTTAAGGAGGTGATAGATTTTGAGGATTACAAAGGGAACCAATAAAAGGATAACTATAGTCCCTCAACTATAGAACACAAGCTGTTCAGCAGAAAGAATATTCAGAAATATAATAGAGTAAAAGAATTGTGTAAGGGGCCAATGAAATACTCTGTTCATAGGGGCACATAGTATTTAGGGGAAATGTTATATAGAACAATTTTACCTTAGGTTTTGTTAAGTTATTGAACTTCATGATTAAGACATAATTCTTCAGACATGAGATGAATAAACAAATCATTTAGGAGGAAGGGATTCAGCCTCGAATTTTTTTACAGCAGCATTGCCAGTAAACATTAAAGGGAGGAAATATTGATAAGGTTCTGTGGAGAAGAAAGAGGGACCAAAGATAATCATACCAGGCAAAGAGTTAAGTCGAAAAGAAACAGGAAGTCACACTCAAACATGAAAGAATCCCAAAATATTGCATATGGAATTTCTTATAAATAAATAGAACTAATGATGAGGTTTATTAATTTTGTTCATTTTATGTTTTAAAAAAGTGAAAGGTGAATATTATGTGTTAGATTCACATAAATAGACTATAAAGCTAAGCAACTGGAAAAATGTTTATTAATGTAATGTCAGTGCTGTAACACGTGACAAAATAATAATAAAAATAAAACTATAGTCAACAAACTGTTAGTGGAGAAAAAAGTTGAAGATTACAAATCTCCCATTTTATAGCAGGAAATCAATAGTTTTAATTCCAAATTAAGATGTGTAGATAAAGCCCTGGCTGGTGTACCTCAGTGGATTGAGCATGGGCCTGTGAATCAGAGGATCATGTTTCAATTCCCAGTCAGGCCCATGCCTGGATTGCAGGCTGGTTCCCAGCAGGGGACCCATGAGAAGCAACCATACATTGATGTTTCTCTCCTTCTCTTCTTCCATTCCCCTCTAAAGATAAATAAATAAAATCTTTTAAAAAGTAGATAAAATTATTTTAAAAAGATGTGTAGATAAAAACATGTAATAAACCTAACTTTCTAATTGTTTTATAAACTTAGAGAAATCTTTTAGAAACACCTTATGAAAAAAATTTTCTGAAGTTCAGCAACTCTTTCAATTTCATACTTTTAAATTTTTCTGTTAAGTCAAATATTAAATATAAATCCTTTAATTTGTATATGTCTCTAGACATGTCTAGAATGTTATTCATCTCATGTTTAACACTGTTATATTTTTCCTGCTTAGAATGATTTTTTTGCTTGCTTTTATGTTTTTTTCTATATTTCTTAAATTATTTAATTTTTATTACTTAATTTATATAAATTTAATGTTGTTTGAAATAAATATGAGAACAGCTAATGAAATTTTAAAAAGACATCAGTGAAAAAGGTGACTTGCTTTATCAAATATTTAAACATTGTAATGCAACTACAAAAATGAAAACAATGTAGTAGTGAAGGAAGAATAAGTAGCTATTTTACTGAGATAAAATAGCGTACGTAAAATTATTCATGTTTAAAATAACATATCATTAAAATAAAAAGCTTCTGCATGACTAAGAGTATAAAATACCTAGGAATAGACATAACCAAGGATGTAAAAAACCTGTATGCAGAAAGCTGCACAACACTGAAGAAAGAAATCAAGGAAGACATAAACAAATGGAAATGTGCACCATGTTCATGCATTGGAAGAATTAACATCATCAAAATGTCCATACTACCCAAAGCAATTTACAGATTCAATGCAATACCTATTAAAGTACCAATGGCATATTTCACAGACATAGAACAAACACTTCAAAAATCTATATAGAACCATTAATGACACCGAATATCAGCTGCATTTTTGAGAAAGAAGAACAATGTAGGAGGGATCACAATACCTGATATCAAACTGTATTACCAGGCCACTGTAATCAAAACAGCCTGGTACTGGCATAAAAACAGGCACATAGACCAATGAAACAAAACAGAGAGCCCAGAAATAAACCCAACTCGACCGTCAATTAATATTTGACAAAGACGGCAGTAACATAAAATGGAGTAAAAATAGCCTCTTCAGCAAATGGTGTTGGGAGAACTGGACAGCTCCGTGAAAAAAAAAATGAAACTTGAGCACCAACTTACACCATACACCCAAGTAAATTCAAGGTGGATAAAAGACTTAAATATAAGCTGTGAAACCATTAAAGTCCTAGAGGAGAACATTGGCAGGAAAATCTCAGATATTTCATGCAGCAACATTTTTACTGATATGTCCCCTAGAGCAACAGACATAAGGAAAGTATTAACAAATGGGATCTCATTAAAATAAAAAGCTTCTGCACAGATAAAAAAAACAGTATTAAAATAAAAAGAGAACCAATTATATGGGAAAACATATTTACTAATATTTATCAGACAAGGGTTTAATCTCCAAGATATACAAAGAACTTACATGACTCCACTCTATGAAGACAAGCAACCCAATTAAAAAATGAGCAAAGGACTTGAACAGGCATTTCTCCAAGGAGGACATACAGAGGATCCAGAGACACATGAAAACATGATCAATATCGCTAGCTATCAGAAAGATGCAAATTAAAACCACAATGAGATATCCCTTCACACCAGTTAGAATGGCCATCATAAACAAAGCAACAAACAACAAGTGCTAGAGAGGTTGTGGGGAAAAGGGGACCCTGATCCATTGTTGGTGGGATTGCAGACTGGTACAACCACTATGAAAAACAGTATAAAATTTTCTAAGAAAACTAAAAATGAAATTGCCTTTTGACCCAACAATTCCACTGCTAGGATTATATCCTAAGAACCCTGAAACCCAATCCAAAAGAACCTATGCACCACAATGTTCATAGCAGCACAATTTACAATAGCAAAGAGATGGAAGCAACTTAGGTGCCCATCAGTGAATGAATGAATTTAAAAGCTGTGGCAGATTTACACAGTGGAATTCTATGTAGCAGAAAGAAGGAAGGAGCTCTTACCTTTTGTGACAGCATGAATAGAAATGGAGAGAATTATGCTAAGTGAAATAAGCCAGGTGGTGAAAGACAAATACCATATGATCTCACCTTTAAGTGGAATCTAATCAATAAAATGAACAAACAAGCAAAATAGAACCAAATGCATGGAAATAAAAAAACAGACTGACAGTGACCAAAGGGGAGGTGAAGGGGGATAACAGGGGAAAGAAGGGGAAGGGTCATTAAGGAACATGTATAAAGGATCCATGGACAAAGACAATGGGTTGGGGGAGGATTGAATGTGGGAGGTGGGGGTGAGTAGAGTGGGGGAGAGTAATAGGGGAAAATGAGGACAATTGTAATTAAAAAATAAATAAAATATTGAACAGAAAGTATATCATAGGGACTGGAGTAGGCAAAGAACATACGCTCATGACCCTGGATGTGGACAACAGTGTGGGGATTGCCTAAGGGACAGAGGTGGTAGGGGGTGATGGGTAGGAATGGGTAAAGGGGGAAAAAACTGGGACCATCGTAATAACATAAAGATAAAATGTAACTAAAAAAATTTGGCTTTCTACCCCTCATGGAAATTTGTAATTTTAATATGTGCTAAATGTTATTCTCCTACACATTAGTGATTAAGAAACATCATTTTGTTACATCTTTTATATTTTTATTCTGGTTAATTTCCTTTCTTCTGGTCACACACAGCTTCTGCAGTCTTTCTATTAGAGCTCTTTTTTGCTTTGTTTTGCTATAATGCCTCGGGTAGATTTTTTAAAACAGAAAATATGAACAAAAATAAACTTTGAGTTCTCATCTTTTTAAGTTTCTTTTCTTACCTTCACATTTATATAAGGTGTATGTGGGTCTAGGATTCTAGGTTCCAAATTCTTCACCCCAGAACTTTGAAAAATGGCTTGTCATCTGCCTAGTGTTGCCCATGAAAAGTTTTATGAAAAGTTATAATTCCCTCACCTTCTACAATGTCTGCTCACTCACTCTGAGGTTTTCTAGGATCTTTTCTTTATCTTTTTGTTCTGAATTTTTACCAGGATCTCTGTGTGAATTTCCATAAAAAAATAAACTCTGCGTGGCCCTCAACATTTTTAGTGTGAAGATGCTTGTCTTTAGAGTGCTGGCCAAAGGCAAGGTTGTGATGCTGCCACATCCTCTTGGCCAAAGACTGGCAAACTTTTTCTAAGAAAGTATTTTTGATAGTGAGTATTTTAGGATTTGCTTGACACTTTGCTGGCAGGAGGGTTTCTGTTACAACTACTGAACACAACCCTTGTAGCATAAAAAGAACCAGAGAAAAAACTTAATGCAGGGGCATGGCTGTGTCCTAAAAAATCTTCACTGTGTTCACTGAAATATGAGTTTCATATATTTTTAACATGTCACAAAATATTATTTTGATGTTTTTTTAAAAGATTTTTAATTTATTTATCTTTAGAGAGGAAGGGAAGGAAAGAAGGAGAGAAACATCAATGTATGGTGTCTCTCGTGAGTCCCCTGCTGGGAACTGGCCTGCAGCCCAGGCATGTGCCGTGACTGGGAATCAAACCATGATCGTGTGGTTTGCAGGCCTGCGCTCAATCTACTGAGCTACACTAGCAAGGGCTATTTTGATGTTTTTCCAGTGATTGAAAAGCCATTTATACATCGCAGTCCATACAACTGCAGGCAGAGTTTGATATAGTCTGAAGAACTTATCTTGCACACCCCTGCTCTAGGCCAACAGAAAAATCACAATAAGGCTTTTTTTTTCAGTTGGAGAGGCTCTCTTCAGTATATTAATTGATTTTTCACATTTTTCTGTCATTAACATTTTTTTCCTAACCAAAGGACCTTCAATTTCCAGAAAACAAATTGTCTTTCATAAAATAAGTAAGCTTGAGATTGCATATGAGTTATTTTGGTAACTCCAAGAAAGAAACTTTGTATGAATATGGACTCAACCCAGGTAGGCCTAGCTACATTCATTTTACAGAGACACATGAATAATTATAACAAATAAAAGGATAGGTTTAGGGAGATTAAGATGGCGACAGAGTGGCTTGGAGGGAATCCCGCTCCCGTGCTCCTGGTAGAAAATCCAGGCGGATCTACTGAAGAACAGCATAATCAACCATCAATTCCCCAGCATTTATGAAAATAAGAGACAGGAGAGTGTTACAGAGGAAACAGACAGCTGCATGTCAGCGAGGACTCTGAAAGGCAAGTGAGGACAAAAGCAGAGGCGCCTGCGGCCTCCGCAGTGGTAGGCCACACCCGTGGCGGGCTGTGCCCACGGCCTGATACTTGAGTGCAAACAATAGAAGGTGGCAGCTGACCTCAGCTGGTTTCTTAGTCTGGTTGGTTATATTGTACTATTTGACAGGTTTCCCCTGCTCTTTCCTCCACAGTGTATTGCTAATGTTCTATAGTTCACACCACTTGCTTTCCTTTGGCATACTACCCAAGCTCTATAACCCCCATTCAGACAGATCACAAAGAGTCTGTCACGTGACTGTGAACTCTACAATCTTTAAATGTTACTCTAATATAATTGTAAATAATAGCTGTTGCATACAATGGTAAATACTTCACAAAACATCTCTTGGACCTTAGACCACCTTACAGGTTCCTGAAATCTATTACTGTAGTGATTAACTCTATTTGATCACACGCTACACCTATTACCAACCTTTACTCTCACCTTACCTAAAAATCTGACCACCCACAACCACACTGCTTTCTAGATACAACTCACAAGCCTTCCCTTCCCAACAGGAGACTTATTTTCTGTCCAACCTTTTTTAAAAGTGGCAAGCTGGGTCGAAGAGTATGGATAACACTATACATAGCCTAAAGATAGTCTACTTCTTCTCTACTGACTGTGACTGTAAATAACATAAAATACTCTTCTGCTATTATAAACCATTTTGCCTACCCCTCCAACTGATCACACAACACACACACACAAAGAAGTAGGTGGAAGCATAGAATGCCAAGAAACCTGAAGGACACTGCACCACTGAATTTCACAGGTATCCTACCACAGAAGTTCACCCCGTAAACCCAGGGAATCAGAACAGATCAATTTAAGAAGATGAGGCCAACAAGAAGAACAACACAGACAATGGGAAGACAAAGAAACAATCCTCAAATGAAAGAAAAGGAGGAAGTCTCAGAAAGAACCTTAGATGAAATAGACCCAAGCCAACTATCAGACATTGAATTCAAAGCACTGGTTATCAGGAAATTCAAAGAGCTTACAATGAGCTACCAGAAACTACAGGGGAGCTACAGTGAACTCTCTGCAAACTACACCAACATGAAAAAGGAAATAGAAACCATTACTAAAGGCCAAGAGGAAGTGAAGAATACAATTTCTGAACTGAAGAACACAGTAGAAGGTATGAAAAGCACAATCAATGGGGCGGAAGACCGAATTAGTGAGTTAGAGGACAGAGTAGAAAGAATCTCCCAGACAGAGCAAGTAAAGGAAAAAAGGCTGAGCAAGAATGAGGAGGGATTAAGAGAAATGCAAGACAATATGAAACGCAATAATATCCGAATAATAGGAATACGAGAAGGAGAAGAAGAAGAACAAGGGATACAAAACCTACTTCAAAGAGTAACAGCAGAAAATTTTCCTAATTTGATGAGAGAAAAAGTCACATGAATCCAGGAATCGCAGAGAGTTCCAATCATGTGGAACCCAAAGAGGCCTACTGCAAGACACATCATCATTAAAATGGTGAAACTCCAAGACAAAGAGAGAATCTTAAAGGCAGCCAGGGAGAAAAAGAAAGTAACATACAAGGGAGCCCCAATAAGGTTGGCTACTGACTTCTCAATGGAAACACTCCAAGCAAGAAGAGAATGGCAAGAAATATTCCAAGTAATGAGAAACAGAGGCCTGCAATCAAGGCTACTTTACCCAGCAAGGTACTCAATCAAGATACTTCCAAGACAAAAGAAGTGTAAAAGAATGTGCCTCCACCATACCAGCTCTACAAAAATTACTAAAAGGGCTGCTTTAAGGAAAGGAAGGAAAAGAGAGAGACGGAGAGGAACACAGGTACATAAATGGCAATGAATAAGTACCTTTCAATAATAACCTTAAACGAAAATGGATTAAATGCACCAATGAAAAGACATAGAATAGCTGAATGGATAAGAAAGCATGACCCCCACATATCCTGCCTAAAAGAGACCCACCTCAGGTCAAAAGACCATCACAGACTAATAGTGATGGACTGGAAACAAATTTTCCAAGCAAATGGACAAGAAAAAAAAAGCCGGGGTAGCAATCCTCATATCAGACAAAATAGACTTCAAAAACAGGGCCATAAAGAGAGACCCAGAAGGTCACTTCATATTGCTCAAGGGAAGAATCCACCAAGAAGACATTAACATCATAAATATATATGCACCAAACTCAGGAGCACCCAAATATATAAAGAAAATCCTAGAGGACCTCAAGAAAGATATTGACAGCAACACAATTATAGTAGGGGATTTTAACACCCCACTGTCAAATATAGACAGATCTTCCAAACAGAATATGAAGAAAGATATTGCAGCATTAAAGGACACCCTACATGAAATGGACCTAATTAATATATATAGAGCCCTTAATCTCAAAGAATCTAAATACACATTCTTTTCTTCTTTTTCAACTTTATTTTTTTAATTTTAATTTTTATTTAATTCTTCTTTTGTTTGTTTTTTGCCCTCATGTCCTTATTCAGAAGTCATGTTTTTTTAAAATAATTTTGTATTTAATTCTTGTTCAAGTACAGCTTTCTGTCTTATATTCCCAACCCTGCCCATCCCCCGCCCCCCCACCCCATGCTCCCCACCTCCCTCCCATTTCCACCCCGCACTCTTAGTTATTGGCCATGTGTCCTTTATACTTGTTCATGTGAGTCCATCCCCTATTCCCCTATGATTCTCTCCCCTCTCCCCTCTGGACCCTGTCAGCCTGTTCCGTAATTGAGTGTCATTGGTCATATTTTGCTTACTTGTTTGTTTTGTTTAGATCCCTGTTAACGGTGATATCATATGGTATTTACCTTTCACCGCCTGGCTTATTTCACTCAGCATAATGCTTTCCAGTTCCATCCATGATGTTGAAAAGGGTAGTAGTTCCTTCTTCCTTTCTGCAGCATAGAATTCCATTGTGTAAATGTACCATAGTTTTTTGATCCAGCCATTTACTGATGGGCATCTAGGTTGCTTCCAACTCTTGGCTATCGTGAATTGTGCTTGCCTTGGGCTGTCTTTGTTGTTGTTTCTCGAGTTTTTGCAGTTGTAGGGTTAGGTTGTTTGTTTAAAATGTTTCTATCTTCTTTAGGTAGGCCTGTATTGCTATGAACTTCCCTCTCAGGACTGCCTTCACTGTGTCCCATACGTTTTGGGTTGTTGTGAGTTCATTTTCATTTGTTTCCAGAAGCTTTCTGATTTCTTCCCTAATTTCTATCTTGACCCATTCGTTGTTTAATAGCATACCATTCAGGCTCCATGATTTTGGGTGTTTTGGGTTTTTTCATTGGGGTTGGTTTCCAATTTCAGTCCCTTATGATTAGAGAAGATGCTTGGTATGATTTCTATTTTTCTGAATTTATTGAGACTCGTTTTATATCCTATTATGTGATCTATCTTTGAAAATGTTCCATGTGCATTTGAAAAGAAAGTGTATTTAGCTTCTTTGGGATGGAGGGCTCTATATATATCAATTAGGTCCATTTCGTTTAGGGTGTCATTTAATGCTGCAATATCTTTGTTGATATTTTGTTTGGAAGATTTGTCCATTTTAGACAGTGGGGTGTTAAAATGCCCTGCTATAATTGTGCTGCTGTCAATTTCTTTCTTGAGGTCCTCCAGAATTTTCTTTATATATTAGGGTGCTCCTATGTTGGGTGCATATATATTTACGATGTTAATGTCTTCTTGGTGGATTCTCCCCTTGAGTATTATGAAGTGACCTTCTGGGTCTCTCTTTATGGCCCTGTTTTTGAAGTCTATTTTGTCTGATATGAGACTTGCCACCCCGGCTTTTTTTTCTTGTCCATTTGCTTGGAAAATTTGTTTCCAGTCTATCACTATTAGTCTGTGGTGGTCTTTTGACCTGAGGTGGGTCTCTTGTAGGCAGCATATGTGTGGGTCATGCTTTCTTATCCATTCAGCTATTCTATGTCTTTTAATTGGTGCATTTAATCCATTTACATTGAAGGTTATTATTGAAAGGTACTTATTCATTGCCATTTATGTACCTGTGTTCCTCTCTATCTCTCTCTTTTCCTTCCTTTCCTAAAGCAGTCCTTTTAGTAATTCCTGTAGAGCTGGTTTGGTGGAGGCGTATTCTTTTAGGCTTCTTTTGTTTTGGAAGCTCTTTATTTGGCCTTCTATCTTGACTGAGAGCCTTGCTGGGTACAGTAGCCTTGGTTGGAGGCCTCTGTTTCTCATTACTTGAAATATTTCTTGCCATTCTCTTCTTGTTTGGAATATTTCCATTGAGAAGTCATTAGCCAACCTTATTGGGACCCCCTTGTGTGTTACTTCCTTTTTCTCCCTTGCTGCCTTTAGGATTTTCTCTTTGTCTTGGAGGTTTGCCATTTTAATGATGATGTGTCTTGCAGTAGGCTTCTTTGGGTTCCATCTGATTGGGACTCTCTGCGATTCCTGAATCTGTGTGACTTTCTCTCTCCTCAACTTAGGAAAATTTTCCGTTATTACTCTTTCAAGTAGGTTTTCTATCACTTGTTCTTCTTCCTTTCCTTCTGGCATTCCTATTATTCGGATATTATTACGTTTCATGTTGTCTTGCATTTCTGTTAAATTCTCCTCATTTTTTCTGATTCTCTTTTCCATTATTTGGTCTGTCTGGGAGATTCTTTCTACTCCGTCCTCTAACTCACTAATTCGGTCTTCTGACCCATTGATTGTGCTTTTCATATCTTCTACTGTGTTCTTCAGTTCAGAAATTGTATTCTTCATTTCCTCTTGGCCTTTAATAATGGTTTCTATTTCCTTTTTCATGTTGGTGTAGTTTGCAGAGAGTTCACTGTAGCTCCCCTGTAGTTTCTGGTAGCTCATTGTAAGCTCTTTGAATTTCCTGATAACCAGTGCTTTGAATTCAATGTCTGATAGTTGGCTTGGGTCTATTTCATCTAAGGTTCTTTCTGAGACTTCCTCCTTTTCTTTCATTTGAGGATTGTTTCTTTGTCTTCCCATTGTTTGTATTGCTCTTCTTGTTGGCTTCAGCTTCTTAAAGTGATTTTTTCTGGGTTCCTGGGTTTATGGTGTGAACTTCTGTGGTAAGATGCCTGTGACATCCAGTGGTGCAGTCTCCTGCAGGTATCTTAGTGTTCTCCACTTCCACCTACTCCTCTTGTTGGTTTCCATCTGGTCAAACCTTTTCTTCTGGTCTCCCTAGCTCCAGCAGCCTGAGGGGCTATTAGTGTGGCCTTTCTCTCGTCTCTGTGAACATGCTGGTCTTGCCAGTGCCCTCCCAAGATCCAGAATGGCGCCGATCTCCCGTACCCTGCTGAGAGCAGGTTTTTCCCCAGGCTTCCCAGCTCTGGCCTGGCATGAGGGCATGCACTCCCAGCCAGGCTTTCCTGGTCCCGCAGACTTTGGCTTGGACCTTTCCCAGTGCTGTGGCTGCACACACTGGGCAACTCACAATTCTTCCAAGCCGGCAGCCACAGCCTGACTCCCAGTGCTTCTCAGTTCGAGCCCAGCTGGGTAGGGATGGAGCTGGTGACTGGCGCTCTTCCACGGACCCTGCCAGCAGCCTGCAGCTCCCCGAGGCTGTGTGAGCACTCGCTGGAGTCCCCTGCTATGGGGAATGCCTGCCACTGGGAATGCAGGGGACTCCCAGACCTTCAAGCTGGTAACCACACCGGGCTCCTGGTGCTTCTCAGTCTGCGCCTGGCTGGGTAGGGATGGATCTGGCGATTGGCACTCCCCCAGGGTCCCTGTCAGTGGTGCGCAGCTCCTCGAGGCTGTGTGAGTACCAGCGGGAGTCCCTGGCCGGAGTCTCCCGCTATCGGTAATGCACACCACCGGGAATGCGCGCCACCAGGAATGCACGGGACTCCCAGACCTCCAAGCTGGTAACCACACTGGACTCCCTTTATTTCTCAGTCTGCGCCTGGCTGGGTAGGGAGGGAGCTGGCGACTGGTGCTCTTCCAGGGGCACTGCCAGTATCCCGAAGCTCCCTGAGACTGTGGGAGCACCGGCTCAGGCTACTGGGAATGCCGAGGCCCCTCAGTTCCCCAAACTGGCAACCACAGCCTGACTCCAAGGGTTATCAGAGCTCTCCGGTTTGCTTCCCAATACCCACTTCTCTCTCTGCCACTATAGGCAGACCGATCTCTCCTGGTGTTTTCCAATCTGCACCCTGCTGGTTAGAGAGGATGCCAGTGACTAGTTCTCTCTTAGGGTTGTCGTTGTTGCCCTCCCTCGGTTCTCAGAGATCAAGGCGGCCCTGCCAGGGCCTTGGCACTGCCCAGCCAAGGGCCTGCAGCCTCTAACCTGTTCCCTCATACCTTGTTTATCTGAGGTCCATCTCCTCTCCTCAACCTCTGGTCATTCAGTGTCCGCTATACTTTCTGGGGTCCTGCTGTCCCATATCCTAGGTCCCTGTTGGGTGTTCACTGTGCTCCTCTGCAGAGCAGCCTGGTTTTCCTCCAGCGCGTGAAGGGACGCAAAATCCTTTGTCCTACTCTGCCGCCATCTTCCCAATTTTTATTTAATTCTTGTTTAAGTACAGTTTTCTGTCTTATTTTCCCAGCCCTGTGCCCACCAGTGCTCCCCACCTCCCTCCCATTTCCGCCCCCCCTTAGTTATTGTCCATGTGTCGTTAAATACACATTATTTTCAAATGCACATGGAACATTTTAAAATATAGACCACATGATAGAACACAAAACGAATCTCAACAAGTTCAGGAAAATTAAAATCATACCAAGTATTTTCTCTGATCACAAGAGACAGAAATTGGAAACCAACAACTAAGGAAAAATCCCCAAACACCCAAAATCGTGGAGACTGAATGGTATGCTATTAAACAATGAATGGGTCAAGATTGAAATTAGGGAAGAAATCAAAAAGTTTCCATAAATAAATGAAAATGAGCTCACAAGAACCCAAAACTTACGGGACACAGTGAAGGCAATCCTGAGAGGGAAGTTCATAGCAATACAGGCCTACCTAAAGAAGACAGAAACATTTCAAGCAAACAACCTAACCCTATGACTGCAAAAACTCGAGAAACAACAAGAAAGACAGCTCAAGGCAAGCACAAGGAAGGAAAGAACCAAGATCAAAGCAGAATTAAATGACATAGAGACTAAAAGCACAATTCTAAGGATCAGTGAATCCAGGAGTCGGTTTTTTGAAAAAGACAAACAAAATAGACAAGCCTTTAAGTAGGCTCATTAAGAAAAGAAGAGAGAGGACCCAAATAAACACAATCAGAAATGAAATTGAAGAGACTACAACCAATACCACAGAAATGGAAGGGATTGTAAGGAATTACTATGCAGAACTGTATGCCAAGAAATTTGAAAACCTATGTGAAATGGACAAATTTCTAGAAAAATATAATCTTCCAAAACTCAATGAAGAAGAAATACTCAATGATTAAGAAATCCCTTAACAGACCAATAACAGCAGATGAAAGTGAAGCAGTAATCAAAAAACTCCCATCACACAAAAGCCCTGGACCAGATGCTTTCACAGGAGAATTCCACAAAGCTTTTAAGGAAGAGCTAACCCCTATTCTTCAGGGACTGTTCCAAAAAATCCAAAAGGACAGAAAAACTCCCCAACTCTTTTTATGAAGCCAGCATTATCCTAATTGCAAAGCCAGATAGAGACACAACAAAGAAAGAAAACTTCAGGCCAATATCGCTGATGAACATAGACGCTAAAATCCTCGATAAAATACTGGAAAATGTCCTCCAATAATACATCAAAATGATTGTATGCCATGACCAAGTGGGATTCATCCCAGGGATGCAAGGATGGCTCAATATCCGAGAATCAGTAAATGTAATACATTACATAAACAAAAACAAAGACAAAAACCACATGATCATATTAAGAGATGCAGAAAAAGCTTTTGATAAGGTACAACACCCATTTACGATAAAGGTACTCAGAAAAATGGGAATAGAGGGAGCATTCCTGAATATAATAAAGGCCATATATGAAAGACCTACAGCCAACATCATACTCAATGGGCAAAAACTAAAAGCTTTTCCACTAAGATCAGGAATAAGACAAGGTTGCCCACTTTCACCACTTCTATTCAATATAGTATTAGAAATTCTAGCCACAGTGATCAGACAAAAAAAGGAAATAAAAGGCATCCAAATCAGAAAGGAGGAAGCAAAACAGTCATTGTTTGCAGATGACATGATAGTGTACCTGGAAAATCCTAAAGACTCTACCAAAAAACTGCTTGAACTAATAAATGAATTTGGCAAGACAGTGGAATACAAAGTCAATATCCAGAAATCAAAGTCATTTTTGTATACCAACAATAATACAGCAGAAGCAGAAATTAAGAAAAAAATCCCATTCGCTATAGCAAAAACAAAAATAAAATATCTGGGAATAAACGTAACCAAGGAGGTAAAAGACCTATATACAGAAAACTACACAATACTGAAGAAAAAAATCAAGGAAGAATCAAACAAATGGAAACGTATACCGTGTTCATGGATTGGAAGAATGAACATCATCAAAATGTCCATACTACCCAAAGCAATTTACAGATTCAATGCAATACCTATTAAAGTACTAATGGCATATTTCACAGACATAGAACAAACACTTCAAAACTTTATATGGATGAATAAAAGACCCCGAATAGCAGCTGCAATTTTGAGAGAGAAGAGCAAAGTAGGAGGGATCACAATACCTGATAACAAACTGTATTACCAGGCCACTGTAATCAAAACAGCCTGGTCCTGGCATAAAAACAGGCACATAGACCAATGGAATAGAACAGAGGGCTCAGAAATAGACCCAAATCTCTATAGTCAATTAATATTTGACAAAGGGGGCAGTAACATAAGATGGAGTAAAGATAGCCTCTTCAACAAATGGTGTTGGGAGAACTAGACAGCTACATGCAAAAAAATGAAACTCGAGCACCAACTCACACCATACACCAAAGTAAATTCAAGGTGGATAAAAGACTTAAATATAAGCTGGGAAACCATTAAATTCCTAGAGGAGAACATTGGCAGGGAAATCTCAGATATTCCACCAGCAAGATTTTTACTGATACGTCCCCTAGAGCAAGGGACATAAAGGAAAGAATAAACAAATGGGATCTCATCAAAATGAAAAGGTTCTGCATGGCTAAAGAAAACAGTATCAAGATTAAAAGAGAAGCAACTCTTTGGGAAAACATATTTGCCAATGATACCTCAGACAAAGGTTTAATCTCCAAAATATACAAAGAACTCACATGACTCCACTCAAAGTAGATGGCCAACCCATTTGAAAAATGGGCAAAGGACTTGAGGAAACACTTCTCCAAGGCGGATATACAGAGGATCCAGAGACACGTGAAAAGATGCTCAATATCGCCAGCTATCAGGGAGATGCAAAATAATACCACAATGAGTTATCACTTTACACCAGTCAGAATGGCCATCATAAACAAAGAAACAAACAACAAGTGCTGGAGCGGTTGTGGGGGAAAATGGACCCTAGTTCACTGTTGGTGGGATTGCAGACTGGTACAACCACTATGGAAAACAGTATGGAACTTTCTAGGAAAACTAAAAATGAATGTGCCTTTTGCCCCAGCAATTCCACTCTTAGGAGTATATCCTAAGAACCCTGAAACACCAATCCGAAAGAACCTATGCACCCCGATGTTCATAGCAGCACAATTTACAATAGCTAAGAGTTGGAAGCAACCAAGATGCCCATCGGTAAATGGCTGGATCAAAAAACTATGGTACATTTACATAATGGAATTCTATTCTGCAGAAAGGAAGAAGGAGTTCCTACCATTTGAAACATCATGGATGGAACTAGAAAGCATTATGCTGAGCAAAATAAGCCAGGTGGTGAAAGACAAATACCGTATGATATCACCGTTTACAGCGATCTAAACAAAACAAACAAGCAAGCAAAATATGACCAATAACACTCAATTACGGAACAGGCTGACAGGGTCCAGAGGGGAGAGGGGAGAGAATCATAGGGGAAAAGGGGATGGACTCACATGAACAAGTATAAAGTACACATGGACAATAACTAAGGTGCGGGGTGAAAATGGGAGGGAGGTGGGGAGCATTTGGGGTGTGGCAGGGCTGGGAATATAAGAGAGGAAACTGTACTTGAACAAGAATTAAATAAAACCGCATGGGCCTTCGAATCACACGATCGCGGTTCGCTTCCCAGTCAGGGCACATGCCTGGGTTGCAGGCCTGTTCCCAGCAGGAGACTCACGAGAGGCAACCATACATTGATATTTCTCTCCTTCTCTCCTTCCCTTCCCCTCTAAAGATAAGTAAATAAAATCTTTAAAAAAAAGAATTAAATAAATCATAAGTTTAAACAACAACAACAAAAAAACAAATAAAGGGATATAAAGATCTAACTGAATGCTCATCTTGATAATAAATTACTGTACCAGAAACACATCTATACAGAAGCTATATTGTAATGATGGCACTGATTCAGTTACATCTCTTATTTCTATACAGATAAGCAGGGGTTGCACAGCATATGCAATTATTATTTTGAAAATTATTTTCTCTGTCATTGTTTTTTCCCCTTCCTTCCTGACTTCCTAATAGTTGAATATTGGTCCTCAAATCTATGTTTTATGTGTCTTAATTCATTTCTGTTACATTTTTCATCTCAGTTTTTTGTTCTATATCATAGGAGATTTATTTAGTTATATTTTCTAGATTTCTACCTTGGGGATTCCTTCTACCAATTATGTTCTCTGTGCTCACTGAATGTCTTATTTCAGAAACATATTCTAACTTCTAAGAAATTTTGGGTTTGGATTATTCTTTTTACACAGTAGTCACTAATGCTGAAAATAGTAATTAGAATAAATTAGACCATAAGTAAATCTATATTGTGGTCTCCAAATAATATTTTCCACATAAAGGAAACAGGGCTTATAGGAGAACAGGCTAATTTCAGGTCCAGAGCCAGAAATATGCAAGATGAACCTGCAATATCCCATGAACCAAACAATAAGGAGAGTCTCAGTGATTACTGAGGATGTGTTAAAGGGCTCAGAAACCAATCTGGAGGGTTCCTGTTGGCCAAAAAAAGGTCAAGAAAGATAACAAATCCAATGAATAGAAACACAAAATATAGTAAAAGAATTGAGTTCCTCAAAACAGAGAGCCCAAAAATAAACCTAAGTCTCCATGGTCAATTAATATTTGACAAAGGGGGAAGAAGCATAAAATGGAGTAAAAATAGCCTCTTTAACAAATTGTGTTGGAGAGTTTGACAGCTACCTGCCAAAAAATGAAACTTGATCACCAACCTACACCATACACAAAAATAAATTCAAGTGGATAAAAGACTTAAATATAAGTTGTGACACCATAAAAAATCTCAGAAGAAAATATTGACAGGAAAATTTCAGACATTCCACACTGCAATATCTTCACTGATATGTTCCTAAAGCAAGGGACATAAAGGAAAGAATAAAAAATAGGACCTCAGCAAATTAAAATGCTTGTGCATGGCTAAAGAAAACAGCATTATAATGAAAAGAGAACCAACTATATGGGAAAACATATTTGCCAATGATACCTCAGACAAAGGTTTGATCTCCAAAGCATATAAAGAAGTCACACAACTCCACTCTAGGAAGACAAACAACCCAATTTAAAAATGGGCAAAAAACTTGAACAGACGCTTCTCTAATGAGGGCATACAGAGGGCCCAGAGACGTATGAAAAGACGCTCAGCATCACTAGCCATCAGAGAAATGCAAATTAAAACAATGAGGTACCACTCCACACCAGTCAGAATGGCCATCATAAATAAATCAACAAACAATTGTTGGGGAGGATGTGGAGGAAAGAGAACCCCAGTGCACTGTTGGTGGGAATGCAGACTGGTGCAGTCACTGTGGAGGACAGTATGAAATTTCTTCAAAAAATTAGAAATGGAACTGCGTTTTGACCCAGCAATTCCACTGCTGGGGTTATATACTGAGAACACTCAAACACTAATTCAAAGAACCTATGCATCCCAATGTTCATAGCAGCACAATTGACAATACCCAAGTGCTAGAAGTAACCGAAGTGTCCATCAGTAAATAAGTGTATCAAAAAACAATGGTACATTTACCCAGTGGAATACTGTGCAGCAGAGGGAAAGAAGGAGCTGCTACCCTTTGTTAGAGCATGGATGAAACTGGCAAGCATTATGCTGAGTGAAATAAGCCAGATGATGATGGACAAATACCATATGATCTCACTTTTAACTGGAACATAATCAACAAAAGAAAAAAACAAAGAAAATATAACCAGAGACATTGAAATTAAGAACAATCTAAAAATAGGCAGAGGGGAGGATGACGGGGGTAATGGGGGAAAGGGGTTTCAGAAACTACTGTAAAGGACACATGGACAAAATTAAGAGGGAGGATGGAAGCTAGGGAGGGAAGTGGGCTTGGCTGGAGTTGGGGGCATGGTAGGGGCAAAATGCAGACAACTGTAATTGAACAACAATAAAATAATTTTTTTAAAAAAGAATTGAGGCCCTGGCTGGTGTAGCTAAGTGGATTGAACACAGGCCTGCGAACCAGACAATCGCAGTTCAATTCCCAGTCAGGGCACATGCCTGGGTTGTAGGCCAGTTCCCAGCAGGGGACGCACAAGAGACAACCATACATTGATATTTCTCTCCCTCTCTCCTTCCCTTCCCCTCTAAAGATTAAAAAAAAGGGAAAAGAATTGAGTTTCTAATGGAAAGAATGCAATACCCCCCTTTGGAGTCCCTTAGGGAAACAATCATTTTTAAAAGTGACAGTAGAAGAAAAGAATCAAACAGTTCTCTTGCTTTTGCTATATGACGAGTGATCTCACTTTTAATAAAAAAAAACTTTCTTTTCTCATTTGGTGGAACATGATTTTATAGAAGGATATTTCAATACCTCTTAATGAATAGCTCATGTTTTCAAAAATTCATAAACTCCTGGGAACTTTCTCTCCGAACAGAGAGCCACAGATGTGAAACGTGTATTACTGAATTATAGAATAGACCTTTAGCTTTAGCCATTTTGAGTAATAATTTTTTCTCAAATTTTTTTCTAACAAAACTTTTAAAATAATAGAAATGTTAATTTTTAAATTAATTTTTACTTCTATGCTTTTCTCAAGAAATGCAAATATTGTGGATTAAGAAACAAAAAGAAATGTTAGGTGGGCTGCAATACCACCTCAGGCAAGCTACCACCCCAGAACAGGGATTCTTCAGCTTTATTTTAACTTGATCTCACTCTCCTATTTTCAAAAAAATTATTAAACAGGTATGTAATATTTTGATTATATATTTTAGCATAATTTACCCAAGCAATTCAGTGAAGGAACAGATATCTTTTTTTAACATTATTTTGTTGCAATGATTTCTTTTTTTTAAAAGATTTTATTTATTTATCTTTAGAGGGGAAGGGAAGGAGAGAGGGAGAGAAATATTGATGTATGGTTGCCTCTTATGCATCCCCTGCTGGGACCTGGCCTGCAACCCAGGCATGTGCCCTGACCAGGAATTGAACAGCGATTCCCTGGTTTGCAGGCCTGTGCTCAATCCACTGAGCCACGCCAGCCAGGGCAGGAACAGATATCTTTTAATTAAATAGTAGTTGATAAAGCAATTACAGTGTATGGAGTGGGGGAGAAAATTTGACCCCTACCTTATACTACACATAAAAAAATTTGCCCTAGCTAATGTAGCTCAGTGGATTGAGTGCGGGCCTGTGAACCAGAGGATCCTGGTTCGATTCCTGGTCAGGGCACATGCCTGGGCTGCGGGCCAGTTTCCAGCAGGGGAGACATGAGAAGCAACCATACATACATTGTTGTTTCTCTCCTTCCCTTCCCCTCTAAAGATAAATAAATTATTTAATTAAAAAATTTGACCTGGATTGTAAACCTAAATATGAAAGGTAAAACAATAAAGTTTCTACATAAAAACATAGAATATTTTTATGACCTCAAGGTAGACAAATGTTCACAAACAAGGTACATAAAGCTCCATTCTAATACAATAAATTGATAGTTTATAGTTTATTATCAATAAAAACTTATGTTAATCAAAGGCACTATTAAGAGAGCAAAAGACAAGTCATGGGCTGTAAAAAATATATTTACAAAACATATCCAATAAAGGACTTCTAACTACACTATGTAAAGAACTTCTGAAAATCAATAAGAAAAATATCTCCCCAATTCTTAAAAATAGGCAAACAATTTGATAAAGAACTTCACAAAAAGCATATACAATAAACATTGACCAATAAATATTATAAACAGACAAAAAGAAAACAAAATAAAAGCAGACACAACAGTGAAAATTTTATGATAGCTGACTATATAATATGAACATTACACTTGGAATTGGAATAATTGGATCTGAATTTCAACCTTGACTTTTACTAGTTGTGTAACTTTAAGCCACTTAAGATTTGCCTATTTTTATTTTCTTTTCCCATAAAGTAAAGAGGGAATTGCACCAGGTTATTCCTAAAATTTTCCAGCTCTGTTAGATTGAGATTCTATGTTAACCTATTATACATTGAGATGTAATTAATTCAGCCAAGAGAATGATCTCATACATATGTGTAATCAAGTTGTCCGCTGTTAAAGACCATTTGAAGGTAAGGGTCTAGATCTGAGTCTTAAAGTCATTAACAGTATAAGAGGACTTCCAGCCAAGATGGAGGAGTAGATAGACACACTGTGCCTCCTTGCACAACCAAAACAAGGACAACAAATATAAAAACAAAAAAAAGCCAAACTGATAGAAAATCAGACTGTGTGGAAGTCCAACAACCAAGGAGTTAAAGAAGAAACATGCATCTAGACTGGGAGAGGGAGCAGAGATGGGCAACCAGGTAGAGAGGACTCATGGCAAGGTGGTGGCTGGCAGGTTGGTCAGTCCGACATTCATGTACAGATAAACCAGGAGGAACAACTGGGGAGTGAGATAAATTGCACAGCCCAGGGTTCCAGTACAGGGAAATAAAGCATCAAAACCTCTGACTAAAAGAACCTGTGGGGGTTGAGGCATTAGGAGAAACTCCCAGCCTCATAGGAGAGTTCATGGAAAGACTCACACGGTCCTAGAATGTACATAAAACCCACCCACCTGGGAATCAGCACCAGAAGGGCCCTATTTGATTGTGCATAGCTGGAGAAGTGACTGAAATCTGCCACAGAGCAGAGCAAGTCCCATTGTTCCTGAAGGAAGTAAGAAGTACCAATTGGTAGTTACAGAATAGTCATGGGGATGTAAAGTATAGCATAGGGAATATAGTCAGAAATATTCTAATAACTATATGTAGTGTCAAGAGGGTATGAGATTTGAGATTACTAAGATCACTTAGTAAGTTATACAATGTCTAATCACTGCCTTGTACACTAGGAACTAATATAATAATGTATGTCAACTATAATTGAAAACTAAAAAATGATTTAAAGTAAATTTTTTGGAAAAATCATTAACAATATAAATGGTAGCATTTATATTGTTATCTAGTTGTCTCCTGTGCAATGGACCACCTCATCTCCTGACCTAAGATGCTCAACTGCTAAGAACTATGAATGGGATTGGTTTTGTAATTAGTGTGCTTCACTTTAAGA
The DNA here is from genome assembly GCF_014824575.4 of Sturnira hondurensis. NCBI lineage: Eukaryota > Metazoa > Chordata > Mammalia > Chiroptera > Phyllostomidae > Sturnira > Sturnira hondurensis. The sequence continues at coordinate 1,221,420 of NW_028074169.1, read as the reverse complement.
AGACAACATATAGGATATAATTTCAAATTTCAAATAAAAAGGTAAACATTAATTACTTTCAATGTAAAATAATTTTTCCTTTGCCAAAAGACTTTCCATACCATTTTATAATTTTCAAAATATCCGAAGAATTTTTTAAATGTTTGAAACATAAAATTATTGTTACTCTGATTTTCAGAAGAGCTTTTCTGCTACTTTATCACAGTGACGTGGGTTGTCCCACCCTGGTAAACACCTAAGGCTCCACCACTTACCTAAGCAGGCACACTGAGACAAAAAAACCCAAATGATGCAAATGAAAGAAGAGATTAAAGCTCCAGGAAAAAAAAACAACTAAGTGATGAAGAGATAGCCAACCTACCAGATGCAGAGTTCAGAACACTAGTAATCAGGAAGCTCACAGAATCGGTTGAATATGGTAACAAAATAGAGGAAAAAATGAAGGCTATGAAAAGTGAAATAAAGGAAATGTACAGAGAACAAACAGTGACAGAAAGGAAACTGGAACTTTAATCAGTAATTTGGAGCAGAAGGAAGAAAGAAATATTCAACCAGAACAGAATGAAGAAATAAGAATTTTTTAAAAATGAAGAGAGGCTGAGGAACCTCCAGAAAAACTTGAAATGTTCCAACATCTGAATCATAGGAGTGCCAGAAGGAAAAGAAGAAGAGCAAGAAATTGAAACTTATTTGAAAAATAATGAAGAACAACTTCCCTAGTCTGGCAAAGAAAATAGACTTCCAGGAAGTCCAGGAAGCTCAGAGAGTCCCCGAGAAGTTGGACCCAATGAAGCACACACCAAGGCATCATAATTACATTACCTAAGATTAAAGATAAGGAGAGAATCTCAAAAGTAGCAAGAGAAAAGGAGACAGTTACCTACAAAGGAGTTCCCATTAGACTGTCAGCTGATGTCTCAAAAGAAACCTTGCCAGCAGGAAGTGGCTAGAAAGAAGCATTCCAAGTCATGAAAGGCAAGAACCTACATCAAAAATTACTGTATCCAGGAGAGAAAAGATGGTGGTTAGGTAAGAGGGAGCAGATTCCACTTCCCCCTATACAGGGGAGAAAAACCTAGCTGAGCTATGGAGGAACAGAGCAAACAGCCACCAGTACCACAGCATATATGAAAAGAGGAGATCAAAAATTGGAGTGGACATTGAAAAACCATATGGTAAGGAGAGTGCTTCAGGACAATAAATGGCCCAGGGAACAACTTGGGGACCAGGGAAGCTGCAGCCCCAGGCCTGGAGCCCGCTGGGCTGGCCATGGGGCTCTTAGGAGAGAGCTGGGTCGGCCTCTCCCTCTACAGCCAAAAAGGTCTGAGCAGCACTGGGAGAGACCTGGTTGCTTGAAGTTGCAGAGGGGAGTAAGGACTAAGTGGCAAACACACAGGGGCTATGAGCACCTGTGCATAGCCCTGGGAAGAGTGCGTGCCCAAACCCATGCAGCTGGAGGAGGCCTGGCTTGGGGTGCATGCCCACAACCAAGGAAGAGAGAGCTTTGAGGAAGGCCTGGAGCCCAAACCCATAAACCAGGAGAGAGGGTGCTCTCCGTGGAAAGACCAGAACCTACACCCAAGGCCCTGTGGAGGGGCACTGGGCTGTTCTAGGGAGAGTGTGAGACTAGCCCTGGAGAAAGTGCCCCTGAGTCTGGCTGAATGCTGAACAGGAGGGAGAAAAGTGGTACCAGTTGCCTCTCAGCCTGCTGCAGCCAGCAAGAACAGAAAAATCGGTTTGGCAGGTTTGAAATCAGCAAAAGGTTTTTTGTTTCTTTGTTTAAATTTTTTAAAGCATTTTTTTTATTTTTTATTTTTATTATTTTTATCTCTCAATTCTTTTTGCATTTCTTTCCTTCTTATTTTGTTCCTTCTTCCTTTCTTTCCAATTTTATCTCTTCTTCCTTCCTTCTTTGCCTTTAAAAAAAAGACCCACAAATGAGACAAAAAAACCCTGGAACTGTTAAAAGACCAGAGTTGGACCCGAAAAGGGGCATCTGAACAGCTGAGACTGAGAGACAAATTTCACTTTGCTATTACAGAGAACCTGCAAGTTATTGCATATCTGTATTATTATTTTTTCATTATTTTTACATCTTTTATTTTAATAGTATTTTTGTATTTCTCTTCTTTCTATTTAGTCTTCTTTGCTTGCTGGTTATATTGTATCATTTGACAGGTTTCCCTTGTTCTCTCTTTCATACTGCATTGCTAATTTACTATCCTTTACTTCACTTGAGTTCCATTAGCACACTACTCAAGGTCCTATACTCCCTATTCTTGGTATCCAGATCACATAGATTCTGTCATATTATTGTTGCTCTAATGATATTGTAAATAATAGCTGTTCCATGCAATTGTAAATACTATACAAAACCCCTCAGAGATCTTAGCCCACTTCACAGTTTACTGAACTCTATTACTGTAGTGGTTAACTCTATTCTCTCACACACTACACCTATTTACTATCCTTTACTCTCACCTTATCTCAGAATCTGACCTCCCACAACCTCACTGCTTTCTAGATCCAACTCACAATCCTTCCCTCCCAAACAAGAGTCTTATCTTCTTCCCATCCTTTATAAAAAGTGGCTAGTTGGGCAGAAGATCATAGTTAACACTGTACATAACCAAAGGATCTACTATCGCTTCTCTACCAGCTGCTACTGTAAAAAACATAGAGAGTACTCTTACTGTCTTAAACAATTTTGCCTTACCCCACCAACTGATTACAAAAAAGAGTAGGTGGAAGCCATGAACACTAGGATACCCAAAGGAGACTGCACCACTGATTCTCACAGGTATTCTACCATAGAAGTTTACACCATAAATCCAGGGAACCAGAACAGATCAATTTAAGAAGCTGAGGCTAACAAGAAGAGTCTCATAAACAATGGGAAGACAAAGAAACAATCCCCAAATGAAAGGAAAAGAGGAAGCCTCAGAAAAAAATGCTAAAATAAATAGAGGCAACTCAACTATCAGATATTGACTTTAAAGCAATGGTTATCAGGAAGCTCAATGACCTCATGATGAGCTACCAGAAACTACAGCGAAACTACAATGAACTCACTGAAAATTACATCAACATGAAAAAAAATAGAAATTATCAACAAGGGCTAAGAGGAAATGAAGAATACAATTTCTGAAATGAAGAACACAGTGGAATGAATCAAAACCAGGATGGATAAACAAGAAGATCACATCAGCAAGCTAGAGAACAAAGTAGCAAAAATCACCCAGAAAGAGCAAGAAAAGGAAAAGAGGCTTAGAAAGAATGAAGAGGGGAACGCTGGAGGCCTGGCACCCGGTGGGCCAGCAACAGACTCCGTGGGAGAGAACTGACTCCCCCTTCCCTGTCTAGGCAGGCAGGTTAATACCGGGCAGAGACCTGTGGGCTTAAGTTAATGTAAAGGGTGCCAACTGCGGACTCTTCGGTCACCAGCCAGCCAGCCCACCAGCCCGGGGGATTTAAGAAGGACACTGTTGTTGCTGGTCTTTTGGCACTGGGCTGGGCTGAGAGGCAGGCTTTGAGGAGAAGTTTCTATTAGAAAGTGAACTGAGGGGCTCTAAGACCACAGCTTGCCTCCATCCACCCAGCAGCCATCCAGGGGAGGGGTGGGAACGCATGGGTCCCACCACAGGACTGTGGAGGACAGTGCCAGATACCGCGGGACCAGGCAGCCTCCTAGAAGTGTGCGCGACCACAGACCAATTGGCAGCCTGCTCGCAAGCCTGCATACCTGCCTTCAGAGACACCGCAACCAGAAAAACTGGTTTGGACAGTTTGAAACTAACAAAGGTTTTTTAGTCCTGGCTGGGTATACTGTGCTGCCTGACAGGTTCCCACTGCTCTTTCCTCCACAGTGTTTTGCTGATTTTCTATACTTCACTTGCTTTCCTTTGCTATACTACCCAAGCTCTATAACCCCCATTTAGACAGATCACATAGAATCTATCACGTGAGTGTTGCTCTAATATTATTGTAAATAAGAGCTGTTCTGTACAACAGTAATACTTCATAACACATCTCTCGAACCTTAGACCACCTTACAGGTGCATGAATTCTATTACTCTATTTACTGACGCGCTACACCCAGTTACTAACCTGTACTGTCACCTTACCTCAAATGTGACCACCCGCAACCACACTGCTTTCTAGATACAACTCACAAGCACCCCCTTCTTAACAAGACACTTAACTTATACCCACCCTTTCCTAAAAGTGGCAAGCTGGGTCGAAGACCATGGTTAATTCTATATATAGCCTAACGACTGTCTATTTCTTCTCTGCCCACTATGTCTGTAAATAACATAAAATAATCTTCTGCTATCATAAACCATTTTGCATCCCGCCCAACTGATCACACACGCACAATAAAGAAAGGAGTAGGTGGAAGCAGAGAACACCAAGATACCTGCAGGAGACTGCACTGCTGACTTTCACAGGTATCCTACCACAGAAGTTCACACCATAAACCCAGGGAAGCAGAACAGATCAATTTAAGAAGTGAAGGACAACAAGAAGAGTATCACAAACAATGGGAAGACAAAGAGACAACCCCCAAATGAAAGAAAAGGAGGAAGTCTCAGAAAGAATGTTAGATGGAATAGAGGCAAGTCGACTATCAGATATTGAATTCAAAGCACTGGTTATCAGGAAATTCAAAGAGCTTACAACGAGCTGCCAGAAACTACAAGGGAGTTACAATGAACTCTCCCCAAACTATAGCAACATGAAAAAGGAAATAGAAACCATCAGCAAAGGCCAAGAGGAAATGAAGAATACAATTTCTGAACTGAAGAACACAGTAGAAGGTATGAAGAATAGAATCGATATGGCGAAAGATCGCATAAGTGAGATAGAAGACAGGATAGAAAGAATCTCCCAGACAGAACAAATAATGGAAAACAGAATCAGAAAAAATGAGGAGAGTTTAAGAGAAATGCAAGACAACATGAAACGTAATAATATCTAAATAATAGGAATACGAGAAGGAGAAGAAGAAGAATAAGGGATAAAAAACCCACTTCAAAGAGTAACAGTGGAAAATTTTCCTAAGTTGAGGAGAGAGAAAGTCACACGGATCCAGGAATCGCTGAGTCCCAATCAGGTGGAACCCAAAGAAGCCTACTGTGAGGCACATCATCATTAAAATGGCAAACCTCCAGAACAAAGAGAAAATCCTAAAGGCAGCCAGGGAGTAAAAGGAAGTAACATACAAGGAGGTCCCAATAAGGCTGGCTACTGACTTCTGAATGGAAACATTCCAAGCAAGAAGAGAATGGCAAGAAATATTCCAAGTAATGAGAAACAGAGGCCTCCAACCAAGGCTACTGTACCCAGCAAGGCTCTTAATAAAGATACTTCCAAGACAAAAGAAGTATAAAAGGATACCCCTCCACCAAACCAGCTCTACAAGAATTACTAAAAGGGCTGCTTTAAGGAAAGGAAGGAAAAGAGAGTGATGGAGAGGAACACAGGTACACAAATGGCAATGAATAAGTACCTTTCAATAATAACCTTCAATGTAAATGGAATAAATGCACCAATTAAAAGACACAGAATAGCTGAATGGATAAGAAAGCATGACCCCCACATATGCTGCCCACAAGAGACCCACCTGAGGTCAAAAGACCACCACAGACTAAAAGTGAAAGGATGGAAACAAATTTTCCAAGCAAATGGACAAGAAAAAAAAAAAACCCGGGGTAGCAATTCTCATATCAGACAAAATAGACTTGAAAAGAAGGGCCATAAAGAGAGACCCAGAAGGTCGCTTCATATTGCTCAAGGGAAGAATCCACCAAGAAGACATTAACATTGTAAATGTATATGCACCAAACTCAGGAGCACCCAAATATATAAAGAAAATCCTAGAGGACTTCAAAAAAGATTTTGACAGCAACACAGGTATAGTAAGGGATTCTAACACCCCACTGTCAAAAATGGACAGATCTTCCAAATAAAATATCAACAAAGATATTGCAGCATTAAATGACACTCTAGATGAAATGGACCTAATTAATATATATAGAGCCCTTCGTCCTAAAGAAGCTAAATACACTTCTTTTCAAATGCACACAGAATATTTTCCAAGATTGATCACATGATAGGACACAAAACGAGACTCAACAAATTTATGAAAATAGAAATCATATGAAGAACTTTCTCTGCTCACAAGGGACTGAAATTGGAAACAAACCCCAATGAAAAAACCCAAAACACCCAAAATCGTGGAGACTGAATGGTATGCTATTAAACAATGAATGGGTCAAGATAGAAATCAGGGAAGAAATAAAAAAGTTTCTGGAAACAAATGAAAATGAACTCACAACAATCCAAAACTTATAGGACACAGTGAAGGCAGTCCTGAGAGGGAAGTTCATAGTGGTACAGGCTTACCTAAAGAAAATAGAAACATTTCAAACAATCAACCTAACCCAACGCCTCCAAGAACTCAAGGAACAACAACAGAGACAGCCCAGAGCAAGTAGAAGGAAGGAAATAAGCAAGATCAGAGCAGAATTAAATGACATAGAGACTAAAAGCAAAATTCTAAGGATCAATGAATCCAGGAGTTGGTTTTTTGAAAAGATAAACAAAATAGATAAACCTTTTAGTAGGCTCATCAAGAAAAAAAGAGAGAGGACCGAAATTAACACAATCAGAAATGAAAGAGGAGAGATTACAACCAATACCACAGAAATAGAAGGGATTGTAAGGAATTACTATGCAGAACTGTATGCCAAGAAATTTGAAAACCTAGATAAAATGGAATTTCTAGAAAAATATAGTCTTCCAAAACTCAATGAAAAAGAAGCAGAAAACCTGAACAGGCCAATGACAGCAAATGAAATTGAAACAGTAATCAAAAAACTCCCGTCACACAAAAGCCTTGGACCGGATGCTTTCACAGGAGAATTCTACAAAGCTTTTAAGGAAGAACAAACCCCGATTCTTCACAGAGTATTTCAAAAAATCCAAAAGGAGGGAACACTCCCCAACTCTTTTCATGAAGCCAGCATCATCCTAATTCCAAAACCAGATAGAGACACAACAAAGAAAGAAAACTTCAGGCCAATATCCCTGATGAACATGGACGCTAAAATACTCAATAAAATATTGGTATATCGCATCCAACAATACATCAAGGATGGTTAAATATTCGTAAATCAGTAAATGTAATACACCACATAAAGAAAAGCAAACACAAAAACCACATGATCATATGAATAGATGCAGAAAAAGCTTTTGATAAGATACAACACCCATTTATGATAAAGGTACTCAGCAAAGTGGGAATAGAGGGAGCATTCCTCAATATGATAAAGGCCCTACAACCAACATACTCAATGGGCAAAAACTAAAAACTTTTCCACTAAGATCAGGAACAAGACAAAGTTGTCCACTTTCACCACTTCTATTCAATATAGTATTGGAAGTTTTAGCCACAGCGATCAGACAAGAAAAGGAAATAAAAGGCATCCAAATCGGAAAGGAGGAAACAAAACTGTCATTGTTTGCAGATGACATGATAGTGTACTTGGGAAATCCTATAGACTCTACCAAAAAACTGCTTGAACTAATAAATGAATTTGGCAAAACAGTGGGTTACAAAGTCAATATCCAGAAATCAAAGGGATTTTTGTATACTAACAATGAAGTAGCAGAGGCATAAATCGAGAAAAAAATCCCATTCGATATAGCAAAAACAAAAATGAAATATCCGGGAATAAACCTAACCAAGGAGGTTAAAGACCTGTATGCAGAAAACTACACAACACTGAAGACAGAAATCAAGGAAGACACAAAGAAATGTAAATATATACTGTGCTCATGGATTGGAAGAATTAAGATCATCAAAATGTCCATACTACCCAAAGCAATTTACAGATTCAATGCAATATCTATTAAAGTACCAATGTCATATTTCACTGACATAGAAAAAACACTTCAAAAATTCATATGAAACCACAAAAGACCCCGAATAGCAGCTGCAATTTTTAGAAAGAAGAACAAAGTAGGGGGGATTACAATACCTGATATCAAACTGTATTACCAGGCCACTGTAATCAAAATATCCTGGTACTGGCATAAAAACAGGCACATAGACGAATGGAATAGAACAGAGAGCCGAGAAATAAACCCAACCCTCTACAGTCAATTAATATTTGACAAAGGGGGCAGTAACATAAAATGGGGTAAAGATAGCCTCTTCAACAAATGGTGTTGGGAGAACTGGACAGCCACATGCAAAAAAATGAAACTCGAGCACCGACGTACACCATACACCAAAGTAAATTCAAGGTGGATAAAAGACTCAAATATAAGCCGTGAAACCATGAAAGCCCTAGAGGAGAGCATTGGCAGGAAAATCTCAGATATTCCACGCAGCAATATTTTTACTGATATGTCCCCTAGAGCAAGGGACATAACGGAAAGAATAAACAAATGGGATCTCATCAAAATGAAAAGGTTCTGCATGGCCAAGGAAAACAGTATCAAGATAAAAAGAGAAGCAACAGTTTGGGAAAACATATTTGCCAATGATACCTTGGCAAATATGATACCTATGTCTGATACCTCAGACAAAGGTTTAATCTCCAAAATGTACAAAGAACTCATGACTCTACTCAAAGAAGACAAGCAACCCAATTAAAAATGGGCAAAGGACTTGAACAGACACTTTTTCAAGGACATAGAGAGGATCCAGAGACACATGAAAAGATGGTCAATATCACTAGCTATCAGAGAGATGCAAATCAAAACCACAATGATATACCACTTAACACCAGTCAGAATGGCTACCATGAACAAAGAAACAAACAACAAGTGTTGGAGAGGTTGTGGGGAAAAGGGGACTCTAGTTCACTGTTGGTGGGATTGCAGACTGGTACAACCACTATGAAAAGCAGTATGGAATTTCTAGGAAAACTAAAAATGGACGTGCCTTTTGACCCAGCAATTCCACTCCTAGAAGTATAACCTAAGAACCCTGAAACACCAATCCAAAAGAACCTATGCACCCCAATGTTCATAGCAGCACAGTTTATGATAGCCAAGAGTTGGAAGCAACCTAAATGCCCATTGGTCAATGACTGGATCAAAAAACTATGGTACATTTACACAATGGAATTCTATGCTGCAGAAAGGAAGAAGGAGCTCCTACCCTTTGCAACATCATGGATGGAACTGGAAACATAATGCTGAGCGAAATAAGCCAGGCAGTGAAAGACAAATACCATATGATATCACCTTTAACAGGAATCTAAACAGCAAAACAAACAAGCAAGCAAAATGTAACCAGAGACACTGAAATACAGAAGGTGGTGACAGGGTCCAGAGGGGAGAAGCGAGAGAATCACAGGGGAAAAGGGGAAGGACTCACATGAATGAGTATAAAGGACACATGGACAATAACTAAGGTGGGGGGCAGTGATGGGAGTGAGGTGGGGAGCACTGGGGGGGGCAGGGATGGCAACACAAGACAGAAAACTGTACTTGAACAAGAGTTAAATAAAAAAATATAGAATGAAGAGGGATTAAGAGAAATACAAGACAATATGAAACTTAATAATATCCAAATAATAAGGATACCAGAATGAGAAGAAGAAGAGAAAGAGATAGAAAATCTATTTAGAAAAGTAATAATGGAAAACTTCCCTAATTTGATGAGAGAAAAAGTCACACAAATCCAGGAAACACAGAGAGTCTAATTAAAGAGGAACCGAAAGAGGCTCACCTCAAGACATATCATAATAAAAATGGCAAAATTCCAACGCAAAGAGAGAATCTTACAGGCAGCAAAGGAGAAACAAAAAGTAATATACAAAGGACCCCCAATAAGGTTAGCAGCTGACTTCTCAATGGGACCACCCCAAGCAAGAAGAGAATGGCAAGAAATATTCCAAGTAATGAGAACCAGAGGCCTGAAACCAAGGCTACTTTACCCAGCAAAGCTCCAATCAAGTCAGAAGACCAAATAAGGAGCTTCCCAGACAAAAGAAGTCTAAAAGAATACACCTCCATCAAAATAGTTCTGCAAGAGATGCTAAAGAAACTGAATTAAGAAAAGGAAAAAGAGAGAGAAGAACAAAGGTATAAAAATGACCATGAATAAGTACCTATCAACAATAACCTTAAATGTAAATGGATTAAGTGTTCCAAAAAAAGGACATAGAATAAGCTGAATGGATAAGAAAGCATGACCTATACACATACTGCGTACAAGAGACCCACCTCAGGATGAGACACCTACACAGACCAAAATTGAAAGGCACGAAACAAATTTTCCAAGCAAATGTTCAGGGGGAAAAAAGCCGGGGTAGCAATACTCATGTCAGACAAAATAGACTTAAAAAAAAAAAGAGCCATAAAGAGAGACCGAGAAGGTCACTTCATAATACTCAAGGGAAGAAACCACCTAGAACACATTAACATGATAAATATATATGCACCAACCATAGGAGCACCCAAATATTAAGGAAAATCATAGAGGACTTCAAGAAAGATATTGACAGTGACACAATTATGGTAGGAAATTTTAACACCTCGCTGTCAAAAATGAACAGATCTCCCAAACCAAATATCAATGAAGTTATTGTGGCATTGAATAATGCCCTAGATGAAATGGAATTAAATAATATTAACAGAGCCCTTCATCTCAAAGAAGCTAAATGCACATTATTTCAAATGCACATAAAATATTGTCAAAGATAGACTACATGATGGGACACAAAACAAGCCTCAACACATTCAAGAAAACTGAAATTATACCAAGCGTTTTCTCCAACCACAAGAGACGGAAACTAGAAAACAACCCCCCCAAAACAAACCCCTAAAACACTCAAACTCATGGAGATTGAATCAAATGCTATTAAACAATGAATGGGTCAAGAATGAAATTAGGGAAGAAATTAAAACATTTCTGGAAACAAATGAAAATGAACACACAATAACTCAAAATTTATGGGAAGCAGTGAAGGCAGTACTGAGAGGCAAGTTCACAGTGATACAGACATATCTAAAAGAAAAATAGAAACATTTCAAACAAATAATGTAACCCTACGCCTACAGGAGCTTGAGGAACAATGACAAAGACAGCCCAGAGTAAGTAGAAAAAAAGGAAATAATCAAGATCGGAGCATAATTAAATGACATAGAGACTAAAAGCACAATTCTAAGGATGAATGAATCCAGGAGCTGGTTCTTTGGAAAGATAAACAAAATCAACAAGCCTTTGAACAGACTTATCAAGAAAAAAGAAACAGAACCCAAATTAACAGAATCAGAAATGAAAGAAGAGAGATTAGAACTGACACCACCAAAATACAAAGGATTGTAAGAAATTACTGTGAAGAATCGCATGCCAAGAAATTTGAAAACCTAGGTGAAATGGACAAATTTCTAGAAAAATATAATCTTCCAAAATTTAATGCAGAAGCAGAAAGCATTAACAGACCAATAGCAGCAGATGAGATTGAAAGAGTAATAAAAAAACTCTTGACACACAAAATCCCTGGACCAGATGATCTCACAGCAGAAATTCTACAAAACAATTAAGGAGGAGCTAACCCCTATTCTTCACAAACTATTTTAAAAATTCCAAAATGATGAAAGACTCCCAAACTCTTTTTATGAAGCCAGCATCATCCTAATCCCCAAACCAGATAAAGACACAACAAGGAAAGAAAACTTCAGACCAATATCGCTGATGAACATAGAAACTAAAATCCTCAACAAAACATTAGCAAACTGCATCCAACAATACATTAAAAAGATCATACACCATGACCAAGTGGTATTCATTCCAGTGATGCAAGGATAGTTCAACATTCACATATCAGTAAATGTAATGCACCAAATAAACAAAAGCAAAGACAAAATCAAAGGATCATATCAATAGATGCAGAAAAAGCTTTTGATAAAGTATAGTGCCCAGTTATAATAGCTACACTTAGCAAAGTAAGAATAGAGGGAGCATTCCTGAATATAATAAAGGCCATATATGAGAGACCTACAGCCAACATCATACTCAATGAGCAAAAACTAAAAGCTTTTCCACTAAGATCAGGAACAAGACAAGGTTGTCCACTTTCACCACTTCTATTCAATATAGTATTGGAAGTTTTAGCCACAGCGATCAGACAAGAAAAGGAAATGAAAGGCATCCAAATTGGAAAGAAGGAAACAAAACTGGCATTGTTTGCAGATGACCTGATACTGTACACAGAAAATCCTATAGACTCTAATAAAAAACTTCTCGATCAAATAAATGAATTCGGCAGATCAGCAGGATACAAAGTCAATATTCATTAATCAAAGGCATTTTTATATATGAACAATGACACAGCAGAAGCAAATATCAAGAAAAGAATCCCCTTCGATATAGCAAAAAGAAAAATAAAATATCTGGGAATAAACCTAACCAAGGAGGTAAAAGACCTGTATGCAGAAAACTACACAACACTGAAGAAAGAAATCAAGGAAGACACAAACAAATGAAACATATACCGTGTTCATGGATTGGAAGAATTTACATCATAAAATGTCCATATTATCCAAAGCAATTTACAGATTCAATGCAATAAGTATTAAAGTACCAATGGCATATTTCACAGACATAGAACAAACACTTCAAAAATTTATATGAAACCATAAACGACTGCAAATCGCAGCTGCAATTTTGAGAAAGAGCAAAGTAGGAGTGATCACAATACATGATACCAAACTATTACAAGTCCACAAAACAGCCTGGTACTGGCATAAAAACAGGCAAATGGACCACTAGAATAGAACAAAAAGCCCAGAAGTAAACCTAAGTTTCTACGGTCAATTCACATTCGGCAAAATAGACAGCAACATAAAATAGAGTAAAAATAGCCTCTACAACAAATGGTGTTGTGATAACTGGACAGCTACATGCAATAAAATGAGACTTGACCACCAACTTACACCATACACAAAAATAAATTCAAGGTGGATAAAAGATTTAAATATTAGCCTTAACAGCATTAAAGTCCTAGAAGAGAGCATAGGCAGAAAAATATTGGGTATTTCACGCAGCAACATTTTTACTTATACATCCCCTAGAGCAAGGGACATAAAGGAAAGAATAAACAAATGGGATCTCATCAAAATAAAAAGCTTCTGCACCGCTAAAGAAAACAGTATTAAAATAAAAAGAGAACCAGCCATATGGGAAAACGTATTTGGCAATGATACCTCAGAAAAGGGTCTAATCTCCAAAGTATATAAAGAAATTACATGACTCCACTCTAAGAAGACAAACAACCCAATTGAAAAATGGGCAAAAGACTTGAACAAACACCTCTCCAAGGAGGACCTACAGAGGGTCCAGAGGTACATGAAAAGATGTTCAGTATCATTAGCTATCAGACAAGTGCACATTAAATCCACAATAAGATACCACTTCACACTGTCAAAATGGCCATCACTTCTGGCCAAGATGGAGGCATAGGTGGAAATACTGTACCTCCTCACACAACCAAATTTAAGTACAACAAAGATTTGGATACAAAAACACAACCAAAACAGACAGAAAATTGAACTGTACCAAAGTCCAACAACAAAGAACCATTCATTCACACCAGTAAGAGGGGCAGAGTCAGTGGCTGGTGAAGAGGGGTTGAGGCGGGAAAAAGTTGTGGCTGCGAGACTGACCCAGGTGTGCAGGTGGCGGTTGCCAGATCCCAGGTATGGGGTGGCAACAGGCAGACCCAGTGAGGGCACAAGGTAGCTGGCTGACTGCAATCACACATTCATGTGCAGATGAACCAGGTGAAAAAATAGACAGTGAGACAGACTGCACAACCCAGGGCCCCAGCAACAAAAATTAAAGCATTAAAGCACTGATTGAAAAATCTTTGGGGGGGTTGAGGTGCCAGGAGAGGCTGAAAGCCTCACAGGAGAGTTTGTTGGAGAGACCCACAGGGTCCTAGGGTGTACTTAAGCCCACCCACCCAGGAACCAGCACCAGAATGGTCCAATTTGCTTGTGGGAGGCAGCAGAGGAGACCAAGATCCAATAGAGAGGGGAGCAAATGCCATTCCTCCCTCTCTGACCCCACCCCCACATAAAACGTCACAACCCAGCAACTGGGTGTCCCCACCTTGGTGAACACCTAAACCTCTGCCCCTCATATGTAACTGGCTCAAACAGACCAAAATATGGCTCAAGTAGAAGAACAGCTCAAAGCCACAGAGCCAATACTTCTAAGCAACAAAGAGATAGCCAACTTATCAGATGCATGGTCCAAAACACTGGTAATCAGGATGATCACAGAACTGGTTGATTTTAGTCACAAATTAGATGAAAAAAATGAAGGTTATGCTAAGTGAAATGAAGGGAAATGCACAGGGAAACAATAGTGATGGAAAGAAAACTCATACTCAGATCAATGGAGTAGACCAGAAGGAAGAAAGAAACAACCAAACAGAAAAGAATAAAGAAATAAGAATTCAAAAAAAGAGGAAAGGCTTAGAAACCTCTAGGACATCTTTAAACATTCCAACCTCTGAATTAGAGGGGTACCAGAAGGAGAAGAGGAAGAGCAACAAGTGGAAAAGTTATTTGAACAAATAATAAAGGAGAACTTCCCCATTCTGGCTAAGGAAATAGCCTTCCAGGAAGTCCAGGAAGCTCTGAGAGTCCCAAGGAAGGTGTACCCAAGGAGGAACACACAAAGGGACATCATAATTACATTACCCAAAATTACAATGAAGGAGAGAATCTGAGAAGCCGCAAGAGATAAGAAGACACTCACCTACAAAGGAGTTCCCATCAGACAGTCAGCAGATTTCTCAAAATAGACCTTGCAGGAAGAAGGGGCTGGAAAGAAGTATTCCAAGTCATGAAAGGCAAGGACCTACATCCATGATGAAACCCCATCCAGCAAAGGTTTCATTTAAAATAGAAGGGCAGATAAAGTGCTTCTCAGATAAGGGCAAGCTCAAGGAGTTCATCATCACCAAGCCTTTCTTATATGAAATGTTAAAGGGACTTATCTAAGAAAAAGGAGTTAAAAAATATGAACAGTGAAAGGACAGAAAACTCACAGTTATTAACAAGCACACCTAAAACAAAATCAAACTAAACAGATAGATAGATCAGGAGCAGAACCATAGAAATGGAGATCACATGGAGGGTTAGCAACATAGGAGCAGAAGGAGGAGAAGTGGAAAGAAGGTACAGAGAATAAGTAGCATAGATGATAGGTAGAAAATAGACAGGGGGAGGGCAAGAATGGAATGGGAAATGTAGAAGCTGAATAACTTGTGACACATGGACATGAACTAAAGAGGGGAGTGGAGGGTGTGCAGGATGGAGGGGAATAAAGAGGGGGGAATAGGACAACTGTAATGGCATAATCAATAAAATTTATTTAAAAATGGCAATCATAAACAAATGAGAAAAAACTAGTGCTGGCAAGGTTGTGGAGAAAAGGAACCCTAGGACACTATTGGTGGAGATACAAACTGGTACAGCCACTGTGGAAAATAGTATGGAATTTACTGATAGAACTGCCTTTTGACCTGGTAATTCCACTGCTGGGATTCTATCCTAAGAACCCCAAAACACCAATCCAAAACAACCTATGCACCCCAATGTTCATAGAAGCACAATTTACAATAACTAAGTGCTGGAAGCAACCTAAGTACTCATCAGTAAATGAATGGTTCAAAATACTATGGTACATTTACACAGTGAAGTTCTACGCAGTGGAAAGAAAGAAGGAGCTCCTACCCTTTGCAACAGCATGGATAGAACTGGAAAGCATTATGCTAAGCAAAATAAGCCAGGCAAAAGACAAATACCATATGATCTCACCTTTAACAGGAACCTAAATAACAAAACAAACAAACAAGCAAAATATAACCAAAGATGCTGAAATAGAGAGCAGGCTAATAGTTTCCAAAGGGGAGAGGGGAGGGAATTTCAGGGGAAAAGAAGAAGGGTTTACAGAAACAAGTATAAAGGACACGGACAAAACTAGGGGGTGTGGAATGGGAGGGAGGTGGGGAGGGCTAGGTGGGTGGGCTGGAATGGGAGTAAAAGACAGAAAATTTTACTTGAACAACAATTAAAAATTTTTAAATGTACAAAAAAGGAACACATGGAGAAAAGCAACGGGGGGTGGAAACGGGAAGGAGGACGGGAGGGATGTGGGGTAGAAGGCAGAAAACTGTACTTGAACAACAATTAAAATAAAAAAATTCAAAAATGCAGGTTTCTCATAATAAAATTCAACCCTAAATTGACAAAAGTAAGAAAAAAAAAAGGATTACTATATCCAGCAAAGCTTTCATGTAGAATGGAAGGGCAAATAAAATTCTTCCCAGACAAGGGCAAGTTAAAGCAGTTCTTCATTATGAAGCCCTAATCATATGAAATGTTAAAGGGACTTATCTAAGAAAAAGAAGATAAAAATATGAACTGTAAAATGACAACAAACTCACAACTATTAATAACCAAACCTAAAAAAAAAACCAAACTAAAACTAAGTAAGGTACCAACTAGAACAGGAACAGAATCACAGAAATGGAGAGCACATGGAGGATTATCAGTAGGGGAGTAGAAGGGGAAGAGCAGGGGGAAAAGTACAGGGAATAAATTGCATAAATGGTAGGTAGAAAATAGACAGGGAGAGGTTAAGAATAGTATAGGAAATATAGAAGCCAGAGAACTTATATATACTACCCATGGACATGAGCTAAAGAGGGGGAGAATGTGGGTGGGAGGCGGTGTGCAGGGCGGAGGGAAATAAAGGGGGGGGGAATGGGACCACTGTAATAGTATCATTAATAAAGTATATTTAAAAATAAACAAAAATGAATAAAGTCAAAGCCTCTGGGGGAGGAAAAAAGAGAATAGAATTCCAACCTGCCATAAAAGATAAGGTCATGATCTGCCCTCTGTTCTCTATCTGTACTCCTCAGGCACTGGTCGTCACATCCAAAACTTTACTTCCTGGCCATTTAGGCAACACCCAAAGACCATTAAAACTGAATAAAACCCTCTGTTTTTCAGAAGTCATTTCACCTTGACCTTTCTTATGGCAGTTACCATTCTCCCCGTATCATCTCCTTTTGTGACAACATTTTATATCTCATTGGCCACGAGTTCCTCTGAGGGCAGGCATCCTACTCTTTGAATCCTCAGGTCTTCCACAGCACCTTTTAGGAAACAGGAGTTCCAAGTTGTCCAGGAAAAGGCTGAGGGTAGTTGGGGATAGAGCTGAAGTATCACAAATGTGTGTCTGGGGAAGGACCTGTTTAGGAAGAGCTTGTGAGAGCTGTATTTCAGGCATGTGATTACTCTCCTAAGCTGAAAGAATATCCACTAACAAAGCATATCATAGGTCTGCAGAGGAAGCCATCTCAGAAACATGCAGAAAGACACCTGCTGAGATTATCACACCATGGAATGTTGAAAGGGTAGGTGTTGTTAGGAATAAGGGAATCAGAAATCTGGTCTACATAGAAAATGGCAGCTGATTAGAAAGTGCCAACTATGGACTAGAAATAGGAGTGGCCTTTTCTTTTCTTTTCTTTTTTATTTATTTTATTTTTTTAGTTTTCATTTTTATTTAATTCTTGTTCAAGTACAGTTTTCTGTCTTATATTCCCAGCCCTGCCCCACCAGTGTTCCTCACCTCCCTCCCATTTCTGCCCCCCACGTTAGTTATTGTCCATGTGTCCTTTATACTTGTTCATGTGAGTCCTTCCACTATTCCCCTATGATTCTCTCTGTTCTCCCCTCTGGACCCTGTCAGCCTGTTCCGTATTTGAGTGTCATTGGTCATATTTTGCTTGCTTGTTTGTTTTGTTGTTTAGATTCCTGTTAACGGTGATATCATATGGTATTTGTCTTTCACCACCTGGCTTATTTCACTCAGCATAATGCTTTCCAGTTCCATCCATGATGTTGCAAAGGGTAGGAGTTCCTTCTTCTTTTATGCAGCATAGAATTCCATCAGGTAAATGTAGCATAGTTTTTTGATCCAGTCATTTACTGATGGGCATCTTGGTTGCTTCCAACTCTTAGCTATTGTAAATTGTGCTGCTATGAACATTGGGGCGCATAGGTTCTTTTGGATTGGTGTTTCAGGGTTCTTAGGATATACTCCTAAGAGTGGAATTGCTGGGGCAAAAGGCACATTCATTTTTAGTTTTCCTAGAAAGTTCCATACTGTTTTCCATAGTGGTTGTACCAGTCTGCAATCTCACCAACAGTGAACTAGGGTCCCCTTTCCCCCACAACCGCTCCAGCACTTGTTTGTTTCTTTGTTTATGATAGCCATTCTGACTGGTGTAAAGTGGTATCTCATTGTGGTTTTAATTTGCATCTCTCTGATAGCTAGCGATATCGAGCATCTTTTCATGTGTCTCTGGATCCTCTGTATGTCCTCCTTGGAGAAATGTCTGTTCAAGTCCTTTGCCCATTTTTCAATTGGGTTGCCCATCTTCTTTGAGTGGAGCAGAGTGAGTTCCTTGTACATTTTGGAGATTAAACCTTTGTCTGAGGTATCATTGGCAAATATGTTTTCCCAAACTGTTGCTTCTCTTTTTATCTTGATACTGTTTTCCTTGGCCATGCAGAAGCTTTTAATTTTAAAGGACACATGGACAATAACTAAGGGTGGGGGGTGGAAAGGGGAGGGAGGTGGGGAGCATGGGGCGGAGGGCGGGCAGGGTTGGGAATATAAGACAGAAACCTGTACGTGAACAAGAATTAAATAAAAATTATATTTAAAAAAATTTTGAAGAGATCCCATTTCTTTATTCTTTCCTTTATGTCCCTTGCTCTAGGGGACGTATCAGTAAAAATCTTGCTGGTGGAATATCTGAGATTTTCCTGCCAATGTTCTCCTCTAGGGCTTTAATGGTTTCCCAGCTTATATTTAAGTCTTTTATCCACCTTGAATTTACTTGGGTGTATGGTGTAAACTGGCGCTCAATTTTCATTCTTTTGCATGTAGCTGTCCACTTCTCCCAACAGCATTTGTTGAAGAAGCTATCTTTACTCCATCTTATGTTACTGCCCACTTTGTCAAATATTAATCGACTGTAGAGATTTGGGTCTATTTCTGGGCTCTCTGTTGTATTCCATTGATCTATGTGCCTGTTTTTATGCCAGTACCAGGATATTTTGATTACAGTGGCATTGTAACACAGTCTGGTATCAGGTATTGTGATCCCTCCTACTTTGTACTTCTTTCTCAAAATTGCAGCTGCTATTCAGGGTTTTCTATGGTTCCACATAAATTTTTGAAGTGTTTCTTCTATGTCAGTGAAATATGACATTGGTACTTTAATAGGTATTGCATTGAATCTGTAAATTGCTTTGGATAATATGGACATTTTATGATGTGAACTCTTCCAATCCATGAACACGGTACATGTTTCCATTTGTTTGTGTTTTCCTTGATTTCTTTTTTCAGTGTTGTGTAGTTTTCTGCATACAGGTCTTTTACCTCCTTGGTTAGGTTTATTCCCAGATATTTTATTTTTGTTTTTGCTATATTGAATGGGATTTTTTTCTTGATTTCTCCTTCTGCTGTTTCATTGTTGGTATACAAAAATGCCTTTGATTTCTGGATATTGACTTTGTATCTCGCTGTTTTGCCAAATTCATTTATTAGTTCAAGCAGTTTTTTGGTAGAGGCTATAGGATTTCCCAGGTACACAATCATGTCATCTGTGAAAAATGCCAGTTTTGCTTCCTCCTTTCTGATTTGGATGCCTTTTATTTCCTTTTTTTTTTTGTCTGATCACTGTGGCTAGAACTTCCAACATTATATTGAATAGAAGTGGTGAAAGTGGGCAACCTTGTCTTGTTCCTGATCTTAGTGGGAAAGCTTTTAGTTTTTGCCCATTGAGTATGAAAGACCTATGCTGTAGGTCTTTCATATATGGCCTTTATTATATTCAGGAATGCTCCCTCTATTCCCATTTTTCTGAGTGCCTTTATCATAAATGGGTGTTGTACCTTATCAAAAGCTTTTTCTGCATCTATTGATATGATCACGTGGTTTTTGTCTTTGCTTTTGTTTATGTGATGTATTACATTTACTGATTTACGAATATTGAAACATTTTTGCATCCCTGGGATGAATCTCACTTGGCGGTGATGTATGACCTTTTTGATGTATTGTTGGATGACATTTGCCAGTATTTTATCGAGGATTTTAGCGTCTATGTTCATCAGCGATATTGGCCTGAAGTTTTCTTTCTTTGTTGTGTCTCTATCAGGCTTTGGAATTAGGATGATGCTGGCTTCATAAAAATAGTTGGGAAGTTTTTCCTCCTTTTGGATTTTTTGGAATAGTCTGTGAAGAATAGGGGTTAGCTCTTCCCTGAAAGCTTTGTGGAATTCTCCTGTGAAAGCATCTGGTCCAGGGCTTTGGCTTGATGGGAGTTTTTAAAAAAATATTTTGTTTATTTATCTTTAGAGGGGGAGGGAAGGAGAAAATATCAATGTATGGTTGCCTCTCATGTGTCCCCTGCTAGGAACTGGCCTGCAACCCAGGCATGTGCCCTGACTGGGAATCGAACCTCGATCATTTGGTTTGCAGGCCCGCCCTTAATCCACTGAGCTACACCAGCCAGGGCTGATGGGAGATTTTTGATTACTGCTTCAATTTGATCTGCTGTTATTAGTCTGTTCAGGTTTTCAACTTCTTTTCCACTGAGTTTTGAAAGATTATATTTTTCTAGAAATTTGACAATTTCACATAGGTTTTCAAATTTCTTGGCATACAGTTCTGCATAGTAATTCCTTACAATCCCTTCTATTTCTGTGGTATTGGTTGTAATTTCTCCTCTTTCATTCCTGATTGTGTTTATTTGGGTTCTCTCTGTTCTTTTCTTGATGAGCCTACTTAAAGGTTTATCTATTTTGTTTATCTTTTCAAAAAACCAACTCCTGTATACATTGATTCTTAGAATTGTGCTTTTAGTCTCTATGTCATTTAATTCTGCTCTGATCTTGCTTATTTCCTTCCTTTTACTTGCTCTGGGCTGTCTTTGTTGTTGTTCCTTGAGTTCTTGCAGGTGTAGGGTTAGGGTACTTGTTTCAAATGTTTCTATCTTCTATAGGTAAGCCTGTATTGCTCTGAACTTCCCTCTCAGGACTGCCTTGGCCATGTCCCATAAGTTTTGGGTTGTTGTAAGTTCATTTTCATTAGTTTCAAGAAGTTTTTTTTATTTCTTCCCTAATTTCAATTTGACCCATTCGTTGTTTAATGGCATACCATTAAGTCTCCATGATTTGGGTTTTTTTGGTTTTTTTCCTGTGGGGTTGGTTTCCAATTTCATTCCCTTGTGATCAGAGAAAATGCTTGGTATGATTTTTATTTTCCAGAATTTGTTGAGACTCGTTTTGTGTCCTATCATGTGGTCTATCCTTGAAAGTGTTCCATGTATATTTGAAAAGAATGTGTGTTTAGCTTTTTGGGGATTTAGGGCTCTCTATATATCAATTAGGTCCATTTCACCTAGGGTTTTGTTTAATGCTGCAATGTCTTTGTGTTTTTTTCCACATTTTTTATTTAATTATTTTTCAAGTACAGTTTTCTGTCTATTACTACCGTCCCAGCCCACCCCACCGAGTGCTCCCCCCTCACTCCCATTTCCACCCTTCTCAGTTGTCCATGTATCCTTTATATATGTTCTTCTAAATCCCACCCGTTTTTCCCCAGAAATTCCTTCCCCTCTCCCCTCTGGTCACTGTCAGCCTGTTCTCTATTTCAGTGTCTTTGGTTATATTTTGCTTGCTTGTTTGTTTTGTTGTTTAGATTCCTTTTAAAGGAGAGATCGTATTGTATTTGTCCTTCAACACCTGGCTTATTTCACTCAGCATAATGCTTTCAAGTTCCATCCATGATGTTGCAAAAGGTAGGAGCTCCTTCTTTCTTTCTGCAGCATAAAATTCCATTGTGCATATGTACCATAGTTTTTTGGTCTATTCATTTACTGAGGGGCACCTAGGTTGCTTCCAACATTTGGCTATGGTAAATTGTGCTGCTATGAACTTTTGGGTGCATAGGTTCTTTGGGATTGGTATTTCAGGGTTCTTAGTATACAATCCTAGCAGTGGAATTGCTGGGTCAAAAGACAGATCCAATTTTATTTTTCTGAGAAAATTCCATACTGTTTTCCATAATGGTTGTACCAGTCTGCAATCCTACCAACAGTGGACCAGAGTCCCCTTTTCCCCACACCCTCTCCAACATTTGTTGTTTATTGCTTTGTTTATGATAGCCATTCTCACCGGTGTAAAGTGGTATCTCATTGTGGTTTTAATTTGCATCTCTCTGATAGCATCTCTCTTTTTCTGATATTGAGTGTCTCTTCATGTGTCTGTGGATCCTCTGTATGTCCTCCTTGGAGAATTGTCTGTTCAAGTCCTTTCCCCATTTTTTAATTGGGTTAGTTGTCTTAGAGTGAACTCATGTGAGTTCTTTATATATTTTGGAGATTAAACCTTTGTCTGAGGTATCATTGGCAAATTTGTTTTCCCATAGAGTTGGTTGTCTTTTTCTTTTAATGCAGTTTGCCTTAGTCGCGCAGAAGCTCTTTATTTTGATGAGATCCCATTTGTTTATTCTTTCCTTTATAGTCCTTGCTCTAGGGGACATATCAGTAAAAATGTTGCTGTGTGAAATATCTGATATTTTCCTGCCAATGTTCTCCTCTAGGACTTTAATGGTGTCACGGCTTATATTTGAGTCTTTTATCCATCTTGAATTTATTTTGGTGTATGATGTAAGTTGGTCCTTGAGTTTCAATTTTTTGCTTGTGGCTGTCCAGTTGTCCCAACAGCATTTGTTGAAGAGGCTATCCTTATCCCATTTTAGGTTACTGCCCCCTTTGTTGAATATTAATTGACTGTAGAGGGTTGGGTTTATTTCTGGGTTCTCTATTCTGTTCCAGTGATCCATGTGCCTGTTTTTATGCCAGTACCAGGATATTTTGATTACAGTGGACTTGTAATACAGTTTGATATCAGGTATTGTGATCCCTCCTACTTTGTTCTTCTTTCTCAAAATTGCAGCTGTTATTCGGGCTCTTTTGTGGTTTCATATAAATTTTTGAAGTCTTTGTTCTATGTCTGTGAAATATGCCATTGCTAGTTTAATACGTATTGCATTGAATGTGTAAATTGCTTGGGTTGTATGGACATTGTGATGATGTTAATTCTTCCAATCCATGAACACGGTATATGTTTCCATTTGTTTGTGTCTTCTTTGATTTCTTTCTTCAGTGTTGTGTAGTTTTCTGCATACAGGTCTTTTACCTCCTTGGTTATGTTTATTCCCAGATATTTTATTTTTCTTTTTGCTATAGCAAATGGGATTTTTTTCCTTGAGTTCTCCTTCTGCTGATTCATTCGTAGTATACAAAAATGGCTTTGATTTCTGGATATTGACTTTGTATCCCGCTGTTTTGCCAAATTCATTTTTTAGTTCGAGCAGTTTTTTGGTAGAGTCTATAGGATTATCCATGTACACTATCATGTCATCTGCAAACAATGATAGTTTTGTTTCCTCCTTTCCAATTTGAATGCCTCTTATTTCCTTTTCTTGCCTAATTGCTGAGGCTAAAACTTCCAATACTATATTGAATAGAAGTGGTGAAAGTGGACAACTTTGTCTTGTTCCTGATCTTAGTGGGAAAGTTTTTAGTTTTTGCCCATTAAATATTATGTTGGCTCTAGGTCTTCCATATATGGCCTTTATTATATTCAGGAATGCTCCCTCTATTCCCACTTTGCTGATTAGCTTTATCATCAATGGGTGTTGTACCTTATCAAAAGCTTTTTCTGCATCTATTGATATGACCATGTTGTTTTTGTCTTTGGTTTTGTTTATGTGGTGTATTATATTTACTGATTTGCGGATATTGAGCCATCCTTGCATCCCTGGGATGAATCCCACTTGGTCGTGGTGTATGATCTTTTTGATGTATTGTTGGATGCAATTTGCCAATATTTTGTTGAGGATTTTAGCGTCTATGTTCATCAGAGATATTGACCTGAAGTTTTCTTTCTTAGTTTTGTCTCTATCTGGTTTTGGAATTAGGATGATGCTGGCTTCATAAAAAGTGTTTTGGAGTTTCCCATCATTTTGGACTTTTTGGAATAGTCTGTGAAGAATATGGGTTAACCCTTCCTTAAGTGACTTGTAAAATTCTCCTGTGAAACCATCTGGTCCCGGGCTTTTGTGTGATGGGAGTTTTTTGATGACTGCTTTAATTTCATCTGCTGTTTTTGGTCTGTTCAGGCTTTCTACTTCTTCATTGAGTTTTGGAAAATTATGTTTTTTGTAGAAACTTGTCCATTTCACCTAGGTCTTCAAATTTCTTGGAATATAATTCTTCATAGTAATTTCTTACAATCCCTTCTATTTCTGTGGCATCAGTTGTAATTTCTCCTCTTTCATTCCTGATTGTGTTTATTTGTGTCCTCTCTCTTCTTTTCTTAATGAGCCTACTTGAAGGGTTGTCTATTTTGTTTATCTTTTCAAAAAACCAACTCTTGGATTCATTTATCCTTAGAATTGTGCTTTTAGTCTCTATGCCATTTAATTCTGCTCTGATCTTCGTAATTTCCTTCCTTCTACTTTCTCTGGGCTGTCTTTGTTGTTGTTCCTTGAGTTCTTGCAGGTGTAGGGTTAGGGTGTTTGTTTCAAATGTTTCTATCTTCTATAAGTAAGCCTGTATTGCTATGAACTTCCCTCTCAGGACTGCCTTCCCTGTGTCCCATAAGTTTTGGGTTGTTGTGAGTTCATTTTCATTTGTTTCCAGAAACTTTTTGATTTCTTCCCTAATTTCAGTCTTGACCCATTCGTTGTTTAATACATACCATTAAGTCTCCATGATTTTGGGTGTTTTGGTTTTTTTCCTGTGGGGTTAGTTTCCAATCAATCCCTAGGGATCAGAGAAAATGCTTGGTATGATTTCAATTTTCTTGTATTTGTTGAGACTCGTTTTGTGTCCTATCATATGGCCTATCTTTGAAAACGTTCCATGTATATTTGAAAAGAATGTGTATTTAGTTTCTCTGGGATGAGGTGCTCTATATATATCAGTCAAGTCCACTTTATCTAGGGTGTTATTTAGTGCAGCTGTACCTTTGTTGATATTTTGGTTGGAAGATCTTTCCATTTTTGACAGTGAGGTGTTAAAATCCCCTACCATAATTGTGTTGCTGTCAATATCTTTCTTGAGGTCCTCTAGGATTTTCTTTATATATATGGATGCTCCTGTGTTGGGTGCATATATATTTATGATGTTAATATGTTTTGGTGGATTCTTCCCTGGAGTATTATGAAGTGACCTTCTGTGTCTCTCTTTATGGCCCTTTTTTTGAAGTCTATTTTGTCTGATATTAGAATTGCTACCCCGGGTTTTTTTTCTTGTCCATTTGCTTGGAAAATTTGTTTCCATCCTTTCAGTTTTATTCTGTGATTGTCTTTTGTCTTGAGCTGGGTCTCCTGTAGGCAGAATATGTGTGGGTCATGCTTTCTGAACCATTCAGCTATTCTATGTCTTTTGATTGGAGCATTTAACCATTAACTTTTAGGTTATTATTGATAGGAACTTATTCATTGTCATTTTTGTTCGAGAGCTCCTCTGTGTCTCTCTCTTTTCCTTCCTTTCCTTAAAGCAGTTCTTTTAGTATTTATTGTAGAGCTGGTTTCGTGGAGGCGTATTCTTTTAGACTTCTTTTGTCTTGGAAGCTCTTTATTTGGCCTTCTATCTTGATTCAGAGCCTTCCTGGGTATAGTAGCCTTGGTTGTAGACCTCTGGTTCTCATTACTTGAAGTATTTCTTGCCATTCTCTTTTTGCTTGGAGTGTGTCCATTGAGAAATCAGTAGCTAATCTTATTGGGGCTCCCTTGTATGTTACTTCCTTTTTCTCCGTTTTTCCCTTTAAGATTCTCTCCTTTTCTTGGAATTTTGCCAGTTTAATGATGATGTGTCTTGAAGTGGGCCTCTTTGGGTTTCTCTTGGATGGGACTCTCTGTGATTCCTGGATTCGTGTGACTTTTTCTCTCATCAAATTAGGAAAATTTTCCATCATTACTCTTTCAAATAGCTTTTCTATCCCTTGTTCTTCTTCTTCTCCTTCTCGTATTCCTATTATTTGGATATTATTACGTTTCATATTATCTTGCATTTCTCTTAGTCCCTCTTCATTCTTTTTGAGCCTCTTTTCCCTTTCTTTGTCTTTCTGGGAGATTCTTTTTACTGTGTTCTCCAACTCGCTGATCCCATCTTCTGCCTCATCAATCCTGCTTTTCATTTGTTCTACTGTGTTTTTCAATTCCGAAATTGTATTCTTCATTTCCTCTTGTAATTCGCTGATAGTTTCTATTTCCTTTTTCACGTTGATATAGTTTGCAGAGGGCTCATTGTAGCTCCCCTCTAGTTTCTGGTAGCTCCCCTCTAGTTTCTTGTAGCTCATTGTGAGCTTTTCCTGATAACTAGTGCTTTGAATTCAATATCTGATAGTTGAGTAGCCTCTCTTTCATCTGACATTATTTCTGAGAGTTCCACCTTTTCTTTCATTTGGTCATTGTTTCTTTATCTTCCCATTGCTTATGAGACTCTTCTTGTTAGCTTCACCTTCTTAAATTGATCTGTTCTTACTCCGTAGGTTTGTGGTGTGAACTTCTTTTCACAGGTAGAATACCTGTGAAATTCAGTGGTGCAGTCTCCTGCAGGTATCTTGATGTTCTCTGCTTCCACCTACTCCTTTCTTTGTGTGTGTGTGATCAGCTGGAGGAGGAGGCAAAATGGATAATGACAGCAGGAGAGTACTTTATGATATTTATAGTCACAGCTGGTAGAGAAGGGATAGAAGATCTTAGGCTCTATATAGTGTTAACTGCAATTTTCAACCCAATTTGCCACTTTTAAGAAAGGATAGACCAAAGATAAGTCTCTTGTTGGGGAGGGAAGGCTTGTGAGTTGTATCTAGAAAGCAGTGAGGTTGCAGGTGTTCAGCTTTTGAGGTAAGGTTGGAGTAAAGTATAGTAAATAGATGTAGCATGTGAGCAAGTAGAGTTAATCGCTACAGTAATAGAATTCAGGAACGTGTAAAGTGGGCTAAGACCCGAGAGATGTGTTGTGAAGTATTTACAGTGGTATAGAAAGCAACAAAGCAACAAACAAACAAACACACAAAAAAAGGGCAAGATAATGAGGAAAAAGCAATAAGTTTGGGGTGAAAGGAAGAAGGACTGAAACAGGAAAAAAGAAAGGAGAGGAACAGAATACTAAAAGATACAGCAACAATAAAATTTTAAAAAATATACAATTACTGAAAAAAGGTTTTAAAAAAGTTTAAAAAAAAAGAACCCTCCTTCCTTGTTGGTTTGAAACAGTCCAATCTGGTTTTTCTGGTTTCAGCAGGACCCCTCTGTGGGCTGTGTTGTAGGCCCAATTGCACACCCACCCGCCAGCCAGGCTACCAGACTGGGGTTCGGGCGCCCGCCCACCCGACAGGCTGCCTGGGTCCCATGGGATCTGGTAGTGGTCCTTCCCAGTCCTGCGGCTGGGTGAGAAGCAAGTCAAGCTACCTTCATAGGAGAACACCTCAGTCCACTTTCCAGTAAAAACTTCTCCAGAAAGTGTTCCTCTCAGCCCAGGCTAATCCCCAACCTGACTGGTTAGGACAATGCTCCTCTCAAATTTCCTGGGCTGGCAGGCTGGTGGGATGGTGACCACAGAGATCGCAACTGAACATGGCCCCCTGTCTTTGCCACCCTCCCTGACACCTAGGTAGACAGGTCTCTGCCACCCAGCCCCGCCTAGATGGTGAGGGAGGGAGCCAGCTCTTCCAAGGACCCCCTGCAGCCGGCCCAGTGCTCCACTGTGTGCTGGGCTCCTTATGAGTCCTCTGAGGCACTGGCCGCAGACGGAAGCCTCTACACCCCTAACGCAGCGTCAGCAGTGGCTCTGAGGCGTTTTGGGCTTGCCAAGGGTAACCAGCCCTGCCGCT
This sequence comes from Sturnira hondurensis, assembly GCF_014824575.4. NCBI lineage: Eukaryota > Metazoa > Chordata > Mammalia > Chiroptera > Phyllostomidae > Sturnira > Sturnira hondurensis. The sequence goes on along the minus strand of NW_028074169.1, from coordinate 1,193,388 downwards.
GCCGCTTTTGTCTTTACTCACAGGTGCTGGGCTCCCGATGAGTCCTCTGTGACAGACACCTGGCCGCTGGCCATAGACAGAAGCCTCTGGGCCCTGGAAGCTGCGTCAGCAGCAGCTCGGTGGTCTTTATGCACCAGCCAATGGCTGCTGGTCCCGCTGCTGATGCTTTTGACTTTACTCTGAGGTGCCTGGCAACCGAGGGCAGCCGGCCCTGCCGCTGCTGCTTTTGTATTTACTCACAAGTGCCGGGGTCCCGATGAGTCCTCTGTGGCAGACACCCATGTCTCCGGGCACAGGTGGAAGCCTCTGGGCTTGGATCGCTGTGGCAGCCATGGCTCCGAGGTCCTTACGCACCGGCCCGTGGCTGCTGTCCCACCGCAACTGCTGTTGCCCTGGACTTTACTCAGGGTTGCCAGGCTCCTGATGAGTTCTCCATGGCAGACGACCCTGTAGCTGGGCATAGATGGAAGGAAGCCTCTGAGCTCCTACCGCCGCAGCAGCCGTGGCTCTGAGTTTTTTACACGCTGGCCAATGGCTGCCGCCGCCCTGGCCGCCTCCGTCCTTACTTGCGTTCCTGAGACCCCAACAACCTGTAGCTGTCTGGTTCATCACTATCTCTGGTCTCTTATTTTCATAAATGCTGGGGAATTGTTGGTTGGGGAATTGATTGCACTGTTCTTCAGTAAATCTGCCAGGATTTTCTCCCAGGGGTACGAGAGAACTGGAGTCGCTCTGTCCTACTCCGCCGCCATTTTTCCTCTATTCTGCAATATCTTTGTTGATATTTTGTTTGGAAGACCTGTCCATTTTTGACAGTGTGGTGTCAAAATATCCCACTATAATTTTGTTGCGGTCAATATCTTTCTTGAGGTCCTCTAGGATTTTCCTTATATATTTGGGTGCTCCTATGTTGGGTATATATATATTTACAATGTTAATATCTTCTTGGTGGATTCTTCCCTTGAGTATTATGAAGAGACCTTCTGGGTCTCTCTTTATGGCCCTTTTTTGAAGTCTATTTTGTCTGATATGAGAATTGTTACCCCGGCTTTTTTTTTTGTCCATTTGCTTGGAAAATGTGTTTCCATCCTTTCACTTTTAGTTTGTGATGGTCTTTTGACCTGAGGTGGGTCTCTTGTAGGCAGCATATGTGTGGGTCATGCTTTCTTATCCATTCAGCTATTCTAGGTCTTTTAACTGCTGCATTTAATCCATTTACATTTAAGGTTATATTGAAAGGTACTTATTCATTGCCATTTGTGTACCTGCGTTCCTCTCCATCTCTATCTCTTTCTTCCTTTCCTTAAAGCAGCCCTTTTAGTAATTCTTGTAGAGCTGGTTTGGTGGAAGCGTATTCTTTTAGACTTCTTTTGTCTTGGAAGCTCTTTATTTGGCCTTCTATCTTGATTCAGAGCCTTGCTGGGTATAGTAGCCTTGGTTGTAGGCCTCTGATTCTCATTACTTGGAATATTTCTTGCCATTCTCTTCTTGCCTGGAATGTTTCCATTGAGAAGTCAGTAGCCAACCTTATTGGGACCACTTTGTATGTTACTTCCTTTTTCTCCCTTGCTGCCTTTAGGATTCTCTCTTTGTCTTGGAGTTTTGCCATTTTAATAATGATGCGTCTTGCAGTAGGCCTCTTTGGGTTCCACCTGATTGGGACTCTCTGGGATTCCTGGATTCGTGTGACTTTATCTCTTCTCCACTTAGGAAAATTTTTTGTTATTACTCTTCCAAGTAGGTTTTCTATCCCTTGTTCTTCTCCTTCTGGTATTCCTATTATTTGGATATTATTATGTTTCATATTGTCTTGCATCTCTCTTAAAATCTCCTCATTTTTTCTGATTCTCTTTTCCATTATTTTGTCTGTCTGGGAGATTCTTTCTATCCTGTCTTCGATCTCACTTATGCGTTCTTCCACCTCATTCATCCTACTCTTCATACCTTCTACTGTGTTCTTCAGTTCAGAAATTGTATTCTTCATTTCCTCTTGGCCTTTGCTGATGGTTTCTATTTCCCTTTTCATGTTGGTATAGTTTTCGGAGAGTTCATTGTAGCTCCCCTGTAGTTTCTAGTAGCTCATTGTAAGCTCTTTGAATTTCCTGATAACCAGTGCTTTGAACTCCATATCTGATAGTCGACTTGCCTCTATTTCATCTAACATTCTTTCTGAGACTTCCTCCTTTTCTGTCATTTGGGGATTGTTTCTTCATCTTCCCATTGTTTGTGAGACTCTTCTTGTTGGCCTCAGCTTCTTAAATTGATGTGTTCTGGTTCCCTGGGTTTATGGTGTGAACTTCTGTAGTAGGTTGCCTCTGAAATTCAGTGGTGCAGTCTCCAGCATGTATCTTGGTGTTCTCTGCTTCCACCGACTCCTATTGTTGGTCTCCAGCTGGTCATACCTTTTCTTCTGGTCTCACTAGCTGCAGCAGCCTGAGAGGTTATTTGTGTGGCCTTTCTCACGTCTTGGTGAACTCAACTGGTCTCACCAGTGCTCTTCCAAGACCCAGAATGGCACCGCTCTCCTATGCCCCTCTGAGAGCAGATTTTTTCCCAGGCTTCCCAGCCCTGTCCTGGCATGAGGGTGCACACTCTCAGCCAGGCTTTCCTGATCTCTCAGGCTTGGGTGCAGACCTTTTTCAGTGCTGTGGCTAAACACACAGGGCAACTCACAATTCTTCCAAGCCAGCAACCACGGCCTGACTCCCGGGTTTTTCTATCTGTGCCCAGCTGGGTAGGGAGGGAGCTGATGGCTGGCTCTCTTCCAGGGGCCTTGCTAGCAGCCCGAGGTTCCCCAAGACTGTGGGAGAGCTGGCTCTGATCCTGTGCTACAGGGAATGCATGGGCAACTCTCAGTTCCCCAAGCCGGCCACCGCAGCCTGACTCCACAGGTTATCAGAGCTCTCTGGTTTGCTTCCCAATGCCCACTCCTGTCTCTGCCACTACAGGCAAACCAATCTCTCCTGGTGTTTTCCAATCAGCCCTGCCAGACAGGGAGGGTCCTGGTTATGGGTCTCTCCCAGCGTTGTTGTTGCCTGCCCTCGGCTCTCAGAGACCAGGGCGGCTGGGCCAGGGCCTTGGCACAGCACTGGGGAGGGCCTGCAGCCTCTGTGCTGTTCCCTCCTACCTTGTTGATTTGTGGTCCTCTCCTTTCCTCAACCTCTGGTCATTCAGTGTCTGCTACACTTTCTGCAGTCCTGCCTTCCTATATGCTGGGTTCCTGTTGGGTATTCGCTGTGTTCCTCTGGAGAACAGCCCGGTTTTTCTCTGGCCTGTGGAGGGAAGAGAAATCCTTTGTCTTACTCCACTGCCATCTTCCTGATCCCTCAGGAGTGGTTTTTTCAATACCCCTGTGTGTTCCAGTAACCTGGCAGGAGTCATCCCACATGCGACCGTAAAAGGCCATGATCTCTGTATTCTCACCATGCATCCCGAGGTTCTTTTTCTGTAGAAGCCATATGTATCAAGATCAAGCCTGTTTTTTACTGTTTTCCAGTTAGAGTTCTCTGCTGGAAAGAAAATTGGGCTACCCACTAACACGAATACTGCACCATATTTGACAATTACAGTTAATTTTAAAAATAGTGACTATTTTTTCAGTTATACAAATAATACATCTTTATAATAGAAAATTGAGAAGTATTAAAAAATAGAAAGAAAGAAATAATTATCCATAATTTCACTGCCTAGAACACCCACTCTTAACATTTTAGTGGATTTTCTTCCAGTCTTTTCTGTGAATCTGAATTCATTTTCTAGGGACACTCTTCTGCTGCACTTTTAACTTAAAACTGTAATAGGAGCATTTGTTCATAGTAGATAACTATTATGCATATTTACTAGCTAGCTCTTAGCTTTTCATAAACATCAGTAAAATTAAATGCATATAATTCTTGTGTTTACCACAGCAATAGAAGCTCATTGTAACAAAAAACATAAAGACTACAGTAATTTGGAAAGAGAAAGTTTATTGTACTTTTTCTCCACAGATATAATTTTAATTGGTTGAGGTTTTGTATATATATACTAATATTAATGTACACTTATAATTTTTAAATTTTATGACTTAATCAGTACGTTGTGATATCATCAGAAGATAGGTGAGTGTGCAGAATAAAATGTGAGTGATTCCTGTGTGCCCAGTCTTAGCCCCTGCTCCCTTCCCTAGGGGTAATGCGTTTTTTTTAGTTCTTTTGTAAGCCTTTATATATGTGTATATTCATTTACACGAATTGTTGATGGTTGCTTTGGCACTAAAGTGGCAGAATTGAGTACATATGACAGAGACTGAGTGGCCCCCAAATCCATATTAACTTCACCATCTTGTGTTACACTGTGAATATATTACTTTCCTTGGTAAAGGGTCTTTGCAGATATAATTAAGGTTACTACTCAGCTGACCTTAAATAAGGAAGTTATCTTGGATTGGCCCACTGTAAGCTCCTGGGCCCATAAAAGCAGAAGAGGAAGTGGATCCACTTTCAAGTGGATCTCAAAAGTTCCTATCACAAGGAAAAAATGTGTGTATGGTGGTGGATGTAAACTAGACTTACTGTGGTGATAATTTCACAAATTATACAAGTATAAATCATTATGTTGTACACCTGAAACTAATATAATGCTATATGTCAATTGTACCTCAATTAGAAAGAAAGGCAGAGAAGGAAAGAGATTGAAAGCACAAGAGGATAGAACAAGCACTTCAAAAATTTACGTGGAACCATAAACAACTCCTAATAGCAGCTGCAATGTTGAGAAAGAGGAATAAAGTAGGAGGGATCACAATACCTGATATCAAACTGTATTATAAGGCCACTGCAACCAAAACAGCCTGGTACTGGCATAAAAACAGGCACATAGACCAATGAAACAAAACAGAGAGCCCAGAAATAAACCCAACTCTCTACCATCAATTAATATTTGACAAAGACGGCAGTAACATAAAATGGAGTAAAAATAGCCTCTTCAACAAATGGTGTTGGGAGAACTGGACAGCTACGTGAAAAAAAATGAAACTTGAGCACAAACTTACACCATACACAAAAATAGATTCAAGGTGGATAAAAGACTTAAATATTAGCCGTGAAACCATTAAAGTCCTAGAGGAGACCACTGGCAGGAAAATATCAGATATTCCACACAGCAACATTTTTACTGGTATGTCCCCTAGAGCAAGGAATATAAAGGCAAGAATAAACAAATGGGATCTCATCAAAACAAAAAAGCTTTTGAGCGGCTAAAGCAAACTGCATTAAAATAAAAAGACAACCAACTGTATGGGAAAACATATTTGCCAATGATACCTCAGACAAAGGTTTAATCTCCAAAATATATACAGAACTCACATGAGTTCACTCTAAGACAACTAACCCAATTAAAAAATGGGGAAAGGAGTTGAACAGACACCTCTCCAAGGAAGACATACAGAGGATCCAGAGACTCATGAAAGGATGCTCAATATCGCTTGCTATCAGAGAGATGCAAATTAAAACCACAATGAGATACCACTTTACACCAGTGAGAATAGGTATCATAAACAAAGCAATAAACAACAAATGTTGGAGAGGGTGTGGGGAAAAGGGGACTCTAGTTTACTGTTGGTGGGATTGCAGACTGGTACAACCACTATGGAAAACAGTATGGAATTTTCTAAGAAAACTAAAATTGGATCTGCCTTTTGACCCAGCAATTTCACTGTTGGGATTGTATCCTAAGAACCCTGAAACATCAATCCCAAAGAACTTATGCACCCCAATGTTCATAGCAGCACAATTTACCATAGCCAAATGTTGGAAGCAACCTAGGTGCCCGTCAGTAAATGAATGGATCCAAAAACTGAGGTATATATACACAATGAAATTCTATGCAGTAGAAAGGAAAAAGGAGCTCCTAACCTTTGCAGCATCATGGATGGAACTGGAAAGCATTATGCTGAGTGAAATAAACCAGGTGTTGGAAAAATACCATATGATCTCACCTTTAACATGAAGCTAAACAATAAAACAAACAAGCAAGCAAAATATAACCAGATACTGAAATAGAGAACAGGGGGACAGTGACCAGAGGGGAGAGGGGAGGGAATTTCAGGGGAAATAGAGGAGGGATTGAGAGGAATAAATATAAAAAATACATGGACAACAACTTAGAAGGGTAGAAATGGGAGGGAGGGGGGTGCACGGGGGGATAGGATGGGATGGGAGTAATAGACAAAAAACTGTACTTGAAAAATAATTAAATAATTTTTTCAAAAAGAGCAAAAAAAAACAGAAAAAAAAGAAAGCACAAGAGGGCTTGAAGGTAGAGGGGACTGTGTGGCAGGAAATAGGCCCTCAGTCAAATAAGTTCAAGTAGTGGGACTCTGCCAGCATCTCAGAGAAGCTAGAAGCAGTTTCTTTACCAAGGAATGCATATTAGAGGGGACAACTGACACCTTGATTTCAGACTTGTGAAACCCTGAGCAGAGAGAATCCTGCCAGACTTCTTTTTTCTAAGATATATTTTATTGATTATGCTATTACAGTTGTCCCATTTCCCCTGCTTCATTCCCCTCCACCCTGTACACCCCTCACTCCCCACATTCCCCCCCTTTAGTTCTTGTCTGTGTGTCATAATTTCTTTAGCTTCTACATTTCCCATACTATTCTTGCCCTCCCTCTATTTTCTACCTACCGGCTATGCTACTTATTCTCTGTGCCTTTTCCACTCTCTCCCCCTCCCAGTCCCCTGTTGCTGACCCTACATGTGATCTCCATTTCTGTGGTTCTGTTCCTGCTCTAGTTGTTTGTTCAGTTTGCTTTTGCTTCTATTTTAGGTGTGGCTGTTAATAACTGTGAGCTTGTTGTCATTTTAGTGTTCATATTTTTATCTTTTTCTTAGATAAGTCCCTTTAGCATTTCATATAATAAGGGCTTGGTGATGATGAACTCCTTGAACTTGCCCTTATCTGAGAAGCACTTTATCTGCCCTTCCATTTTAAATGAAACCTTTGCTGGATAGAGCAATCTTAGATGTAGGTCCTTGCCTTTCATGACTTGGAGTACTTCTTTCCAGCCCCTTCTTGCCTGTAAGGTCTCTTGATAAATCAGCTGACAGTCTGATGGGAACTCCTTTGGAGGTGACTGTCCCCTTATCTCTTGCTGCTTCTAGAATTCTCTCCTTCATTTGGATCTTGGCTAATGTGATTATGATGTGCCCTGGTGTGTTCCTCCTTGGGCCCAACTTCTTTGAAACTCTCTGAGCTTCCTGGACTTCCTGGAAGTCTATTTCCTTAGCCGAATGGGGAAGTTCTCCTTTATTATTTGTTCAAATAAGTTTTCCACCTTTTGCTCTTCCTCTTCCACTCTGGTATCACTATAATTTGAATGTTGGAATGTTTAAAGATGTCCTGGAGGTTCCTAAGCCTCTCCTCATTGCTTTGAATTCTTGTTTCTTCATTCTTTTCTGTTTGGTTGTTTCTTTCTTCCTTCTGCTCTACTCCATTGATTCGAGTCCCAGTTTCCTTTCCATCACTATTGGTTCCCTGTACATTTTCCTTCATTTCACTTAGTGTAGCCTTCATTTGTTATCTAATTTGTGACCAAATTCAACCAATTCTGTGAGCATCCTGATTACCAGTGTTTTGAACTGTGCATCTGATAGGTTGCCTATCTTTTGGTTGCTTAAAAGTATTGGGTCTGGAACTTTGATCTGTTCTGTTCAGGCCATTTTTCTTCTCCAGTTGTGCCTGTTATGTACTGATGGGCAGAGCCTTAGGTGTTCACCAGGTCTGGGGAACCCAGTTGCTGTGTTGTGATTCTTGGAGGGGTCCAAGAATGAACTTGGCACTTGCTCTGTTCTTGTCAAATTTCAGTTCCTGACTCTGCTTCCCCCAAGCACACTGAGGCCTTCTGGTGCTAGTTTCCATGTGGGTTGCCTTGTGTACATTCTAGGACCCCATGGGTCTCTCCAATGAACTCTCCTGTGAGGCTGGGAGTCTTTTCCTGGCACCTCAAGCCCTACAGGTCCTTACAGTTGGTGTTTTGAGGCTTTATTTATTTGCCCTGGGGCCCTGGGTTTGTGCGGTCTGTCAGGCTCCCTAGTTTCTCCTGGTATATCTGTGTGCGAATGTGTGACCCCCCGGTCAGCAAGCTGCCTTGCATGCCTTGCTGGGTCCAGCTTGCAGACCTGTGTGCCTGTGGTCTGCCAGGCACCGCCTGCATGCCTGGGGTCCCTCAGCTGCTTCCTTACATGCCTGGGTCTGCAAGCCACTGTTTTTGTTTTTTTGGCACAACCCCTCTCTGCCTGGCTGCCTGACTCTGCCCCTCTTACTGGTCTGGATGAATGTGTCTATTTTATCTCTTTGGTTTTCGGACTTCCATACAGTTCAATTTTCTGTCAGTTCTGTTTTTTTCCCACTAAATTTTTGTTGTTTTTATTTTGGTTTGTGAGGAGGCACAGTGTGTCTACCTATGACTCCATCTTGGCTGGAAGTCCTGCCAGACTTCTGAATTACAGAGCTGAGAGATAAGAAACATGTACTGTTTTAAGTCACTATCTTTGTGATGATTTGTTATGCAGTCTAGAAAAGGAATTCACATTTATTATAAATTGTAGATGTTTACTATCTTGGTTTTTGCAAAAAAGGTTTGCCAGCCTTTTACAGGACAGGCCCCATTTTTTTTATCCATCCCAATTTCCCTTTACCTTCACCTATTTGAAATGATTGCTCTGGTATGTGCCTCCAGGTTCCTGAATAACCTTCTTGTATCACTCTTTCCTTCTTCTGTTTTACTTCATTATCAACTGAGCCCCACTCAGAAACACACAGTTGGTGCTCCTACCCTCTCTGTCCAACCCTCACCATCCCATTGTTGTTTTGGCTTGATTTTGGTTAAACTGATTATTCACATTATCATTGCTATGAAATACCATTTGCAGGTATAAAACTGTCAAACTTACTAAACTGTGATTAACTTTTTCTGCACAACTTTTGTTTTCCTTGGAGTGAATGATTGTGTTTTATTTTTATGTGTTTGGTTTTTCATGAACATATTGTTGATTCAATCTCAAGCTCATTACCCATTGTCTATATTTCCTCACAATATGGTACATACATCAGATAAACAATTCATTTTCCTGAGGAAATCTCTTCTGGAATATTCTGAATTGCTCTAATCTGAACTCTGCACAGATGTCCTTCTGGAACATCTCCTCATCATCTTTGTGATACCCTTTTCTTCATTCCTATATTGGATCTACTCTTTTTTATATCTCCTGGGCTTATCCTGTCTTGGTTAAGTTCTTTGTTGGAGAACATTCTCCAGGAACTTCTTGAGAAAGAATGAGCGGGAAGAAATTTTTTGAAAATTTACATCTGGAAATATCTTTATTTTGCCCTCACACTTGGTTGATAGATTGGCTGGAAAAATCTTCCAGGCAGGAAATAATTGCCATGCTGAATGGAGAGGACTGTTTTACTGCTAGATAAGTTCCCGGGGTTGCTCTTTAGAAAGTCCAATGTTGTGGTAGGCAGAATAATGCCCCCATCCCAAAGACACTCAGGCTATGATCCTTGGAACCTATGAACATCTTACTTTACATGATGAAAGAGACTTTGTGGGTGTCATTGCATTTGATCTTGGCCAAAAGGCTGAGAAGCGATAAGGGTGTCATTAAATTAAGGATGTTAAATAGGGAAATTATCCTGGTGGGTCCTATGTAATTATAGGGTCCTTATATAAGAGGGAGACAGGAAGGTCAGAGTCAGAGAAGGAGTTGTGAAAGTGGAAGCAGAGGTTGGAGTGGAAGAGAGAGAGAGAAGAGAGAAAGAGAGACACTTGAAAGTGCTACACTGCTGGCTTTGAAGATGGAGGAGCCCTAAGCCAAGGAAAGCAGGCACGCTCTAGAAGGTGGGAAGGCCAAGAAACTGATTCTCTCCCCAAGCTTCCAGAAGGAGGAATGCAGATGAGCCTACATGTTGACTTTAGCCCAGTAAGAACAATTTGGAATTTATTTGTGGAAATTTTTAGTATATTTTATTGATTATGCTATTACAGTTGTCCCAGTTTTTTCCCCTTTGCCTTCCTCACTGGTGTACACCCCTTCCCCCCCAGCAATCCCCTACTATAGTTCATGTCCATGAGCAATGCATAAAACTTATTTGGCTTCTCCACATCTTATACTTTTTTAAATTGTTCATTTACAGTTGTCCCAATTTTGCCCCTATTAATCTCCCCTGCGCAATCCACCCCCCCCCACCTTACACATTCAGTGTTCCCCGGACCCATTGTCTTTGTCCATGGGTCCTTTATACATGCTCCTTGACTTGACTCTTCCCCTTCTTTCCCCTGTTGTACCCCTCATGCCCTCCATCTTGTTACTCTCAGTTTGTTCTGTATTTCCATGTCTCTGGTTCTATTTTCACTCACTTGATTGTTTTGTAGATGAGGTTCCACTTATAGGTGAGATCATATGGTATTTCTCTTTCACTGCCTGACTTGTTTTACTTAGCATAATACTCTCCAGTTTCATCGATGCTGTCGGAAAGGGTAAGAATTCCTTCCTTCTTTCTATTGCATAGTATTCCATCATGTAAGAGTACCACAATTTTTTGATCCACTTGTTTACTGATGGCACTGGGCTGTTTCCAGCACTTGGATATTGTAAATTGTGCTACTATGAACAGTGGTGTGCACAGGGTCTTTGAATTAGCGTTTCAGGATTCTTAGGGTATAATCCCAGCAGTGAAATTGCTGGGCAAAAGGAAGTTCTATTTTTAGTTTTATGAGGAAATTCCATACTGTTTTCCACAGTGGCTGCACCAGTTTGCATCCCCTCAACAGTGTACTAGGGTTCTCTTTTCCCCACAACCTCGCCAGCACTAGTTTTTTGTTCATTTGTTTATGATGGCCATTTTGACCAGTGTGAAGTGGTATCTCATTGTGGTTTTAATTTGCACCTCTCTGATGGCTAGTAATGCTGAGCATTCTTTCATATATCACTTTGCCCTCTGTATGTGCTCCCTGGATAAGTGTCTGTTCAGGTCTTTCACCCACTTTTTTTATTGGATTGCTTATTTTCCTGGTGTGGAGTTGTGGGAGTTTTTAAAATGTACTTTGAAGATTAAACCCTTGCTTAAATTATCATTTACAAATATATTTTCCCATAAGGTTGGTTGCCTTTTCATTTTGCTAATGTTTTCTTTAGCTGTGCAGAAATTTTTTCAATTTGAGGTAGCCCCATTTGTATAATTGGGGCTATACAAATTAATAATATAATTATTATTATCTTTCCTTTATAACTCTTGCTTTAGGGGATAATTGGAAAAAATATTGCTGCCTGGAATATTTAAAATTTTCCTACCTATCTTCTCCTCTAGGACTTTTTATGGTGTAATGACTTATATTTATGTCTTTTATTCATCTTGAGTTTGTATTTGTATATGGTGTAATTTGGTGGTCAAGTTTCATTTTCTTACATGTAGCTGTCCAAATCTCCCAACACATTTGTTGAAGAGGGTATTTTTACCCCATTTTATTCTCCTGCCTTCTTTGTCCAACATTAATTGACCATAGAGACATGGGTTTATTTCTGAGCTTTTTATTCTGCTCCACTGATCTATATATCTGTTCTTATGCCAATACCAGATGATTTTGATTACAGTGGCCTTGTAATATAGTTTGATATTAGGTATTGTGATCCCTCCTACTTGTTCTTCCTTCTTAAAATTGCTGTGGCTATTTGGGGTCATTTACAGTTTCATATAAATTTTCAAAATGCTTTTGGTCTATCTTTGAATTATCATTGGTATTTTAAGAGGGATTGTGTTCAATCTATAAATTACTTTGAGTAATATGGATATTTTTATGATGTTAATTCTTCCAATCCATGAACATGGTATATGCTTCCATTTATTTGTGTCTTTCTTAATTTCTTTCTTCAGTGTTCTATAGTTTTATCTCCTGGTTAGGTTTATTTCTAGGTATTTTGTTTTTCTTGTTGTTATAGCAAATAGAATTTTGTCCTCAATTTCTTTCTAGGTTTCATTTCTGGTGTACAAAAATGCCTTCAATTTTTGAATATTGACTTTGTATCCCACTATTTTGCCAGATACACTTATTAGGTGGTGTAGTTTTTTGGTGGAGTATATAAAATTTCTGTATACACTATCATGTCATTTGCAAACAATGACAGTTTTACTTCCTCCTTTCCAATTTGGATGCCTTTTACTTATTTTTCTTGTCTGATTACTGTGGCTAGAACTTCTAATACTCTATTGAACAGAAGTGGTGAAAGAAGATATCCTTATCTTGTCCCTGATCTGAGTGGGAAAGTTTTAGTTTTTGTTCACTGAGTTTGGTGTAGGTTTCTAATACATGGTTTTCTTATGTTGAGGTGTGCTCCCGTTACTCTAACTTGCTGTGTATTTTTATCATAAACAGGTATTGTATTTTATCAAATGCTTTCTTGGCATCTTTGGTATGATCATGTGATTTTTGCCTTTTCTTTTGATTATGTGGTTTTCACGTTCATTGATTTGTGAGTATGGTACTACCCTTTCATCTCTGAGATGAGCTGCACTTGATAATGGTGTATAATTCTTTTAATGTATTCCTGAATGCAGTTTGCCAATATTTTGTGGAAAATTTTAGCTTCTATGTTTATCAGTGATATTGACCTGTAGTTTTCTTTCTTGTATATTTATCTGGTTTTGGTATTAGGATGATGCTGGCCTCATAGAAAGTCTGGCAGACTTCCCTCTTCTTGGATTTGTTGGTGTGGTTTGAGAAGGATAGGGGTTAGCTCTTCCTTAAATGTTTTTTAAAACTCCCCTTTGAAACCCAGTGGTTCAGGGCTTCTGTGTGCCAGGACGTTATTCTCCCCAATATTTATTTATTTATATATTCATTCATTCATTCATTTTTAATTTAATTGTTGTTCAAGTACAGTTTTCTGTCTTTTACTCTCATCCCAGCCCATCCCCCGTGCTTCCCATCTCCCTCCCATTTTCACCCCCCTTAGTTGTTGTCCATGTATCCTTTATACTGGTTCCTGTAAATCCTTCCCCATTTACCCTGAAATTTCCTCCCCTCTCCCCTCTGGTCACTGTCTCCTTGTTCTCTATTTCAGTGTCTTTGGGTATATTTTGCATGCTTGTTTGTTTTGTCATTTAGGTTTCTATTAAAGGTGAGATCATATGGTATTTGTCTTTCACAGCCTGACTTATTTCAGTCAGCATAATGCTTTCCAGTTCCATCCATGATGTTGCAAAGGGTAGGAGCTCCTTCTTTCTTTCTGATGCATAGAATTACATTGTGTAAATGTACCATAGATTTTTGATCCACTCATTTACTGACGGGCATCTAGGTTGCTTCCAACTCTTGGCTATTGTAAATTGTGCTGCTATGACCATTGGGGTGCATATGTTCTTTGGGATTGGTGTTTCAGGGTTCTTAGGATATACTGCTAAGAGTGGAATTGCTGGGTCAAAAGGCAGATCCAATTTTAGTTTTCTTCAAAAATTCCATACTGTTTTCCATAGTGGTTGTACCAGTCTGCAATCCCACCAACAGTGAACTAGGGTCCCCTTTTCCCCACAACCTCTCCAGCACTTGATGTTTCTTGTTTTGTTTATGATGGCCATTCTGACAGGTGTAAAGTGGTATCTCATTGTGGTTTTAATTTGCATCTCTCTGATAGCTAGTGATATTGAGCATCTTTTCATGTGTCTCTGGATTCTCTGTATGTCCTTGAAAAAGTGTCTGTTCAAGTCCTTTCCCCATTTTTTAATTGGGTTAGTTGTCTTCTTAGAGTGAAGTCGTGTGAGTTCTTTGTATATTTTGGAGATTTAAATCTTTGTCTGAGGTATCATTGGCAAATATGTTTTCTCATACAGTTGGTTGTCTTTTTATTTTAATGCAGTTTTCTTTAGCCATGCAGAAGCTTTTAATTTTGATGGGATCCCATTTGTCTCTTCTTTCCTTTATGTCCCTTGCTCTAGGGAATGTATCAGTAAAAATATTGCTGCATGGAATATCTGATATTTTGCTGCCAGTGGTCTCCTCTAGGGCTTTAGTGGTTTCCCAGCTTACATTTAAGTCTTTTATCCACCTTGAATCTATTTTGGTTTATGGTGTAAGTTGGTGCTCAAGTTTCATTTTTTTTTTTTGCACATAGCTGTCCAGTTCTCCCAGCATCACTTGCTGAAGAGGCTATCTTTACTCCATTTTATGTTACTGCCCCCTTTTTTGAATATTAATTGACTGTAGAGATTTGCGTTTATTTCTGGGCTCTCTGTTCTATTCCATTGGTCTATGTGCCTGTTTTTATTCCAGTACCAGGCTGTTTTGATTACAGTGGCCCTGTAATACAGTTTGATATCAGGTATTGTGATCCCTCCCATTTTATTCTTTTTTTTTTCTCAAAATTGCGGCTGCTATTCCGGATCTTTTATGGTTCCATATAAAGTTTTGAAGTGTTTCTTCTATGTCTGTGAAATATGCCACTGGTACTTTAATACGTTAATATTTCACTTGAGTTTTCAAATTTCTTGGCATACAGTTCTTCATAATAATTTCTTACAACCCCTTTTATTTCTGTGCTGTCAGTTGTAATCTCTCTTGTTACATTTCTGATTGTGTTAATTTGGGTCCTGTCTTTTCTTTTCTTAATGAGTCTGCTTAAAGGCTTGTCTATTTTGTTTATCTTTTCAGAAAACCAGTCTGGATTCATTGACCCTTAGAATTGTCCTTTTAGTCTCTATGTCATTGAATTGTATTCTGATCTTGCTGATTTCCTTCCTTCTACTTGCTCTGGGCAGTCCTTGTTGTTGTTCGTCAAGTTCTTGCAGGTGTAGGGTTAGGTCGTGTGTTTGAAATGTTTCTATGTACTTTAGGTAGGCCTGTTTTGCTATGAACTTCCCTCTCAGTACTGTCTTTGCTGTGTCCCATAAGTTTTGGGTCGTTGTGAATTTATTTGTTTTCATTTTTTTCCAGAAACTTTTTAATTTCTTCCCTAATTTCAATCTTGTCTCATTCGTTGTTTAATAGCATACCATTCAGTTTTCATGATTTTGGGTGTTTTGGGGTTTTTGCTTGGTCTTGGTTTATAGTTTCAGTCCCTTGTGGTCAGAGAAAATGCTTAGTATGATTTCAATTTTCTTGAATTTGTTTTTTTTTTTTAAATTTTTTTATTTAATTATTTTTCAAGTACAGTTTTCTGTCTATTACTCCCATCCCGTCCCACCCCCCATCCTCCCCCCTCCCTCCCATTTCCACCCTTCTCAGTTGTTGTCCATGTATCCTTTATATAGGTTCCTCTAAATCCCTCCCTTATTTCCCCTGAAATTCCCTCCCCTCTCCCCTCCGGTCACTGTCAGCCTGTTCTCTATTTCAGTGTCTTTGGTTATATTTTGCTTGCTTGTTTGCTTTGTTGTTTAGCTTCCTGTTAGAGGTGAGATCATATGGTATTTGTCCTTCAACACCTGGCTTATTTCACTCAGCATAATGCTTTCCAGTTGAGTCTTGTTTTGTGTCCTATCATGTGGTCTATCTTTGAAAATATTCCCTGTGCATTTGAAAAGAATATGTATTTAGCTTTTTTGGGATGAAGGGCTTTATATATACCACTTATGTCCATTTCATCTAGGGTGTTGTTCAATGCCACAATATCTTTCTTGATATTTTGTTTGGAAGATCTGTCCATTTTTGTCAGTGGGGTGTTAAAATCCCGTAGTATAATTGTGTTGCTGTCAATATCTTTCTTGAAGTGTTCTAAGATTTTGTTTATTATTTGGGTGCTCCTATTTTGGGTGCATATATATTTATGATGTTAATGTGTTCTTGGTGGATTCTTCCCTTGAGTATTATGAAGTGACTTCCTGGTTCTCTCTGTTCATGGTCCTTTCTTTGAAGTTTATTTTGTCTCATATGAGAATTGCTTCCCTGACTTTTTTTTCCTGTTTGTTTTCTTGGAAAATTTGTTTCCATCCCTTCACTTTTAGTCTGTGATGGTCTTTTGTCCTGAGGTGGGTCTCTTGTAGGCAGCATATGTGTTGGTCATGTTTTCTTATCCATTCAGTTATTCTATGTCTTTTGATTGGAGTATTTAATCCATTTACATTTAAGGTTATTATTGATAGGTACTTACTCCTTGTCATTTTTATACCTGTGTTTCTCTTTGTCTCATTTTTTTCTTTCTTTCCTCAAAGCAGTCCTTTTAATATTTCTTGTAGAACTGGTTTGGTCGAGGTGTATTATTCTACTTTTTTTTTTTATCTTGGAAGCTCTTTATTTGACCTTCTATCTTGATTGAAAGGCTTGCTGGGTAAAGTAGTTTTCATTGCATGCCTCTGGTTCTCATTACTTGGAATATTTCTTGCCATTCTCTTCTTGCGTTCCCATTGAGAAGTCAGCAGCTAACCTTATTTGGGCTCCCTTGTATGTTACTTCCTTTTTCTCCCTTGCTGCCTGTAAGGTTCTCTCTTCGTCTTGAAATTTTGCCATTTTAATGATGATGTGTCTTCAAGTGGGCCTCTTTGGGTTCCTCTTGATTGATACTCTGTGTTTTCTGGATTTGTGTGGCTTTTTCTCTCATCAGTGTAGGGATGTTTTCCATCATTACTTTTTCAAATAGGTTTTCTATCCCTTGTTCTTCTTGTCCTTTTGGTATTTCTATTTTTCAGATATTATTATGTTTCACATTGTTGTGCATTTCTGTTAATCCCTCTTTCTTCTGTTTGGGAGTCTTTTCCTATTCTTGCTTTGTCTGGGAGTTTTTTTCTACTTTGTCCTCCAACTCAGTTATCCAATTTTCTTCTTCATTGATCCTGCTTTTGATTCTTTCCACTGTGTTCTTCAGTTCAGAAATTGTATTCTTCATTTCCTCTTGGCCTTTGCTGATAGTTTCTATTTCTTTTTTCATGTTGAAATAATTTGCAGTGAGTTTAATGTAACTCCTCTGTAGTTTATGGTAGCTCATTATGAGCTCTTTGAAATTCCTGATAACCAGTGCTTTTAACTGAATATGTGATAGCTGACTTGCCTCTGTTTCATCTAGCATTCTTTTAGAGGCTCCCTCCTTTCCTTTCATTTGGGGATTGTTTCTTTGTCTTCCCATTGTTTTTGAGACTCTTCTTGTTAGCTTCAGCTTCTTAAATTGATTTGTTCTGGCTTCCTGGGTTTATGGTGTGAACTTCTGTAGTACAATACCTGTGTGATTCAGTGGTGTAGTCTCCTTGATCTTTCCAGGAGACTGGTTTTTGGCTTTTGTTTAAGTTGTCTCTGAGTTCGTCTTTGGGTTTTGGTTGTTTTGGGGTCTTTCTTTTTTAGATCCTTCCCACCAGCTGGTGAACTGATGGTCCCTCTGTCCAGCACCCATTTTAATTTGTGTGCTGGTGAGGGCCAATTGTGTTGAAGCTAGTTCTACTGTGTGTACAAGGTTTTGATGATTCTCTTTTGCTTTTGTTCAGTTGTTTGCACTGGGTAATTTCTCCACTATTTAGTTGTATTTCCACATCGGTCCTGGATTGAGGTTTGTGTGGCATTCATTCCCTCCTTCACCTTCTTCTGTTGTTATCTGTTGGTGGTTCCTTTGTTGTTGGGTTTCCTCTTCCAGTGTGTATCCTGGTGTTCACAGCTTTCACTTACTTCTCTTTTTTTGTAATCATTTGGAGGGGAAGGCAAAATGGTTTATGGCAGCAGGAGAGTATTCTATGATATTTACAGTAGCAGCTTACAGTAGCCATTTACAGTAGCCAGTAGAAAAGAAATAGGAGATCCTTGTGTATGTATAGTGATAACCATAATCTTCAACCACCTAGCCACTTTTTAGAAATGATGGAAACAAGATAAGGCTCTTGTTGGGGAGGGAAGGTTTGTGAGTTAGATCTAGAAAGCAGTGAGGTTGTGGGAGGTCAGATTCTGAGGTAAGGTGAGAATAAAGTATGGTAAATAGGTGTAGCCTGAGAGAGAATAGAGTTAACCACTACAGTATTATAGTTCAGGCAACAATGAAGTGGGCTAAGATCTTGGCTGGGGGGGGGTGTTGTATAGTATTTACAATAGTATGTAACAACTATTATTTGCAATAATATTAGAGCAACAATCATATGACAGAATCTATGAGATGCCAAGAATAGGGGGTATTGGACCTTCAATAGTGTGCTGATGGAGCACAGTTGAAGTAAAGGATAGTAAAGTAGCAATAGACTATGAATGAGGGGACAGGGGAAACCTGTCAAATGATACAATATATCCAGCCAAGGGAAAGAAGACTATACAGAAAGAGGAGGAATATGAAGATATTATTAAAATAAAAGATGTAAGAATAATAAAAAATAATGAAAAAAATAATACAAATTTGTTGTAACTTCTAGTTTCTCTGCTATAGCAAAGTGAATTTTGTCTCTCTGTCTCTACTGTTGGGATGCCCCCTTTTGGGGTCCAACTCTGGTCTTTTTGCAGTTCCAAGTTTTTTGTCTCACTTGTGAGGGGAAGAAAAAAATGAAAAAAAAGGTAGCATAAGGGAGGAAAAAGGGATAAGTTTGGAAAGAAAGGAAGAAGAAATAAAACGAAAAAGAAGGAAAGAGAGGAGAAAAGTATTAAAGGATAAAACAATAATAAAGTTAAAAAATAAAAGATTAGTTTAAAAAATCCCAAAATACCTCTTGTTGGTTTCCAGCTGGCCAAACTTGTTTTTCTGATCTCACTGGCTGCAGCAGGCTGAGGGGCAATTGGTGTGGCTTTTCTCCCTTCTTGGTAGTGCCCAGCCTGTCTCACAAGCACTATCCCAAGATCCAGACTGCTGTCTCTCCCCAGCGCCCCACGGAGGGAATCCAGGTCTTTTTCTAGAGTACCTTTTCTTCAGGGAGTCACCACCTGGGGCTGGGGTGCAGGAGCATGATCCAGGCCAGGCTTCCCTGGTCCCGAAGGCTTGGGTGTGAACCTTTCCCTGTGTGCACAGTACCTGGTGGGCACGGGTAATGCAAGGGCAACTCTCAGTTCTCCCAAGCCAGTGACCACAGACTCCACAGGTGATCAAGGCTCCCTTGTTTGCTTCCTTGTGTCCATTCCTCTCTCTAACACTTCAAGCAAACAGGTCCCTCCCGGTATTTTTCAAACTGCTCCCGGCTGGGTAGGGAGGGAGCTGATGACCCGGCTCTCTCCCAAGGACCTTGCTGCCAGCCCTCAGCTCCCAAAGAGTCCACGGCAGACCTGGCCCGGCCCCTGGCGCCTGGCCTGGCACAGGCGGTAGCCATGGCCTGCGGCTTCTGTGCTTGTCCCTCGGACCTTATTGACCTGCAGCCATCTCCTCGCTGTCTGGTCTTTCAGTGTTTGCTACAATTTCTGGACTCCTATTTCCAATATCCTGAGGCACTGTTGGCTATCTGCTGTGTTCCTCCACAGATTGGCCAGGTTTTTGTCCTATGAGTGTGGGGAAGCCGAATCCTTTTTGCCCTACTCCGCTGCCATCTGGGACATTTAATTTTTTTATTACTGTTTCAATTTCACTAGCTGTTGTTGGTCTGTTCGGACTTTTTGCTGCCTCTTTATTCAGTTTTGGAAGATTAATATAATCTTCCAACATAGTAAAGGCCAAATTTCTAGACATTTGTCCATTTCACCCAGGTTTTCAAGTGTCTTTGCATACAGTTGTTTATTGCAATTTCTTACAAACCTTTGTATGTCTGTGCTATTGGTTGTAATCTCTCCTCTTTCATTTCTTTTTTAAAAATTTAAAAAAAGATTTTATGTATTTATTTTTTATTTTAAAGATTTTATTTATCTTTTTAAAAGATTTTATTTATTTCTCTTTAGAGGGGAAGGGAAGGAGAGAAGTATCAATATATGGTTGCCTCTCATGAGTCCCCTGCTGGGAACTGGCCTGCAACCCAGGCCTGTGCCCTGACTGGGAATCAAACGCTGATACTTTGGTTCATAGGCTCACACTCAATCCACTGAGCTACACCAGCCAGGGCTCCTCTTTCATTTCTGATTGCATTTATTTGCATCCTCTCTCTTTTTTTGTTGATGAGTCTGCTTAAAGGCTTGTTGATTTTGTTTATCTTTCCAAAGAACCAGCTTCTGAATTTAGTGATCCTTAGGATTGTTCTTTTTGTCCCTTTGTCATTTAATTCTGCTCTGATCTTGATTAGCTCATTCCTTCTACTTGCTCTGGGTTTTGGTTGTTGTTGCTTCTATAGTTATTGTAGATGTAGGGTTAGGTCATTTATTTGAAATTTTTTTGTCTAATTTAGACAGGCCTGTATTGCTGTGAACTTCCCTCTCAGGACTTCCTTTGCAATGTCCCATAGGTTTTGGACCCTCGTGTGTTCAGTTTCACTTGTTTCCAGAAACTTTTTGATTTTTTCCTTGAACTCACTCTTTACTCATTCATTATTTAATAATATGTTATTGAGCCTCCAAGTATTTGACTTTTTTGAGTTTTTTTGATGTTTGTTTCTCATTTTAAGCATTATGAGCTGAGAAAATGCCTGATATGATTTTAATTTTGTTGAATATTTTGAAGCTTACTTTATGTGCTATCATGTGGTCTTTAAAAATGTTCCACGTGCATTTGAAAAGAATGTGTATTTTGCTTCTTTGGGATGAAGGTTTCTGTGTATATTAGTTTAGCCCATTTGATCTAATATGTCATTCCATGCCACAAGGTCTTTGTTGATTCTTTGTTTGGAATATTCATCCATTGTTGACAGTGGAGTGTTAAAATCCCCTATTAAGTGTGCTGCTGTCTATATCTTTCTTGAAGTCCTCCAAGATTTTTCTTGTATATTTGGGTGCTCCTATATTGGGTGCATATATGTTTTTAATATTTATGTCTTCTTGATGGATTCTTCCCTTGTGTATTATGAAGTGTCCATCTGGGTCTTTTTTATGGCCTTTGTTTTGAGTTCTATTTTATCTGATATAAGTTTTGCTACACTTGCATTTTTTTCTGTCAATTTACTTGGATTTTTTAAAAGATTTTATTTATTTATCTTTAGAGGGGAAAGGAGAGGGGAAGAGTAACATCAATGTATGGTTGTCTTTGGTGTGTCCCCTGCTGGGAGTTGGCCTGCAGGGAACCGGCCTGCAACCCAGGCATGTGCCCTGACTGGGAACCGAACCGCGATCCTCTGGGTCGCAGGCCTGTGCTCAATCCACTGAGCTACACCAGCCAGGGCCCGATTTTTTTTTTTTTTGGTCCAACCCTTCACTTTCAGTCTGTGTAGGTCTTTTGTAATGAGATGGGTCACTTGTTGGCAGCGTATGTGCAGATCATGTTTTCTTATTCATTCAGCTACCCTATGTCTTTTGATTGGGGCATTTAATTCATTTACATTTATGGTTATTATTGATATCTACTTATTCATTGCCATTTTCCCCCTTTGTACCTGTGTTCTTTTCTCTCGCTCTTTTTTTTTTCATCTTCTTAAGGCAGTCCCATTAGCATATTTTGCAATGCTGATGTGGTGGAGGTACATTTTTTTAGTCTTCCTTTTGTCTGGGAAACTTTTTATTTCAACTTTCATTTAAATAATAGCCTTGCTGAATAGAGTAGTCTTGGCTGCAGGCCTTTGATGTTCACTTCTTGGAATATTTCTTTCCATTCCTTCTGGCTTATAGTGTTTCTGTTGAGAGTCAGCTGCTAGTCTTATTGGAGCCTACTTGTATGTTACTGTTTCCCCCTTGCTCCTTTTAAGATACTCTGCTTATTAAAATTTGGCCTTTCAACCATGAGGTGCTTGAAGTGAACCTCTTTTAGTTCATCTTGATTGGGACCCTCAGCACTTCCTGAACTTGCATAGCTTTTCCCATCACCAGGTTAGAGAAGTTTTCTGTCATTATCTTTTTAAGCAGATTTTCTCTCCTTTGCTCCTTTTCTTCTCCATTGTGTTTCATATTGTCCTGAAGTTCCCTTAAGCTAACCTCATACTTTTTGGGTGTTTTCCAAGTTTCTTCTATACCTGGGTATTTCTGTCTACTTTGTTTTCCAGCTCACTGATTTGGCCATTTGCTGCATCCAACCTGCTTGTAATTCCTCCTAGTATATTTTTTATTTCAGATATTATGTTCTTCATTTTCCCTGGTTCTTATTTATAGTTTCTATTTCCTTTTTCATGCTGTTATATTTCCCATTCAGTTCTTTGTGATTGTCACTGAGTTACTTGACCATCCTTATAAGCATTTTAAAAAAATTCTATATCTGATACTTTGCTTGCCTCAATTTCATTTAGCTATTTTACTGGGCTATTCCATTCCTTTCAGTTTTGCTTCTTTCTCTGTCTCTCCATTTGAGGTGGCTCTTTTTTTGTTTCTGTGTCTCAGAATGCTCTGCTTTGCCAGCTGTCTTTGTGGGGTGGACTTTTGTGGTAGGAATTCTGTGGGAATCAGTGGTGCATTCTCTTTGATATGCTTATCTAGATGCTCTTTTGTTGCCCTTTCTTCTCTTCGTGGGGGCCCTCTTGTTGTATTTTGGCTTTACTTGGTGGTGGTTTCTTTGTTGGTGGGTTCTCTTCTCCAGTGTGCTTACTGGTAGCCACAACTCCCACATTGTCATGTACATTGTTATACAAGTGTGAATTAACAAAGCAGTATTAGCAGACAATCAAACTAATGTTAGCAAAAAGAACCCCCCTACCATGTCAGCAATCTCAACTACAATTGAGCAAGGGTTAATAAAAGTGAAGGGAGGACTTCCGCCAAGATGGAGGCATAGGTGGAAACACTGTGCCTTCTCCCACAACCAAGTTTGAATACAACAAAGGTTTAGTAAACAAAGACACAGCCAAACAACAGAAAATTGAACTATACGGAAATCCGATGATGATGAACCATTCAACAGGGATTGGTAAGAGCGGCAGAGCCAGCAGCAGAGCAGGGTTGGGCAGGAAAGATCCCCAGATCCAGGTATGCAGGCAGCGCTGACCCAGTTGGGGTGCGGGGCAGACTAACCTCGGTCGCACATTCGCACGAAGTGGGATGAAATGCAAGGGCCCTGGTGATGGTGGCAGCTGTGACGGCAGCAGTGGCGGGAGGCGGCAGACAAGACCGCCATTGCTCCTCTTTAACCCCGCCCCCACATACAGCATCACAACCCAGAGACTGAGTTGCCCTGCTCTGGTGAACACCTAGGGCTCTGCTCCTGATACGTAACAGGCAGGAACAGTCCAAAAGATGGCTCAAGAAGAACTCAAAGCCCCAGAGTCGATAACTCTAAGTCACCAAGAAATAGCCAACCTCTCAGATGCACAGTTCAAAACACTAGTCATCAGGATGCTCACAGAACTGGTTGATTTTAGTCACATATTAGAGAAACATATGAAGGCTAAACTAATTGAAATGAAGGGAAGTGCATAGGAAACCAATAGTGATGGAAAGGAAACTGGGACTCGAATCAATGGAATGGACCAGAAGGAAGAAGGAAACATCCAACCAGAAAAGAATGAAGGAATGAGAATTCAAAAAATGAGGAGAGGCTTAGGAACCTCCAGGGCATCTTTAAATGTTCCAACATCCGAATTATAGGGGTACCAGAAGGGGGAAAGAAACAGCCACGAGTGGAAAACATATTTGAGCAAATAATAAAGGAGAACTTCCCCAGTCTGGTAAAGGAAATAGACTTCCAGGAAATCCAGGAAGCTCAGAGAGTCCCAAAGAATTGGACCCAAGAAGGAACACACCAAGGCACATCATCATTTCATTACCCAAGATTTAAATGAAGGAGAGAATTCTAGAAGCAGCAAGAGATAAGGGGACAGTCACCTACAAAGGAGTACCCATCAGACTGTCAGCGGATTTCTCAAAAGAGACCTTACAAGTAAGAAGGGGCTGGAAAGAAGTATTCCAAGTCATGAAATCCAAAGATCTACATCCAAGGATGCTTTATCCAGCAAAGCTTTCATTTAGAATGGAAGAGCAGATAAAGTGCTTCTCAGATAAAGGCAAGTTCAAGGAGTTCATCATCACCAAGCCCTTATTATATGAAATGCTAAAGGGACTTATATAAGAAAAAGAAGATGAAAAATATGAACAGTGAAAGGACAGAAAACTCACAGTTATTAACAACCACACCTAAAACAAAAGCAAACCAAGAAGACAGCTACATCAGGAGAAGAACCATAAAAATGAAGAATGCATGGAGGGTTAGCAACAGGGGAGTGGGAGGAGGAGAAAGGGGGAGAAGGTACAGAAAATAGCATAGACAGTAGGTAGAAAATAGATAGGGGGGAGGGGAAGAATAGTATGGGAAATATAGACTCTAAAGAACTTGAGACACGTGGTCATAAAATAAGGGGGGGAATGGTGAGGGAGGGGGTGTGCCAGGTGGAGGGGCATGAAGGGGGGGAATAGAACAACTGTAATGGTATAATCAATAAAATATATATATTAAAAAAATTAAAGTGAAGAGAGATTATTAATATTATAAGATAGGACAAAGGGAATATGAGATCATCAAAAGAGGAGAAAATGTTATTGAGTGGTAAGAGGGAGGAAAACTGATGAGTAGGGATAGAACTCAGGTGAATAAAGGGAAAGAATAAAATTTAAAATGTAAGTAAAACACATAGGGGTGATGGGAACAATATGGTAAGAAAAGGAAAGAGTAAACTATGACGTTTAAAGTAAAATTGGAAAGATACTGAAACAATGAGAGCAAAATTGCCAAAAAACCATAGCAGGGTTAGTAGCAACAACTGAGTGAAGTTTAATAAAGGTGGAATAAGAATAGGACTATTATAAGAATGTGAATAGTGATTATGAGATGTTTACTGTAAAGAAAAATGATTTTGACAGGATGGGGGAAGCAAACTAATAAGAGTAAAGAGTACAGCCCAGGTTGAGAAAATAGGGGGAAAAAGAAATAAAATTCCTCACTCAATTGATCAGGGGCAGGAGATAGGTGAAATGGAGTAAGAGAGGGGGAGAGTATTCCATGGGATTTAGAGTACAAACAGATAGTGAACAAATAGGAGTTCCTTTGGAGAAGTACAGCAGTGACCATGGTATTTCACTCAACTAGCCACTGTTTATCAAAGGTAGAAGAGAAATAACACTCATAATTCAGGAAAAAGAATGTGAGCTGACTTAAGAAAGAAGAGCACTTATGCAAGGTGTGAGGTTTGATGAAGGAGAAATAGTGAGAGTAGGAGATAGGAACACAGTGTAATGTGAGGGAAAAGAAAGTTTACAACAACATTAATAAAGTTCAGGAAGATGGCATAATTGATTAAGACCAGGGAAGAATGCTGTATGGAATTTGGAATAACAATAATATGATTAAAAATATATCTGAATAAAACAAATAAAAAGTAAAAGACCAAGAGTAGTGAGTTATTTGGAATATGAGTGAAGTGAAAAAAAGAAAAATTAAAATACAATATGAAAGGTAGACTAACAAAACAAAACAAACACCCCCCCTAAATAAACAAAAAGAAGAAAGAGAAATAAAAAACATGCAAGTTCTGATGAGGAGCAAGGTGGAATTTGTCTCAGCTGTTGGTGTTTGCCTTCTGACTTCTTTCTGGATCTCTCCAGTTATATTTCAGCTATGAGTCTTACTGTCTTACTGTTGGAAAAGGACAAAAAAAGCCCCTTGCTGTTATAAGCTTGCCCAGCTGGTTTTATAGATCTCCTGGGCTCCTGCAGGTGATGGAGGGGTTGGGCTCCATTTTTCCTTCCTGGTGGTTTGTCAAGGAAGTGGACTCAGCCTGGGAATCACAGGTGCACAGTTTCCAGCCCATGCCCTCAGAGCACTGGGTAGCCTGCATCTCCACTCTGCACAGTTGTGCTGGGCTGGCACTGATAAACTATGCAGCTTTGCATTCTTTTGATCAATCCGTGAGGTCCTGAGTGGGAGCAAATCACACCCCAAATTCTCCCTTCTTGATGGCTGGCAGTTGCGTGCATGAGTTCCAGTCCAGTGTGCCTTAGTTCCCCTTTTAAAGTCTCTGTTGGTGCCACTGCTGCTCCAAGCCACTGTCAGGCTTTTCACATACTCCAACTCTCTGGCAAGTCCAGAGTCTATCTCAGGCACAGCCAGTTGCTGTCCACCTCTACTCCTAGCTCCACATACTGCCAGAGTTCCCCTGCCTCTTTCTGACACTGTCCTTGCCCACAGCTACCATCCTGGCTTGAGTGCGCTGACTTTTGTGTGTGTGCTTATGTATCTAACCCCTATCCCAGCGACTTTACATGTTCAAGTGTCTCCTAGCATGGGTGTGCAATTCACCCACCTTCAGAGTTGAGGGAACTGTGAGGCTTTGATCATTGATCCAGCCCTCTGATGTTTTCCCTGTGGCAGCTGTGGTTTCTGGTGCCACATCCAGGACTTTCCTCGTTCACTTATAAAACCTCTTTGCCACCCATTTTGAAGCATCCTCTGCACCCTTTGGCTTCCAAACTTCATATCAGCTAAGATTCTGCTGGCTGTTCATTTTGTCTTTCAGAAGATGAGCTAAGATGTCCCAGTTGGGTGCATGAGCAAGTGGGCTCAGCTCCTATCTACTGAGCTATTTCCTAGACTATTCTTATCCCCCTGTCTATTTTATGCCTACTAATTATGCTTCTTAATTTCTGTACCTTTTCCCCCATTCTCCCATCTCTCACCTAGCTGATAGCTCTCTGAATCATCTTCATGTCTATTATTCTGTTCCTGTTCTAGTTGTTTGCTTAGTTCATTTTCATTTTTGTTTTTTAGATTCAGTTGTTGACAGTTGTGAGTTTGTTGTCATTTTACTGTTCATAATTTTGATCTTCTTCTACTTAAATAAGTCCCTTTAACATTTCATGTAATAATAACTTGGTGATAATGAATTCCTTTAATTTTGCCTTGTCTGCTCCTTATTTGCCCTTCCATTCTAAACGACAGCTTTGCTGGATAGAATAATCTTGGATGAAGGTTCTTTCTTTTCATCACTTTGAATACTTCTTGCCAATCTCTTCTTGCCTGCAAAGTTTCTTTTGAGATACCAGCTGATAGTGTTATGGGAACTTTTTTGTAGGTAACTCTCTGTTTTTCTCTTGCTGCTTTTAAGATTCCCTCTTCACCTTTAACCTTTGGCATTTTAATTTTAATGTGTCTTGGTGTGGTCTTCTTTAGGTCCAACTTGTTCGGGACCCCCTGTGCTTCCTGAACTTGTATGTCTACTTCCTTCACCAAACTAGGGAAGTTTTCTTTCATTATTTTTTCCTTTTAAGATTTTTATTAGTGTATAGAATACATACAAAAAACTACAAACCATATTTTTTCACATATAAAACACAGCTGTGTAACCAGTTCTTAAATCAATAAAGAATGTGATGAACATCTCAGAATCTGTTTGAATTTCTTGCTCTTCCTCTTCTCCTTCTGGCATCCCTATGATCCAGATATTGGCACTTTTGGAGATGTCCTAGAGTCTTCTTATACTCTCTTCATTTTTTGGAATTTTCGTTTCTTCTTTCTGTTCTGGTTGAAGGTTTATCTCTTCCTTATGTTCCAAATCATTGATTTGAGTCCTGGCTTCTTTCCCCTTCATTGTTAGTTCCTGAAGATTTTTCTTTATTTCAGTTAGTGTAGACTTTATTTCTTTCCTCATGTTTTTACCATTCTCAATGATTTCTCTGAGCATTCTTATCACCAGTATTTTGAACTCTGCATCTGATAAGTTGGCTATTTTTGTGTTGTTTAATTATTTTTCTAGGGTTTTGTTCTATTCTTTCATTTGGGCCATATTTCTTTGTCTCCCCAACTTGGAAGCCTCCCTGTGTTTTGACTCCCTGTCTTAGCACCAGTTAAATTGTAAGGGATGGAACCTTAAGTATTTTCCAGGGTGGGGCAACCCACTTCACCCCTTTGTGGCACTGTGTGTAGGGAGGGTTTGAAGAGGGGACAATGCTACTGTCTGGCCTCTGGAGGCTTGCTCAACACTCACCCCATTTCCAGTCACTTCACCCACTTCCCATCTGTGACCAGAGCCCTTCAAGCTGTCGCCCTGGTGATGATTTCCAGAGAAGGTAGATTTGTGTATGTTCTAAGACTATGAGGACACTTTAAACAGACTCTCCTGAGAAACTGGCAGTTTCTTTTGCTGCCCCAACCACCACTAGTTTTTACAGCCAGCAGTTGTGAGGCCTTGTCTTCCAAGAGCTGGATCCCTAGGCTGTGTAGTCTGGCCTTGGGCTGGGATCACTAACTCCCAAGATATATTTCCCAATTTTTATACACCACACATGAGTGTGGGACTGCCCAATCCACCACAACTGTCACCTCTCTGCTCCTCACTGAATCCTCTCTGCCTGGCTCCAGGCTCTGCCCCTCCCACCTGTCTTGGTGAATATAGTTTCTTTAAATTTTTGGTTGTCAGACTTCCATATAGTTCAATTTTCTGGAAGTTCTGGGTGTTTTTTTGTTTTGAGGTTAGTTGTGATTCTCTTTGTGGTTGTGCAAGGAGGTGAAGCATGTTTCCCTATACTCCATCTTCACCAGATATCTTTCCACATGGGATTTCTAACCTTTGAAATAGTAAGATACTAAATTTTTATGATCCATTAAATTGATGGCTATTTTTTAATAGCAGGATGGGAAACTAACACAAATGTCATTCTGTCAGTCTGATTGTTTTCATCTTAATTTTTAAAATATCTTTACTGATTTTGGAGAGAGAGGAAGCAGGGTTGACAGGAAGACATCAACATTAGAGAGAAACATTTATCTGTTGCTTCTCATATGCACCCTGACTAAGTATCAAACCTGCAATCTAGGCATGTGCCCTGGCCAAAAATCAAACCCCCAAACTTTCAGGGTATGGGACAACACTCCAACCAGCTGAAACACGCAGCTGCACCACCCAGCCGGGGCTCATCTTAATCTGCTCAGTCTTTCTGTCTCTAGAAGATTGTAGGATATTTTCTGTCTCCAGCATCCTAAGGTTTTGGGATGGTGGCCTCAGTGGGCATCTTATGAGTTCTTACAATTTGGACGCCTAACTTCTGAGGAGTTTCTTAGACCTCTCCCTCATTTGCCTCCACCCTCCCTCTCTTTTCCTGCTCTCTTTTTTCTGAACTTCTAATATTTGAATACTGAGTCCTTGGACCAGTCCTTTGATTTTCTTAACGTTTTCCTTTGTTTCCTCAACTCTGTCTTTATTCTACTCTCTGTTTTTACTTCTACCTTCTAAACCTTTTGAGCTTATTTCAGATATTATGACTTCAATTTTCAAGAATTCATTTTTGTTTTCCAAATGTTATTTTTATTACAACTTTCTCATTTCAGTGTCCTTTTTATCTTTCTGAGAATATTAATGATTTTTTAAAGTATTCTTCTTGCAAATATCTCTTTGCTAGAAACCAGGCTTTTAAATTCTTTCTTGGAGTGCAGTTTCTATCCACATGCCATGCACATCATAACTGACAATCCATGTCCTGAATTAAGAAGAAAACAAACATTTGTTGAACTCCCTCTATGGCTCACATATAGTATCTCACTAAGTTCTTCTAAGAAGAATCATCATTATCTCCACATTATAGATAAGGTAGTTGAAGCCAAGAAATGTATGTGATTTGTCCTAAGTAACACCCTAAGTGGTATACTGGGATTCAGAAACAAGACACTGTGAAGTTGACATCTGCCTCATTTCTCAGCCTTTCCCTGCTTAGAAGTCTGTTTCTGTCTCCTTAATCTGGGAGAGTGGAAATACGCTCATAACTTGGTTCTCTAAATGTGGGCAATGAATGGATGCAGCGGAGCTCTTAAAACTTTGGCAGGCCAGAAATGTTAGAAAGCGTCCTCTATGGACAATGTCAGAATTTGTGCCTACAAAGTACATGTGATAGGGTTAGCACTTATTTATTCCTTTCTAGCAATTAATAAATATCACATCCTGACAATCCTAGTTTTAAGAAATCAAAGAATCACTCTCAAGCCAGCAGGTCAGAATAAGAACTACATTTCTCAACCTTCTTTGCATTTAAGTTCTCCCAAGTTGGTATACTACATGAGTGATGTAAAACTTTACAAGTTGTACTCTTAGAGGGAGGAGGCTTGTTCACCCCTTCCCCTTCCAGCCAGAATACAGAATATGAAGGCATAAAAGTAGTAGTGGAGAATAGACAGTGCATTGTGGCTAGTCATTATTACAGCAGAGGGGTGGTAAAAGTAGAATGTAGATGTGCAGGAGTGAGCCTTGTTGGACCATGTGGACAAGGGCCAAACTCCAGCATGGTGAGGCACCAAAAAAGAAGGAGACTAGGTCTCTGACACTGAGAAGACTTTCTGCCAGCCCTTGATTGCTCATGGCCATCAGAAGAAATAAACATCTTTATTTTGTATTTTATTTTCATTTTTAAAATATATTTTATTGATTATGCTAATACAGTTGTCCCATTTTCCCCCTTCACTCCCCTCCACCCTGCACATCCTCTCCCACCCACATCCCCCCCTTTAGTTCATGTCCATGTGTCATACTTATAAGTTCTTTAGTTTCTGCACTTCCCATACTACTCTTACCCTCCCCCTATCTATTTTCTACCCACCATCTATGCTACTTATTCTCTGTGCCTTTATCCTCTCTCCTCCTCCCAGTCCTCTGTTGCTAACCCTCCACTATGTGATCTTCATTTCTATTGTTCTGTTCCTGTTCTAGTTGTTTGCTTAGTTTGCTCTGTTTTTGTTATAGGTGTGGTGGTTAATAACTGTGAGCTTCTTGTCATCTTACTGTTCACATTTTTATCCTCTTTCTTAAAGAAGTCCCTTTAACATTTCATAT
Source organism: Sturnira hondurensis (assembly GCF_014824575.4). NCBI lineage: Eukaryota > Metazoa > Chordata > Mammalia > Chiroptera > Phyllostomidae > Sturnira > Sturnira hondurensis. The sequence continues at coordinate 1,162,664 of NW_028074169.1, read as the reverse complement.
AATAAGGGCTTGGTAATGATGAACTCCTTGAACTTGCCTTTATCTGAGAAGCATTTTATCTGCCCTTCCATTCTAAATGAAAGCCTTGCTGAATAGAGCAATCTTGGATGTAGGTCCTTGCCTTTCATGACTTGGAATACTTCTTTCCAGCCCCTTCTTGCCTGTAAGGTCTCTTTTGAGAAATCCGCTGACAGTCTGATGGGAACTCCTTTGGAGGTGACTGTCCCCTTATCTCTTGCTGCTTCTAGAATTCTCTCCTTCATTGAAATCTTGAAAATATCTGTAATGTAATTATTTGTAAATATTTGTAATGTAATTATGGTGTGCCTTGGTGTGTTCCTCCTTGGGCCCAACTTCTTTGGGACTCTTTGAGCTTCCTGGATTTCCTGAAGTCTTTTTTCTTAGCCAGATTGGGGAAGTTCTCCTTTATTATTTGTTCAAATAAGCTTTCCACTTGTTGCTGTTCCTCTTCCCCTTCTGGTACCCCTATAATTTGGATGTTGGAACATTTAAAGATGTCCTGGAGGTTCTTAAGCCTCTCCTCATTTTTTTGAATTATTGTTTCTTCATTCTTTTCTGTTTGGTTGTTTCTTTCTTCCTTCTGGTCCACTCCATTGATTTGGGTCCCAGTTTCCTTACCATCACTATTGGTTCCCTGTACATTTTCCTTTATTTCACTTAGTGTAGCCTTTATTTTTTCATCTAATTTGCGACCAAAAGCAACCAGTTCTGTGAGCATCCTGATCACCAGTATTTTGAACTGTGTATCTGAGAGGTTGGCTATCTCTTCATCACTCGGTTGTATTTTTTCTGGAACTTTGATTTGTTCTTTCCTTTGGGCCATTTTTTTGTCTTGACTTGCCTATTATGTTGTGATGGGTGGAGCCTTAGGTGTTCACCAGGGTGAGGCAACCCAGTTGCTGTGTTGTGATGTTGTATTTGAGAAAGGGAACAATGGTGGGAGGTAACAATGGTGCTTGTTCCACTCTGTGCTGGATTTCAGTCACTTCCACTGCTTTCCCCAAGTAAACTGGGCCCCTCTTGTGCTGGTTCCTGCATGGGTTGGTTTGTGTATGTTTTAGGACCCCGTTGGTGTCTCCAATGATCTCTCCTGTGAGCCTGGGAGTTTCTCCCAGCACCTCAACCCTCACAGGTATTTTCAATAGGTGGTTTGAGGTTTTATTTCCCCATGCTGTGACCCTGTGTTGCGCGGTCTGTCTGTCTTTCCAATTTTGCCTTGTTTATCTGTGTATGAATGCGGGACTGCTTGGTTCACCAGTCGCCTTGTGCTCCACACCCTTCAACAATCCACAGCCTCGCTGGGTCTTCCCTCTGCCTTGTGCACCCAGGGTCCTACAGCCACAGGTTTTTTTGCCATGACCCCTCTCTGCCTGGCCACCAGACTCTGCCTCTCCTACTGGTCTGGGTGAATGTGTCTACTTTAACTACTTGGTTGTCAGACTTCCATATAGTTTAATTTTTCTGTCAGTACTGGTTGATTTTTTGTTTTTAAATTGTTGTTGTTCTTATTTTTGTTGTGTGAGGAGGCACAGTGTGTCTACTACACCTCCATCTTGCTGGAAGTAACATCATTATGTATTTATTTATTTATAAAAATTTATCTTTAGAGGGGAAGGGACGGGAAGGGAAGGAGAGAGGGAGAGAAACATTAGCGTGGAGTTGCATCTCTTGCGTCTCCTGCTGGGATCTGGCCTGCAACCCGGGCATGTGCCCTGACTGGGAATTGAACCACAATCCTTTGGTTTGCAGGCCTGTGCTCAGTCCACTGAGCTACACCAGCCAGGACATCTTTATTTTTAAAGTCACTTTTATTTGAGAACATTTTTTGAGCAGCTGAACCCATGTCCAAACTAACACCCGAGTCCACAGTCAACTTCATCTTACCCCTGCTTTTATTTCTCCTTTCATGCTGTACTTCTCTAAGGAGACCCTGAATTCCACACATGTGTGTTTGCTTATATGTTTTGTTTATGTTGCTTCCTTTGACTAAATACTCTCTCCTACCCACCTCCACCTGGTAAACTCCTACTTGAGCTATGATACTTGACTTAAATATCCTCTCCTTTAGGAGTTTTCTCTGACTCTCCTCTCTTCCCAGTCAGGTTTCATTATTTTCTCTTCACTGACTCCATAATAGTGTCCAAACCTCTATTAGCAATGACTGTGTGGTACCATAATTATTTGCTCATATGTTGATCTCTTAATCCTGACTTTAGTTTTCTCAAAATCAAGGACCACATTTTACTCATTTTTGTATCTCCAATACTGAATTTGTAAATGTCACAGATAGATCTCTGGTGAATGGATGAACACAGATGATAAAATTACATGCATACCCATACAAATCTTTATTGTTAAAAATGTTTCATTCTTTACTAAGACACCACTTGTGAATAGCATGCCCATTTCTCCTACAGAAGTTCAATGAACATCAGTTTACTATTGTATAATTTATAAACCCAGGGACTGATTTTTTTTGGCTTGAAAACTTGCATTATAGATTTCTCAGTCTCCCAAGTGAAGCAAATCCTGGCTTCACATCCTAGAATTGAATGACTGCAGAATTCTACATCAATGCCCTGGCTCTCTTTGCTTTGGTCTCCTTTGAGCTTAGAGCAGATGATCTAGGCTACAATATAAGCAGTTTTCAGAAAATGCTCAGGCATGCTCAAAGCTAACAAAGAGATGGGTGCATTGTCTTATCCTGGAACATTTTAGTGTTCAAGGACTTCGAGGTTGGCATGTTCTGTTTCAGTGGGTGTCACGTTTTGCCTTTCTTTCACTCTGTGCCAATAACATACCAACTCTAACAACACTGCAGGTATATGTTATACTACTTTTGTACTTATACTAATACTGATATTAAAATAGCTTTTTTCCTATCTAGAAATATAATTTTAGCAGTTCCTAAGTTTCAATAAGCAGTATGTGTGACCAGTCTTGAGGTTGTCCAATGGGACTGAATTTACATCCGTTCTGGATGCAGCTTTAGATGGTGGACTTGGGGTTTCCATATCTAGCCTGTTTATTTTTGTAAAGTTTTATCTTAAATATCCTTAGTTGGTAAAAGTTCTAAAATTATTATCCTAAAAAATTTTTACTGCCCAACTTCATCTACCAAGCTGTGGATTTTAGAAAATAATTGAGAGCCTGGACTCCCTTCTCTGAGCATGCAGTATAAAGTATATAAAATACATATAGGATATATTTATGTGCTTATGCATTCATATTTCGCCCCTTTCAGAAAGAACAAAATCTCCAATAAAAAAAGGCATCTTGTTTGTTTCATTCTTACTGTTATCCTCAGCACCTGGCACATAGGAGGTGCTCAGTAAATCTGTGGTGCTCAGAATGACTGAATGGTTGTATCTCTTTTATATTTGCTGCATAATACCGAGTTGCTCTGAGTGAAGCATGCCTGGAATAATTAAAGAAGCATAGGCCTGTTCTCAGTGCTCCCCCTCTTTTCACTCCTTATCCTTTTTTTTGTCAAGCATGTGACACTCTCCTGACCGCAGGCCTTTGCCCTCTTTCATCTGCCCTGATGTCTCCCCCAAGTGTCCAGACCCTTGGGGGGGACATCTGCCCCCACTTGTCTCCCCCAAGTGTCCAGACCCTTGCCTAGACAGGCTTTTATTGTTTTACTTGGGTCTTACATCAAAGAAGGATTTATTATCTATTACATAGAATATTACTGTCTACATTTTAGGTACAATCAAGGAAATGAAAATAACAAATGCAGAAGGGGAAGGCGGTGAGCTGATTAGCTCCATCTTTGGGAAAATTTACATAGGCTTTGGAAATTACCTTGAAGATAGACAATGCACATCTACTGTTTCAGACCGGGGTGAGGGAGTTTTAGCAAGAGCAAGCCATAACAGTCTGTATGTATTTTCTAGGCCTGATTCCCACAGGAAAACTTGGTTTGAAGGTCTGGCTCCTACCTACCCCCTTGCTTCTGTAGGTTTTTCATACAGAGCTGAGTCACATTCACCAGACCAAAACAAACTAGTTCCCTACATAGCAATCAGCAAGAGCAAAGGTCCTGAATTAGGACCTGGAGTGGTGTCTCAAAAGGTGAGAATGGGGAAGACGAATTCAGAGACATTGGGGCTATGGTCATGTCCAACAGAACCTAGCAAGCCATGTAAAGAGTTGGCCTACCATGCCCATAAATTGTCTTTGGAGGACATGAATCTATGCTCATGTTTCTTTTCTTTTCTTAAAATATTATTCAGCTTTCTTAAAAAATATACCTTACTGATTATGCCATTACAGTTGCCCCTTTCCTCACCTTCATTCTCCCCCACCCTGTATACCCCCTCCCACCCACATTCCCTCCCTTTAGTTCATGTCCATGTGTCATAAGACCTTTAGCTTCTACATTTACCACACTACTCTTGCCACTACTCTTCTCCCCCCGTCTATTTTCTCCCCACCATCTATGCTACTTATTCTCTGTACCTTCTTCCCCCTTTTCTCCTCCCACTCCCCTGTTGCTAACCTTTCATGTGATCTCCATTTCTGTGGCTCTGCTCCTGTTTTAGGTGTTCACTTAGTCTGCTTTTGTCTTAGGTGTGTTTGTTGATAACTGTGAATTTGCTGTCCTTTCACTGTTCATATTTTTTAACTCGTTTTTCTTAGATAATTCCCTTTAACATTTCATATAATAAGGGCTTGGTGATGATGAACTCCTTGAACTTGCCTTTATGACAAGCACTTTATCTGCCCTTCCATTCTAAATGAAAGCTTTGCTGGATAGAGCAATCTTGGATGTAGGTCCTTGCCTTTCATGACTTGGAATACTTCTTTCCAACCCCTTCTTGCCTGTAAGGTCTCTTTTGAGAAACCAGCTGACAGTCTGATGGGAACTCATTTGTAAGTTACTGTCCCCTTATCCCTTGCTGCTTCTAGGATTCTCTCCTTCATTTTAATCTTTGGTAATGTAATTATGGTGTGCCTTGGTGTGTTCCTCCTTGGGCCCAACTTCTTTGGGACTCTCTGAGCTTCCTGGATTTCCTGAAGTCTATTTCCTTTGCCAGACTGGGGAAGTTCTCCTTTATTATTTGTTCAAATAAGTTTTCCATTTGTTGCTGTTCCTCTTCCCCCTCTGGTACCCCTATAATTCAGATGTTGGAACGTTGAAAGATATCCTGGAGGTTCCGAAGCCTCTCCTCATTGTTTTTGAATTATGATTTCTTCATTCTTTTCTGTTTGGTTGTTTCTTTCTTACTTCTGGTTGACTCCATTGATCTGAATCCCGGTTTCCTTTCCATCACTATTGGTTCCCTGTGAATTTTCCTTCATTTCACTTAGTGTAGTCTTTAATTTTTCCTCTAATTTGTGACCAAAATTAACCAGTTGTGTGAGCATCCTGATCACCAGTGTTGTTTTTTTTTAAATATTCTATTTATTTATCTTTAAAGGCGAAGGGAAGAAGAAAGGGAGAAACATCAGTGTATGGTTGCCTCTCATGCGTCCCCTCTGGGCACTGGCCTGAAACCCAAGCATGTGCTCTGACTGGGAATCAAACTGTTATCCTTTGGCTTTCAGGCCTGCACTCAATCCACTGAGCTATGCCAGCCAGGGCCTGATCACCGGTGTTTTGAACTGTGCATGTGATAGTTTGGCTATCTCTTGGTCACTTTAAAGTATTGACTCTGGGGCTTTGATTTGTTCTTCTGTTTGAGCCATTTTTGGTCAGATCATACCTGTTACATATGAGTGGCAAAGCCTTAGGTGTTCACCAGGACTGGGCAACCCAGTTGCTCTGTTGTGACACTGTATGTGGGGTTGGGGTCAGAGAGGGAATAATGGTGCTTTTTTCACTCTATCAGATTTCAGTCTCTTCTGCCACTTCCCACAATCAAATTGGGCCCTTCTGGTGCTGGTTCCCAGGGGTGTGGGCTTATGTATGTTCTAGGACTCTGTGGGTCTCTCCAATGAACTCTCCTGTGAGGCTGGGAGTCTCTCCCAGCACCTTTTCAATCTGTGCTTGTAAGCTTCATTTCCCCTTGCTGGGACGCTCAGTTGCATGGTATGTCTCATCGGCCATTTTTGCCTACTTTATCTGTGCGCAAGTGTGCGACCACGATCAGCCAACTGCCTTGTGTTCTCTGCTCATTTCCTCCCCACACCTGGAGTCTGCTAGCCCCGTGCTGCCTGCACTCCCAGGTCTGGCAGCCACCACCATTTCCTGCCACAATTCCTCTCTGCTGGCCACTGAGTCCACCCCTCTTACTGGTCTGGTTGAATGGTTGTCAGATCTGTGCAGTTCATATTTCTGTGTGTTCTGGTTGTGTTTTTGTTTCTAAATCTTTGTTGTCCTTAATTCTGGTTGTGCGAGGAGACACAGTGTTACCACCTATGCCTCCATCTTGGCTGGAAGTCTGCTCACATTTCTTAGGTGGTCTATTTTCTTCTTTGTGGAAGAGTAAATTCCTATAAATCTTTCCTTGATGCTGTCTTAGGACATTAACACTTTAAATGTAATTGTTAGCATGTCCTTACTTTTGGTTTCCCTAATAGTGTCTATATTACAGTGACTGCCATGAATCTACAATGCTCTGGATACATGGACTACATGGACACCATGTCTGGGGTTTGGAGGGCATCACATTCCAACACACCACTTAAAGGCATTTTCTCCTTGCAAGATGTTACATGCCACTAACATGCCTTTGAATATCTTTATTTCACAAATATATTCCTGCTTAAAGTGAGTGTTTATAAATGTAGTATCAGCTTTTTTTCAGGATCAGACATTTGGAAAGTTTTGTTCTTTTTCTTAATCAGCTCTTTGTGCTGCCAATCAACCTAGGCCCCCACACTCATTCAATATTCCCTAGCATTTGTAGTGCTCCCAAGAGCAGTTACCAATAAAGACTTCCCCCAAGGCTATGCATGAAGTGAGCATCATTGGGCACTTGTGGGCTGGAGCATGCACTCCTAAGAGGCTGACTTTCTTTTTTTTCAAGATATTCTTTATTATTTAAGATTTTATTCATTTTTAGAGAAAGAAGAAGGGAAAGAGAAGGAGAGGGAGAGAAACATCACTGTATGGTTGCTTCTTGCATGCCCCCAACCCGAGACCCAGCCAGCAATCCACCGAGCCACAACAGCCAAGGCCCAGAGGCTGACTTTTGCAACCATTTCTTCCACTACTTTCTATAGACCTCCCAAGTATGTTATAGATGCATTTCAGTCCCACATTCTCCCCTATTTCTTCACCTTTCCCAACATGTCTCTTGCAGTGCTCTTTCCTGTCAGCCCCATAAGCCCTGAGCTTGCTCCCTGACCTTCTAGGGTGGGACATCAGTGTGCATGGTCACATCCCACCTCCTGATGCTGAAAAAGTTCTGATCTGGCCCAAGGTCATCAGCCAAGTCATACTTATTGTTCTCAATAAAGAGAGAATGTTTGGTGCTTGGAGATGGTAGAAGGTTGATAAATGTCGGTTAAATATGTATTTTATTTTGATGGTTTAAGATGTTACTGGGTCATATGCTCCCCTGATCTGAGGGGGTGGGAACCAATGTTCCAATTACAATTGTAAGGCCACTGACTATATGAAAACAAATTTTAACCCCTGAAAAGTAATTCTAAGTATTGCTACCCCCTATAATAGCTCTGCCTGATAGTGGCTCACTTTCTACCAAGACTGCTACCTCTTTATGATCTGACATGCCAATGCTACTTCATTATAGTACCATTTTTGGCACTACAGTAATACTCCCCACTGTTCTGTTTTGATTTCTAAATAAACAAAGGACAGTTTTAGCTTAGAGGTAAAACCACACATTATTTCCAACAATTTTGAACTTGGTCTTCGCAATCTGTTTCAGGTCCCAGAATTAAAAGAGTTTTGTCTTAGCCCTGGCTGGTGTAGCTCAGTGGATTGAGCACGGGCCTGCGAACCAAAAGATCATGGTTCGATTCCCCATCAGGGCACATGCCTGGGTTGCAGGCCAGTTTCCAGCAGGGGCCAGTTCCAAGCAGGGGATGCACCAGAAGCAACCATACATTGATATTTCTCTCCTTCCCTTCCCTTCTAAAGATAAATAAATAAAATTTAAAAAAGAGTTTTGCCTTTTCCAGCATTTTGTTCTCCTTTATCACACACCCAGGTCCTTCCTATAATTTTATGTCTCCCAAGCACAGAGGGGTGGTAACCCCTCTATTTAGTTCAGATTTGTATACTCTTTTGTTGCCATATCACATATATGTGAAGGCAGGAAAAAATAAAAATTTTAAAGGTTTCCTGATGGAATAGCAATGGTTCAAACACAGTATTGGAACAAGCAATGCTAGCTGCTGTAAGAGATACCTGCTTCACATTCAATGCAATTGTTGGGGTTTCTCTGCTCCATGCAGTCATGCAGATGGCCCATATTTTAAAACTCTCCTTTCTTCATCTGTTTGACAGATTTCAGGGTGGGGAGGAGGCAGGGAGAGAGAGAGAGAAAGAGGGAGAGAGAGAGAGAGAGAGAGAAAGAGAGAGAGATTCCTCCACATTCCATTGTCCATAATTCAGTGGTATGAGACCATCATATGTGTCTAGGAAATATAGACTAACAGTGTGCTCCTGAAGAAAAGAACCAGCAATCCACACCCCACCCCACCCCACCCAGCCACAAATATGGCTTTACTCCATCATTTAAATCACAATTTTGTCCTGCACAGGTAGGTGAGCCAGAGATGTGTTTGTTTTTAGGGGGACATTTTGCCTTAAGTTTCTTTGCCTGATATTTTTTTGAACCTGCCTTAATTTTTATTTTTTATTGTTGCTCTATTACAGTTGTCCCAATTTTCTCCCATTTCTCATCCCTGCCCGGCCCAACCCCCATTCCCACAGTAAACCTTCACCCTGTTGCCCATGTCCATGGGTCATTATACCTGTTTCTTGACTAGACCCTTCCCTTTCTTTCCACCTTAACCCACTTGCCCCTACTTTCTGGTCGCTATTAGTCTGTTCCTTGTATCCATGCCTCAAGTTCTATTTTTTCCTATTTGTTTTGTTCATTAGGTTCCTTTTATAGCTGAGATCACATAGTATTTGTTTTTTAATCCTCAGACCTGAGAGGTGGAAGGATTAGGATAGGTCCCTGATACCAGTGGTTTTCTAGTAGTTGTGTAATTTCTTTTTTACATCTAGATCCTTGATCCATTTTGAATTTGCTCTTGGATAAGGTTTGAGGTATGGATATAATGTTTCTTTTTAAACAATAACCAGTTGTCCAGGGCTGTATGTTAAAAAGTTCGACCTTCCCCAATGATTTGAAATGCCACTGTTATCAAATGGCACATTCCTACAGTGCCTTAGTCTATTTCTAGACTTTCCATTCTTTTCCACTAACCCATTAGTATATTTATGTGCCAGTTACCACACTGTCTCTAAAGGTATGCTTTAATGTCTGGCAAGGCATTACGAATTTTAGTGTCAATTGTCTACCTCAACAAAGAAACTTGTTGCTACTTTTACTGGGATTGTCTAAACTTTATAAATTAACTTAAGGAAAGCTGGCATCTTTATCATATTGTCATTCTATCCAAGACGAAGGAACAATTTTCTACTTGTTCACATCTTTTTTCTGTCTAGCAGAGCTATTTAATAAGGGTTTTTCATATTTCTTAAGTTTATATTTTATCTTCTTGTTATTGTAAAAAGATTTTCTTTACCTTTTATATATACATACATAAATAATTTTTAAATGTATACTTTTTAAGACTATTGATTCTATATGCTAATTTTATATCCTGCTATCTCACATATTTTTTTGAACATCAGTATTTCTCAATATGTTAGGTTTTTAAGAGCCACCTAAGGAATATTTTCAGAGTTCTGGCCAAGATAGAGGCGTAGGTAGATATGCTCTGCTTCCTTGCATAACCAAAAGAAGAAAACCACCATTTAAAAGCAAAAACAACCAGAACTGCCAGAAAATCAAACTGTATGGAAGTCCAACAACCAAGGAGTTAAAGAAGACATGTTCAGCCAGACTTGTAGGAGTGACAGAGATGGGCAGCAAGGGCAGAGAAGGCACACAACAAAGAAGTGACTGGTGGACCAGGCTAGTGAGGTGGCAGCTGGCAGAGTGGGCAGTACCTCATTCTCATAAGGATGAGTCAGGAGAAACACTGAGGAACAAGACAGCCCACTCAACCCAGGGTTCTAGAGTGGGCAAAAGCTTCAGAACCTCTGGCTGTAAAAACCTGTTGGGTTTGTGGCATCAGGAGAAACTGCCAGTCTCTTGAAAGCAGAGTAAGAGCTGAGAAAATGCCACTGTTCCCTCTCTGACCCCTCCCCAACATAGAGTGCTACAATGCAGTGATTTGGGCTTCTCCACATTGGCAAGTACCTAAGGCTCTGTCCCTTACAACATAACAGGTGTGCTGACACAAAAAAAAGTATGGTCAGAATGAAAGGACAAATCAAAACTCAAAAAAAAACCAAACTAAACGATAAAGAGAGAGACAACCTATCAGATGCGGAGTTCAAAAGACTGGTACTCAGGATGCTGACAGATATGATTGAGTAAGGTTATGAAGTAAAGGAAGAAGTGAAGGCTATGAAAAGTTAACTAAAGGAAAACACACAGGTAACCAACAGTGAAGGGAAGAAAACCAAGACTCAAATTAACAATTTGGAACAAAAGGAAGAAACAAACGTTCGATTGGAACAGAATAAAAAACAGGAATTCAAAAAAATGAGGAGAGGCTTAGGAACCTCTGGGACAACTTCCAATGTTCTAACATCTAAATCATATGGGGTGCCAGAAAGAGAAGACGACGAGCAAGAAATTGAAAACTTATTTTAAAAAATGATGAAATAAAACTTCCCCACTATGGTGGAGAAAATAGATGTAGAAGTTCAGGAAGCTCAGAGAATCCCAAAGAAGTTGGACCCAAAAAGGAGCACACCAAGACACATCATATTTAAATTACCCAAGATTAAACATAAGAAGAGAATCTTAAAAGCAGCAAGAGAAAAGGAGACAGTTACCTACCAATTACTTCCCATAGACTATCAATTGATTTCTCAAAAGAAACCTTGCAGATAAGAAGGGGCTGGAAAGAAGTATTCAAAGTCATGAAAGGGAAGGACCTTCATCCAAGATCACTCTATCCAGCAAAGCTATTATTTAGAATGGAAGGGCAGGGAGAGTGCATTCCAGACAAGGTCAAGTTAAAGGAGTTCATCATCACCAAACCCTTATTATGTGAAATGTTAAAGGGTCCTAGATCTAAGAAAAACAAGAAGATGAAAACTATGAACAGTGAAATGACAATGAACTTGCAAATCTCAACAACTGAACCTAAAAAACAACAACAGAAACAAGCTAAGCAAACAACTAAAACAGAAACAGAATCACAGAAATGGCAATCACAAGGAGGGTTATCAGTGCAGAGGGGAGGGAGGATAATAGGGGAAAAGGTACAGGGAATAAGAAGTATAATAGGTAAGTACAAAATAGACAGGTGAATGTTAAGAATAGTATAGGAAATGGAGAAGCCAAAGAACTTATATATACAACCATGGACATGTACTAAGGGTGAGAGGGGGAATGCTGGAGGGAGGGGGGATGCAGGGCAGAGGGGAATTAAGGGGAGAAAAATGGGACAACTGTAATAGCATAATCAATAGAATATACTTAAAAATAAATAAAATCTTTAAACTTTGAAAAAACTAAATATTTTCAAATAAAGATGCTGAGACTCACCCTGACCAGTGTGGCTCAGGTGGTTGGGTGTCATTCCACAAATCAAAACATCAAAGATTTGACTCCCAGTCAAGGCACATGCTGGGGTTTTAGATTCAGTGCCCACTTGGGGTGCATACAAAAGGCAACCAATCAATGTTTGTCTCCCTTTATTTCTCCCTTCCTTCCCCTCTCTCTAAATCAATGAGTATGTCCTTGGGTGAGGATTAAAAAAAGGTGCTGAGAACTCACCTCCCTTATCCAATGTCACAGGATAGCATCAAGGAAAGAGAAGAGATTTGGTGGCCCTCTGTTTCTCTGATCAAAATCAAAATTAAGATCTCAAGTGTGAGCATCTCACATCCATGAGTCAGAGAGAGTGAGGCTGGGTGGAGCAACAAGCTGACCACTTGTGCCTGATTACATTTCTTCATGAGATCCTGGGACAAACCACCTTCCAACACGGGAAGCAGGGAATGCATGTGCCAACTAAAGAAAGAAAGGACTGAAAAGTGTCACCAGCCTTGACCAACAGACCTGGAGACTGAGAAGAGTTGAGCTCTAGGACCAGGCGGCTGTGCTCCTAAGTGCTGGGAATGTGAGAACTTATGGTGTGCCCCAAAGGGAGACCAGGACAGTGACTGTTGACACCTGGTAGTTATTTCTATACCTACATGTTTATTTTTGTTTTTCTCGTGCATAGAGTTGAGTCTCCTTGTTTCACATCACTTTATCATTGTTGGTTCTTCTATTTATTTTCTTTCTTATTTATTTTTAATGTCAGCTACTTATTTATTACTTTGTATTATTATTTTTTATTTGTCATTTTCTTCATCTTCACATCTCTCTCCCACTTCTCCTTCCAAGAAAATAATACTCTTCTATTCTCTTTAGAGTTCAAGATTTTTAAGTATGTATGGGGTGCCTTTGTTTTAAAATATATATATAACTGGAGTGTGTTATAACTTTCATTCTGTTTTTACTTTATTTACGAAGTGCTCTGCAAGATCATCCTGTTACTTGGGTGCATCTGATCATTTTTATGAATTCCAGATGATTTTCCATGGTTTCTCCACTGTCCGTTTATGGTTGCTCAGGATGAAAGAACACTCCTCCAGAAAGGATTGTGCTGCCCCTCTGGACCTGAGTGAGAATGGGATTGTGAGAAACTGACCATAGGAGTGCATGCAATTACAGGAGAGTGGGTGTCCACACCCACCAGTGAGGTAGGAACTTTTCTACAACCCCATCCCTGCCACTACTTCCCACAACTCAACTGCCACTTGTGGCCAAGCTAATATGGTCAGTACAAAGTGATGCATTGATGTTATTTAGTAGTTCATTGCTTTCATTACTAATCATTTTGAGCATCCCTTCAATGTGCTTATTAGCTTTTTGAATTTCTGTTTCAGTAAATTCCTTACTTATATGCTTTGCCTATTTTTTCTATTAGTATAGATATCTTTTTCATGTTGATTTAAAGAGTTCCTTGTATTTTTTATAAATTAATCCTTAATTTGTCCTTGGAAAATATCTTCAACCTGTCTCTGGTCTTCCCTTATTTGTCTTTCATGTCCTTTGTTAAAAGAAAATTCTTCATTTTGGTGTAATCAAATTCTTTCTTTTCTTTCCCTATGGTTTCCGTTTTTAAAATTTAAGATGTTTTCCCTTTACTTGAGTAACAGAAATATTCTCCTGAAATTTGTTCTATTAATTTCTTAAGTTTCTCTTTCTCTTTTAGGTCTATTATCCATATGGCATTGGCTAAAGATTCAGCTTTGCTTTTCCAGTGCCATTTACTTAAACCTCTGCCACCTCTGGTTCTTACTCTTCTGTGGGGAGAAATTGGTGATTCAACTATAATCATATCTGAGTTGAAAATATTACAATTCATTGTATACATATCCTTAAATTTAAGTCACTCCTTCTGTTTTGGGTTCTTCTTAATAAATCCATTGGTTTTAATAATTTCAAACTCTTTTAGATGTTGTGAAGGAACACCTGGATCTTGGTACATTAGAATTGCCAGATTTAGAACATAAAAATACAGGATGTTGAGATATTTCAGACTTCCAGCCAAGAGGAAGGCATAGGTAGAAATACTGTACCTCCTCACACAACTAGGTTTAAGGACAACAAAGATTTAGAAACAAACACACAACCAAAACAGACAGAAAATTGAACCCTACCAAAGTCAGACAACAACGAACCATTCATCCAGACCAATAAACCAGGCAAAAAACAAGCAGTGAGACAGACTGCACAACCCAGGGCCCCAGCAATGAGAATTAAAGCCTAAAAGCACTGATTGGAAAAACTTTTGGGGGTTGAAGTGCCAGGAGAGGCTCCCAGCCTTATAGGAGAGTTTGTCCGAGAGACCTACAGGGTCCTAGAACATACACAAACCCACCCACCTGGAAACCAACACCCAAAGCGCACAATTTGCTTGTAGGAAGTGGCAGAGGAGACTGAAATCTGACAGAGTGGAACAAGTGTCATTGTTCCCTCTCTGACCCTGCCCCCAGTCATAACCCAGCAATTGGGTAGACTCATCCTGGTGAACACCCTAAGCCTCCGCTTCTCATATGTAACCAGCTTGAACAGACCAAAACATTATGGCTCAAGCAGAAAAACAGCTCAAAGCCACAGAGTCAATACTCATAAGCAACAAAGAGATAGCTAACCTATCAGATGCAGAGTTCAAAATACTGGTGATCAGGATGCTCACAGAATTGGTTGATTTCAGGAGCAAATTATATTAAAAAATGAAGGCTACACTAAGTAAAATGAAGCAAAATGCAGAGGGAACTAATAATGATGAAAAGGAAACTGGGACTCGAATCAATGGAGTGGACCAGAAGGAAGAAAGGAACAACCAAACAGAAAAGAATAAAGAAACAAGAATTCAAAACAATGAGGAGAGGCATAGGAACCTCCAGGATATCTTTAAATGTTCCAACATCTGAATTATAGGGGTACCAGAAGGGGAAGAGGAAGAGCAACAAGTGGAAAAGTGATTTGGACAAATAATAAAGGAGAACTTCCCCAATCTGGCAAAGGAAATAGACTTCCAGGGAGTCCAGGAAGCTGAGAGAGTCCCAAAGAAGTTGGGCCCAAGGAGAAACATACCAAGGCACATCATAATTACATTACCCAAGATCCAAATGAAGGAGAGAATTCTAGAAGCAGCAAGAGATAAGGGGATAGTCACCTACAAAAGAATTCCCATCAGACTGTCAGCTGATTTCTCAAAAGAGACTTTGTGGGCAAGAAGGGGCTTTAAACAATATTCCAGGTCATGAAAGGCAAGGACCTACATCCAAGATTGCTCTATCTAGCAAAGCTTTCATTTAGAGTGGAAGGGCAGATAGACTGCTTCTCAGATAAGGTCAACTTCAAGGAGTTTATCATCACCAAGCCCTTATTATATGAAATGTTAAAGGAACTTATCTAAGAAAAACGAGTTAAAAATATGAACAGTGAAAGGACAGCAAACTCACAGTTATTAACAAAACACCTAAGACAAAAGCAAACTAAGCAGACAGCTAGATCAGGAGCACAACCACAAAAATGGAGATCACAAGGAGGGTTAGCAACAGGGGAGTGGGAGTAAGAGAAGGGGGCAGAATACAGAGAGAATAAGTAGCACAGATGGTGGGGAGAAAATAGACAGTGGGAGGGCAATGATAGTATCGGAAATGTAGAAACTAAAGAACTTGTGACACATGGACATGAACTAAAGGGGGTGGATGTGGGTGGGAGGGGGTGTGCAGTGTGGAAGGGAGTGAAGGGGGAAATGGGACAACTGTATTAGCATAATCAATAAAATATATTTTAAAAATACAGGATGTCCAGTTAAATATGAATTTCAGATAAATAATAAATTAATTTTTAGTATATGCATGTCCCATGCAATGTTTGGACCATAAATATGCTAAAAAGTCACTTGTTGCTTATATAAAATTTAAATGTAACTGGTAATCCTTTATCTTATTGGGCATCGCTATGGTATATCCAGCCCAAAGTAACTTGTCCCAAGTCTTCCTGCCATCCCCACCCCTCTGCCATCATCCTCACTAGTAACATATACATTGGTTAGGTACTATTCTTGACTGACATTGCTCAATTCCTTACCTGAGTCCTCCCAAATAAAATCATTAAATGAATAGCTCAGAATTTCACCTACAGGTTTACCTAGATTATTGCTTCTCAAGTGTTAACATGCTTACAAATCACGTGGGAAACTTCTTAAAATGCATACTATGTTTGAGTGGTTCTAGAATTGGCCCGGAATTCTGAATTTATGATACAACAAACTCCTAGCAGAGGCTGATGCTGCTGGTCTACGGACCAAGTTCTGTAGTAAGGAACTAGAGTGTCATGTGCATGTTCCTAAGGAACCTGGGTGTTTAGCCATCAGAATTTCAGGAACCAGAGTGAAGCCCACCTTGGCATATCCATGCTCTTTTCCAAAGCCCAAAAGGGACAGCTCAGTTAAAGGAAAGATAAGCTACAGATCATACACTTGGAGCTCTACTAGTGTCTACACCTATCCTCCAATTATTAAAGATGGATGTTGCCATCACATGATTTCTTGTGTGAACCATTACTTGATCTTTTGTGGCCTCTCCTGCTCAACACTTTCCTGGTTGTGATTATCTGTTTTCTTGTTCCTCCTTCTCACTGGACTGGAAATCATGTGAGGGGAGGAGCAGTGGTGTTTAGGATCATAGCCCTGTATTCAGCCCAATGTCTGGCATATAGCAGCTCCTTGGTAAGTACAAGTTGAATGAATGAAAGAAAGAATAGATGGAGACTGACTTCTAATTGTCAACACTGTCCTTAAAACAATTTTTAATGCTGGAGGGAAGATGATGCTGAGGTAGGTGAGAGTGGAGTCCACTTCCCCCTGTACACAGGTGGAACACCTAGCAAATCTGGGAACAGAGAGAACAGCCAATGGTATCCCAGAATATAGGAAGGTTGAAGGCCAAAACTGTAGAGGACATTGAAAACCAGATGGTAAAGAGATTGCTTTGGGACAAGAAGGTCCCTGGGACCAGGGCTGCTGCAGCTCCACGCCCAGCACCTGCTGGGCTTGCCACAGGACTCTTGGAAAAGAACCAAATCAACAGGTCCCTCTCCACCAAAAAGGGAGGATAGAGTGGCACCAGATTGAACCTGGATGCTTGAAGTCACTGGGGGAAATAAAGATGAAGTGGCAAGAGGCTCAGTAGCAGTGTTCACCCACTGAGACTATGGATGTTAGCTGGGTTATTACCAGAGAAATTGGGAAGCCTGGTTGATACTTGGAGAAGGGAGAAGAGTTGGGCCATGATGGACCCTGAATTAGATAGTCTCTGGTCTGGTTGGAAAGTTGGGTTGTGTGAGAGGCCAGGCATTGTTAGGAAAGGCAGGCTTGAACAGGAGGATTTTGTTTAAAAAAAAAAAAAAGGTTCTCAGAGGCTGTTTAGGGAACTCTCAAACATCCACTGCCTCTGCTGCCCCAGCCATGACCCAGCAGCCGCCTAGCCACAATCTTGGTCATGCCCCCACCACTGCAGGGGTGGAGGCCACAACCTTGCCTCCCCTACCCTTGCCATTGCCTCAGCCTTGGCCGTGTTCCTCATCCTGCTGCCACAACTGTGGCCATGCCCCTGCCCCCTTCCATGCCACAGCCATAAAGGCTGCACACCTGCTCCATGCAGCCTGACTGGCTGGCCAAGAGGAAGGAGAAGGCATCCCCTCGCCCCGCCCCCAGCAGAGGAGAGCAGCAGAGCTCAGGGAGTTAGTAGTCACAAGAAAGACTCAAGTCAGTCAGGGAGCTGAACTACTCTGAAGATACTTTGAGAGTGCCTAGCACCTAGCACAGGAAAGAGTGAAAAGGTAGTGCATGACTTGCCCCTAATTGGTGCACCTCAAGGATCGCACAACTGGTGGGTTGAAGGCACCTGCCTGGCACAGAAGTTCATTGGGGGCCTGGCAGTGAACTGGGGAACTGGTCTAGAGGCTGGGCAAATGTAAAGAGTGCTGCCCAGACTTGGCCCCCATTCTAGTAAAACCACAGGAAGAGGGAAAAGTGAAACCCAACCCCCCCTGAGCCTGCTGCAACCAGAATGACCAGCAGAAATCTCTTGGTGAGTTTAAGGTCAGCAGGAGGCTTTTCTTTCTTTATTTTTTTCTTTCCCCCAAGTGAGACAATAAGACCCAGAGCTGTGAAAGGACAGGAGTCAGACCCAAAGAGGGAACACAGGCTAATCCCAGCAACTTAGAAATGGAGGAAAATTTCACTTTGCTATTCTAGAGAACTTGCCTGATATTGCTTATTTATATTATTATTATTTTCTCATTATTTTCATCTTTTATTAGTATTATTTATTTCTAATATTTCTGTTCAATTTTCTTCATTTTGTTTGTTTAATTGCATTTTATTTTCAATTTTTTATTTAATTATTTTTCAAGTACAGTTTTCTGTCTATTACTCCCATCCCGTCCCAACCCCCATCCTCCCCCCTCCCTCCCATTTCCACCCTTCTCAGTTGTTGTCCACGTATCCTTTATATGGGTTCCTCTAAATCCCTCCCTTATTTCCCCTGAAATTCCCTCCCCTCTCCCCTCCAGTCACTGCCAGCCTGTTCTCCATTTCAGTGTCTTTGGTTATATTTTGCTTGCTTGTTTGCTTTGTTGTTTAGCTTCCTGTTAGAGGTGAGATCATATGGTATTTGTCCTTCAACACCTGGCTTATTTCACTCAGCATAATGCTTTCCAGTTCCATCCATGTTGTTGCAAAAGGTAGGAGCTCCTTCTTTCTTTCTGCAGCATAAAATTCCATTGTGTATATGTACCATAGTTTTTTGATCCATTCATTTACTGACNCTCCTCAGGGCAGGGGAACTTTGCAGTTGATATATCCCTCAGGATTCTTAAGTGCCACATGTGAGTACAGGGCCAGGTCTTTTTGAGTCTCTATCCTTTCTACCAATCTCAGCATGGCTTCTGAGACTTCTGTTCAGCTAGTCTTCAGTTGGTTTTTCAGGTTTATTGTTCTGTAATTTACTTGTAATACTAATTTGGTCCTAGAAAGAAGTGAGTGTAACTTCCACCTACTTCACTGTCATCTTGGATCATATATATATATGTATATATATACATATATACATATATATATACACACACGCACACATATATACATATACCTATATGTATATATGTACATGTATATATGTATATATGTACATATATATGTATATGTGTACATGTATATATGTATATACATATATATATGGCTGAATTATATTTGTTAACATTAGGTTAATAATTTATTTAAATATATTAATGAATTCTGCTTGGGCATCTTTAGTCATGAGAAATACTGTGCTAGTATAGTTTTCTTTCTTTCTTTTTGGTATTATCTTTGATTTTGTTATCAAAGTAATGCTGGCTTTATACAATGAATTGGGAATATTTCCTTCTCTTCCATATTCTGGAAGACATTATATATAATTGGTGTCAATACTTTTTTTGAATTTTTGGTAAAATTCTTCATCTGAGCCCAGAGATTTCTTTTTTGAAGTACAATATGAATTCAATTCCATAATACTTAAATATGGTTATGCAGATTATCTATTTCATATTGGTTTAGTTGTAACAGTTTTTTTTTTTTTTTATTTTTGAGGCATTGGTTCATATCATCTAAGTTGTCATATTTGTGTGAATACAAGTGTTTATAGTATAGTTGACCCTTGAACAACAGGAGTTCAAATCGCATGGGTCCAGTGATACACAGACTTTTTCAATCACCAGTTTGAAAAAAAACTCACAAACCATAGCCTTTGACAGTATTGATAAGGATTCCACACACACACACACACACACACACACACACACACACACACGTGCAGGTAACATACACAACACGTGGATGGATCAGTTGTATGTTATTGTTAAGGCTCCCAGTGAACAGGGGGTGGTTAGTAGTTAAGTTTGGGGGAAGTCAAAAGATATAAGCATATTTTTGACTGTGCAAAGAAAGGGCCAGTCCCCAAACCCCCATGTTGCTCAAAGGTCAACTGCATTTCCTTATTATCCTTTCCATGATTGTGTCTGTAGTGATATCCTCTGTTTCACTCCTGATATTAGTAAGTTGTGTCTTCCCATTTTCTCTTTGTCAGTCTTGTTAGAGTTTTGTCAATTTTATTGATCTTTTCAAAAAAACGAGTCATAATTTCATTGATTTTTTTTCTGTTTTTCTATTTTCAATGCCATTGATTTTCCTCCTACCTTCTTTATTTCCTCTCTTTTGCTTATGTTGGGCTTATTTTGCTCTTCTTTTTCTAGGTTCTTGAGGTGAGTTTTGAGTATTGGTTTGTACCTTTTCTCCTTTTCTCGTGTGTGCATTTAGTGCTATGTTTTTTCTCTCTTGGCACTGTTTTAGCTGTGTCCCACTAGCCAAAGCAGACATTGAGATGCAAGGACAGCAGTAGCTAGGGATGTTGCTAAGCCCATCAAGACTCATCTGAGACAGAAGCCCTGGGGTCAAGAAACCTGGGCTCTTGTCCTAGATTGAGAAAGTTGCATGACCTCACTGGCATTCAGCTGCCTCTGTGGAGTAGGTAGCCTCTCATGACTTGTAGTTTTTGCTAGAATAGTCTGATTCAGTGATTGTTTTTGTAGCAATGCCCTCAAGTCTTGCACCAGGGTTGGCACAATTGGGAAATATCCTGCAGAAATTACCCTTATTTCAGCACAACTCTTTCTTTGTAAAGAGGAAGAGTTGGGGTTTGAACCCCAGAACTTTTCACCAAGTCTCTGATCTGTAGTCTGGCTCAGGGCCTTCCTCCATGGGTGACGCTTGCTGTAACACTCAGCAAGTTGAAGCTACTTTTGCCACAGGTCAAGTTCCCCATGTTGGCAATGGGCATGGTCCCATTGTTCTGTTCTTTTCCCACCAGCAAGATGAGGCTGGGTGAGTGGTTTTTCAAGGAGCTTCCAATGAGCTTTTTTGTGCACTGAGGGGCTGGGTGTTGGCCCTGAGTTCTTGGAAGGGAGAGGCAGGCAAGTTTCTGGAAGCAGAGAGAGCTGATCACCTGCACATGTGCACATATTGGGGCATGCCCTCTGTGTTGGAAAGCTTCAGAGGCCTGTCTGTAGTGTCAAAGGTGGGGAGCTTGTTGGGGCAAGGGACAAGGTCATTACCCTCTTGCAACCTGAGAGTGGCCCACAGATTCACATTCTTGTTCATGTGGATGGGAGCTTACATACTGTAGTTGTTGCCCCTGTGTCTAGATGAAAGCAGGAAAGCTGCCAAACTCAAGCCCTCCAAATAATCAGTCCGAGAACTTTCTGCTCTCTGAGCGAGAGCATTGCCGCCTGTTTTGTCCCTCACCTACTTTGAACTTGCAATGATCAAACGCTGTGTCAGCTCAGAAATAAAAGTGACCTTACAACTAACAGTTTTTAAATCCTCGGTGGGATAAGGTCATGCCTGGGAAGGAAAGCTATTCACTGGGACTGGTCACCAGGAAGCCAGGCACTGCCTGCCTGATTATAAAACATTGTGGAGAGAAGCCCCTCCTCCACCCACCCTCCACCTCCAACCCCTGAACCTGGCCCCACAGCCAAGGGTGGCAACCCAGATCTTATAGCTCCTCTGTTCGTTTCGCTTGGCCCCGTGCCCCTCTGTCCTCTGTTTCCTGTGGCTCCCTGGGATTCTCATCCTTCTGTGGCTCATGCTGGGTCCCCAGGGATGTGGCTGAGAGGTCAGGAGACTGCCAGCCAATGGGCAGTGGCCCTGACGGAGGGCAGGGACAATGGTATGTATGACAAGTCTCTGCCAAGGATCCAGGAACATGGGTGGAAATGCTTCCTGAATGACTTGGTCATGGTGTGGAGCAGAGGAGGGCCTAGTGGGGAGGGAATAAAATGGCTCTGGGAAGGGGTGGGAGCACAAAGAGCACCATTCAGTCCCCACCATCAGTAGCATCATCAGGTGTGCAGAAGTGCCTGCCTTTCCAGGCACTGAAAGTTGCCTCTCCTTCCTGACAATCCACACCAATTGGTCCACAGGAGAGAATCAGTTTGCTAGGGAGAAACTGAAGAGCCTTGAATCGGCCCTGGCTAAAGTGAACAGCAGCGAGCTGACCTGGCCCCAGCATATCCAAAAGAAGGCTGATGAAGAGGGGCTAAAGTGGACTTTTGTCACTTCCCTTTGGTCTACAGAAAAGAACAACCAATCTTGAAAGTAAGGAACATTAACTAAGTAACAACAGAAATGGTATCAGTTATGTTCAAGGGTACTTTATGGCCCTTTGATTATTTGAGGGGAAGGTTCTTGTTTTGTGACCATAATCATGCAGTCAGCACTGGCTGAGACAAAAGATGCTAGGGAGGGAGACCAGGAGCCATTGTGAACGTGCTATGTCCAGTTGTCTGTCTCGGTCCAGGTCCTACCAGGAAATTGGGGACACATTCCACAGAAGATTTGAGAAGAGTTCATGGAAGTGCCATTTACCAAGGAAAACCAACATGCAGGACAAAGGACCCACAATCAGCTAATGTTCCCCGCCCCCCCGCCCCCCCCCCCTCAGCCAGAAGACTATCCCTCATGCTGTCTCATCCTGCTGGGTGCAGTCCTGGGCTTTTTGCTCTCTCCTTTCCTCTTCCCCTGTTGATCTCACCATCTCCTGGAGTAGAGCCAAAGCTTCATCTGTAGTTACCTCAGAAACTAAATGGCTTCATTATTTTATTTACCTCACCTAGTTCCTTAATTTTTATTTTCTACTGGATCCGTCAACTTCTCACAGAATTTTTTCAGTTTTTTCACTCTATTTGTGATATTGTCATTACCATAGCATTTGGATTATGTGCCATTGTATTCCCTTTTTTTTTTTAGCATCTTCAAATCAGCTTTCTAGAAGGTAATTATTAGGCTCCATCTAATGCCCTTTGCCTAAGTTCTATTATGCTCAAAATTAATATTTCTTTTCCACTTTATTTAATTAGAAGATTTTTTGGTAGATCTTTATCTATCAACAAACTCTCAACATGTCAGTATTAGTTTATGGTAGATGTGTCTCTTACAAACATCCTATGGGTTTCATAATGTTGAAAAAATCCTAATACCTCCATTTTGTCAGTTTATAAAATTGAACTACATTTTCACTTTCTTAATTTGTTGCTCCTATTGTCACACTATTTGTCACACTTTATTTCCTTGTTTGGGCTTGGATGAATTGCCAATTCTTTGGATATCCCTCTTATGGCTCTGTAAGTGCTGCTAATTTTCTATTTTCCTAAGAATTATTGCTAAATTAGACTAGTTAACTGCATATTTCAACTCAGCTATATTCTTCATAATATTTATCCTTTTTGACATCAGCTCTGAAGTATGTGTAAGACACTCTCACCGTGATTGTGAAATTACCCATTTTCCTCTAAGAGCACTAATTATTATATTAAGTATTCCATGTCCATTTTTTAATGCAAGTTATTAAGAATGTTTGAGATTGTTGTAGGTTTATTTCTTTTATTGTGTAATAACTTACAACTCTTTTGGAAACATGCTTTCAGTACTTGAACCAATCATGTTCACTTCCTCTAGAAACCTTCCTTTAACTTTCATTTGACTAGAAAAATAAAAAAAAAGATTTGGCCCACAATAAGGGGCTTTAAATGTGAGCTATAAATTTCTATACCTATAGAGAAGTGACCGCCTGGTAAAGTCAAATATAGCCCAGCTGTGTTGGAAAACTGACAGGCGCAAGTTTAAACACAGGAAGCCAAACCCATGGATCAGCTTTGTCATGGGAAACCTGGCCTGCATTATATCTAGGGTGATTTGAGGCTTGCTCTTGCTAAAACTCCCTCATCCTGAGTTGAAGAGAAAAATGTTTCTTGCATATCTTAAAGTAACTTCCTGAAGTCTGTGCTAATTCTCCCAAGGACAGAGTGTAACCAGACCAATCACTCTTATTGTTCCCTTGCATTCGCAACATTTTTTTCTTGTTAATCTTTAAGAAGTAATGAGTAACATCATATCCTTTGTTATCTGTAAAAAGTAATCACCTAAAGCAAACCTGAGCATAATGAATGGAAACCTTCTTTTATGTATGCTATTAGAAAGTAATAAAACCCTGTCCAACCAAGGGTTGAAGTGCTCTCTCTCTAAGAGAGTGACTGTGCCATCCCTTTTTCTCCATAGGACTTCTGTAGTCCATGTGAATTTGTTTGTTACATGCACAACATATGGACCCTGATGGACAGAGTCCATATCACATACCCAGTTATGACAATTTGTAAAGAAAATTTAACCTGCTTTGTCTTAATATGTGCGACAACCTGACTGGAATACTCCATGTTTCTATGATTAAGAAAGACAGTTTTTTCCACATGTGATTAGGGAGACCACACACTGTATATTACAGGTGAGTACCAAGTGTTCCTAGTAATGAAGAGAGAGTATCTGCTTGATTCAGGTGTGCAGGATGGACAAAACAGGGACCAATTACCTCAATTCTGGGAGTTGTGTCTGTGCCTAGGGCTCCAAGTCACCCTCTAGCTGGAGCCCACCTTAGGAAGAGAACTGTGCTCCTGCATTCTCTCTGTGTTTTCAGTCCTCACAACTCAGGGTCTTTTGGTTATCACTGTGGTAAACATTACTCCTGGAATGTACACTTTGCTGTCATTTCATTGGCAATACCAAGTACTATCCTAACTGCTTTCTTCATGGCTGTGGCCAAGAAATGACCAATATTCAATTTGCAAATAGATTCAGAATAGACGTAAGTATAGGAGTAAGTCATGCAGAATAACCCTCATCTAAGAAGAGAACTTTCCAGTTAATGCAGTACTTTTATTTTTAACTCTGAATTTTGTCCCAAACAGTAAACCTTTGGGGAAAGGCACAGACAATGTGATCTCCATAGGAGGAATTGGCAACTAGGGTGCAGAGACCTCAGGAAAGGGCAAAGACTGCAGGCTGGGCAAGTGGCAGAGCTGGCTGGCCCCCTGGTTTCTAAGGCCAGGGCACTTGGCCAGTTCTCACTGACTCCCTGAAGAACTCAGGTAACTTCCTCACAGTCAGCTTGCTTCTCCAAGGAAGCCAGAGATCTCATTGGCCTCACTCTAGGAAATAGGTGTAGGTCACCCACTGCCCAATTCATAAATAGTCAACCAGAGTATGGAGCCTGCGCTGTCAGCAGCCAGTCTGGAACATGGCTCCTCTCTTCACCTTCTATGGGCTCAGAATCCCACCACTATTCACTTCTTCTGTCCTTCAGCCCTGGGAAGTATGGAAGAAAGATTACTATGAGACATATGTCATCTCCCTCTGACTCATGAGCTGGCCCTGGGCCAAAATGGAGATTTCATCCAACAAACCCCTTAGAAATTGCTTGTAATGGATCCTCATTTTGACACAGATCAATAGTCTTCCTCTGACTCCTGCAATGTGCTGGTTTTTGGAACAGGTAGTTTTCTTGTTTCAGTAAAGCATGAAACACATTTACCTATACATGGGATAAGCCACTAACCAGTATGCGTCACTACCCTGTCTTGTTCTATATACTTATCTGGTGCCTGCTAAGGGGTGTGTGGATTCATTTCATCTTGTAGCCACCTCACATTTACCTCGTATGTAAATCTCATTTAATAAACTCTATTAATTTCCAGACTGAAATCGCCAGCCTCTTTCTTCCATCTTTCCCTGCCCTTACAGAAGTAGATTTTCAGTTTGGGGGCCTTTCTATTATTTTTCATGATCTAACAGTAGGAGAGGGTATGCACACATACATGGAGCATCATGGGCCTGAACAGGACTCCCATGATGGCCACCCTCATTGACTGACCATAGTCCCTACAGTTCCTACTATCTTGGCTCTTCTTATGAGATCCACTCATCAAAGCAGATAGCACTAGACAGCCCCTTCTGAACCTTCCTCAAGCTCACTTGCAACACACAGATCTTCGAAGAAGACAGGTGCCCAGCCAGAAGTGAGCAGGGCAGGGAGGATCATATCCAATAAGAACTGGTATCGCAATACTGTACAAGGTCCCCACCTCTGTTATCTGTAAACTCGATCACCCAGCACATGCCCTTACTCTCAGGGGCCTAGTAAAGATCAGAACAAATTCCCTTCTGTGGATTCCTGGGGTAAGAGGGTAGAACCACTGACAACCACCCCCCCCACATACACATGTGATCTAAATGAGGCTGGAATCTTTGAGTCCCTGTCAGGTGCCATGCCTTGATATTTCGTGAGTTTTCCCCCAGCAACAGATGGTGGGGTGAGCTCACAAAGGGTTTGGGCCAAGGTCCACTCTCCATTGGGCTGGACCCATAGGGCATCTTCTCTCAGAACTTGCTCAAAATGGCACCTGAGTGAAATGAGTGGGAAGATTCCTTGGAAAACATGCATCAGGGTAATGGTGGATAAAGACAACTTATAATCTTTATTCTTCTGAATGAGCCACATCTTGTGAAAGACCAGGGTGGCAGCAATAGGAAGGTCTTCCATAAAAATCTACTCAAGTCTAGAAGCAGGCAGACAGGACTGTGGGACGAGAGCACAGGTGTGCCCACGCTGTGCCCACGCTGTGGGCAGAGACTGATGCTCTGCCAGTAACAGGGTGCCGGTGGCACAGCTCTGCCCTTGGTTTCACCTGGAGTCACACGTTCTTGGGAAGCCCCTCCAGATTTCCAGGGGTCATCCAAGAAGACTTCTGACACCATATCTCTTCTGGCTCTCATGGGCAGATCCTGAAACAGACTACTGGATACAGGTACTCTATTTAGGAGATTTTTTTTTAGGAGATCACAGATAGTATGATGGGAAAGAAAGGCAGAGAAGAAAGAATGTCAGCATGATTGTTATGATGGTTTACTACAGCACCCATGAGTTTTGTCCTACCGGGGTGTGTGAGGACTGCCTGACAACATGAAAACAACTCATCTCTTACTTGTCTTCAAGGGACTGGGTTCTGGGCCCTTCCTCTGCAGCTCTTTCTCATGGATGGATTGCTGCCTGCAAGTCTAACTCTCCCCCTGCTGGTGGTCCCTGCTTTTGTTGATGGAGCTCCAGGGACAAACAGGGCCCCTGAGCAGAGTTGGGGGGAAATGAGGATCTTTCTATGAGGCTGGGAGTGTGCTAATGCTGGATCATCCAGCTGCAGGGGGCAGCAGGGATGCCTAGTATAGGTGGGGAATATGCCCAAGGACAAATTCCACCACTTGCCTCTCTATACAAATAAAGTCTTATTGGGATAAGACCACCCATGTATGCATTCACCGTCTATGGTGCTTTCCAGATACAAGGCAACATTAGAGAGTTGAGAGAAAACCACATGGCCCGCAAAAGCCAAAGATATACTGTTTTCCTCTTTATAGAAAAATTTGCCAAATCTTTTTCTAGGCTATTTAGGCAGAATCTTAATATTGGGGCCTCTCAATCTTCAATTGTCCATGAGTTCTCTGAGAATTTGAAATTTTAGTCTTCTTGTCCAAGGTACAAATCCCGAGAATGTGCATTTAAAGATTCTAGGAGATGCTGGTGGTGGTGGCGGTGGCCTTGCTCTTTGAGTAGAGACTAGAATCCCCTCCTACATTGTCCTAGCTGTCATGCCCCAGAGAATGTGTGTGAGGAAGTCATCCAAGACAGAAGCTGTACATATTCTGAGGGGCCTGAGGCCCTATCTGCGTCCATCCTACAGACAAGTGTTCCTTATCTCAGTCATGGCCATTGCATCTGTGGGACCACATATTATCCCTCATGAGCCCTGAACTGACATCTCAGAGGCACCTTACCTGTGCCACCAGCATCTAGTTTAGAAGGTCACAAGCAGGCTGCCATACCAGGATGAGTCCACCAACTGCCCATCCCCCTCAATCAGGAATGATGCTACATAGAGCTTGAAATGCTGATGTTTAATGATCTATTCTACATTAAATAATTGGCAATGAGGAATTTCCACAATGCATGGGTGCAAGAGACCTTAGATATTTTCAAGGCAGAGAACAGAGTTCAGAGCGGCTCAGCCAATGAAGGGCCAATTACAGAGAACTGCTGGTTGTCCAAGGGGAGTACAGAGTCTGGGCTGGGATGTGACATCACTTAGTGGAACCCCTCCAGGCAGGTCTTATTTAGGAGTTGGAACATAGTTCTCCAGGGTTCCGTACTGATAGTGAAGAAGCAGGTGAAGGTCTGAAGGAATAAGAACAGGAATAAAATATGAGTGAAGAAGTCTTGAGAATCTTCTGGCTCTAGTGCTAAAGATAGCATCCATCCCAAACTTGCATTTGCAAGATGAGCAGCTGGGGGATGCAAGCTCTGGCGACAGGTGTAGTCCTGCCTGGGTCTTGGATATAGCTGATCTGACTCTCTCTTGACCTCAAGGTCTGCTATGTCACTCTGCTCTTCCCAGGCCTATGTCCCCCATGGAAACCCCAGGCTTTCCCACTGTGAACCATGCCCCTAGTGCAGTAACATGTGTTTCTTCCCAGTAGGCCTTATCTCAAGGAGAACTGATCCTAGGGGGTGCTTTTCCTAGAGCAGGGATTCACTTCTCCCTATCTCTCAAGTAGAAACCGCAACTCATCAGTGCTCAGAACAGAGCATGGAATACAGGGCAGTGGGCTCCACTCAGCCAACCCTCCAGCAGGCTCTGCTTAGTGTCAGGAGGACCTGAGGCCTGACCACTCGGTCGACAGTGTTCCTCCTCCTGAATGCAGCAAAGGAAAGTGGATAAAGAGCAGGAACAGTACATCCTGTGGCTAGAACCAGGAGACCTGGCCCCTAGGGGCAGGAGCAATATGTCACCAATATGGCCTGAAGATAAGACAGCTGAACTGGATGAGTGGACATTCAAGATCTCAGACTTCCCAGTGGCCTACAAGTGGACCCTTGCCTGCCAGGCTGGGCTCTGTCTTTATAAGTGGCAGCTCTAGTATGGCCAGCAGCTCTCTCATCCTTCTGTGTCCCTAAGAATGGTGTGCCCTTGCCACACACACCCCCTCCCCGCCACTGCATTTCTATGCAACTCCACAGCTGTAGAACCTGAAGGAGGCACACATGTATCTTACATTGTTAAGCTCTGGGCTTTCTTGAAAGGGGCAATTGTCAATGTCATCATCAAGTTTCCCACACCTGGTTCTGCGAAGCTCCAGCTCCATGGAGAAAGCCATCATCGTCTCTACCTGTGGTGCATATAGATATTAAAGTGGAAACATCCTTCATGGTCCCATTAAGTAGTTGCTTGTGTAGACACATGGAGTGTGGAGGCAAGCTCCAACAGTACCCTATTTGGGGCTCCCCTCTGGGTCTGGATCAGCTCTTTTGAAATAAATACATGCTGGGGATGTTCTACGTGAGGGGCACATGGTCTCAGTGGAGGCCCTGGGGTAGAAGCAGACTGATCACACACTATTAATATTATACACTTGTAGTCTTACACTTCCCAATGCCATGGTGAGACTCCACCTTCCCTTTCAGCATGCTTCTAGCTTCTACAGCACTCACAGGGGCAGGTGACAAGTGCTGGTTTGGTGTTGGCTTTGCAAGACTTTGCTTGACAATCTCCATCTCAGAGTGGGAGACTCATGTACAACCTCATAGTAACAGTTCTTCGCCTATCCAATGTCAGAAAAAATGCTACACAATGCTAGTGAAACACACACATACACACATAAGTGAGATGATGGCTTCAAGAAGCAACCTCTATTACATACTATGCTGTGAAATATTCTGTACTCTTCTCCACTTTTTTCTACTCATTCTATTCCATATCTTCCCACTGAATCCCATCCATTATTCCCATCACCCAAACTCAGTCTGTGACTCCAGATATAGAAAACCCAAAACCCAACCAGAGGTCCAGCCTGAAAGAGTTTAGGGTACCTGAACCAGTGGGGATGTTGCACACCAGTGTCCACAGAGGATTAAACTAAGCAGAGGGTGAGACTCTCTGCCCTTGATGTAGGCTCTTGGTGCAGAGACCCAGAGGGTAAGAGAGTAATGCTCCTGGCTCTGCACACACACACACATGCATACAGAATGCAAACCCACACAACAAGAAGTGCTCATTAGGAGAGTTTTCATTGCTCATGTCTGTAGGCCAGATGAAAATGGTATTACTGGTTGTAGTCTGAAGAGATTCCATGGAAAGAAGAAACTTTTAGGATTAAAAGCCATCATCTAAGGAAGAGTGTAAAATAACATTGATCTACATAGTTTAATACCACAGCAGAGAACCCAGAGATCATGAAAGTCACAGGAGAAATCCTGACTCCACACTAGTTGAGGGGGAGCACTCACTGCCTCCGATTTTCAGCCCTGCTCTTCCTCCTCTTCTCCCCTCTCCCTGTGTCTATTTATCTCCCTGTGTCTATTATTATTTATCTAATAATCTTATTTTATTAAAATATCTCTTCAACCTCCCTTTCCAGCATATTCTGTGTGTGTCTTTATTTTTTTACAGGATATCTTTATCCCCTTTACCCCTTCTTTGGCTAATTTGAAGTTATTCTTCACTAAACAATGTCATAATGATTGAAAAATGCATGTGTGTGAGTGGACATTGATCTAATTTTTAAATTTCCATGTAAAAACTTTTATAAAACCTGAAACTGAATTGGTTGTATTTTTACATACTTTAAATGGTATACAAAATCCTATGATGTCTCCTGTTCTTTACCTTTACATAATATAAGTGTAGGCCAGCAGGGCAGAAAGATGTGGTCACCTACCTGCTCCTTCCAGAAATTCAAGATGCGTGCCAGCCTGTAGGCATTTGTGTCCTTGCTCTTCTGGTTGAATATGTATAAGGCATATTCCACAGTGGCAGGGAAATAACTTTCCATGACTTTTTGGTCATTATTCTTCCTTTCATCTTGAGAGGTCCAACTGTGAGTAACCTGGAGCTGGGAACTTCCCAGAAGCAAGAGCATGGCCCAGGGCAGAGCCCACCTCCATTGCAAGCACAGCAGGGGTACAGGCAAACAGCCACCCATAGTCTTTACAGCTCAAACTCCCACTGGAACCTATCTGGGCAGTGGTCCAACTTATTTGTTGCAGAACATATTCTTCCTGTGGGCCTCCTCTCTGCTATTACACTCTGTCCCTTCCCACATATGACTCTGCCTCCTCCATACAATGTGGCTAAAATAGTCTCATGTCCAGGACAGAGGAATGAAGCCAAGGCAAGTTGGGTTGGGAAGAACTAGCAATAGGAAGAAGGGTCCTCTCTAGCTGAATTCCAGCCACAGGATTCCCTCAGTGTCTCAGAAGGTAGAAAAGACTGCTTGTTTGACCCAGAATCAGATTTTCAAATAATGACACAAGTGCAAGAGGTAAAAATGGAAAGCAGTCCCAAGATACAGCAGTAGAGTGATGGTCAGCAACACAAGAAGGGCAGAGCAAAAAAGAAAGGGCTGCCAAAAGCTAGCTTTTCAGATTATGAAGGTATCTACCCAGTGATGAATGTGTGTTTGTTAGAAATGTGCAGGAGATGCTTGAGATTTTTACACGCCTCAGTGTTATGCTGTCCCACTCCTCCACCAACCTTCTTTTGCTTCTGAAACAGAGTTCACTCCTTGGCTCCTGGGGTTGTGGCCTCACTAGGGATGGTGGAGGATCAAGCTGAGCTCACTGCATCACTCTCTGCACAACTTCTCAGCTTATGGATATGCTTCTATGAGGTAAGCCTGAGGTGAGGCTGGATAAGTAAATCTCTTCTCTTCAAAGATGTTTACAGAAGGAATGGCCACTGACATAGACTGCGCTTATATTTCTCTTTGTAGGAATTTATTTCTAGAGATGGAGTGGAGTGAAAGAAACAGAAAAGGAGGGAGAGTGAACCAAATGAGCTCCAGGGATCCCATAGCTGTGTCCATTAGGTGACCTTTAGTGTCCTCTTGTGGCCACTTTCATCACAGCTCATCAGGCACAATTTGCTATGTACAGTTTCTAGAAAAGAAACATTCACAGTAAATGCAACTCTGGGTCTAAGATGCGACTAAGATGGAGCTCTGGGATGACACTTTTTGCAAACAAGATTCAGTTCTGCACCATGAAATAGGCCTCCAGCATCTGTATATAGCTACTCATGAACTCTAAAGGGGACCATAATCTCCTGAAAGCCCGTGGATATCCAAGTCCCGGAGTTTGCTTCTACCCCAGGATTCTGGCTCATTATGTCTGGACAGTCCTAAAGAGTTTGCTTCTTAACCTAAAACCATGGGATGGTGATGTTCTTAGTCTCTGGATTACACTTTGAATAGCACAGTTATAGTGAGTTTCTTGGCTTAGATGCAACCAATCCCATGGAGAAATCAACTGTAAGAGCATAGGTGTGGGTCTTAAGAAGGGTTCCTGGAGCCACACTGGATCAGGGAAGGGGTAAAAACTCCATGCCTGCTCATAAAGAAAAAGAGTTCCAGACTCCAGACATCAGTGACCAGAAGGTGCTTGTGGAAGGAGAGAAAATTACTTTCAACCTGACAGCCTATCTTCCTCATAGAGGTTTTCAGAGCTGATGTCCATCTTCAGGAAAGGGAGATGTTATATATGTCCCATCCTTTCCATCCTTGGGTTGACCACATTAAGGCAAGCCCACTTCATGCTCTTAGCTAATGGTCTCCCCAAAGACCTGGTTTTCCATTTGCCAACCAGGCCAATGCACCTGTCTATCCTCCATGCATCTTTGTGATTTCCTTTTGAGACAAGGTCCTAGGTTCACAGTTCCATTGTCTCCCACCAGACAATGGCAGGACAACGTCAACTTGGAATGTGTCATTTGCCATGGATGAGAAACTAGATATGATCACATTTAAGAAACAGCAAGATGTGCAACAGAACTCTACCAAACAAGTTTTATCTTATGCAAAGTTATTAAACCTTAAAAAAGAAGAAAATTTGCCCTCACGTAGATAGACCATAAATGACATGTCAGACACAAGACAAATACTTCACAATTTCATTTTTTTTCTCAAGATTTGTTTTATGGTACATATTCTGATTTTTATACATTAAAGAACATTTTTCTAAATTAAAATATTATAGACATCCAGCCAACATGGAGGCATAGGTGGAAATACTGTGCCTCCTCGCACAATCAACTTTAAAGAAAACAAACTTTTTGTAACAAAAATGCAACCAAAACAGACAAAAAATTGACCTGCATGGAAGTCTGACAACAATGAACCATTCATCCAGACTGGTAAGAGAGGTGGAGTCAGTGGCTGGCAGAGCGGGTCCTACAGAAAAAAGTGACCAGACTGACCCAGGTGCGCAGGTGGTGGTTGGCAGATCTCAGGCATGGGGTGGCAACAGGCAGACCCAGTGAGGGCTCAAGGTGGCTGGCTGACTGCGGTCATACATTCACACACAGATAAACCAAGCAAAGAAGCGAGCAGTGAGACAGACCCAACAAATCAGGGCCCCAGTGCTGGGAATTAAAGCCTAAGAGCACTATTTGGAAAAACTTTTGGGAGTTGAGGTGATGGGAGAGGCTCCCAGGCTCACAGAGAGTTTGTTGGAGAGACCCACAGGGTCCTGGAGGGTGCACAGGCCCACACACCCGGGAGCCAGCACCGGGGGGGGGGGGCGGTTTGCTTGCAGAAAGCAGCAGAGGGGACTGAAATCCAAGAGAGAGCAGACAAACAACATTGCCTCTCTCTGACCCCACCCCACCTACAGCCTCAAAACCCAGTGACTAGGTCACCCTGTCCTGGTGAACACCTAAGGCTCCACCCCTCATACATAACAAGAGCGACCTGACCAAAACATTGTGGTTCAAGAAGAACAGCTCAAAGACCCAGAGCAAATACTTCTAAGCAACAAAGAGATAACCAACCTATCAGATGCACAGTCCAAAATACTGCTGATCAGGATGGTCACAGAACTGGTTGATTTTAGCCACAAACTAGAGGAACAAATGGAGGCTAAACTAATTGAAACAAAGGGAAATGCAAAGGAAACCAATAGTTATGGAAAGGAAACTGGGACTCAAATCCATGGAGTGGACCAGAAGGAAGAAAAAATGACCAAACAGAAAAGAATGAAAAAACAAGAATTTAAAAAAAAAATGAGAAGAGGCTTAGGAACCTCCAGGACATCTTTAAATGTTCCAACATCCTAATTATAGGGGTGCCAGAAGGAGAAGAGGAAGAGTGACAAGCAGAAAACTTATTTGAACAAACAATAAAGGAGAACTTCCCCAATCTGGCAAAGGAAATAGACTTCTGGGAAATCCAGGAGGCTCAGAGAGTCCCAAAGAAGTTGGATCCAAGTAAGAACAACCAAGGCACACCATAATTACACTAGCCAAGATTAAAATGAAGGAGAGAATCCTAGAAGCAGCAAGAGATAAGAGGAGAGTCACCTACAAAGGAATTCCCAACAGACTGTCGGCTGATTTCTCAAAAGAGACCTTACAGGCAAGAAGGGGCTGGAAGGAAGTATTCCAAGTCATGAAATGCAAGGACCTACATCCAAGACTGCTCTATTCAGCAAAGCTTTCATTTAGAATGGAAGGGCAGATAAAGTGCTTCTCAGGTAAGGCCAAATTCAAGGAGTTCATCATCACCAAGCCCTTATTATATGAAATGTTAAAGGGACTTATCTAAGAAAAAAGAAGATAAAAAATATAAACAGTGAAAGGACAGCAAGCTCACAGTTATTAACAATCACTCCTAAAACAAAAGCAAACTAAAAGGACAGCTAGATCAGGAGTGGAACCATAGAAATGGAGATCACATGGAGGGTTAGCAACAGGGGAATGGGAGAAGGAGAAGGGGGGAGAAGGTTTAGAGAATAAGTAGCATAGACAGTAGGTAGAAAATAGACAGGGGGAGGGCAAGAATAGTATGGGAAATATAAAATCTAAATAACTTGTGACACATGGACATAAACTGAAGGGGGGAATAGTTGGGTAGGAGGTGTGAAGGGGAGTGAAGGGGAAGAATAGAAAACTGTAATGGCATAATCAATAAAATATACTAAAAACATTATAGAAAAATTGGAAAACAAGAAAAATCACATTCTGTGACCATAATACAACTAATACGATTTGTGTATGTGTTATTGATTTATATTAATTGTTTCTCAATTACGGTTTTCTGTCTCTTAACACCATAGCTGCCAACCCCTAACCCTCCCCACATCCCTCCCGTTTCCACACACACCCCTGTTTTTGTGTGGGTGCCCTTTATACTTGTTTCTGCAAACCCTTCTTCTTTCCCCCTGACATTCCCTGCCTTCTGTCCTCTGGTCACAGCCAGCCTGTTCTCAACTTCAGGGTCTTTGGTTATATTTTTCTTGTTTGTTTGTTTTGTTGATTAGATTCCCGTTAAAGGTTACATCATATGGTATTCGTCTTTCATGGTCTGGTTTATTTCGATTAGCATAATGCTTTCTAGTTCCATCCATGTTGTGGCAAAGGGTAGGAGCTCCTTCTTTCTTTCTTGCTGCATAGAATTCCATTGTGTAAATGTACCATAGTTTTTGGATCCATTCATGTACTGATGGCTACTTAGGTTGCTTCCAGCACTTGGCTATTGTAAATTGTGCTGCTATGAGCATTGGGGTGCATAGGTTCTTTGGATTGGTGTTTCAGGGTTCTTAGGATATAATCCTAGCAGTGGAGTTGCTGGGTCAAAAGGCAGATTCATTTTTAGCTCTGAGAAAATGTCATTCTGTTTTCCATAGTGGTTGTAACAGTCTGCAATCCCACCAAAACTGCACTAGGGTTCCCTTTTCTCCACAACCTCTACAAAACTTGTTGCTTCTTGCTTTGTTTATGATGGCCATTCTGACCGGCAAGAAGTGGTATCTCATTGTCATTTTAATTTGCATCTCTCTGATAGCTAGCGATATTGAGCATCTTTTCATGTGTCTCTGGATCCTCTGTGCGTCCTCATTGGAGAAGTGTCTGTTAAAGTCCTTTGCCCATTTTTAGATTGGATTCATTGTCTTCTTAGAGTGAAGTCATGTAAGTTCTTTATATATTTTTTTAGATTAAACCCTTGTCTGAGGTATTATTGGCAAATACGTTTTCCTATAAGGTTGGGTCTCTCTCTTTTTTAATACTGTTTTCCTTAGCTGTGCTGAAGCCTTTTATTTTGATGAGATCCCATTTGTTTATTCTTTCCTTTGTGTCCCTTTTTTTCTAGGAGACAGATCAGTAAAAATGTTGCTGCGTGAAATATCTGAGATTTCCCTACCTATGTTCTCTTCTAGGACTTTATGGTGTCACAGCTTATATTTAAGCCTTTTTTCCACCCTGAATTTATTTTGGTGTATGGTGTAAGTTGGTGCTCGAGTTTCATTTTTTTTTTAACATAGCTGTCCAGCTCTCCTAACACCATTTGTTGAAGAGGCTATTTTTACTCTATTGTATGTTACTGCCCTCTTTGTTGAATATTAGTTGCCCATAGAG
The DNA here is from genome assembly GCF_014824575.4 of Sturnira hondurensis. Lineage (NCBI taxonomy): Eukaryota > Metazoa > Chordata > Mammalia > Chiroptera > Phyllostomidae > Sturnira > Sturnira hondurensis. The sequence continues at coordinate 1,126,518 of NW_028074169.1, read as the reverse complement.
ACGTGGGTTTATTTCTGGACTTTCTGTTTTATTCCACTGATCCATGTACCTCTTTTTATGCCAGTACCAGGCTGTTTTGATTACACTGGCTTTGTAATAGAGTTTGGTATCAGGTATTGTGATCTCTCCAACTTTGTTCTTCTTTCTCAAAATTGCAGCTGCTATTTGGGGTCATTTATGGTTCCATATAAATTTTAAAGTGTTGGTTTTATGTCTCTGAAGTATTTCATTGGTACTTTAATAGGCATTGCATTGAATCTGTATATTGCTTTGGGTAGTATGGGCAATTTGGTGATGTTAATTCTTCCAATCCATGAACACGGTATATGTTTCAATTTTTTTATGTCTTCCTTGATTTCTTTCTTCAGTGTTGTGTAGTTTTCTGTATACAGGTCTTTTACCTCCTTGGTTAGGTTTATTCTCAGGTACTTTTTTTTTGTTATATGAAATGAGATTTTTTTCTTGATTTCTATTTTTGCTGTTTCATTGTTAGTATACAAAAATGCCTTTGATTTCTGGATATTGACTTTGTAACCCACTGTTTTGTGAAATTTGTTTATTAGGCTGAGCAGTTTTGGGGTAGAGTCTATAGGATTTTCCAGGTACACTATTATGTCATCTGCAAACAGTGATGGTTTTGTTTCCTCCTTTCCAATTTGGATGCCTTTTATTTCCTTTTCTTGCCTGATCATTGTAGCAAAAATGTTCAATACTATGTTGAATAGAAATGGTGAAAGTGGACAACCTTGTCTTGTTCCTGATCTTAGTGAAAAAGATTTTTGTTTTTGCCCATTGAGTATGATGTTGGCTGTAGGTCTCTCATATATGGCCTTTATTAGTTGGATGAATTGTACCTCTATTCCATATTTGCTGAGTACTTTTATTATTAATGGGTTCTGTGCCTTATCAAAAGCTTTTTCAGTGTCTATTGATATGATCATGTGGTTTTTGTTTTTGCTTTTGTTTATGTGATGTATTACATTTACTGATCTGCGAATATTGAACCATCCTTGCATCCCTGGGATGAATCCCACTTGGTTATGGTGTATGATTTTTTTTCATGTATTGTTGGATACAGTTTGCCAATATTTTGTTGAGGATTTTAGCATCTATGTCCATCAGCCATATTTGCCTGAAGTTTTCTTTCTTTGCTGTGTCTTTATCTGGTTTTGGGATTAGGATGATGCTGGCTTCATGAAAAGAGTTTGGGAGTTTTCCATCATTTTGGATTTTTGGAATAGTCTGTGAAGAATAGGGGTTAGCTCTTCCTTAAATGCTTTGTAGAATTCTCCTGTGAAACCATCTGGTTCAGGGCTTTTGTGCTTTGGGAGATTTTTGATTAGTGTTTCAATTTCACTTCCTGTTATTTTTCTATTCATGCTTTCTGCTCCTTGTTCATTGAGTTTTGGAAAATTATATTTTTCTGGAAATTTGTCCATTTCACCTAGGTTTTCAAATTTCTTGGCATACAGTTCATCATAGTAATTTCTTACAATCCTTTGTATGTCTGTGGTGTCAGTTGTAATCTCTCCTCTTTCATTTCTGATTGTGTTTATTTGGGTCCTCTTTTTATCTTGCTGAGCCTTCCTTCTTAAAGGCTTGTCGATTTTGTTTATCTTTTCAAAAAACCAACTCCTAGATTCATTGATCCTTAGAATTGTGCTTTTAGTCTCTATGTCATTTAATTCTGCTCTGATCTTGGTTATTTCCTTCCTTCTACTTGCTCTGGGCTGTGTTTGTTGTTATTCCTCAAGTTCTTGCAGGCATAGGGTTAGGTTGTTGGTTTGAAATGTTTCTATCTTCTTTAGGTAAGCCTGTATTGCTATGAACTTCCCTCTCAGGACTGCCTTTGCTGTGTCCCATAAGTTTTGGGTTGTTGTGAGCTCATTTTCATTTGTTTCCAGAAACTTTTTGATTTCTTCCCTGATTTCATTCTTGACCCATTTGTTGTTTAATAACATACCATTCAGTCTCCATGCTTTTGGGTGTTTTGAGTTTTTTCCTTTGGTGTTGGTGTCCAATTTCAGTTTCTTGTGGTCAGAGAAAAATGCTTGGTATGATTTCAATTTTCTTCAGTTTGTTGAGGCTTGTTTTGTGTCCTATCATGTGGTCTATCTTTGAAAATGTTCCATGCGCATTTGAAAAGAATGTGTACTTAGCTTCTTTGGGATGAAGGGCTTTATATATATCAGTCAAGTCCATTTCATCTAGGGAGTTGTTTAATGCCACAGTATCTTTGTTGATATTTTGTTTGCAAGATCTGTCCATTTTTGACAGTGGGGTTTTAAAATCTCCTACTATAATTGTTTTGCTGTCAATATCTTTCTTGATGTCCTCTAAGATTTTCTTTATATATTTGGGTAATCCTATATTGGATATATATATATATATATATATATATATATATATATATATATATATAATGTATATGTCTTCTTTGTGGATTCTTCCCTTGAGTACTATAAAGTGACCTCCTTAGTTTCTCTTTATAGCCCTTTTTTATACCTATTTTATCTGATATGGGTTTTGCTGCCCAGGCTATTTTTTTCCTGTTTGTTTGCTTGGAAAATGTGTTTCAAGGCCTTCACTTTCAATCAGTGAAATATTTTGTCCTGAGGTGGGTCTCTTGTAGGCAGCATATGTGTTGATCATGCTTTGTTATCCATTTAACTATTCTATGTCTTTTGATTGGAGCTTTTATTTCATTTGTATTTAAGGTCATTATTGATGGGTACTCATTCATTGCCATCTTCATACCTGTGTTCATTTCTGTCTCTCTCTCTTTGCCTTCCTTTTGTTAAAGCAAGCCCTTTAGCACATCTTACAGAGCTGGTATAGTGGAGATGTATTCTTTTAGACTTTTTTTTTGTTTGGGAAGCTCTTTATTTGGCCTCCTGTCTTAATTGAAGGCCTTGCTAAGTAAAGTAGCCTTGGTTGCAGGCCTCTCTCTGGTTTTCATTACTGGGAATATTTCTTGCCATTCTTTTCTGTCTTGGAGGATTTTCTTTGAGAAATCTGCTGCTAACCTTATGAGGGCTCTCTTGTATGTTAATTCCTGTTTCTCCCTTGCTGCCTTTAAGATTCTCTTTTTGTCTTGGAATTTTGCTACTTTAATTATGCTGTGTCTTGAGATGGGCCTTTTTAGGTTCCTCTTGATTGGAACCCTCTGTGATTCCTGGATTTGTGTCACTTTTTCTCTCATCAATTTGGTAGTTTTCCAGCATTACTTTTTCAAATAAGTTTTCTATTCCTTGTTCTTCTTCTCCTTCTTGTAGCCCTACTATTCAGGTATTGTTACATTTCATATTGTCTTGCATTTCTTTTAATTCCTCCTCATTCTTTCTGAGCCTCTTTTCTTCTTTTTGCTCCTTCTGGGTGTTTTTTTCCTTTTTTTTCTCCAGGTCACTGATCCAATCTTCTGCTTCATCAGTCCTGCTTTTGATTTTTTTCTACTGTGTTCTTCAGCTCAGATATTGTGTTCTTTATTTCCTCTTGCCACTTGTTTATAGTTTCTATTTTCTTTTTCATGTTGATATAGTTTACAGTGAGTTCATTGTAGTTCCCCTGTAGTTTCTGGTAATTTGCTGTGAGCTCATGGAGTTTCCTGATATCCATTGCTTTGAAGTCAATATCTGGTGGTTGATTTGTCTCTATTTCATCTAACATTCTTTCTGAGGCTTCCTCCTTTCTCTCCATTTGGGGATTTTTTCTTTGTCTTCCCATTGTTTGTGAGACTCTTATTGTTACCTTCAGCTTCTTAAATTGATCTTTTCTGGCTTCCTGGGTTTATCATGTGAACTTCTGTGGTAGAATACCTGTGAGATTCAGAGGTGCAGTCTCCTTCAGGTGTTCTGGTGTTCACAGCTTCTACTTATTCTTTTTTTGCAATCAGTTGAATGGTAAGGCAAATGGTTTAAGACAGCAAGAGAGTATCCTATGATATTTACAATAGCAACTGGAAGATAATAGATAGGAGATCCTTTGGCTATGTATAGAGTTAAACATGATAGTCCATCCAACTAACCACTTTTTAGAAAGAATGGAAAGAAGATAAAACTCTTGTTGGGGAGAAAAAGTTTGTGAGTTGGATCTAGAAAGCAGTGAGGTTGTGGGAGTTCAGATTTTAAGGTAAGGTAAGAGTAAAGGATAGTAAATAGGTGTAGTGTGTGAGAATAGAGTTAGCTACTACAGTAATAGATTTCAGGAAACCATGAAGTGGGTTAAGATCTGGGAGGGGCATTGTGTAGTACTTACAATTGTATGGGATAGCTGTTTTTTACAATAATATTAGAGCAACCATCATATGACAGAATCTATGAGATCTAGATAACAAAATAGGGAGTATAGGCCCATGAGTATTGTGCTAATGCAACACCAGTGAAGTGAAGAACAGTAAATTAGCAATATACTATGAATTAGATAACAGGGGAAACCTATTAAATGATACAGTATAACCAGTGAAGCAAAGAAGACTATAAAGGAAGAAGAGGAATGCAAAAATACTATTAAAATAAAAGATGAAAGAATAATTAAAAAATAATAATACAAATATGCAATAACTTGCATGTTCTCTGTAGTAGCAAAGTGAAATTTGTCTCACTGTCTCAGCTGTTGGAATGCCTCTTCTTTGGGTCCAACTCTGGTCTTTTTACAGTTCTGGGTTTTTTTGTATCAGTTGTGAATATTTTAAAACAAAAAAGAAAAAGGAAAAAAAGAAGCAGAAGAATGAAGGAAGAAAAAAGAAAATTGGAATGAAAAAAGAAAAAAGAAAATTCATTATGCTGAGTGAAATAAGCCAGGTGTTGAAGGACAAATACCATATGATCTCACCTTTAACAGGAAGCTAAACAACAAAAGAAATAAGCCAGCAAAATATGTCCAAAGACACTGAAATAGAGAACAGGCTGACAGTGACCAGAGGGAAGAGTGGAGAGAATCACAGGGGAAAAGCGAAAGGATGCACAGGAATAAGTATAAAGGACACATGGACAATAACTAAGGTTGGGGGTGAAAATGGGTGGGAGGTGGGGAGCACTGGGGGCACGGTTCTCAGGGCTGGGAATATTGGATGGAGAACTGTACCTGAACAATAATTATATTAAAAAAATTAAAAAGAAGAATAAAAAACAAAAATAAGACACAATTTTTTTATTAACAACCAATAAGCAAGATTAAGCTGAAAAATGAAAAGCCACATGGAGTCTTAAATGGTGAGCAACTTGAAAATACTAATTTTGTGTGTTTTTTCCTTTTATGAAGATTATCTGGTATGTTTAAATGTTTTTATTTTTTACTATTTTATTATCAGAAGTGAAACATCACATTTATATGACTTTCCTCTTGTGCTATATGTTGAGTTATATTTAAAATGTCATTTCATCCTATGATAGACTTGATGGTAAAGAATTTGGTAATGAGCCCTGGCTGGCATAGCTCAGTGGATTGAGCGTGGGCCTGCAAACCACATGATCACAGTTCGAGTCCCAGTTAGGGCACATGCCTGGGTTGCAGGCCAGTTTCCAGCAGGTGACTCACAAGAGGCAACCATACATTGATACTTCTCTCCTTCTCTCCTTCACTTCCTTTCTAAAAGATGAATAAATAAAATCTAAAAAAAAAAAGAATTTGGTAATGATAAAGTCTTAATAGCAGATATTTTTAAAAAAGAGTGTATAGTTGGAAAGCATTCTCATTTACGTTTATGAAATAGGCTTTTTATTAGTCGTGTGTTTCTTGCTTTAGCCCAACTCTTTTATTTTTATTTTTATTTTTATTTTTAATATGTTTTATTAATTATACCATTACAGTTGTTCTATTCCCCCTTCATTCCCCTCCATCCTGCACACCCCCCAGCATTTCCCCCTTTTGTTTATGACCATGTGTCTCAAGTTCTTTAGATTATATATTTCCCATACTATTCTTGCCCTCCCCCTATCTGTTTTCTACCTACCATCTATGCTATTTTTTGTACCTTCTCCACCCTTCTCCTCCTCCCACTCCCCTGTTGCGAATGCTCCATGTGTTCTTCATTTCTGTGGTTCCACTCCTGATCTAGCTGTCCTCTTGGTTTGCTTTTGTTTTCTGTGTGGTTGTTAATAACTGTGAGTTTGCTGTCCTTTCACTGTTAATATTTTTCATCTTCTTTTTCTTATATAAGTCCCTTTAACATTTTATATAATAAGGGCTTGGTGATGATGAACCCCTTGAATTTGACCTTATCTGAGAGGCACTTTATCTGTCTTTCCATTCTAAATGAAAGCTTTGCTGGATAAAGCAATCTTGGCTGTAGGTCTTTGGATTTCATGACTTGGAATATTTCTTTCCAACCCCTTCTTGCCTATAAGGTCTCTTTTGAGAAACCCGCTGACAGTTTGATGGGTTCTCCTTTGTAGGTGACTGTCCCCTTATCCCTTGCTGCTTCTAGGATTCTCTCCTTCATTTTAATCTTGGCTAATGTAATGATGATGTGCCTTGGTGTGTTCCTTTTTGGGTCCAACTTCTTTTGAACTCTCTGAGCTTCCTGGATTTCCTGGAAGTCTATTTCCTTTGCCAGACTGGGGAAGTTCTCCTTTATTATTTTTTCAAATAAGTTTTCCACTCGTGCTGTTTCTTTTCCTCTTCTGGTACCCGTATAATTCGGATGTTGGAACATTTAAAGATGTCCTGGAGGTTCCTAAGCCTCTTCTCATTTTTTGGAATTCTTGTTTCTTCCTTTTTTTGGTTGGATGCTTCGTTCTTCCTTCTGGTCCACTCCATTGTTCTGAGTCCCAGTTTCCTTTCCATGACTATTGGTTCCCTGTGCATTTCCCTTCATTTCAATTAGTTTAGCCTTCATATTTTCCTCTAATTTGTGACTATAATCAACCAGTTCTGTGAGCATCCTGATCACCAGTGTCTTGAACTGTGCATCTGAGAGGTTCGCTATTTCCTGGTCGCTTAGAGTTATTGGCTCTGGGGCTTTGGATTCTTCTTTAGCCATATTTTGGACTGTTTGTGCCTATTTAGTATGAGCGGAGCCCTAAGTGGTCACCAGGGAGGGGCAACTCAGTTGCTGAATTGTGATCCTGTATGTGGGGGTGGGGTCAAAGGAAAGCAATGGCGGTCAGGTCTGCCATCTCCCACCGCCAGGGCCGCTTGTCAGTCCCACTGCACGCGAATGTGCGGCCTTGGTCAGCCCGCCGCTTTGCACACTCACTGGGTTCACCTGCTGGGGCCTGCATGGTCCTCCTCACTGTTCACTCCTCTGCTGGCCTATCTGCGCAGGAATGTGTGACCACCGCCAGCCTGCCCCATACCCTCACTGAGTCCGAGCTGCTACCTGCTGCTACTCGGGCTGCCTTCGCTCCTGGATTGGGGTTATCTTTCCTGCCCGACCCTGTTCTGGCTGGCTCTGCCCCTCTTACCGTCCCAGTTGAAGGGTTCGTTGTTGTTGGACTTCCGTGTAGTTCAATTTTCTGTTTTTTGACTGCATCTTTGTTTACCAAACCTTTGTTGTATTGAAACTTGGTTGTGGGAAAAGGCATAGTGTTTCCACCTATGCCTCCATCTTGGTGGAAGGCCCCAACTCTTAATATTAGAAATAAGATGTAAGGTTTATTCAAGTATACATTATTCTATTCAGAGTTATTTTTGGTTCTCCCATAGAACTTCCTGTTGATTTAGCCAAATTTCTACTTCCTCAATTAGTGTTACTTGGAGATCAACCACAAATATTCAACACTGACACTTATTCTGGTAATAGCAAACAGCAAACTCATTGCAAACACTCCCTTTGAGGGAAACAAAATACTGGTTCGGTCAATTTTCCACCTTCTTTACTTTTCTACATACATCAGGTCTTCTTGGATAAGCTAACATTTTTTTAAAAATCTCACCACAATCCATGTGAATTTTGGCTAAGGAATTAGATTTGCAATCTATTTCTCCAATGCGCAGTGGTTCAAGATAAAAGATAGTGTATAGCAACATTAAAATATAAATATCCATTATTGGAGATGTGTTTATGCTTGGAGATCAGGCAGATATTGCTTAATATTGACAAATACTGTTATAGTGGTGTAAGCCTATGACCCAGATGACTCATAACAGAAGATGCTAGAAGAATTGGAACAGAGCAACATATTACTGATGACTGGGACAGTGGCTTGCAGCAATTGGAGACTGTTGCTTTTTGTCTTAGCTCATTGCACTTTCTATCGTATGCAGACATTATTTTTGACAAAGATAAATAATTGTTCTCAACTGTTTTTGCACCCTTCTGAATTCAAAGAGAAGCTCTCATACCCAAAAGAGTGATGCCAGTTGGGAGGGTTGGGGGCAGAAAATTCAACAAGGTGAGGAAGGCCCTTGTTTTTAGGGGGGACCCCATCACACGGTGCTACAGTGAGAAGCAGGTTGAAGGAAAACAGTTCCTGGAAAAACCGCTGAGTCATTTGGGGTGTAATTTGTGGCATTTGTCTTTAGATTTTTCAATCAAATGGTTTAAGATAATTATGGAAATGCTTCATGTACTACCACATGTTTCAAGAGCTGAAAGCTTGAGTTTTTACAGTCAAATTCTAAAGTTGTCTGATTTGGCTTTTGGGCTTCCAGCCCTACCTCAGTGCTGCAATTTCTCTTGAGACATTCTTCCCCAGAGCTTGCACATTACCACATTTTATGATATTGCAAGATTTTTTTTAAACTGAATTCACAGCAGTGTTTACTCACTCTGGGGCTAAAATATCCCCAAACAAATAAACAACAAACTTAAGTACCCAGAGGACTTCTAAGTAAAAACTCAGAGCACTGAATTCAGCCCAGGAATAGGATTTGCTCCCACCCCAGACCCTTTTCCATTTTACTAGATTCTTAGATGGGTATAGAGTACTGGAGGTGTGACTGATCTTGATATCTGTTTGGGTCTTCGGGGGAATGATCAGGAACTAATTGGTCCAATCCTCCCTATGATGAGGAGACCTGGAACCCCACAAGACTCAAACTCAAATCCTTCAACTTCAAATTACAAGTTATTTTCACTGGACTCTGCTCATCTTTCTTTGGCATTATCAGCAATTCTCAATTCGGACTTCATCAGAAATACCTGGGGAGTGTAAGTGTGGACATATATCCTGATGCCTTGGCTAATAGCTCAGAACCTCTAGCAGTGGGTCCTAGCAACCTGGATTTTTAACAAAATCTCTAGGTGATTCTAATGCAGCTGGGAGGGAACCATCCTTTGACAAACCACTGGACAGAAGGTCTCAGGGATCCCTCAAGCTCTCTTGTTCCTAACATTCCTATCACAGAGATGGCAGTGCACCAGAGAGAAGAGTATCTGAAGGGCTATCCAAGGTTGTCTACAGCCAGTAGCCTGTTACTTACTGCACACATACCTATCCCTAAATAGCATGCTGCCTGTGACCTTTCTCTTACAAGCTGTGGTTACCTCTGAGAGCTCAAAAGAGCTGTAAGTTGGAAAAGATAGCCCTGGTCCTTACCCTCACTATGATTATTTCAGATCCCATCCCAGCACAGCCTGGTAGGAAGAGAGCAGAACCTGTTGTTGAAGGTAAGAACAGTTCTCAGAAATCCATGCCCCAAACCATACTCTGTCTATCCCAATGTCATTGACCTTGACCTTTTAGAAAATTGCTTCTGCCATAACATGAGATTTCAGTATCTGTAACTACTGGTAAGAATACAAGAAACACTCTGAGGCAAAATAAATTTGGCTGAATTTGGAGGATTGTTTACTTTTTCAATTGTGATGGAATATACATAAAATATACTATTGTAACTTAAAAAAAATTATGACCTAAAGATATGTTCGTTAATTTGAGAGAGAGAGAGAGAGATAGAGAGAGAGAGAGAGACTGATGTAAGAAACATCAGTTGGTTTCATTTCATATGCACCCCAACTGGGGATCAAGTCTGTAACCTTAGTATGTGTCCTGACCCTGAGTCAAACCTGCAACCTTTTGTCACAGAGAGAGAAATTCAATCAACTAAGCCACCCAAGCAGGGCTACCACTGTAACCTTTTTTTAGTGACAGTTAAGTGCCATTAAGTACATTCACATTGTTATGTAACCATCACCATCATCCACCTCCAGAACTATTTCATCTTCCCCATCTGTACCCATTAAACAATTCCCTATTCCTTCCACCCCCAGGCCCTGAAAATCACTATTCTGCTTTGTGTCTCTAGAAATTTAATTACTCCAAGCATCTCATTGTAAGGGGAAATACAGTATTTGTCCTTTTGTGACTAGTTCATTTTACTCATAATCATATCCTAAAGGTTTATCCATTTTCTAGTATGTATTAGAATTTCCTTCCTTTTTAAGGCTCAATAAAATTTAATTGTATATATAGACCACATTTTACTTATGTACTCACCTGTTGATGGGCACTTGTGTAGCTTCCACACTTTGACTATTGTCAGTAATGCTGCCATAAACATGGGTGTACAAATATCACTTTGAGTCTCTGCCCTCCATTCTTTTTTAAAATTTTTTTCTTGCTGTTCAAGTACAGTTGTATCCATTTTACCCCCATCATTCCTCCCTCCACACCAGCCATTCCCACTTCCCCTCCTTGATCCTACCCCCTTTAGTTTTGTCCATGTGTTCTTTAAACATATTCCTGAAAACCCTTCCCCTTTTTCCCCCATTATATCTTCCCACCTCCCATCTGGTTGCTGTCAGTTTGTTCTTAATTTTAATGTCTCTGATTATGTTTTTCTTGCTTGTTTTGTTGATTAGATTCCACTTATAGGTGAGATCATATGGTATTTGTTTTTCACAGCCCAGCTTATTTAGTTTAGCATAATGCTCTTCAGATCCATCTATGTTGTCACAAAGGGTAGGAGCTCCTTTCTTTCTTTTGCATAGTATTCTATTATGTAAATATAATAGTTTTTTAATCCATTCATTTATTGATGGGCACTTAGGTTGCTTCCAGCACTTGACTATTATAAATTGTACTCCTATAAACACTGTGGTGCATAGGTTCTTTAGAATTGATGTTTCAGGATTCTTAGGGTATGATCCCAGCACCAGAATTTCTGGGTGAAAAGGCACTTACTTCCATTTTTAGTTTTCTGATGAAATACCATGCTGTTTTCCACAGTGGCTGCACCAGTCTGCATTTTCATTGACAGTGTACTAGGGTTCCCTTTTCTCCACACTTCTACAACACTTGTTTGTTGATTTGTTTGTGATGGCATTCTCACTGGTATAAAGTGGTATCTTATTGTGATTTTAATTTGCATATCTCAAATATCTAGTGATGCTGAGCATCTTTTCATATGTCTCTGGGCCCTTTCTATGTCCTCCTTGGAAAAGAGTCTATTCAAGTCCTTTGCCCATTTTTTAATTGAGTTATTGGTCTTCCTGGAGTGGAGTCATGTGTGCTCTTTATATATTTTAAAACAGGTTTTTTGTTGTTGTTGCTGTTGTTGAGTTGTGGTATTTACTGTTTCAAATTTTCATTGAATTTATTGGGGTGACATTGGTTAATTATATAAGTTTTAGGTGCACAATTCTATAACACATCATCTTCATTCTGTATAGTGTGCTCACCACCCAAGTCTCCTTCCATTATTATTTACCTCCTCATACTCTCTTCAACCTCTCCCCACCTCTCTTTCCCTCTGATAATAACCAAACTGCTGTCTGTGTCTATGAATTTATTTATTTATTTGCTTAAACCCTTCACCTTTTCCACCCAGCCTCCCAATCCCCTGTCCTCTGACAGCTGTTAGTCTGTTCTCTGTATCTATGAGTCTGTTTCTATTTTGTCTGTTAATTTATTTTGTTTATTAAATTCTATGCTTGTAATTGTTGGGAACTGCTCTGCCTCGTTTCAGGAGTTGTAACTGCCCCCCATGGCTAAGGCTGAGTGAGCAATCTATGGAATGCCAGCCACTAAGGAGACAAAGCTTGTCTCTGGTAGCAAATGCTGGTTCTGCTTCATCTCCCAGCCCCCAATGCTTGGTCGGTTAGTCTATGATGGGTACAACCCCTCAGAGGAGGGGCAACCTAAGCCACACACAATTACTTGGGAGGCCATCATGGCAAGACTAGGGGGGCTGCAACAAAGAAGGAGTGATAGACCTTCACCCCCCAGCTATTCTGACATAGCCCAAGTCCTCGTGTCCTCTGGGAGAAGCATTTCCTGGCTCTATTCCACTTAAGGCTGAAAACCTATGATGGGGGAGGTGGTGCAGCCCCTTGCTGGCTAGAGTGGGATCTGGGGTGATCGGGCATAAGAAAGAGTTCCTAAAGTCCTGTGAAGCCTGCCTTGCTAAGAGTGATTTCATTCATATGGTAATGGTACGAGCAGGAAATGAGTATGTCTCCCAAAGTTTCTGCAACTCCCTTACCTGACAGACACTGACTCAGATTAAGCCCTCAGATTTCTTTGAAATGTTGTCTACTGTTTGATCCTTGCCACCTGACATTGATTGATGACCTTTACCTGTATTCCTGTGTATTACAACCTAATAAAAGCTGTTGAGGAAGGGGATCTTGATCTTTCTCCTCTGAGAGATTGGCCACCTCTCCTCCCCAAGAACATCATGTCTTGGTAGTTTCACTTTCATCTATGGCGGATGGGGGAACTTTACAGGTAAAGTTGCCCCCACATGTAGTAGTTCTTTATACCTTGTGAATATTAACCCCTTTCAAATATATAATTTGTAAATATTTTTTCCATTCCATGGGTTGTTTTTTCACTTGTTGATAATGTCCTTTGGTGTGCAAAAGTGTCCAATTTATCTATTTTTCCCTTGTGCTTTTTATGCCATATCAAGAAATAACTGCTTTTCCCCTATATTTTCTCTGAAGAATTTTATAGTTTCAGCGTTTTTGTTTATATCAATTTGTAATTAATATTTATGTATGGTATAAGGTAAGGGCCTAATTTTACTTTGGCTTGTGGATATGCAGTTTCCCCTACACTGTTGGAAAGACTGTACTTTTATTTGGTACCCTTGTCAAAATCATTTGACCATATGTAAAAGTTCATTTTGGGGCTCTCCGTTATGTTCAGTTGGTTTATGTCTTTCTTTATGCAAGGATCCTCTGTTTCTCTTGCTGTAGGTTTTAGATAGTTTTGAAATCAGAAAATGAGAGGTCTCTAAAATTCTATTCTTATCTTTGAACTTTGACATTTAATTATGTGTCTGACTACGGATCTCTTTAGAGTTAACCTTTTAGGGCATCTTAGAAGATGTCCATTTTCTTCCCAAAATTTGAGAAGTTTTCAGTCATTATTTTATTAAATTGTTTTTCTAACCCTTTTCTCTCCATCTTCTGCTTCAGGGACTTCCATCATTGCTTCCCTTGATGATGTCCCTTGATGATTTCTTTACTCTTTTACATTCTATTTTTTGTTTGGCTGTCTCATTAGATAATTTCAAATTACCTAATTTCAATTTCACTAGTTCTCTTTTTTTGTTAATCAAGTCTGATATTGACACTTTCTATTTTTTTATTTCAGTCATTGTATTCTTCAGTTGTAGGATTTCTATTTGTTTCAATTTTTTTAAAGTTTCTATTTCCTTGTAAACCTTTTCACTTTGCTCAGGTACTATTTTCCTGATTTTGTTTAGTTGTCTGTCTCTATTTTTTTGTATTTTATTGAGTTTCTTTAACATAATTAATTTGATTTTTTTGTTAAGCAGTTTGTATATCTCCATTCACTGAGGTTAGTTGTTAGAACTTTGTTGATTTCTTTTGGTGGTGTCATATTTGCCTGATTCTTCCTGATCCTTGTACCATTGTATTGGTGTCTGCTTCTTTGAGGAAACACTCACCTCTTCCAGTGTTTTTAATTTGGCTTCATCAAGGAAAGACCTACACTAGTCAACTTAGCCTTAGGTTCTTAGTGGGCCAGGTGATAGTGTCTATGAGAAGGTTGGGCAAATTGATGATTGTCTGTCACTAGCAATGTTGCTGGACAGGCTCTCAGGTGGGGCTACTGTCTGGTCTTCACAATTGAGTGGGTCTGTTTGGGGAGTAATTATGGGGGCCTCTCAGTTGAGTGAGGCTTCTGATGAATACTCTGGTCCAGTTTTCCACTGACAAAGGTACACGATTATGGCTGAGATCCATATACTGGTCTCTGAAAGCTCCCATAACTTACCTGTGCTTCTAACTGTACCCAGGTGGTCTAGATGTGCCAGTGTCCCAGTGTTCTGTATGGAGTGAGCAGAAGTTGGCCTTTCAGGCAGGACCTTGGCCTGCTGTAGAAGTTGGATGTACTTCTTAGTTTCTCTTTTTCCTACTGGAAAAATTTCAGGACAAGGAGATCCTTCTTGGCACAACACAATTATGACTTGATACAGGTGCTATGTGGACAAAGTGAAACAATTTCTCTTACTCTTTTAAATTCAGTTTTTTTCTTGAATATTATTCTCTGTCAGCATGCTACATCATCCTTTGGTTACAGAATCCTCACAAAAGTATTCTCTTCTGTGAATAGTTCTTAAATCCAAGTTTATGTGGTGTGACTAGATTTGGAAACCTTCTATTCTGCTTTTGTAGCATACACCCTGGCAATTGGCTTTTCTTTTTTGTAGTGCAAGTTTTTGTCTTAAGCTTTGATGGCAGAGGCATCCACTTCAAAGATGGCTGTATTGAATAAAACATATAGCCAGTCATATAAATAGATTAAAAGCCAGGATATTTCCCTCCACAAAGTTCCTTTGTTTTAGAGAACTTTGATTGATTTAGATAACTTACCACTTTTTAAAATATATATATAATATTTATTATATTTTCCATTACCATTTAGTCCCTTTCTTTTCTTTCTCTCCTTTCATTTCAGCTCTTGCATGTTAAATTCATCAGTAAAGACTGAACTGAAAAACCCTAGGTACCCCACCCTGGAACCTGACAAAGGCAGAGTCTTAGGCCCATATTCTCTCTCTCTTTCCCTACCCTTGACCTTGCTGTGTGAACTCAAGTGTTCAGTATACACTCCAGAGTCTGTAGGTAATAAACTGTCTTTTCAAAGTTTCTGATGCTTATTGATGAGGGCATCTTGTAGTTATATTAGGAACCACATATTGGTTTCAAAAGGGAGCCTAGGCCTAGGTGAGCACCCCAATTTTTTATTTTCAATAGCATCACTCTCAATAGTGTGAGACTAGTACAAAATAATTAACATAGTTTACAGGATAGCATAATCATTTGATTAATTAAGCCAGGAGAATGTTCTTAATGGGGCAACTGGTTTACTATTCACCAAACTTAGGTGGGAAACAACATCTGGGAAAAAAGCACTGCTTGCTGGGGGTTTGTTGTGCAGCTATGTGCTTTCACATATAGCCTTCATTATGCTCCAGAGGCCTTAGGGCTTATCCCCCCCCAAAAAACCTCCTGGGTTTATCATGCAAGTGGAGGCATATCGCAATCCTATAGAGGTTGACTGAGACACGCTAGAGAGAAAAGTGGCTGCCTAGAAGGAGGACTCACTGTGATGTTCAAAGTTTGTCCATAACAAAAATTAAGATTAAGGTAACAAGAGAACATTAAAAAGTAGAAACTGAGATCAGACAGGAACTAGTATAAAGGATGCATGGACAACAACTAAGGAGGGTAGAAATAGGAGGGAGGTGGGGACCATTGGGGGGTGGGCTGGGATGGGAGTAGATGACAGAAAACTGTACTTGAACAACAATTAAATAATTTTTTAAAAGGGGGGAAAAAGAAAAGAACCCTGAACTGAAATTTAAACTTTTTCTAAAGATTTTGTGCAGCAGGGAGAAGATTGGAGAATTAATTACCTTTTTAAAAACCTTTTTATTGTTATTCAAGAACAGTTGTCTCCATTTCCCCACCACCACCCCAGCCATCCTCACCACTCACCCTTAATCCTAACCCCTTTGGATTTGACTATGTGTCTTTTATACACGTTCCTTGACAACCCTATACCTTTTACCCTCATTACCCCCTCCCACCTTCCCTCTGGCCACTGTCAGTTTGTTCTTAATTTCACTGTCTCTGGTTATATTTTGGTTGCTTGTTTGTTTTGTTGATTATGTTCCACTTATAGGTAAGATCACATGGTATTTGTTTTTTACCACATGGCTTATTTCACTTAGCATAATATTCTAAGAATCCTGAAACACAAATCCAAAAGAACCTATGCACCCCAATGTTCATAGCAGCACAATTCACAATAGCCAAGTGCTGGAGGCAACCTAAGTGCCCATCAGTAAATGAGTGGATCAAAATGTTGTGGTAAATTTACATGGTGGAATACTATGAAGCATAAAGAAAGAAGGAGCTCCTACCCTTTGCAACAGCTTGGATGGAACTAATTCGCTTTTGCAGATTTTGAAATAAGCTCAGAATTGTTGCTCATGGCTGCCAAAATGTGTCAACTGGCCACTACCATTAAAGATCCTAAAATGTTTAACTTCTTAAATGTTCATTCAGGCTATACACATACTTTCTGCAAGATATCAGATCCTGAGCCCCTCAGCTCTCTCTTGAATGTGTCAAAACCAAAAAATATCCTTCATAAGGAATTCCTACTACCAAATGAAAACATAACAGGATTAATGAGACTTCTAGTAAGAAAGAAAAGAGAATGGGAAAGGTTAAAACCACTAGAGCCACCAATATTTGTACCAAGGCTTTCTTTCTGCTCACTTGAATACTTATTGCCTTGTGCCATGCCCATCCTTCCATCACAAAGATCACTACTAAGGCCCACAGTGAAAACATTACATGAGGCATTTCTCCTATAGTGCAAAATTGGTCTGGTCCAATTGGTCTGTCATTCAATGAAAATAGTGACCCAAATGATCCCCTCTTTATTTGCCACCCTGAAGCTCTAGAACATAAAACTCTTGGTTTCTAAAAAAGGATGGAAGTCTTCATTCTCATAATAAAAAGTACCGGGGAAAATGTAATTGGATGGATGGACCAGCCTTTTGATATCATTTAGGCTACAATCCAATTATTTAATTAATAAAAGCTATTTATCTTTCTTTAAATTACACTTTACTGATCATGCTATTACAGTTTTTCCACTTTTTCTCTTTTTGGCACCCTCCACACAGTGACTCCACTCCTTCAGGCAATATCTACACCTTGTTATGTTCATGGGTCATGGGTATAAGTTCTTTGACTACTGCATTTCCCCTACTGCACCTTACATCCCCATGGCTATTCTGCAAATGTATTCTTCATACATTTCCCCAAATACCCCTACCATCTGGCAACATCAAAACACTCTCTGTATCCATAATTCTGTCTCTGTTCTTCATGTTTGATTAGTTTGTTTTATAGACTCAATTGTTAATAGATACATAATTTTGCCATTTTATTGTTCATAGTTTTGATCTTTTTCTTTTTGAAAGACTTTATTTTTTTATTTTATTAGGGAGGGAAAGAGAGTGAGAAAGAGACAGACTTAAACATCAGTGTTTGGTTTCCTCTCACACACCACTTAATGGGGACCTGGTCAACAGCTACTACAAATCATTGTCAGGTAGTAAGGATAAAACAGTAGATAGCACACAAAGAACTATTAGGGCTTCTTCTGAGTCAGGGTCTATCAGCTAAAAGGCTTCAAAACTTTGGGAACAAACTCATTTCCTGCTTGGACTGTTATCATTTAACTAAGAACATTCTTAGCAAAGCAGGCATCACAAAATTTTACCTATCCTTTCTCAGGCCTGATCACCTGAGGAGCCCCCCCTTTCCAGCACAGGGATGCACCGCTCTCTGACACTGTTTCAGGCTTAAGTCAGTCAGAGGAGACAGGTAGCCAGGGAATTTTCAGAGACTTCTTGCAGACTCAGGGGAGTCAGGCTTCGTCAAAGCTGAGAGGCGAGGGTCCATCACCACCTTTCTCTATAGCCCCCAAGTCCTTCCCTGGGGCCTCCATGTGATCATGCCTGTCTTAGGTCATTCCCCTCTTGGGGAATCTTACCCATCATTGGTGAAGTGATCAAGCATTGGAGGCCAGTTATGAAAAAAGGAGCAGAAGCGGCACTTCTGCCAGGGAGATAAGCTTTGTCTCCTTAGTGGCTTATGGTCTGAATGTTGCTCACTCAGCTTTAGCCATGGGGGGTTTACAGCTCCTGAAACCAGGCAGGGCAGTTCCCAACAGTATCTCACTGTGTTAACGTACCGCATTATTTTATTCCACTTCTATACTGATAAGCATGTACACTGTTTCCAGTACTGGGTTATTGTTAATTGCACTGCTATGAACATTGGGGTGTATAGGTCTTTTGAATTGGCATTTCAGGATTCTTGGGGTATAGCCCCAGCAGTGACTGGGAATTGCTGAATCAAAAGGCAGTTCAATTTTTAGTGTCCTGAGGACATTCCATACTGGTTTCCACAGTGGCCGCACCAGTCTGCATTCCCACAAACAGTGCACTAGTGTTCTCTTTACTCTACAAACTTGCCCACACTTGTTTGTTGATTTGTTTATAATGGCCATTCTGACTGGTGTGAAGTATCTCACTGTGGTTTTATTTTCATCTCTCTGATGGCTAGTTATACTGAGCACCCTTTCAAATGTCTCTGGGCCCTCCACATGTCCTCCTTGAAGAAGTGTCTGTTCGGGTTCTTATTGAATTTTTTAATTGGATTGTTTCACTTCCAGGTTTCAAGTCATGTGAGTTCTTTATATAGCTGGAAATCAAACACTAGTCTGAGAAATCATTGGCAAATATATTTTTGCATGTGGTTGGCTCCTTTTTCATTTCACTAATGATTTCTTTATTTTATTTTATTTTATTTTATTTTATTTTATTTTATTTTATTATTGTTCAGGTACAGTTTTCTGTCTTATATTCCCAGCCCTGCCCAACCCCCCAAGTGCTCCCCACCTCCCTCTCATTTCCACTCCCCACCTTAGTTATTGTCCATGTGCCCTCACTAATAATTTCTTTAGCCAGGCAGAAACTTTTAGTTTTTTGGTTTATAGATTTTTTTATTATCATTATTTGTGGCAGCACAATGTATATGCAGAATATTTTTAAATGTAATGTAGTCCCATTTGTTTATTATTTCCTTTATGTCCCTTTCTCTAAGGGGCATAAAGGTGAAAATATTGCTCTGTTGGATATCTAAAATTTTCCTGTCTATGTTCTCCTCTAGGACTTTTTTTTGTGTCATGACTTATATTTGTCTTTTATTGATCTTGAGTTTATTTTTGTGTATGGTGTGAGTTGATGGTCAAGGTTCATTATTTTGTGTGTACCTATGTAGATCGCCCAGCACCATTTGTTGAAGAGGCTATTTTTACTCCATTTTATGCAACTACCCTCTTTGTCAAATATTAATTGACCATAGAGACATGGGTTTATTTTTGGGCTCTCTATTCTGTTCCATTGATCTATGTACCAGTTCTTTTGCCAATACCAAACTGTTTTGATTATCGTGGTCTTGTAATATAGTTTGATTGCAAGTACTGTGATCCCTCCTACTTTGTTCTTCTTTCTCAAAGTTGCTGCAGCTATTCGTGGTTATCTATGGTTTCATATAAATTTTTGAAATATTTGTTCTATGTCTGTGAAATATGCCACTGGTACTTTAATAGGGATTGTGTTGAATCTATAAATTGCTATGGGTAGTGTGGACATTTTGATGATGTTAAATCTTGCAATCCATGAACATGGTTTATGCTTGCATTTGTTAATGTCTTCCTCAATTTACTTCTTCAGTGTTTTGTAGCTTTCTGAGTACAGGTATTTTACCTCCTTTGTTAGATTCATTCCTAGGTAGTTTATTTTTCTTGTTGCTATATCAAATGGGTTTTTTTCCCCTAAATTCTGATTCTGATATTTCATTGTTGTTGTACAAAAATGCCTTTGATTTCTGAATACTGAGTATGTATCCTGCTGTTTTTCCAAATTCACTTTTTAGGTCGAATAATTTTCTGATGGAGTCATTAGTGTTTTCTATGTACACTATCATGTTATCTGAAAATGACAGTTTTGTTTCCTCTTTTCCAATTTGGATGCCTTTTTTTCTTTTTCTTATCTGATTGCTGTGGCTAGAACTTTTTATACTGTGTTGAATGGAAGTGGTGAAAGAGGGCACCATTGCTTGTTCCTGACCTTAGGGGGAATCTTTTAGTTTTTGCCCATTTGTATGACGTTGGCTGTAGATTTCTCATATATGACCTTTATTATGTTGAGTTATGCTCCATCTACTTCCCCTTTGCTGAGTGTTTTTTTTTTATTATAAATGGGTGCTGTACTTTATCTATTGCTTTTTCAATGCCTATTGATATAATCATGTGATTTTGTCATTCTTTTTGTTTATGTGATATATTGTGTTTATCGATTAGCAAATGTTGTACCATGCTAGCATCCCTGAGATGAATCTCACTTGATCATGGTGTGTGATCTTTTTAATGTGTTGTTGGATGCAGTTTGCCAATATTTTGTTGAAGATTTTATCACCTATGTTCATCAGCAACATTGGCCTGTAGTTTTCTTTTTTATTGTGTCTTTACCTTGTTTTGGGATTAGAATGATATTGGCATCCTAAGTGAGCATCATCCCTCTTCTTGGATTTTTTGAAATAGTTTGAGAAGAAAAAGGGTTAGCTCATCCTTAAATATTTTGTTAATTTTTCCTGTGAAAGTGTCTGTTCCAGGGCTTTTGTATGCCGGAAGTTTTTTAATTACTTCTTCAATTTCACTATCTGTTATTAGTCTGCTCAGGCTTTCTGCTTCTTTTCAATTCTATTTTGGAAGATTATATGTTTCTAGAAATTTGTCCATTTTACCCAGGTCTTCAAATTTCTTGGCACATGGATCTTCACAGCAATTTCTTACAATCCTTTGTATTTCTGTGGTATCAGCTGTAAATTCTCCTCTTTCATTTCTGATATTGTTTATTTCCATTCTCTGTTTTTTTCTTGATGCATCTGGTTAATGGCTCATTGATTCTGTTTATCTTTTCAAAGAACAAGCCCCTCACTTTGTTGATTCTTGGGGTTGCTCTCTTAGTCTCTATGTCACTCAATTGTTCTCTGACCTTAGTTATTTCCTTCCTTCTACTCACTCTTGGCTTTGTTTGTTGTTGTTCCTCCAGTTTTGGTAGGTGCAATATTAGGTTCTTTATTTGAAATATTTCTATCTGTTTTAGGTAGGCTTGTATTGCTATGTACTTCCCTCTCAGGACTGCCTTCATAGGCTTTGGGTTATTCTATGTTCATTTTTATTTGTTTCCAGAAACTTTTTGATTTCTTCCTTGATATCATTGTTAACCCATTCATTGTTTAATAATATGCTATTTAATCTTCATCAATTTCAGTGCTTTTGAGTTTTTTCCTTTGAAGTTGGTTCCTAGATTTAAGTTCTTAGATCATGAGAAAATGCTTGATAATATTTCAATTTTCTTGGATTTGTCGAGGCTTGTTTTGTGTTCTGTTATGTGGTTTGTCTTTGACAACGTTTCATATGTATTAAAAAAGAATGTATTGTTTACTTCTTTAGGATGAATGTTTCTGTATATATCATATAAGTCCATTTGATCTAGTGCATTGTTCAGTGCCAAAATATCATTGCTGGTTCCTTTTTAAAATATAATGTAGCTTGTATTAATTAGAGAAAAGAGGGAATTTGACTGCATGATACAAAGAATCCAGTCTGACCAGATACCACAAGAATCCTTCTCTGTGATCTATGTAGGCAAACTCAGGGGGCCTCTCTGATCAATACAGACATGTGGACAGTGACTTTTTCAAGTAGCTGGCTTCTCCTAGGGAGCATGTAACAATCCCCTACAATTTCCTGGAGGCAAGGTGAGAGGGCATGACGGTTCTCACAGAACTGCTTTCCAAGTTATCTCAGGATGACTTTTACAATTCTCTTACACCACTATTTTAAAGGATCTGCACAGAAGATAGGGCAAGAGCCATGTAAACAATGTTGTGTGGCAAATGAACTGTCTCTGTTCATGGAATCACAGTGGGTGACAAAAGTCTAATTAAGCATTGTATGAAGACAATGCCACACTTTCCCCAGGGCCTGTCCAGTTAGTGTGGATAAACTTTTTCCTGGTTTGGCTAAGAGTTCATAGGTATAATCCCCAAAGTAATGTCACTCAATCTGGATCAAGTTGGTTGGCATCATGTCATGTCTATAGCTGTCATAAAAGAAAAGAGCCATGGTGAAGCAGAGCATAGAAGTGCCCACCTGGATACCACACTGACTTCCCACTGCCAGGAGTCCTGGTAGTCTTTGGTAGATGATTTAATGAAGTCATCTAGCCAAGAATTGTGTGGCTCAGTGGATTGAGTGCTGGCCTGTGAACCGAAGGGTCACCAGTTTGATTCCCAGTCAGGGCACGTGCCTGGGTTGTGGGCCAGGGCCCCAGTAGGGGGCACATGAGAGTCAACAGCACATGGATGTTCCTCTTTGTCTTCCCTTCCCCTGTTTAAAAATAAATAAATAAAATCTTTAAAAACATTATTTAAAAAAGAGGTTATCTAGTAATAGGCTTTGAAATTCTGGGTTTCAATTAAATGCATCTTTTATCTTTCCTAGAAATACACTTCTGATGATGCAGACCTCCTCCACATCAAGACAATACCACTTAGTTGAGGATCCAGCCTAGCTCAGTGGCTGCGTGTTTCAGGTGCATAAAGCATTGAGCATAAGAGATGATCTTGGATGCACAGAGGGCCTTTCCAATGTCCTCCAGGAATGATTTCTCATTGTCTTTAAATTGGATCATCTGAAACCCATTCTACTTTTTTCCAGCTTGAATTATTTTGTCCTTCAGAGATGAAAAACATTGGGTGAAGACTACTTCTCCAATGAGGGTGATAAGCACGCCATACTCCAAGGCTTAGATGGCAGTACACTTCCCCTTATCCTTCTGCCTTACACTGTCTCTGGTCTCTTGAGTCAGGGAAATGATATTTTTGTCTGGGAACTTGAGGATATTGGCTGTGCTTTCAATCAGTAGTGAATATAGGTCTGTATTATTACAGTCCTCAAATGTCTATGACATCTCATCATGCTCCATGCCCATGATATCCTACATCACATGATAAGCCTCATAGATCAGCTGTATGGCCCCATACTCAATCACATTGTGCACCATCTTCATAAAATATCCTGCTCCCTCCTCTCCCACCCAGTCACAAAAGGGCTTTCCATTTCCTGCTTTTATAGCAATACTTTAGAAAATCATGTTGATGTGGGTCCAGGCTTTTTTGTTCACTCCAAGCATAGTGGTGGGTCATACTGGGCCAATTCTTCTCCATAACTAATACTGCTTCCCATAAACAAGATTCCCTTGGGCTTGAAGTCTCAACATTATCTAATGGTATTCCTGTAATCAGAGTTTCCTCCATCGATGATGACGTCATCCATGTCCAACACTGGTAGTAATTTTTTAATGAAATCATCAACAGTTTGACCAGCCTTCACAAGCAGTATGATCCTCAAGGCTTCTTCAGCTTGGAGACCATCTCCTCCAATGAGTGAGCATGAACAGTTTTGGTTTGCTTTTCCCCATTAGCAAAGATATAATCAACTTTGGAGACTGTCCTATTGAAAATACAGACCACAAAGCTGTGGTCTTTCATGTTCAAAATTAAGTTCTGGCCTGTGACAGGCAATCCAATCAGTGCAATATCAGCTTGGGCCATGTTGGCATCAGGGGCATTGTCAGTCTGTGAAGAAGAGAAGAGAGGCCAAGAGCATGGTACATATGGCACTGATACCCAAAGCTGAGTTTCACTGAGTCCTTTGTTGATTCTGTGTAAGGAAAATCTATCCATTGTTTACAGTGGGGTGTTAAAATCCTCTAGGATAAGTGTGTTTCTGCCTGTATCTTTTTTGAAATCCTTCAAGAATTTTCTTATATATGTAGGTGCACCTATGTTGCATACATATATGTTTACAATGTTTAAATCTTCCTTATGAATTTTTCTGTTGAGTATTATACAATGTCCTTCTGTGCCTTTTTATGGAATTTGTTTTAAAGTCCATTTTGTCTCATATAAGTATTGCTACTCCAGCGGGTTTTTTTTTTTTGTCCATTTGCTTAGAATATTTTTTCTAAACCTTCACTTTCAGTCTGTGTATGTCTTCTTTTCTGAGGTGGGTCTCTTATAGGCAACATGTGTGTGGGTCATGTTTTCTTATCCATTCAGCTACCATATGACTTTTGATAGGAGGTTTTAATCAGTTAACATATGAGGTTATTATTGATAGGTATTTATTCACTGTCATTTCCCCCTTTGTACTTGTGTTCATCTCCCTATCACTCATTTTCTTCATCATCTTAAAGCAGTTTCTTTAGCATGTCTTGCAATTCTGGTTTCCTGGAGTTGTATGCTTTTAGCCTTCTTTTGTCTGGGAAATTCATTATTTTGCCTTCCATTTTAAATGAGACACTGGCTGGATAGAGTAGTCTTCATTGCAGGCCGTTGCTCTTCGTTACTTGTAAAATTCTCTGCCATTTTTTCTGGCTTGTAGTGTTTCTGTTGAGAAGTCAGCTGCTAGTCTTATCAGAACTCCTTTGTATGTTACTCCTATTTCTCCCTTGCTGCCTTTAAGATTCCTTTAACAAAGATCTGGAAAGAAACATTTGAAGTGATGATGTTAACCACATGGAAGGTTATCAGTGTGGAGGAGGAGGAAGAGAATGGGGAGAAAAGGTACAAAGAATAAGAAGCATAAATGGTAGGCACAAAATACACAAGGATGGTTAAGAGTAGTATAAGAAATAGAGAAACCAAAAAACTTATAGGTACAACCCCTTGACATGAACTTAGAGAATAGGAAAATGCTGGTCAGAGGAGGGATGTGAGTGGAGGAAAAGAAAGTGGAGAAAAAATGGGATAACTTTAACAGCATAATCAATAAAACATACTTAAAAAAGAAATAGAATCATCCCAGGGGTGCAAGGATGGCACAATATTTGCAAATCCATAAACATAATACATCAAATAAACAAAACAAAAATGAAAATCACATGCTCCTAGTAATAGATGTGGAAAAAGCATTTCATAAAATACAGCACTCATTTATGATAAACATACTTAGCACAGTCAGAATAGAGGGAGCATTCCTCGACATGATAAAGGCCATATACGAGAGACCTACAGCCAACATCATACTTTTTTTTAAAGAGAGAATCTTTTTTTTTAATATTTTATTTATTTATCTTTAGAGAGAAAGGGAAGGAGAGAAGAAGAGAAACATCAACGTATGGTTGCCTCCCGTGAGTCCCCCACCGGGAATCGGCCCACAACCCAGGCATGTGCCTCGACTGGGAATCGAACTGCGATCATATGGTTCGCAGGCCCGCGCTCGATCCACTGAGCTACACCAGCCAGGGCACCAACATCATACTTAATGTGCAAAAACTTAAAGCTTTCCCACTAAGGTCAGGAACAAGACAAGGATGTCCACTTTCACCACTCTTATTCAACATAATATTGGAAGTCCTAGCCACAACAATCAAAGAAGAATAAAAAAATAAAAGGCACCCAAATTGGAAAGGAGGAAGCAAAACTGTCATTGTTTGCACATGACATGATAGAGTACATAGAAAATCCTGTAGACTCCACCAAAAAACTACTCAACTTAATAAGTGAATTTTGCAAAACAGCTGGATACAAATTCAATATTCAGAAATTAAAGGCATTTTTGTACACCAACAATGAAATATAAGAAATAAAAATCAGGGAAAAAATCCCATATGATATAGAAACAACAACAAAAAATAAATAAACTACCTAGGAATAAATCTAATCAAGGAGGTAAAAGGCCTGTACTCAGAAAACTACACAACACTGAAGAAAGAAATTAAGGAAGACACAAGCAAACGGAAGTGTGTGCCATGTTCATGGATTGGAAGAATTAACATCATCAAAATGTCCATACTACCCAAAGCAATTTACAGATTCAATGCAATACCTATTAAAACACCAATGGCATATTTCACAGACATAGAACAAACACTTCAAAAATTTATATGAGGTCATAAACGACTGTGAGTATCTGCAGCAATTTTGAGAAAGAACAAAGTAGGAAGGATCACAATACCTGATATCAAACTGTATTACAAAACCACTGTAATCAAAACAGTCTGGTGTTGACATAAGAACAGACACATAAACCAATGGAACACAACCCAGAGCCCAGAAATAAGCCCAAGACTCTATGGTCAATAAATCTCTGACAAAGATGACAGTAACATAAAATGGAGTAAAAATAGCCCCTTGGACAAATGGTGTTGAGAGCTCTTGACAGCTACATGCTAAAAAAAAGAAAAGAAAAGAAACTTGCTCACCAACTTACACCACACACAAAAATAAATTTGAGGTGGGTAAAATACTTAAATATAAGTCATGACACCATAAAAATCATAGAGGAAAGCATAGGCAGGATAATCTCAGATATTCCACACATCAATGTTTTCACCCATATGTTCCCTAGAGCAAGACACATAAAGGAAAGTATAAACAAATGGGACTTCAGCCAATTAAAAAGCTTCTGCATGGCTAAAGAAAACAGCGTTGAAAAGAACCAACTGCATGAAAAAATATATTTGCCAATGATAACTCAGACAAGGGTTTCATCTCCAAAATATATAAAGAACTCACAGGACTCCACTCCAGGAAGACAAACAACCCTATTCAAAAGTGGGTGAAAGACTTGAATGGACACCTCTCCAAGGAGGACATACATGGGCCCCAAGACATAAAAATATGCTCAGCATCACTACCCATCAGAGAAATTTAAATTAAAACCACAATGAGATACAACTTCACACCAGTAAGAATGGCCATCATAAACAAAGCAACAAACAAGTATTGAAGAGAATGTGGAGATAAGGGAACCCTAGTGCACTCTTGGTGGGAATGCAGACTGGTGCAAGCACTGTAGAAAACAGTATGGAATTTCCTCAGAAAATTAAAAAAATGAACTGCCTTTTGACCTGGCAATTTCACTGCTGGGATTATATCCTAAAAACCCGAAACAGATATCCCAAAGAACCTATGCACCCCAATGTTCATAGCCTCACAATTTACAATAGCCAAGTGCTGGAAGCAACCTAAGTGCCAATCAATAAAGAAATGGGTAAAAAAACTGGTACATTTACACAATGGAATACTACACAGCAGAAAGAAAGAAGGAGCTCCTATCCTTTGCAAGAGCATGGATGCAACTGGAGAGCATTATGCTAAGTGAAATAAGCCAGACCATAAGGGACAAATAACATATGACTTCACCTTTAAGTGGAACCTAATCAACAAAACAAATGAGCAAGGAAAAGATAACCAGAGACATTGAAATTAAGAGCAATCTAACAGTTACCATAGGGGAGGTCAGAGGGGATAATGAGAGGAAGGATTTTCAGGAACAACTATGAAGGATATATGGACAATATCTACAGGAGGTGGAAGTAGGGAAGAAAGTGGGAATTGCTGGGGTGGGGCAAGTGGTAAGACGTGAATGCAGAAACTATAGTTGAACAACTCAGTAATTTAAAAAATCAATAAACAGTATGATAAAGGTGGAGATAAGGGCTATTGGGGATCAAAAGAGACTTCAGAAAGAGAGGCAAACTAATTCAATGTGTGGGTTCAAGCAAAACAACTGTAAAAAGGCATTTTAGGGACAAATGTTTAAACTTTCAAATGGATTATTTAATCAGATGATATTAAATCTTTGTTAATGTATAGTGGTGTTTTAAATCCTCATATATTATAAACAAGCTGACATATTTATGGATAACATGGATTTGCTTTAAATACACCACCAAAACTAAAGATGTGAAGATGAAATAGATACAATAAGATTGGAAAAATTTGATGATTGTTGAAGGTGGTTAATGAGTACATAAAATGCATTTTATTATTTTACTATTTTGTATGTTTAAAATATTCCTTAATAGAAAATATTATAAAAAGGAAAAAATTGGCTTTGAGAGGCTGTATGGGAAAGAAATAGTAAGAGTGGAGAATGGAAAGAAGTTGTATCAAGAGCGAAAGCAAAATTTAAAATGAAAATAATAAGTGGAAAGAAAAAGGTAAAATGAGGTAAGAGTAGGGAGGAGCAAAATATGAGAACTAAAATAAACTATAATATAAATCTAATGACTTAATATACCCAAATATGAATGACAGGAAATGAATATTGAGAAACTCTTCAGGAAAAAAAAAATATCACAAATCATGGAGAAGACTTCCTGATCAAAATGGCTACTGCAGTATGGGAGATGACTTAGCACTGGAATCCTGGCGGCTTTTCTCTTCCCAAAGCCTCTGTCCCTAGTCTCTCCTCAAATGTCTCTAGTCCACTCCGCTCTCAGCTCCTTACTGGAGGCTAGGTTAAGAGGCTACAAATAAAAATTTATGCATTGGACCTTTATTCAGCTCTTTGCATCTCTAGACATCTCCCTCTGGCAGAGAGAAACCCTGCTGCTTTTCACAGATGGATGTTACCTGTGTACTTTTTGAGCTCTGATTCTGTAGGCTGGGGAGCCCATCTTGGGGTTTAGACCCTGTACTTCACAGGGGGATCACCCTGGCCACCAAAATATCTCTCTGGCACTTCAGCTGCCATGCATGGGTGCCTAGCAAGCCCTCTCGTGTCTTCACAGACTCCCTACCAGTTATGTTGTGTTGAGGGTGTTTATTCTGTCTGTCCATGGTTATAAGTATTCTCTCTCACTATTGTTTAGTTGTTTATTCTGGATGATTTCCTCACAATTTAGTTGTAATTCAAGATTGATCCTGGGAAGAGGTTAGTGTGACTTCCACTCACTCCTCCACTATCTTGGATCCCTCAGGTAAATCCCTTTAACATTTCACATAATAATGCTTTGGAGATAATGAACTCCTTTAGTTTTTTTCTTCTTGGGAAGCTTTTCATTTGCCCATAAATTCTAGATGATATATTTGCTGAGTAGAGCAATCTTGGCTGTAAGTCAGTGCTTTTCATGACTACAAGTATTTCTTGCCAATCCATTCTAGCCTGTAAATTTTTCTTTGAGAAATCAGCTGACAGTCTCATGGATGAGAATTGACCTGTAGGTAACTAACTACTTTTCATGCTTTTAAAATTCTCTCTATTTTAGCCTTTGGCATTTTAATTATGATATGTATTGGAGTGGGCCTCTTTGCATCCATCTCATTTAGAAATCTGTGTGCTTCCTGAACTTGTGTGTCTATTTCCTTTACCAAATTAGGGAAGCTTTCTTTCATTAATTTTTCATTAGATTTCATATTTCTTGCTCTTTCTCTTCTTCCTGCACTTCTACAATGCAAATGTTGTACCTCTTGAAGTAGTCCCAGAGGTTGCTTATACTGTTCTTTTTTGTAACTCTTTTTTCTTCTTGTTCTGATTGGTCATTTTTTTCTTCCATATGTTCCAAAACATTGATTTGATTTTTAGCTTCATTCACTCTACTGTTGTTTCTCTGTAAAGTGTTTTTTACTTCAACTAGTGTATACTTAGTTTCTGACTGGATATTTTTTAACGCTATTGAGGTCCTCACTAAGTTCCTTGAGTATTCTTATAAGTGGTGTTTTTTGTTAGACATTTTTTAAAATTTATTTTTAGAGAGAGGGAGGGAGGGAGAAAGAGATGGAGAGAAACATCGATGTTTCATATATATTGAAACAACATATATTAATAGGTTGCCACTTGTACATTCCCAACTGGGGACCTGGCCTGCAACTCTGGCATATACCCTCACTAGGAATCAAACCAGTGACCTTTCATTTAGCAGGTTGGCACTCAATCTACTGAGCCACACCAGCCAGGGCAGCAGTGTTTTGAACTCTGCCTCTGATAGATTGCTTATCCCCATTGTGTTTAGTTCTTTTTATGGAGTTTTGATCTGTTCTTTCATTTGGGCCATGCTTTTTTGTCTTCTCATTTTGGCATTTGCCCTGTGTTTGTTTCTATGAATTAGGTTGAACTGCCATGACCACTTCTCTTGGTAGTGTGGCTTGATGTAGTAGATGTCTTGTAGATTCCAGTGGCACAGCCTCCCCTATGACCCAAACTGGGTACTCAAAGTATGCCATTCATGTGGGATGAGTACACACTTCTATAATAGTTGAACTTTGATTTTTGGCAGGTAAATGGGAAGGATTTACCCAGGCCATTCAGTTGCAAGGATTGACTGTGACCGCTGACCACCAATCTCTGCCTTCTGTGGAGAGTCGATCATGCAGTGGCATAGTGGTGATGCTTCTATGTGGTCAGTAGCTGTCCATTGGGTATGTGGGCCCTGAGTTTTCCAGGTGGTTCAGGCCAATGTCAGCCCCCACCTGTGTTTTTCCTGGGTTATAAAGCAAATTGAGATGGCTGATACTTGTGCTTGGCTTGGAGATTTCCAGGCAAAAACAAGCTGTGAATCTAGGCTGGCTGTTTTTAGTGGCAGGCCTGGGGCCAATTAACAAGAGTAGGGGAGCTGGTGGCTCATGTTTGATGTTGCTTGTTTTGAAAGTATCTAAGAAGTTCTAAATCATGAGCCAAGATCAGCCATTCATATGGAAAAGTCATTGTTAATAGCTGTAAGTTGTGTGTGTCTGAGCCACAGAGGATCTACAGGCTAGTGAAAACAGTGTTAGCCAGTTTGATGGAGTGTCAGATATGGCACTAGCCTGCTGCCTATGTGGCTGCATAGAGGGAGGGCTCAGTAATGAAGTAATGGCATCTGCCCATATTTCTTTCTAGGAAAAAGCTGTCCCCCAGCCCTTGTCTTGATTCCAGACACTTCAGTACCACTCTGTATGTCACTGGTACCTTTCAAGCTGCTACCCTGATGGTAGAGCTCAGATATAGTGAGTGTAAGTCCATGTGTGTTCTTTTTTTAAAGATTTTATTTATTTATCTTAGAGGGGAAGGGAAGGAGAGAGAGAGAGAAATATAAATGTATGGTTGCCTCTCGCGCGTCCCCTGCCAGGAACTGGGAACTGGCCTGCAACCCAGGCATGTGCCTTGACTGGGAATCGAACTGCATTCGTGTGGTTCACAGGCCTGGGCTCAATCCACTGAGCTACACCAGCCAGGGCCATGTGTGTTCTTTAAGAGGAACTGCTTGGCACTCCAGAAGTTTCTTCCAACTACTCAGTCTTCACTGATTTTTGTAGCTAGAAGTTATGGTGCCATATTTTCTGGGCACTGCAACCCTAAGGTCGGGGGTCCTGGGGTGGGACTTGGACTCTTGTTCCTGAGGTAGACTTCTGAATGTTTATCCAGTACACATGGGTGTGGGGCAAGCCCATTCAGTGTCTCCACCCCTCCTACCAGTCTGGATGGGTGTGGTTTCTTTAATTTCATAGCCTTTAGGTTTCTATTCAACTTGATTTCTGATTGTTCTGAGTGAAGGTTGTTCCATAATTTAGTTGCAATTTTGATGTGGTTGTGTGGAGGTTATCCATGTTTATCTATGTTTACATCTGGACCAGAAGAAGGGACTCTCTTCATTTTATAAATTGAGTCTTTACAATACTAGAAATGTGGTTCTAGAATTCATTCAAAGTCCACATAACCTTACCAAGTCCTCAACCCCCTCCATTTATCTCAAAATGCTTGTAAATATTGTAAAAGATCAGGACATAAGAAACAGAACTGTCTTGACTTAAAATACAGAAAAAGATTAAGTAGTAATTAGCCTAGACTTCTGATAATTGACAAATATACATCAAACCTCATAGGGAAAAAAGTTACATTCTTTCTCTGTCCCTTGAAGATCTAAATCTTACCATGTCTTTGAAATGTAAACACACTAACAGGCAACACAGCATACAATCACAAGAGACTGAAAGATAAAAAATGGAAAAAGAGACTTCTTAAAATCCAAACTACTACGTAAATTATCTTGCAAAAAATTTAGTTCACAGCCTCCATGAGATTATTTATCAAAGACAACTACAAATCTTAAAAAAGTCTCCTCTACAAATATTAGTAAAATGCTATAACCATGTAAGTCAGTAACCTTAATTTGTTATGTATGCCAGAGACACAGTTTGGATCCAACTGTTATTTATAAACTAGTGAATTTGTACTGTGAGAGCTGATTCATGGCTAAAATTTTGGAACAGAAGCTATATGGTCTCTGTTTATGCCCATCTGTGTGTTTACACATGTTTATGAATGTATGGTATGTATATGCGATTGTTTTTCTACATCCAGATGGTATTGCCAAAATTAGTTTATAAAAAAAAGCTCTATTTAGCCCTGGCTGGCGTAGCTCAGTGGATTGAGCCTGGGCCTGCGAACCAGATGATCGCAGTTTGATTCCCAGTCAGGGCACATGCCTGGGTTGCAGGCCAGTTCCTTGTAGGCTAACTACCAGAAGTGGACACACAAAAGACAACCATACATTGATGTTTCTCTCCCTTTCTCCTTCCCCTCTAAAAATAAATAAATAAATAAAATCTTTTTAAAAAGCTCTATGTAATTTACTTAAAGAAAAAATAACCACTTATCAATTAAAAATATATATATATATTAAGATTGTATTATTTATTTATTTATAGAGAGGGAAAAGGAAAGAAGAAGGAGAGAAACATTGACGTGAGAGGAAAATTGATCAGTTGCCTCTTGTGTATTCTCCAACTGGGGACTGAACTTACAACCCAGACATGTGTCCTGACCAGGAATTGAACTTGTTTCTTTTGAGGGACGATATCCAATCAACTGAGCCACATCAGTCAGGGCTCAAATATAATAGTTTTAAACTTTCATAAGTATAATATTAACTACCCTAAATGCTTTTCAGGTTCATATGATCTGAAGTAATGTTTAATAAATAAAAGCTAGTTTGTTCATTTAATGAAAACAGGTATGCCTTCAAAGACATCAGCATTTTATATAATGCGCACAAAAAATACTTTTATTCTACTTGGGTTTTCAGCCAAATGCTCTCTCTGTTCCAAAATTTGTCAGCAAAGGAAATAACATATATGGCAGATAGCTGCTTTAATGTCTGCTGAATTTTTCATGAGTAATCTAAATATGACTNTACCCTAAATGCTTTTCAGGTTCATATGATCTGAAGTAATGTTTAATAAATAAAAGCTAGTTTGTTCATTTAATGAAAACAGGTATGCCTTCAAAGACATCAGCATTTTATATAATGCACACAAAAAATACTTTTATTCTACTTGGGTTTTCAGCCAAATGCTCTCTCTGTTCCAAAATTTGTCAGCAAAGGAAATAACATAGATGGCAGATAGCTGCTTTAATGTCTGCTGAATTTTTCATGAGTAATCTAAATATGACTAAGAAAAAGTGAATTATGTAAATGTGAGTGGGATAGAAGTTTGTAAGTAAACTTTTCAACAATAATTATGTTTTATGGTATGTCTACTTAAATAGTTACCCAATTCATTTTGTAACTTGAAAAATCTAAGATTTTGCTAAGTTAAATAATGACAACACACTGAATATCTAAATTATTTCCAAATAAAATAAAGTATTAATTAATGAACATAGGTTTCTTCCAACTTTGTCTTCTTATTATAGAGAAACTAGAGATATTTGGTTATGCCAGTAAACATATTAGGGAATATGTCCAGTATGAGAAAGATTATGCTTCAAATGTATTAAAAAATTGGCCAATAAACAGAATGCTAGTGTAATGGGTTACAATTACTTAATTTTTCATTTTCACTAAAGGTCACAATTTCTAAGATTTAATATTTGAATTAATATATGTAATTAAAATTTACAAATAATATGATAAATATCTCTATGCAAGAAAAATAAGATGAGTTTCGGTTAAGAAAATGTATGAGGTTTGAAGATGTATTTTTGTTAAAGGAAATAAATGTAATTTTGTCCTAGAGTAAAAGTGGTTATTTCAAAATGGAAAGAGGAGAATTAAAGTCAACCTAAATAAATATAAGAGATTGGGAGGAGAGGGGATTTTGTTATATATAGTCAAGCTGTCTATAAATGGAATACATTTATTATAAGGGTTTTAAAAAATAAGCTTTAATAATAATTCTGGTCAAGATGGCGGTGCAGGTGAACATTGTGCATGCCTCTTTCTATGAGAAAATCAAAATTACAAGTAAATTATACAACAACAACCCTTGAGAACCACTTTGAGCCTAGCTGAGCAGAAATCCTGTAACTAAGGGTATAAAGAAGAAGCCATATGGTAGAAGTGTTAGAGAAGTGTTAGATAAGTGAAACAGGCTGGTCCCACACCCATGTGTGGTTGCTAAGAATTAGTTGTGAAGAAGCAAGAGATTTCAGCCCTGCACTTGATTTTGCAACTGGGACACCAATGTCAGAAGAGGAGTCCACAAAACAGCTCACTGTGAAAATTAATACAGGTGAGATGGAGTTCTTAGGAGACTTAAACATCCTTTAGAAGGGTCCATGCACAGACTCACTTTCTCACAAACATGTGATTAAATTTCAGAGAAGAGACATTAGCTCAAAAAGCACCTAGGGACATAGGAGAACAGAATTGTCTGGCTTCAGAGTGAGGGATGAAAGGAGCAACCCTTTCTAGAGCTAAATGCTGGAAGGTACCATTGCTCCTTTGTTGTGCGATCTCCCCACACAGCCTTCAAGCATAGGTGAGCTCCAAGACTGAGTTGAAATCAACCAGAATAACACTTTTTGAGACCATGCCCACCCAATTTGCATATAATGCCCACCTCTTTCACAGATTAATTCACACAAGTGGCAAGGCTAGGCTCAATGTAGAATTTTTTATTGTTGTTCAATTACAGTTGTCTCCATATTTGCTCCATTATTCTCCCCCTGTCCTACTCATCCCCACCTCTCACATTCAACTCTTCAATTCTATTATCTTTGTTGGCTCCTTTATACATGATCCCTGATGACTCATCCCCTTCTTTGCCCTGTCTCCCACTTTACCCTCCCCTCAGGTTACTGTCAGTTTGTTCTTTATTTAAACGCCCCTGGTTCTATTTTGCTTACATGTTTGTTTTGTTGATTAGGTTCCACTTATGGGTGAGATCATATGGTATTTGTCTTTCAATGCCTGGCTTATTTCATTTAGTATAATGCTATCCAGTTCCATCCATGCTGTTGCAAAGGGTAGGAGCTCATTCTTTCTTTCTACTGCATAGCATTCCATTGTGTAAATGTACCACAGTTTTTTGATGCACTTATTGACTGATGGGCACTTAGGCTGTTCCCAGCACATGGCTATTGTAAATTGTGCTGCTGTGAACATTGGGGTGCATGAGTTCTTTTGAATTAGTTTTTCAGGAATCTTAGGATATAATCTCAGCAATGAAATTTCCAGATCAAAAGGCAGTTTCATTTTTATTTTTTAAGGAAATTCTATACAGTTTTCCACAGTGGCTGCACCAGTCTGCTTTCCCACCAAGAATGTACTTGGGTTCCCTTCTCTCCATAACTTCACCAGCACTTGTTGTTAGTCAACTTGTTTATGCTGACCTTTCTGATCAGTGTGAATTTTCTTAAAATCTCACAAAGGTTTATAAACTCTAAACAAGCAGCAGCTGTCCTCAGCATGCCCTGTACCATTTGCTAAGCAGCCCCAAGTCTTGCACTAGTTGCAGCCGACCTTAGTTTATAGTATGACAACACCCAGGTACCTCCAAGGTCAGTAGAGGCAGTTATAAACTGTAGTTCACTTTGGAGTTTTTATCAGGTGGCTCTTGGTCAGACACAAGCAGTGGCTCATATTGGCTTACACTGAAGCCCCTCCTAAGAGGCTCCCAAACTAACACACCTGGTGGTTAGTTTCAGACAATACCTGAGTACTGCCCAAATAGAGCCACAAACTAAATACCCAAAGGATAGCCTAGGCAAAACCCAAAACAGCTAAGTAATTTCTGCTCTGTGGGGTTAGTCCCTGCACAACAGCTTGTCTGCTTAAGCCATGGCCAGTCCTTACAATCAGTTAGCCTGAAAGTTAATCCTGCCCACCATGTGCCAACAGCAATCAAAGTTCAGCTACAACAGGAAGGCACACAAGCTACACAAGGCACACTCCTGGAGCACTTGGCACAGGTAAACAGAGGTACTGCAAGACTGGGACCCACAGGACATCTACTACATAAGGCCACTCTGCCAAGCCTGGAAATAAGGAAGATTTACCTAATGCATAGAAAGACACACAGGATGGCATCTGTTGTAATATGAAAAGACAAAGAAACGTGTTCCAAATGTAAGAACAAGACAAAGCTCCAGAAAAAGAGCTAAAAAAATTAAGGCATGCCATCTACCAGATATAGACTTCATAACACTGGTTATAACAATGTTTAATAGACATGGGGGAAGAATAGGTGATTTCAGTGAGAACTCAAAACGATGGTAAGAAACATGTAAAAGGATATAGAAACCATGAAAAAGAACCAGTCAGAAATGAAGAATACAATAACTGAGATGCAGAATAAATTAGAATAAATAAACAGCAAATTAAATGAAGCAGAAGATCGAATCAGTGATTTTGAAGACAAGATAGCAGAAAACACTGAATTGAAATATATATATATATATATATATATATATATATATATATATATATATATATTTCAGGATAGTTTAAGGGACCTCTGAGACAATATCAGGTGTAACAACATTTGTATTATAGCAACACCAGAAGAAGAGAGAGCAAGGGATAAAAACCTACTTGAAGGAACAATAACTAAAATTTTACTAAGCCAGTGAAGAAAATAGACATAGAGACACAGAAAGTCCCAAACAAGATGAATCAAAAGAGGCCCACAAGACACATCATAGTTAAGATGGCAAAATTTAAAGAAAGATAGAGCCCTGGCCAGGTAGCTCAGTTGATTAGAGCATCATCCTTATACAGTAAGGTTGTGGGCTCAATACCTAGTCAGGGCACATATAAGAATCAATCTCTCTCTCTCTCAAAACAATAAATTAAAAAGTAAAAAGACAAGGATAAAATCCAAAAAGTAGCAAGAGAAAAGAAATTAGTTTTGTAAAAAAGAATTCTTATAAGAAACTTTGCAGGCCAGAGGGATTGACACAACATACTCAAAATTATGAAAAGCAAGAGCCTAATTCAAGATTACTTTATCTAGCAAGGTTATCATTTAGAATAAAAGGACAGATAAATTGCTTCCCATACAAGAAAAGGCTGAAGGAATTAATTACGACCAAACCAGTACCACCGGAAATGTTAAAGGGATTCTTTAATAGAAAAAAATAAGAATAAGAAAATATTGCAAATAAATAACATTTTCATTGAAAAAGACAAGCACACAATAAAAGCAGTAAATCAACCAACACTAAAGCTGTT
This sequence comes from Sturnira hondurensis, assembly GCF_014824575.4. NCBI lineage: Eukaryota > Metazoa > Chordata > Mammalia > Chiroptera > Phyllostomidae > Sturnira > Sturnira hondurensis. The sequence continues at coordinate 1,089,276 of NW_028074169.1, read as the reverse complement.
ACAAGGATTAAAAGGCAAAAAAGTAGGAATATCATGCATAATTACAACAGTAAATTAAGGAATACACACAAACACAAAATACATAACATATGTGGCAAAGCAAAACCATGGAGGGGTGAATAGTAATGGTACTGATTTTAGAATGTGTTTGAACTTAAGTATCTATCAACATAGAATAATCTGCTATAAACATAGCTTGGTATATTCAAAACACTTTCGTAACCACAAATCAAAAGTCTACAAAAGAGATTCAAGAGAAAGGAACCCAAACACAATGCTACAAAAGGCCATCATTGTACAAGAGAAGAGAGCAAGAGAACAAGAAAGAAACAAAGAACCACAAAAACAATCAGGAAACAATAAAATGAAAGTAACTCCTTGCCTCTTGATAATTATGTTATCATTTAAAGTTTTTATTTATTTATTTATTTTTAGACAGAGGGGAAAGAAGGAAGAAAGAGGGGCAAGAGAAACAATGTGTGGTTTCCTTTCATGCACCCCCTACTCGGGACCTGGCCTGCAAACCATGCTTGTGCTCTGATTGGGAATTGAAAAGGCAACCCTTTGATTCACAGGCTGGCACTCAATCCACTAAGCCACAGAAGACAAGGGCCTATTAATAATTACATGGAGTAACCATTCAAATCAACATACAAATGAATAAAGATGTAATACGCATATACAATAAAATACACATATACAAGAAAATGAAATGTTGCCATTTATGACAGCATGTATGGATCTAGAGAGTGTCATGATATGTGAAATAAGTCAGAGAAAGATGAGTGTCATGCAATTTTACTTACATGTGAAATCTAAAAAAACAAAAGAACCAAAATAAAAACAAACTCCTATGTACATAGAAAAAAATGATGGTTGCCAGGTATTTAGAGGGGCTTGGTGAAAAAGGTGATGGAATTCAAATGTACAAATTGGAAGTTACACAGAGTCATGAAAATGTAAAATACAGCTTAGAAGATATAATTCCCCTCTCTCTAAATATAAATAAATAAAATCTTTTTGAAAAGAGAGCAAAGATTTCATGTTTTATCAAAATACTTTCCTAGGCTTCATGTAGTCTTTATCAAATATTTGATTGTTTAAGAGAATAATCTTCTCTACTAAAACTTTTTTTCACAACTATGTAACATTTGTATTTGCCTTTGAAGTCAATAAAGACTTCATAAAGATTTAAAAGACTATTAATAAAAATAGGGTTAAATAAATATTTTTTCACAGTGAGTCATGGTACTCTTTAACTCACTGTTCTGAAACAGTTTTTTATTGTTGTTCAAATACAGTTGTCTCCATTTGCCCCACCCCACTTACCACCCTCAATAGTAACCCCTTTTGGTTTTGTCCATGTGTCTTCTATACATGTTTCTTGATTACCCTTCCCCTTTTCCTCCTATATCCCCTCCCACCTCCCCTCTGATTACTGTCAGTTAGTTCTTAATTTCACTGTCTATGGTTATATTTTGCTTGCTTGATTGTTTTGTTGATTAGGTAGCACTTATAGGTGAGATCATATGGTATTTGTCTTTCAATGCCTGGCTTACTTCACTTAGCATAATGCTCTCCAAATCCATTCACGCTGTTGGAAAGGTTAGGAGCTTCTTCTTTCTTTCTGCTGTGTAGTATTCTATCATGTAAATGTACCATAGATTTTTAACCCATTCATTTACTGATGGGCACTGAGGTTGCTTCCAGCACTTAGCTATTGTAAATTGTGCTGTTATGAACATTGGGGTGCATAGGTCTTTTGAATTGGTGTTTTGTGATTCTTAGGTTATAATCCCAGCACTCGAATTGCTCAGTCAAAAGGCAGTTCTGTTATTAGTTTTGTGATGAAATGCCACATTGTTCTTCACAGTGGTGCACCAGTCTGCATTTCCATGAACAGTGCTCTAGGGCTCCCCTTTCTCCACATCTTTTCCAACACTTGTTTTTTTTTGTTGATTTTTTTTCGGGGGTGATCATTCCCATGGGTGTGAAGTGGTATCTCATTGTGGTTTTAATTTACATCTCTCTGATGGCTACTGATGCTGAGCATATTTTCATATGTCTCTGGGCCCTCTGTGTGTCCTCCTTGGAGAGGGGTCTTCTCAAGTATTTCACCCATTTTTTAATTGGGTTGTTTGTCTTCCTGGAGTGAAGTCCTGTGGCTTCTTCAAGTATTTTGGAGATCAAACTCTTGTCTGAGGTATCATCGGCAAATATGTTTCCCCATATAGTTGGTTCTCTTTTCATTTTAATGCTGTTTTCTTTAGCCATACAGAAGCTTTTATTTTGAGGAAATCCCATTTGTTTATTCTTTCCTTTATGTCCCTTGCTATAGGGGACATATGGGTGAAAATATTGCTGCATGGAATATATGAGATTTTCTTGCCTATGTTCTCCTCCAGGACTTTTATTGTGTCACAACTTATATTTAAGTCTTTTATCCACCCTGGATTTATTTTTGTGTATGGTGTAAGTTGGTGACCCACTTTCATTTTTTTGCATGTAGCTATCCAGATCTCCTAACTTCATTTCCTTTTTTAAATTTAATTTTAATATTTATATTTTGAAGACTTTTGTTTTTGTCTATTTGTTTTTAATTACTTTATTGTTGTTCAATTACAGTTGTCTGTGTTTTCCTCTCATTACTCCCCCCACCCCAGCCAATCCCACCTCCCTCACTTGTTTCCACTCCCTCCTTTGGTCTTGTCCATGTGTCCTTTATAGTACCTGAAAACCCTTCCCCACATTGTCCCCTCTCTCCTCCCCTCTGGCTATTGTTACATTGTTCTTAATTTCAGTGTCTCTGGTTATATTTATTTGTTTTTTTCTGTTGTTGATCATGTTCCAGTTAAAGGTGAGATAATATGGTATTTGTCCATCATGACCTGGCTTATTTCACTTTACATGATGCTCTTCAGTTCCATTCATGTTGTCACAAAGGGTAGAAGCTCCTTATTTCTCTGTGCTGCATAGTATTCCGTTGTGTAAATGTACCATAGATTTTTGAACAGACACTTCTCCAAGCAGGATGTACAAAGGGCCCAGATACGTGAAAAGATGATCAGCATCACTAGCCATCAGAGAGATGCAAGTTAAAATTATAATGAGATACTACTTCACACCAGTTAGAATGGCCATCATAAACACATCAACAAACAAGTATTGTAGGGAACCCTAGTGCACTGTTGGTGGAATGCAGATTGGTGCAGCTACTGTGGAAAACAGTACAGAATTTCCCCAGAAAATTAAAATGGACTGCCTTTTGATCTAGCAATTCCAGTGCTGGGTGTATACCCTAAGAGCCCTGAAACACCAATCCAAAAGAACCTATGCACCCCAATGTTCATGGCAGCACAATTTACAATAGCTAAGTGCAGGAAACAACCTAATTGCTCATTAGTAAATAAGTGGACCATCAACATTTTTTGAAGAGGCTATTTTTACTCCGTTTTATAATTCTGTCTCCTTTGCTGAATATTAATTTACCAAAGAGGCTTGGGTTTATTTCTGGACTCTTGGTTTTGTTTTATTGGTCTATGTGTCTGTTCTTATGATGGTAGCAGGCTGTTTTGATTACAGTGGACTTCTAATACTGTTTGATATCAGGCATTGTGATCCCTCCTAGTTTGTTTTTATTTCTCAAAATTAGTGCAGCTATTCAGGGTCATTTACAGTTTCATATAAATTTTTTGAGATGTTTATTCTATATCTATGAAATATGCAATTCAAACTTCAATAGGTATTGTATTGGATGTATAAATTGCCTCAGGTAGTATGGATATTTTGATGTTATTAATTTTTCAAATCCATGAACATTGTACCTGCTTCCATTTGTTTCTGTCTTCCTTAATTTCTTTCTTCAGTGTTGTGTAGTTTTCTGAGTACAGGTCTTTTACCTCCTTGGTTAGGTTTATTCTTACCTTATTTATCTTGTTGCTATATCGAATTATATTTTTTCTCTGATTTCTGTTTCCAATACTTCATTGTTTGTGTACAAATTGCTTTTGATTTCTGAATACTGATTTGTATCCCATTGTTTTGCCAAATTCATTTATTATTTTGAGCAGTTTATTGGTGGAGTCTATAGGATTTTCTATGTATACTATCATGCCATCTGCAAACAGTGACTGTTTTACTTCCTCCTTTCCAATTTGAAGCCTTTTATTACCTTTTCTTGTCTAATTATGTGGCTAGAACTTCCAATACTATGTTGAATAGAAGTAGTGGAAGTGGACATTATTGTCTTGTTCCTGATGTTAGTGGGAATGCTTTTAGTCTTTGCCCATTGAGTGTGATGTTGGCTGTATGTCTCTCATACATGGCTGTTAGTATGTTGAGGAATGCTCCCTGTATTCTGTCTTTGCTGAGTATTTTTTATCATAAATGGATGCTGTAGCTTATCAAAGGATTTTCTGGCATGTATTGATAAGATCATATAATTTTTGTCTATCCTTTTGTTTATGTGATGCATTACTTTTATTAATTAGCGAATATTGTACCACCCTTACATACCTGGAATGAATGTCACTTGATCATGATTTAAGATATTTTTAAGTTTTTTTTTAATTTAATTTTTATTTAGTTTTAGAGAGAGGGCAAGGAAGGGAGAGAGAAACGCCAGCGTGGGGTTGCCCCTCATGCACCCCCTGCTGGGAACTTGGCCTGGAACCCAGACATGTTCTCTAACTGGAAATCGAACAGGTGACCCTTTGCTTCGAAGTCCGGTTGTAAATCCACTGAGCCACAGGAGCCAGGGCTGATACTTTTAATGTACTGCTGAATGTAGTTTGTAATATGCTTTTTTAGAATTACTTTTAGCATCTATGTTTATTAGCAATATTAGCCTGCAGTTTTCTTTCTTTTTTGTGTCTTTATCTGGTTTTGGAATTAGGATGATGTTGGCTTCATGAAAAGAGTTTCAGATTCTTCTATCTTCTATTTTTTAGAATAGTCTTTGAAGGAGAGAGGTTAGCTCTTCTTTAAATGTTTTGTAAAATTCTGCCCTGGCTGCTGTGGCTCAGTGGATTGAGCATGGGCCTGTGAAGCAAAGGGTCACCAGTTCGGTTCCCGGTCAGGGCACATGCCTGTGTTGCAGGCCAGGTCCCCAGTAGGGGACACATGAAAGGCAACCACGCATTGATGTTTCTCTCTCATTCTTTCTCCTTCCCTTTCCCTCTCTCTAAAAGTAAATAAATAAAATATTAAAATATATTTTGTAAAATTCTCCCGTGACACCTTCCAGTCGAGGGCTTTACTGCACTGGGTGTTTTTTGATTACTCCTTGAATTTCACAAGTAGTTATTGATCTCTTCAGGGTTTCTTATTCTTCTTCATTCAGTTTTGGAAGATTATATTTTTCTAGAAATTTGTCCATTTCACCTAGGTTTTCAAATTTCTTTATATAGTTGTTCATAGTAGTTTCTTACAATCTTTTGTGTTTCTGTGGAATCAGTTGGAACCTCTTCTCTTTCCTTTCTGATTGCGTTTACTTGGGTCCTCTGTTTTTTTTCTTGATGAGACTGCTTAAAGGCTTGTCAATTTTGTTTATTTTTTCAAAGAACCAGCTCGGGTTTATTGATCCTTAGTATTGTTCTTTTAGTCTCTATATGTTTTAATTCGGCTCTAATCTTGGTTATTTCCTTCCTGCTCCTTGCTCTGCATTTTTTGTTGTCCCTCCAGTTCTCTTACATGTAGTGTTAGATTGTTTATTTAAAATGTTTATAGCTTTTTTAGGTGGGCCTGTATAGCTATGAACTTCCCTCTCAGGACTGTGTTTGCTGTGTCCCGTAAGTTTTGGTGTGTTATGAGTTCATTTTCATTTGTTTCCAGGAACTTTTTGATCTCTTCCTTGATCTCATTCTTGACCCATTTATTGTTTAGTAGCATGCTATTCAATCTCTCTGAATTTAAGTGCTTTTGAGTTTTTTTCCCATGATGTTGGTGTTTATTTTCAGTCCCTTATGGTTGGAGAAAATTCTTGATATGGTTTCAGTTTTCTTGAATTTGTTGAGGCTTGTTTTGTGTTCTATCATAGAGTCTATCTGTGATGTTCCATATGCATTTGAAGAGAATGTGCATTTTCCTTCTTTAGGATGGAAAATTATCTCTCTCTATATATATCACTTAAGTCCATTTCATCTAAGACATTATTCAATGCTGAAATATCTTTGTTGATACTTTGTTGGGAACCACCCTGCCTGGTTTCAGAAGCTGTAACCCCTGCATGGCTAAGGCTGAGAAAGCAACCTTTGGACAATAAGCCATTTAGGAGACAAGGCTTATCTCCTTAATAGGGACTCACTTTTTTCTGCTCCTTTTTATTCATCCATAACTGGCCCCCAATGCTTGATTGGTTAGCCAATGATGGGTAAGATTCCCCAAATAGGCAACAACCTAAGATAGGCATGATCACGTAGAGGCCCCAGGGAAGGCCTTGGGGGGTTATGGAGAAAGGGGTTGATGGACCCTCACCCCTCAGCTTTGACAAAGCCTAAGTCCTCATTCTGTCTGCAAGAATTCTCTTAATCTCTTATCTGCCTTACTTCCCCTGTCTGACTTGAGCCTGAAGCAATGACAGCTGGTGGTGCAACCCTGTGCTGGAAAGGGCGGGCTCCCCAGATGATCAGGCCTAAGAAAGAATATATAAAATCCTGTGAAACCTGTTTTGCTAAGAATGCTCTCAATTAAATGATAAAGGTCTGAGCAGGAAATGAGTTTGTTTCTCAGAGTTCTGTAGCCCTTTAGCTAACAGACCCTGTCTCAGAATAACCATTAGTAAGTAGTTCTTTGTATGTTATGTATTGTTTGCTCCTTACTGCCTGGTGATGATTAACAAGCTTTACCTGTATTCCCATGCAAAATGAACACAATAAAAGCTCATTGAGGAAAAGACTCTTGGCCCCTCTCCTTTGAGAGATTTGCCAACTTTCCTCCCCAAGCAGATCAGGTCTTGGTANGGATGGCACTGGGGGGGGGGGGGGGGGGGCTGTGAGTGGAGCCCTCTCCAATATTTTGTTTGGAAGATCTATCCTTTTTTGACAGTGGGGTGTTAAAATCCCCTACTATAATTGTGTTGGTGTCAATATCTTTCTTAAACCCCTCCAAGATTTTCCTTATGTATTTGGGTGCTCCTATGTTGGGTGCCTATATGCTTATAATATTTGTCTTCTTGATGAATTCTTCCCTTGAGTATTATGAACTGTCCTGTTGGGTCTCTTTTTATGGCCCTTCTTTTGAGGTATAGTTTTTGTGATATGAATACTGCTAGCCTATCTTTTTTTCTTTTTGCCTGTCCATTTGCTTGGAATATTTTTTCCAGCCTTTCACTTTCAGTCTGTGTAGGTCTTTTGTCCTGAGGTGGGTCTCTTGTAGTCAGTATATATCTGGGTCATGTTTTCTTATGCATTTGTTTACTCTTTGTCTTTTGATTAGAGCATTTAACCTATTAACATCTGAGGTTATTAATGACAAGTATTTTGTTCATTTCCCCCCTTTGTACCTGTGTTCCTCTCATTCTCACTCTTTTCATTCCTTTTCTTAGAGCAGTGCCTTTAGCATATTTTGTAGTTCTGGTTTGGTGGAGATTTATTCTTCCAGCCATCTTTTGTTTGGGAAACTCCATATTTACATATTCACTGTAATTGAGAGATTCACTGGTTAGAGTAGTCTTGGTTGCAGGTATTTATTTTTCATTTCTTGGAATATATCTTGCCATTCTCTCCTGGATTGGAGTGTTTCTGTTGAGAAATCAGTGGCTATCCTTATCAGAGTCTTTTTGTGTGTTACTTCTTGTTTCTTCTTTGCTGCTGTGAAGATTCCCTCTCTGTCTTTAAGACTTGGCATTTTAATTATGATATGTCTTGGAGTAGGCCTCTTTGGATTCATCTTCATTGGGAATCTGTGTGCTTCCTAAACTTGCATGATTTTTCCCCTCTCCAGATTCAGAAACTTTTCTGTCATTATTTTTTCAAATAAGGTTTCTATCACTTGTTTCTTTTCTTCTCCTTCTGGTATTCCTATGATTTGAATGTTGTTGCATTTCATGTTATCTTGGAGTTCCCTTAAGCTATCTTCATATTTTTTTAGTCTTCTTGGTGCATGTGTTCTACTTGGGTGTTTCTTTTCACTTTGTCTTTCAGTTCACTAATTTGGTGTTCTGCTTCATCCAGCCTGCTTGTAAATTTTTCTAGTGTGTTTTTTTATTTCATAAATTGTATTTTTCTTTTCTTCCTGGTTTTTATTTATAGTTTCTATTTCCTTTTTGATATTGTTGTAGTTCTCACTCAGGTCCTTGTAATTGTCTGTGAGTTCCTTGAGCATCCTTATAACTATTATTTGGAATTCTATATCTGGTTGTTGGCTTACCTGCATTTCATTTAGCTTTTTTAGTATGAAATCTTCCATTCCTTTTGATTGCAGGGTTTTTTTTTCTCCCCGTTTTAGGTGACTCTTTTTGTTTGTTTCTTCATTTCCTGATGTTCTCTTTTGCTAGCTGTCTTTGTAGGGTGAACTTCTATGGAAGGAATGACATGCGATTTAGTGTTGTGGTCTCTTTGATCTCCTTGTCTGGATGCTCTAGGTTTGCCCTTTCTTTTGTTTCTGTGGGCTCTCTTGTTGTACTTGTGTGTTTACCTGTCAGTGGTTCATTTTTTGGTGGGTTCTCTCTTCCATCAGGTATATTGGTGTTCCCCAGCTCCCAACTACTCTTGTATGTGATCAGTTGCAGAGGCGGGGGGAGAAAAATGGATTAAGACAGCAGGAGTATATTCTAGGGGATTTAAAGTACCAAAAGTATAGAAGAGATAGGATATCTTTTAGGTAAGTATAGCATTAACCAGGATATTTCACCCAACTGACCCCTTTTTATAAAAGGTGAAAAAGAGATAAGGCTCTTGTTAGAGGGGAGAAGGATTGAGAGCTGAATACAGAAAACAGAGTGCTTGTGTGAGGTCAAATGATGACATATGTGTAAAGGATAGAAAGTAGGCATAGTGTATGAGAGAATAGTTAACCAGAACAGTAATAAAATTCTGGGCTAAGAGCAGGGAGGGATGCTGTATAGTATTTACAATTATATGGAACAACAATTATTCACAATAATACTAGAACAAGAATAATGTGACAAGAAATAAATGATCTGAATTACAAGAATAGAAAGTACACTACCAAGAGTAGTGTGTTATTGGAATATGAGTGCGGTGAAGGAAGGAGAATTAAAATACAATATGAGAGAACAAGGAAAACCAGTCAAACAATGTAGGTAAAGAAAAATATAAAACAAAGAAAGCTAAACAGAAAGAAGAGAAATAAAAATACTAATAAAATACAAGATGTAAAAATAATGAAAAATAATAATAGAAATAAACAACAACATGAAATTCTCTAGAATAGCGACATGAAATTTGTCTCAGTTTTTCAGTTGTTGGGATTAGCCTTGTGATCCTTCTTTGGGTCTGTCTCTGGACCTTTCACAACTGCAGGTCTTATTATCTCACTTGAGAAAAAGAAAAAAGCCTCCTGCTGACTTTCAACCCGCCAGGCAAGTTCTGCTGATCTTCCTAGATGCTGTAGGCTGAAGGGAGCTGGGCTTCACTTTTCTCCCTTCCTATTGCTTTGTGAGGGTGAGGGCCAGGGTTGGGCCACACTAACCACAGTTGCCCAGCCTCCAACCCAGGTATTCTCAGCCCCCCACTACTCATCTGTGTCAGACCTGTATCTTTAATCCACCAGTTGTGCCACCTGTGAGGTGCACTAATCAGGGGCAACTCACACACCATCTTCTTGCTCTTTGCTGGCTTAGGTGCTACTTACTCTCAAAGTCTCTTCAAGGTAGTTCAGTTCCCCCACTGAATTTAGTCTTTCTGGGGACTGCTAACTCCCTGAACCCTGCTGCTTTTCTCTGAACAGTCAGTGTGCAGCACCACCTCCTTCCTCTTCACGAGCCTGTCGAAGCAAGAGCCAGCCATGGTGCGAGAGTTCCTTAAACCATGACTGAGAGCCTCTTTCTTTCTTTCTTTCTTTCTTTCTTTCTTTCTTTCTTTCTTTCTTTCTTTCTTTCTTTCTTTCTTCTTTCTTCTTTCTTTCTTTCTTTTTTGGAGTAAAAACCTCTTCTTCAAGCCTGCATTTGTTAATAGGTGCCTGGGTTGTTCACAGCCCAACTTTCTAATCAGACCGGAGACTCTCTGGGTCAGGGTCTGTCATGGCCCAACTCTTCTCCCTTCCCTAGGTGTCACCTAAGTCCCCAATTTATCTGCTAATGATCTACTACATCCACAGTACCAGCTGGTGGACACAACTTCTGTGCATTTTCAACTTCATCTTTATTCCCCGCAGTAACTTCAAGCATCCAGGTCTATCCTATTGTCATTCTGTCCTCCCTGTTTGTTAGTGGAGGGAGCTGATGATTTGGCTCTTTTCCTAGGATCCAGGACAGGGACCACAGCAGCCTCTGTCCCTGCAAAGATCCCAGGGACCTTACTGTCCTGATGCAATCTCCTTACTGTCTGTTTTTCAATGTCCTCTACAATTTGGTCTCAAAAACTTCATATAAGCTGGGATTCCATGGGCTATTCACTCTGTCCCTCAGAAGATCAGCTAGGTGTTCCACCTGTGTGCAGGGGGAAGTGGTCTCCATTCCCACCTACCTTGCTACCATCTTCTGACACTTCCTTCTTGAAACATTTTTATGTTTTTGACAAACTTCCAAAACATCAATTCTATGTGAATTTTTATTTTTCCCCTTCAAACTCATTTTGGGATTTTCTAGAGGGTGCCTTGCTCATTTGAAAGAATTTAAGAATTTATTCACTCTCTTTGTAAAAAGAGAGATGATATACTAATTAGGCTTAAACTTTACATTAATTACATGGGAAGCATTGTCAAATAAGAAGTGATGCTAAATCTTCTTTAAATTGTATTTGTATGGTTATATGCTATTCATAAGTTTTCCAGAAACTATATAAAATTTCTAAACACCAGATATTAGTCACAATCAGTTATCACCTTAAAATGTTGCGTGTCACAAAAATTGCTAAATTTCCTTGTCAATTGCATGATAATTCGAATGAGATTTTCAACTATGGCAATTTAAGGTCTTTTTGTTATTTACAAATGTTTTATTCTGAATCTTTTGAACACACGGTCTTGCAAAAGTACTTTTTCTTCAGAAAGACTCATGAAAAAGACTCTAACAAGTACTGACAACTTTCATATCATATCACTGAAATGGATGAAAATTTACAGAATGTATACTTTTCATTCATGTAATTGCATCAGCCACTCAAAAAAAAATCACTAGAGGCATTTGAATTGTAAACTAGGAAAATCTGTAAGGTGGTCACTGCTTGCCCTTACTCCATCTGGAGATGACTCTAGCCCAACATCTAGAAATCTTTTCAGTTGGCCACTTACAGCACCCAGACTGGGTTTATAGTCTGCTCTAATCACTAAGTACTGTTTTTCTTTTGTTTCTATAGAAATATCGTAATACGTAATACAATCACTTGCACTGTATAGTTCTAACTTTGGAAGCCCATCTGCATTTAATGTCTCCTGAAATGAGGCACAACTCATTAACTGAACTTCAGGATGAAGAGAATGGCTCAATGATATGTGAGACAATCTACCAATTCAACAGGTTCAAACAATTTCACAATCTTAGTCAAATATTTGAACAGCTTTTCAGGGCCTGCAAGGTCAGAGACCAATTTTCATGGCTGGACTCTCCAAGTTTGAGACAGTGGGTATGCACTGAATTTTACACTACTGTCTGCATAATTATTAAAGAATTTTCTAATGTAACCCTATTTAGATGTATAATTTCTTGGTTATAGTGTGCCATACTCTTGACTTTCAACATATCTTCTATTCAGGCCATTAAAGTCTTTACACAATTCTGATATCTAGGTATCACAGCGTGAATAGTATGTAAGCCCTGACAGTAGTTTCTCTCTCTCTCTCTCTCTCTCTCTCTCTCTCTCTCTATATATATATATATATATATATATATATATGTGTGTCTAANGTGTGTGTGTGTCTGTGTGTGTCTAACTTTCTCTCTATATAATTATATATATATATAATTTTATTATATATATGTACATATAATTATATATACATATAATTTTGATTGTTGTTCAAATACAGTTTTCTGGCTTTTACTCCCATCCCAGCCCACCCCCACCCAGATCTCCCCACCTCCCTCCCATTCCCACCCAACCCCCTTGTTTTTGTTCATGTGCCCTTTATACTTGTTTCTGCAAACCCTTCCCCTTTTCCCCTGACATTCCCTTCCTTCTCTCCTCTGGTCATAGTCAGCCTGTTCCCAGTTTCAGTGTCTTTGGCTATATTTTGCTTGTTTGTTTGTTTTGTTGATTAGATTCCTGTTAAGGGTGAGATCATATGGTATTTGTCTTTCACAGCCTGGCTTATTTCACTTATCATAATGCTTTCCAGTTCCATCCATGGTGTGGCAAAGGGTAGGAGCTCCTTCTTTCTTTCTGCTGCATAGAATTACATTATGTAAAGGTACCATAGTTTTTTGATCCATTCATTTACTGTTGGGTATCTAGGTTACTTCCAACACTTAGCTATTGATTTTTCTTTTTTGTAATACAATATCTTGACAAGTTTTGATTGTCGAGGCATCTACCTCAAAGATGGCTATCTTAAACAAACACATTGCCAATCACATAATGAAATAAAAGGCCAAACTGCTTTACCCCCTAGTTCCTTTGTTTCAGAAACCTTTTTTAAAAAATTCTTATGATTTTATTATTGTTGGCATATGCCTGTTTTTTATTGTTGTTTAATTATAGTTGTCCTCATTTATCCCCCATTACTCTCCCCCATCCTACCCACTATCACCTCTCACACTCAATCAGCCCCCACACTAATGTCTTTCTCCATGGATTCTTTATACATACATGTTCCTTGATAACCCTTCCCCTTCTTTGCCCCGGTTACTCCCTTTCCTCATCCCCTCTGGTAACTAACAGTTCTTTCTTTCTCTGGTTCTATTTTGCTCACTTATTTGTTGTTTAGATTCCACTTACGGGTAAGATCATATGGTGTTTGTCTTTCAATGCCTGGCTTAGTTCACTTAACACAATGTTCTCCAATTCCATCCCTGCTATTGCAGAAGGTGGGGGCTCCTTCTTTCTTTCTACTACATAACATTTCATTGTGTAAATGTACCACAGTTTTTTGATCCACTCCTATACTGATGAGCATTTAGGCTGTTTCTAGTACTTGACTATTGTAAATTGCATTTCTATGAACATTGGGGTGCACAGACATTTTTGAATTGGTATTTCAGGACTCTTAGGTTATAATCCCAGCAGTGGAATTGCTGGGTCAAAGGGCAGTTCCTTTTTTTTTTTTTTAGGAAATTCCATACAGTTTCCACAGTGGCTGCATCAGTCTACAATCTCACCAACAGCTGACTAGGGTTCCCATTTCTCCACAACCTCACCAGCACTTGTTTGTTGATTTGTTTCTGATGGCCATTGTGACCAGTGTGAAGTGATATCTCATTGTGGTTTTAATTAGCAACTCTCTGATGGCTACTGGTGCTGAGCACCTTTTCATATGTCTCTGAGTCCTCTGGATGTCCTCCTTGGAGAAGTCTCTGCTCAAGTCCTTTGCCCACTTTTTAGTTGGGTTGTCTTCTTGGAGTGGAGTTGTGTGAGTTCTTAATGTATTTTGGAGATCAAATCTTTGTCCGAGGTATCATTGGCAAATATATTTTCCCATATGTTTGGATCCCTTTTTATTTTACCACTGTTTTCTTTAGCTGTGCAGAAGCTTTTTAGTTTGATATAACCCCATTTGTTTATCCTTTCCTTTATATCTCTTGCCCTAGGGGATATATCAGGGATAATATTGCTGCATGGAATGTCTGAAGTTTTCCTCTCTATGTTATCCTCTAGGACTTTTAAGGTGTCATGACTGATATTTAAGTCTTTTATCCATCTTTAGTTTATTTTTGTGTATCATGTAAGTTGATGGTAGTTTCATTTTTTTTTAAATGTAGCTGTCCAGATATCCCAACACCATTTCTTGAAGAGGCTATTTTTATTCCATTTTTATGCTCCTGCTATTTCAGAAATCTCTGGTTTATTTAGATAAACTGATCATTTGGCTACTTAAAAAATTTATTCTTACACCTTAATTTCTGTTCTTATGTTTTAAATTCACCAATAAAAAGTGAACCCTCACCCTGCGTGGTGTGGCTTAGTGGATTGAGTGTTGGCCTGTGAACTGAGAGGTCACAGGTTTGATACCAAGTCAGAGCTCAGGCATGGTTTGTTGGCTTGGTCCCCAGTTAGGGGCATACGAGAGACAACTGATTGATGTTGTTTCTTTCCCTGTCTTTTTCTCTCCCTTCCCCTCTCTATAAAGATAATTTTTTTAAATCTTAAAAAAAAGTCAACTCTCAAATCTCTAGGCCCCTACCCTTGACCTCAAACAAGGGTAACATTCTCTCTCTCTCTCTCTCTGTGACCTTGCTGTGTGGCTCCAGGCATGCCATACCCTCTAGCAACTGCAAACGATAAAACTTGTCTCTCTCAAAATTTTAATGATGGTTACTATTGAGGGCATTTTTCAATCATAAGAACTACAAGGGATAGTCCATCCACAACATGGGTTCCAAAAGAGAAATGTGAATCCATGTGACTATCCCCAAGCATTTCTAGCAGGTTGCATACCACTAAAGGGGCATTTGCTAATGTCACTGTAACCCTTGCTGTAATTATTAAAAGAATTTATCTTTTCAGTGATATCACTGCAAAACTAAAGGCCAGAAATGCTAATGAAAGGGACTGTGTTTGGAAACCTCTGTCTTAAAATCAGATTTCTTTGAAATTAAGGATAAATGCAAATGTTTTAAAGATATTTTTCAGATTAGCTTTCAAAACCGAGGAAGAATAAAGAAAAAAATCAATTGTTATGGTTAAACTTTATGTCAACCTTATTGGGCTGGTGCCCAATTGTTTAGTCAAACACTAGTCTACATATTTCTATGAAGATATTTTGTAGATATGATTAACATCTGCAATCACCTGACTTTAAGTAAAATAGATTGCTCTTGATAATTTTGAGTAAGTCTCAAATGGTGTAAGGACTTAAGAGTAAAAATGAGATTTTTCAGGAAAGTAATTTCTACCTTAAGGTTGTAACACAAATCTTGCCTCACTTTCCAGCTTGCTAACCAATCTGATGAATTCTGGTCTTGCTAGCCCTTACTAGCAATTACATGAGTCAATTTCTTAAAATATATCTATTATTCTATGTACATATATCTGATTGACTCTGTTTCTCTGGAAAACTCTCACTCATATACTGGTTCACTCAGCTAATGGATGAGATAAACTTTCATAGAAATTTAAGTAACTGGACCAATGATACTTATGTGAAGTACAAAGTAAACCTGAAGACCAGGATAGGGAGAAAGAGAACAATGTTAATTCAATTCTTTTTGAGGGGAAAACTAAAAAGTTGTATTAGAAAGTGACTTGGGCTAATAGCATCTCCCTGTGAAGAGAAGAGAGGTCTCACGACAGGCTGGAATAGTATCTTTGGTGGTGAGGTAACTACCACCAAAGGTAACTACCAGCAAGAAACTACTGTGGGGGGTGCTGTGCAGAGTACCCAGAGTAAGAATGGCAGAAGGATTGACCATAAGACTCTTAGAAT
The DNA here is from genome assembly GCF_014824575.4 of Sturnira hondurensis. Taxonomy (NCBI): domain Eukaryota; kingdom Metazoa; phylum Chordata; class Mammalia; order Chiroptera; family Phyllostomidae; genus Sturnira; species Sturnira hondurensis. Next base: position 1,073,577 of record NW_028074169.1, on the reverse strand, counting down.
CAACTGAGTGTGACTTTAGCAGTCTGGGTAGGGTGATCCTAATGCATAGACAGGGCTGAGGTCCACAGCCTTAGCAATTAGGTCAGATTTCTCAATTAATTTCAGCAACCTAAACTTATCAAAGTTCTATTGTGGGATTTCCAGGTGATGCAGCCATTTTACATTAACAAACAGGGTTTTTTTTTCAGCTCCAAAGAAATGTGCTTTAAGAAAAAATATTAAAAATACAAAGAGAAAAATAAATTAAAAAAACAAGAAATGTGCATGAGAAACTCAAGGAATTTAAGGATGGGTACAACAGAAGTAAGACATACTAGACATTTACCAAAGGCTTGGGGTGTGAACATTTTGAAATGTCTTCTATTATTTTCTATCAAAATGTTTTCTTAGATGGAGTTATCAATCTTAGGAAGAAATAATGAACAAAGACTTTGCTTCAATAGGAGGCAATTTGGGCAGACTAGAGTTATTGATTTATATCTTCCCATGAGATACCATTAGGAAAAAATGTAGTGGACTATGTAAGAACAGAAAATGAGTGGTTCTTGAAAGCAAGGGGAAGCAAAAGAAAGGAAGGAGAGACACTCAATGTGGCAAATAATACATGCCATATCATATTTAGGAAAAGTTAGGATCCAACCTAAGAGGCAGGTGAAGTAAACAACTTACCTGAACCTTACTGAGAGGCAAGGAGAAGAGTGAAAAATTCAGATTTAATTGTGACTGGCCTACTATTGCTAAAATGAAAGCAGTGGTTTTCAAATTTTAGCCCATATCAGTCATATTACTATGTAATAAATTATTACAAAACTTAGCATTTAAACCAATAAAAATTTAATAACTCACATTTTCTTTTGATCAGAAATCCAAGCACAGTTTAATTGGACTCCTCTAGCTCAAAGTGTCTGTAAAATTACATTTAAACTGTTGTCCAAATCTGCCATCTCAGTGAAGTCTTGACTGGAGTCAGTGGTGGGAAAACTGCTCCCAAGCTCCCTAATATGGTTTCTGCAAGTCCTGCTTCTTGTCATAGGACTCTCTGTATAAACTGCCTGAGTGACATTATGTCACAGCAGCCAGTGATCTAAGGACCAGAAAGCCAGGGAGTGACCAAGGTAGAAGCCACAGTCTTCGTAGACTTTATACTCCCGTTTTTAGCAGCGACATCTTATCCCTTCTACTATAATATTATCATTATAAGCTAGTCATAGTCCAGACCATACTGAGAGGGGGGGATTACATCAGGGCATAAATACTAGGAGACAGAGGTCATGGGGGACATTCAGGAGGCTGCCTACCACAATTTATAATATTAACATGCAGATTATTGGGCCTTACCCCAGAGTTTCTGATTTAGCCTGGCTGGTGTAGGGCCTGAGAATTTATATATTCTAACAAATTATTGGCTGCTATTGTTGCTTCTGCTTACCCAAGAACCACACTTTGGGAATTGTTGCTTTAAAAACATTATACATAATCACATTGAGAAACAGGATATGACACAATGATCAAGAAGACGTTAATAGCTGTTCCTGGTAAAGAAAAGAATCAGTAGTTAGATCATATGGTATTTGTCTTTCACCGCCTGGCTTATTTCACTCAGCATAATGCTTTCCAGTTCCATCCATGCTGTCGCAAAGGGTATGAGCTCCTTCTTTCTTTCTGCTGCCTAGAATTCCATTGTGTAAATGTACCATAGTTTTTGGATTCATTTATTCACTGATGGGCACCTAGGTTGCTTCCAACTCTTGGCTAGTGTAAATTGTGCTGCTATGAACATTGGAGTGCATATGTTCTTTTGGATTGGTGTTTCAGGGTTCTTAGGATATACTCCTAACAGTGAAATTGCTGGGTCAAAAGGCATATTCATTTTTAGTTTTCTTAGAAAATTCCATATTGTTTTCCATAGTGGTTGCACCAGTCTGCAATCCCACCAACAGTGAATTGAACTACGGTCCCCATTTCTCCACAACCTCTCCAACACTTGTTGTTTGTTGCTTTGTTTATGATGGCCATTCTGATGACCTTTAGCAGGAACCTAAACAACAAAACAAACAAGCAAGCAAAATATAGCCAAAGACACTGAAATACAGAACAGGCTGAAAGGGACCAGGGGAGAGGGGAGAGAATTTCAGGGGAAAAGGGGAAGGATTCACAGAAAGAAGTATAAAGAACACATGGACAAAAACTAAGGCAGGGGGGAATGGGAGGGAGGTGGGGAGCACTGGGGGGTGGGCTGGGATGGAAGTAAAAGACAGAAAACTGTAGTTGAACAATAATTAAATAAAAAAAGAAATAGAAAAAAAAAGAATAAGTAGTTAATGTGTATCCCTAAACTGAACTCATAGGAGTCTAAATGTGGAAAGAAAAGGACAACATAAAATTTACCTTCCACTCTTGAGTAGAAAACCTGACTTTGGTAAGAACTCTTTCATTTGTTGCACAAGTGGATGAAGAAAGGGCCACATACTAAACCTAGTAAATTCCAGGGAGGCCTTAATGGTTCAAAGTAACCACATAAGATGTCTAAACATTAAAATTACTGAGTAAAAGTGGATCATGGAAGGCAGTCACATCCAAGGCCTGCAGCTTTCTTGACAAAGTAAAACTTGACCTTAAGTGAGCCTTTTTAAAAAAATCTAAGATAATATACTTTGAAATGTTATAGTGGTCTCCCTTCCCAGACCCCTCAGGGCAAAAATGCTGCACGGGAGCACGGCACCACAGAATTCCTCATTGTTATCTTATTCCCTCACATGTGTGTTGTAAATGTTAATTATTAAGTACCCTGTACCCATCAATGTAAAAGAAGTATATGTCTCTCCATTTTATTTTTTATCTAATCCAGAGACTTCCCTTGCTTTGCTTTCTCCCACCCTCTTAATCTACAACCAATGCATCTCATGTTTCTGTAACCCTCCTCACATCTCCTCCTTTGATTTTTTTTTCCTTTGAATCTAATTAATGTATAAAATCAACTGTAAAACTGCCATTCTCTAGAGCATTTTCTCAATCCATTGAGATTTTGCTTCCCAGCAATTCTCATCAATTAGGCTCACATAAACTCAGAAAGATTCTCTACAGGTTTGGATTTTTCTTGTATTAACACTGGCTTCTGCCAGATTCCCAGGATTTCATCTGTAGGCTCCAGAACAAATGGGATATAAAATAGAGAGTTTAGCCCTGGTACCTAATGACATTTGGCAAAGTTTTCCAGTAAGTTTTTGGACAAAAAAAAAGAGATTTTATGGAAAGTAGCCTCATAGGGTAATCTGATTATAAATTCTTAAAAAAGCAAGTTCTGGTGAGTAGTGACACCCCAGACACATAACTTCTTTAGTAAAAGGTTACTAAAGAAGTAAAGGTTACTATCTTTGCCTTAAGCAAACCTGTTCATTGTTTTTGTGCATCTAGATTAACGCATCTTTGAAAACCTCTTCTTTAGACCACTCAGAAGCATTACTACCTTTAAAAGAGCACATAATCCCAAGATATATATTATAATTTAACCCCTGCATTGATTCCTCACATTTGTATGTAGTGTTATTATATTCCCTGTTTAATTCCAAATGCAAAAAATGAAACTTCAAATTGCTGTTCTGGGAAGCATTTGTTGAGGTCTGTTAAGATCTTGCTTTCAGGTATGTCTTCTTTTTGGCTCAAATAACTTTTTATTTAAAAAAATCTTTATAAGTTTGGACATTTTTTAAATAAAGATTTTATTTATTTATTTTTAGACAGAGGGTAAGTGAGGGAGACAGGGAGAGAAACATCGGCGTGTAGTTGTGCCTTATGCACCCCGTACTGGGGACCTGGCCTGCAACCCAGGCATGTGCCCTGACTGGGAATTGAACTCGGGACCCTTTGGTTTGCAGACCACACTCAATTCACTGAGCTATACCAGCCAGAGTAAGTTTGGACACTTTTACATTGACATTTACTTGGTGAAGTCAGCAGAATTCCAAAGAAACCCACCAAGAACCACCCTGTGGACCATATCCTCGTGCTAGGTACCAGCAGGGGCCTGTTATGCTTCACATCAAATGAACTTGGGTGTGTTTATATCAGAATCCTGGTCTTCCATGTTTTAAGGGGGTTATGACTTTTAACTTAAGCTGGTCTTACAATATCCTCAAGGTGGTTAAGGGTTGACATAACCCAGGGAAAGAAAAGAATGGGTTGCTGCTTTTATTTATGTTTATTTTATAAAATATATTCAACTGATTATGCTATTACAGTTGTCCCATTTTTCTCTCCCCTTTATTCCCTTCTACCTTCCCTCTCACCAGCATTCCACCACCTTAGTTCATGTCCATGGGTCACACATGTAAGTTCTTTGGCTTCTCTATTTCCCATACTATTCTCAACCTGTCTATTTTGTACCTACCTTTTATGCTTCTTATTCCCTGTACCTTTTCGCCTATTCTCCCCCTCCCCTTCTTTGCTGATAATCCTCTACATAATATCTAGTTCTATGAATTGATTCCTGTTCTGGTTGTTAGCTTAGTTTGTTTTTGTTTTTATTAGATTCAGTTGTTGATAGCTGTCTGTTATTTTACTGTTTGTATTTTTGATTGTCTTCTTTTTCTTAGATAAGTCCCTTTAACATTTTATATAATTAGGGCTTTGTGATGATGAACTCCTTGCACTTGACATTATGTGGGAAGCACTTTATCTGCCTTCCATCCTAAATAATAATACCTTCTCTGGGTATACTAATCTTGGATATAGGTCCTTGACTTTCATGACTTTGAAAACTTCTTTCCAGCCTCTTATTGCCTGCAGGGTTTCTTTTGAGAAATAAGCTAATAGTCTTGCGGGAACTGCTTTGTAGGTAACTCTCTCCTTTCTTCTTGCTGCTTTTAAGATTCTCTCCTTATCTTTAATTTTGGGTAATGTAATGATGATGTGCCTTGATGTGTGCTTCTTTGGGTTCAACATTCTTGGGACTCTTGGACTTCTTGGAAGTCTATTTCCTTTACTAGATTAGGGAAGTCCTCCCTCATTATGTTTTCAATTTCTTGGTCTTCCTCTTCTCCTTCTGGCATCCCTATGATTCAGATTTTGGAATGTTTAAAGTTATCCAAGAGGTTTCTAAGCATCTCCTCATATTTTTAAATTCTTGTTTCTTCATTCTGTTTTGGTTGAATGTTCACTTCTTACTTCTGGTCCAAACCATTGATCTGAGTCTTCATTTCCTTCCCTTCACTGTTGGTTCCCTGTACATTTTCTTTTGTTTCACTTTTCATAACCTCCCCCTTTTCTTCTATTTTGCAACAATACTCAACCATTAATGTGAGCATCCTGATTACCAGTGTTTTGAACTCTGCATCTGCTAGGTTGGCTAGTTCTTCATCACTTAGTTGTGTTTTTTCTGAAGCTTTGATCTGTTCTTTCATCTGGGCCTTATTTATTTATTTGTCTCAGTGCACCAATTACATAGTAAGATGCAGAGCCTTAGTTATTTGCCAGGGCAGGGTAACCCAGGTTGTTGCATTGTGCAGCTGTATGTGGTGGAGGGGTCCAAAAGGGAACAATGTGGCTTGTTTGGCTTTCCACTGGCTTTCAGTCACTTCACACAAGCAAATTGGGCCCTTTGGTGGTGATTCTGGTCGGGGGAGAGCTTGTGATTGTTCTAGGTACCCTGTGGATTCCTCCAACTAATTCTCCTGTGAGGTTGATAGCTTGTCCTGCCACCTTAACCCCCACAGGTTTCAAGGTTTTATTTCCTTGCACTGCAATCCTGAGTTGCCTGGTCTGTCTGGCTCCCCAGTTGTTCCAGTTTATCTGCACACAAATATGGGATCATGTGCTCCACCAGCTGCCACCTTGCTGGGCTTCCTTTCTACCCCAGCTGCCCATGTCCACCTCTCCTATGAATGTTTCTTCTTAAATGCACTTTTTGAGGCTACTTATTTATTGATTTATATATTTTTAGAGAGGGGGGAGGGAGGGAGAAAAACATCAATGTGCAACTGCCTCTGAAGTGCCCCCACTGGGGACTGGGCCCACAACCCAGGATGTGTCCTGACTGGAAATCGAACCTGAGACCCTTTTGTTTGCAGCCAATGTTCAATCCACTGAGTTACACCAGCCAGGGCATTATCTTTAACTCCTTGGCTCTTGGACTTCCATATGGTTTGATTTTTCTGGCAGTTCTAATTGTTTTTTGTTTTTAGATTTGTTGTACTTCTTTGGTTTGTGTGGAGGCAAAGTATATTTACCTACACCTCCATCTTGGCTGGAAGTCCTGGGATGCTGCTTTTAATTTTGGCTTTTTGTTGGATTGCTTGCTGAGAGTCTAAACAAAATCTTTGCTGGTTAAATGAAAGACTAAGTTCTTCTTCAGTTCTGAAAGGAAAAGGACACTTGCTTCCCCAACCCAAATAGCCAATGGGGTGACTGTATTTGTTAGTTTCCCAAATATGGATTGGTGGACATAGCCTTTGTGAGGCACCCAATGTGGTAGTGCAATCTGTCCTGGAGAAGTCTGAGGGAGCCCCAGGGAGAGTTTTTTGTTGCTTGTGAAGGGAAGAGCACAGTAGAATAGTTTCATCTTAAGACAGGGTCCCATGCCATAAAAGCATAGTGGTTTGGGCAATATCACATAAGCTCTTGCTGGCCCTCGTTCCAATATTCTTAGGTGATTAAGAATCTTTACGTGGTTGCCTCAGAAAAATTATCTCTGGGGCATAAAGCAAACCTATAGAGATATTCACTGCATTTGGCTTGTCAGATGTCCATGTAAAAGCTATTTTTTTCCCTAGAAGTTTGTTCAGACTTTATAGATCTCAAGATGACTATAGGAAGTCAGGTGTCTGAGTTCCACAAGTCCTATGACAATTGGCCTCCTGTTAATGCTAAGCTAGCCGAGATAAAGATCTTCTGATATTCCTGAACTAATCTTTTGTACACACAATTAGAAAAGGGGGTTGTATTTTAATTGGTCTCTCAAACCTTCAAAAAGTTTTAGGTAAATGGATCAACCTATGATGTTTAGGTGCCAATCAATTCTTTGAGGTATTAAAAATGTCCTCATCATCATCCCGACGTGCCAAAGTTGCAGGTTTGATTCACAGTCAAGACACATGCAAGAATTATTAACCAATGAATGTATAAGTAAGTGGAGCAAATTCATGTTTCTTTTCCTCTTCCTTTCTCCCCTCTTCTTCAAAAATATTATATATTAAAAAAATAAAAATGACTGTTCTTATTTCAAAAGGAAGAAGGTTATTTAGAACTTGACTTGTCAAGAATGGATACAAAAATGCAAATGCTTCCAAAACAAAATTTTGATCCAGCTGGTCTTTGTGTCTGCTGTGTACGTCTACATATGCATGTTGCAAATGTGAAATAATTTTCTATCTCAAGATGCCTTATTATTAAAACTAATAATTGTTTTAAATTATTAGTTTAAATTATTAAAACTAAAAATTGTTTTAAATTCTTATTAAAACTAATAATTTAATAATAATTCCTTTATTATTAAAACTAATTTATAAGCAAGTACTTATAAGGATTCAGTATTCTAAAATTCTTCAGAAGTATAGAAACTAACTCAAATGCTTTACAACTTCACATAGTCTATGATTAATACTTTGTAAATAAAAGCTAGTTTGTTGTTTCACGTAGAACTATTTTTTGAGTTATTGATATTACATATATTTTAACCAGCTTTACAAAAATAGTCCAAGTTAATAACTGATTTTGATGTCTATGAAAAATGTTTCTAGAGTTTATAAAATGTCTAAGCTAAAAGTGCTAATTTCTTACATTGTTAGTTTTTATTAGAAAGTGAGGTTTTAAGGGTTAAAATTTCAATATATGTAAGAATAAATTTTCAGTGTTTCAGAGCCCCTTGGAAAACCTTAAAGGATTTGTTCTTTATATTAAGTTGAATGGGAAGCATTGTAAAATAAATGATAAAAGAAAACCTTCTAGGTTATATTGTTTGGGTAAACAATGGCTGTAAATTAAATAAGTTGGGGCTATGAAAAACCTAAGATGGACATGTTTCCTCATTTTTGCAGTTTTTTATTCCTTCATGCTATATAGTACATTTAAGCTGGATCTAAAAATAACTGATTGGCCCTGGCTGGTGTAGCTCAGTAGATTGAGTGCAGGCCTGCAAACCAAAGGGTCACTGGTTCAATTCCCAGTCAGAGCACATGCCTGGCTTGCTAGCCATGTCCCTGGTGGGTATGGGAGGGAGGTGTGCACAGGAGGCAAACAAACACACATTGATGTTTCTTTCCCTCTCCTTCTTCCTCCCTTCCCCTTTCTCTAAATATAAATAAAAATTTTTAAACAGAAGTAAATAAATAAAAATAACTGATTGATGAGGAATTATGACCTGACATTACTGAAAGGGGATATCTTCAAGAAAATACCAAATAATTCCTTTCACAGCAAGCTCCCAGAAAACAGGCTTTAAAGATCATTGACTGCCACCTGAAGATTTTTTTTATTGGAAAGAACATCAAATAAAAGACAGTATCCAATCTCATTAAGAGGGACCTTATCAGGTATCTAACTGAGAATGAACATCTACTTTTGTGTCTGACACTCTTCTCAATGACAACATGCATCAAAAATCCCTCATGGATGAGAAACCACCATCAGACGTAGATGTCTATGCCAAAATATTGACAATGCTTGTATACCTACAAACTGATGTTTAACCCAGATTGTTTAAACCAATTGTTTGTCTTTACCTGTCTGCTAATGATATTAATTATAATAAGTTATACTTGTTCTGTGGGTTTTTCTATATAGTCCAACTGTTTGAGTACTGAATATATATATATATATATATATATATATATATATATATATATATAATAACTGTTAATACTACACTGACTGGTATGTCTCAGTCGGTTGTGCATCATCCCACAAAGAGAAAGGTCACTATTTGATTACCAGTCAGGGTACATGTCTAAAATGGGTTCAGTTCCTCGTGGGAGAGCATATGAGAGGCAACTGATTGTTGCCTCTCTCTTACATTGATGTTTCTCTCCTTTTCTTTCTCCTTAACTTCCCCTATCTCTAAAATACAGAAATAAAATCTTTAGAAATAACAGTTAATACTCTTTCATAACCTATCTAAATATTTTAGATGCAAAATACAGGAAAATTAGACAGACAGAAAAACTTATATCATGACAGTTCACAGGATAGAAATGAAGGCCATAAGACATGACTGCTTTCCTCTTTTGGGAAAATCTGGCCTCAACTCACGTCCTAGGATTTTGGTATTGCCCCATTCCCAATAGTCCACCATTTCAATAAGACAACACTAATACCAAGACTTCTAGGAATAGGCCTTCTTAGTGTTGTGAGACCATACAATCTGACCAAAATTTGGCCACCAATTCATCCTTTGGTTTGATTTATGACCAAAATGGGGGATTTTACATGGAGAAAAAGGGTTCTATGGAAAGTAACCCCACAGGGTAATCTGATTATAAATCACTAACTGGGCATAAATTACTGACTGGTCATGGTGGGTAGTCATGCCTCAATAATGTAACTTTTTTAGTAAAAAAAATTATCTTTGTCTTAAAGAAGCTTTGTCCATTGTACTTGTGCTTCTAGATTAACACAATTTTGAAATAAGAAAAACAACCCTCAAGAGAGCACATAACATTGTTATTCTGTAATCCAATTCTTGTCTTGCTTTCTCTCACATTTATGTAATCTTCCTTTCTTCTTATTTTCAATTGCAGAAAAGAAATTGAAAAACTGTAATTTCCCCAGAGCATTTGAAATCTTGCTTTCCAACAATGGCCATCAGTTTTGGATCAAATAGTCATAAAATTCTCTATAGGTTTGAACATTTTTATGTTGATGTTAGGTTTGAACATTTTTTAAAATTTTCATTTATTTATTTTTAAACAGAGGGAGGGAAGGAGAGAGGAAGAGAAATATTAATGTATGGTTGTCTCTCGTGTGTCCCCTGCTGGGAACTGGCCTGCAACACAGGCATGTGCCCTGACTGGGAATCAAACTGCAATCCTTTGCTTCACAGGCCTGTGCTGAAATCCACTGAGCTACACCAGCCAGGGCTGAACATTTCTTATAGCAACAATTTTAATTTTGGTTTACCCTTGTCTATTTTAGGGAATAACTCATAGCAGTTTATGGGGGAATCACATAGAGTCCTTTTGAGGTTAGGAGCAACCCACATGGAGGACTCCCCTTTGAGGTTAGTGTCTCAATTGATTGCAAATGAGACACTAATTTTTGGGCCAGTGTTTTGATAATGGATGCCTAGGAGGATGAAACAGGGGAGGTCCAAGTGTTGTTTTAGGTTTTTGGCTTTGGAGCTGTTGCACCTGTAAGACCACTAACTTGGTAAACTTTCATTTACAGTCTACTCTAGTCTCTTCAGAATAGAATGTCAATTTAGATAGAGGGTTAGTAGACTGAATATTCAGGTAAGGATGATAGAAAAAGTAGTATGTCAGTCTTACAGTCTTTTGTTTTAGGTAAATCCTGTGTCTTCAATGCTTCATTAGCTTTTGCAATTAGTCATTCAATGAAATTATTTTGGAATCTAAGACTTTTGGAGTTTTCTACATACAAATTAAAGCCGCTTCTTATTTGATTCAGAAACTCTTGCTTTCATGTGCATTCCATAAGTGAACAATATCATCTAACTATGGCAGGGTATACTGGAGCAGAAGTCCCTGGAAACAGGGGAACCGTACTCCCCTATAATTCCTTCAAAAAGGAAAGGTACTGACAGAGCAGAAGGCACGGTTTTTAACATACGTTTCACAACAAAGGCAAATAAAACATCCCATGCCTTCCTGAAGAGAAGATCTGTGGAAGAAAGATGATGCCTGGGGCAAACTGTAAACATGACTGTGAAAACATGCTCAAACTATAAACATGATTATAAGAACATGTGCCAGAAGAGTGACTTATGATACAGCTGGCACAAAAGCTCATATAGCACCTGCAGGAGCTGTGGGAGCTAGATGCCCCACCCAGGATGCACATTTGGGTTGTTTGTGCCACAAATACACGTGTGCTTGTACGTGGCTGGGGAAATTTTGTACTGACTAAAGATGGAAGCTGAAAGAGGGTCAAAGACACTGGGGAGGTAAAAAAAAGGCAGACACTGGTACACTATAGGAAAAGCTGGACACTCTAACTAGCTTACCACACACATGAAATTTTGTGAGGGCTTTTTAAAGAAAAGGTATGGAAAGGGTCTCTCTCTATCTCCCTTGGTATGGAAAAGTCACTCTTCCTTGGTGTGCAAGCTTTCTCTCTCCAGGATTTGGTATTTCGAAATTCTGGGCCTCTTGCCTTGCTCCCTTATGGGAGCAGAAGATGCTGGGCCCACTGGGGGTTTAGGCCCTTCATAGATGAGAGCCTACTCCTGGAGACAGGGTCCCACACTGGGATGGGCATGTCCTTGGACTGCAGCATCTGGGACACCATGATTCAGTGTAGCACAGCACATGGTTTTTGGACTGCTACATGGAGACTGTGAACAGTGCACCCCAGATTCTGAAAGAGAGAGCTGCTGTGAGAGGATGGTGACTCTGAAACACCCAGGGCACACACCAGAGAGGCTGGTCATGTGGATTAAATGTGATAAGTGGCTGAAACCCAGTTTGCACAGTTACATACTGGGACATTCTTCATAATGACCACTATAATCCTAGGTTGCCATAAAAGATTTAAAAAATTTGTAGATAACTATACTTTTTAGCACTATTGTTCTGAAAGGTGGAGTGTTCAATTATTTGAAAGTTGAGGGTTCCATTTCTTTAGCTTACATTTGAGTCTCTTAGAGCCAAATGAATATCTGAAAGGGATATGTCACTGAGTTGGGAGTTCTGTGATGTTTTACAGTGTACCTCATTTGCATTGTTCAAGCACAGTGTAGGAACTCAAATGATATAAATGAAGTGCTCTGTAGTCTCTTGACTTAGTTATCTTGTCCCCTGTAATTTGCCTTCATTCTCAGTTGCTTTGGATCTCCTGTCTTCTCATCTTCATACCCAGGAAGAGAGAGCCTGCTTTTCAAATAGTTCAAACAAAATCCCACCATTAAGCCTCAGGATGCCCCAGGCTTTGGTGATGTGCCATCTTTAAGCCAATCACTAAGACTTGGGGCAGGGGCGGCCAGGGGGATGGGGGGTTGCTGTCCAGACTGATTTAGCTAAGCTCACATTCTCCAAACCATGGTTCAAAAGGTGAAGTCAGCTTCCTTGCACACAGGTGGAATGAGAGGGAAGGAGAGGGAATTATCACATGAATTATTATCTTGCTGTTTTATCATAATAATGTGAGGCACTCTCTGGTTTGTAAGTCAACACACACCTCAGAGATCATTTGGTGGTGTTACCTCAAAATGGACAGTGTGATCAGTGAGAAACACACAGGGCCCAAGGGGTAACCATTCCTCTGCACCATTTATTTGCTGGTAGCCATTCAGGAAAGGCACGTATTTTCCTTAGCCTGTTCCTCAGGAGCCTGGATTTGGGTAAAAGAAAAATACATGTTGCTATTCATGATCAAAGTACTTCACAAAAAGGGTAGATCCTGTTTACTATGAAACACTTTATTTTCTGAGAACCTTGATGGGTGTGTGAAAGTTTAGAAAGAGGCGAGCTGCTCTGCCTCAAAGAGAGAATTGGGACCAGCTGAGGGATTCGCAGGGCAAGGACAATGTGGACAAATGGGAAATGCTAAGGAGAGAAGAACAAAGAAATGAGGTCAGTGATTCAGTGGGGTAAAGATCAATTGGAAACTACCTCTAGTAATGAGGTCAAGGGTATTTCAAGGACAGAGATGCAAAATGCTGGGGTTGAAGATATCAAGACTACTGCTCCACAGAAACCTGCAGAGCTATCTGAAATTTCCACAAAAGTTCAATGATTTAACCAGTGGTTTGGTTGAAGGATGTTTTCATGTTCTGTTTGGTTTTGTTTTATTTACTGGGACTCAAGGAGAAGGCTGTGTTATATATCTGCAGAGATCCCTGGCACGAAAAGCATGTCTAGATACTGATATGACTTTTGAGAGAGAACCCTGCACCTGCTGAAAATTGCAGATGTTTGAGAAGTAATTGGATCTTCAGAGGAAATCTAATTCAGTTATAGTTATGCAGTTCCTTTCAGAATTAGTTGGGTAGTATTTCAAAATTCCAGTGCCTAGGCCCCAGCCCAGACCAACTGAGTCAGAATTTCTTAGAGTGCAATCAGACATCACTCTTTTTAAAAACTTTCCTGGTGATTGCCCAGGCAGCCATGCTTGAGATTATTCATACACCTTATCTGGTCTCAGTGAGCTGGGGACCCAGTTGACATCTGAATAACCCCTAAGTGTATCTGACTCTGGGCTGCATAAACCCCAGATGATACTGAGGTGACACTATCAGTAAACCCAATGCCAAAGGTAAGATGGCAGAATAGCTGCTTTGAAGAGAATCTGATCCATGTTTGGGCTACCATTTGATGCACTGCTTTTCAGTTTTATGTGTTTTTGTTCACACAGTAGAATATAATGAACAGAAACAGGTGACTAGACAGTTGTCTTTCCATGACCAGCTCTCTACCTTGGCCATGTAGGCTTGAGACACGGTTGATGTTTGCCCCTCTCTGCTTCTTTTGATGAGGTTTGTGGCCTTGTCTAAAGCCACTCCTGACTTTCTGCAACTCATAGCAGTAAGGAGCCACAAAACACCAATCCTCTAAGGGCCTATTAATCATGAGACACCAAGACTGATAAAAGAAAACTAGATAAGGTCAATAATTTTTCTCTATCAGCAATGAGTGCTGAGACATAGAGTGGGAAATATTCCTGAGAGAAATATAAAATATCCAGCCATAAATTTCACAGGAAATATCAAAGATGCATAAAAAGTTACATTATATGACTGAAGAACATATTATGAGCACAAACACATGGCAGGAGATATTTTGAAATGAAAAGCTTGGATATTAAATGTCAATCTTTTTTTTGCTAAATGGAAATATACATTCAAAATTGTCCTAGTTTAAAACACAGTAATTCTTTTTGAACTTGAAAATTCTTTTTCATTTTGAAGAATAAATACAATATATTTAGAAATAAAATTTATCAAAGAATAAAGAGAATGGTCTTTACTTAATGGATATTAACACAGTATATTTAAAATGGAGTAGTTGGCACAGAAAAATAAACCCAGCTATATTCCGGCCTGAGATGCAGAAACTGACCTATGACACCATAGGAACTCACTGTGGCTAATAACATCATTTGAAAAAAATGAAGTACTCATGTAACAACATATAAAAATGTGTTAGCATTCTGACTGGAATAATATCTATTTATATAATAAACTGCGCTGTTCTAGGTGCTTTACAGATGTTAACAAGTGGAAGAGAAAGGGGCTTGTACTGTTTTTTTACTGATAATAAATGGGGTTCATGGAGAGTAGGGAGCTTGCCCAGGTCACACAATCAATGGAGATGTTATCCACGCCATCTGGATTCAACATCTTTACCTGTATGTATGAAGGCACACACACACACATACACACACACACACACACACACACACACACGTCACCTTAACACTTGGAGGTGTGGTACAAAAACCATTTTTTCTTGCTCATGGTTTTCTGGACCAGAAATTCATAGAGAGAAGCTGGGCAGTTCTTGGGTGGGGGCTCTCATGGGACTGCTGTGAGGTGACATTGGAGCTATATAGTTACCTGAGAACTCAGTTGGGCTGGACATCCATGGTAGCCCATTCAACTGGCTGACAGCTGATGCCAGCTTTGGCAGCTTCGCTGGAGCTTTTAAAAAGGTACAAGCAGGAGCCTCTCCAGCATGGTGGTCTTGAGAAGTGGGGCTAGTCACATGGATGCTGGCTTTACCTGGGGCAGGTATGCAAGAATGCTTGGCAGAAGCCCTGGGTCCTTCCTTGACCTCATCTTGAAAGTCACAGGGTCACTTCCTCCATAGTTTTTGGTTGAAGCAGTCACAAGCACAACCAGAGCCCAGAGGCAGTTCATAGACTCTACCTCTCAATGCAAAGAAAATATGAAACTGTATTTTAAACCACTACAGTATATAATAAGATCAATGAAAAAATATCTAAAACTTATTTACTGTTTACTCAGAGCCAGTCATTGTGCTAAGTCTATGAATGTGGATATTTTATATAAATTATACACTAATATTTACATTTAAAATAAACATCAAAGTGAAACCATGCAGTAAAAGTTGCAGGGCTGTGCTTCCCCATAAGATATGCTAGTCTTGGTGATGTCCAGGTTAGTGGGTCAGAGTACTCTGGGTTGCATTATCTAACCCAGAGCATCAGAGATGAGGCATCCACAGGCTAGCCCCCTACCTGGTGGGGAAACTGGGGTGGTACCAACTGGAACCCTATGATGTTGGCTGTAAAACAGGAGGCCTGGGTAGTGAAAAAGGGAAGGGAGAAGAGGCAGGGGGCTAAAGTATGGGAGGCACAGGTCACTCAGCCAGACCCTTCTCAGTACCCCCATCCCCTCACTGTACCTCATTCTTTCACCTCCACCTTCCAAGAGGAAGAGAGAATTAAATTGGAAGTGTCTCAAAATCATGGCTTTACGTGAAATCAGCATGTCATTGCAGTGCCTGGATGCTGCTTGCTTTTGTAAAATCAAGATTTTTCTCCAAGTCTGCAAAGACCCTATAGGAGGCTTTGGCCCAGGCCACCACTTCTCTCTAAAGTCTGATTTGCCATTCCCCTCTCGTCAACATAAACATGCCATCCCTAAGTCCAGGCACACCTCCCCTTCCCCAACAGGGCTCAGGCTCAAATCTCTCCAGCTCAAGGCTTGTTGGGGGTGTTTCACTTCTCTAATGCCAAAGTTCATTCCTTAAATAAAGTCAGAGGGTAAGCAGACTCTGCAGCCAACTGAGACCAGAAAAGGCACAAATGCTTGAGGACCCAGAAATGGTCTGGCAGGTGTAAATTACTAAAACCCTTATAGATAACAGCTTGCCAGAATACATCAGAGAAAGTATTGCTTTCACATTCTTTTCCAAGCCTGCATCCGACCTTGACTGATTTTGAATCTGACTGGCATTTCCCCAATCAGCTTTAAATACACATACATTTACTCTCCAACTCCTTATTGGTGCCTATAGGCTCTTAGATAGGGAGGTAGATGTAAAAGCATTATTTCTTTAGTCTCTAGGGAACCTGAGCAGTCACATCAATTCCAGAGGTCTGATCAGCTCAGCTGAAAATGGCTCTGCAGAACCTTGCTAAGAAAGGCCCTAGGCTATGGGCCCCATCTGAACTCTCCTTCCCGTCTAGACCCTGCTCACAGTCTGACTTCTTTTCAAATATAGAAGCCAAGTCTCCAGAACCAGCAGCATAGGTCCCCTTCCTCTTTTTTTACTGGTTATCAGCAACCACTAGAGCTGAAGGCCTAGCTTCCCAGACCCCCTCCATGACTCAGTCATCTGAAAAAGGGCAGTATATTCTCCTTAACATGCCTCTGTGTCCAGATGTGTCAGCTTTTGTCCCCTCCTCTGCCCTCCAGAACTCTTCTTAAAGTAAGTGCTAAACCCTTCAGGCACATTCCCAGACAGTGAATAATTCAAGGAGCAGATGATGTTATTTTTTATTGCATAAAATAGGGGAAGAACATGTGCACCAGGGACAGGTAATCTAGAAAGCAATAAAGAGAAACAAGTTAGAGCCATTTAGCTGTTCAAACAATGCTCAAGAAGCCTCTATTTGTCGTCTGGGACCAGTACACTGAGGGGACTCCACCAGGGTAGAGGAGTGCAAGTGAGAGGCAGTCAGTGTGGCCCAGCCTGTCACATCCTCTATGTGTCCTGGCAGCTGGACTTCACCATGGAGGTCTTGCCCAACCAAGGAACAGTATATATCTGGAAAGAGCAGAGTGCTTTCTATAAAAGAGAAACAAGAATGGTGGTCAGTAAGGGTCACAGTAAAAAAGGAAATGGCCAGCACCAGATCTCAGAAGTGCAAGTGAGGGACTGTGGTTGTTTGGTGGAACTCTTAGACCCCTATCCTGCTCAGCCCCAGACCACTCTGCAGGACTCTGCAGTGGCCTCTTGGTAACCCATCCCATCACTTCGAGTCCAGGAGATGACTTCCTCTCCTTCCTCCCCATAGGAATCCACACTGCTATACTCCCTGCACGGCCCTTTAAGGAGAAGCCCAGGCAAGGCAACACAGCCCCAGAGGGTACAGTTCCCTCCATCTCCAGTGGGCCAGCACTAAGACAGGTCCAGAATGCAGAACCCAGGTGGAGGAAACCTTCCTGAAAGAAGAAATGTGATTGGGAAGGTGACAAGAGGGTGGAGGTCTCCCCAGAGGCTGAGACATCAAAAGAACTGTCCCACCTAGGGGATAGTCTGGTGCTCAGTGAGCAGGGCAGTATGAAAGGATTTCTCCCCTTACAGACCTATAATACTCATTAATGTGTTCTAGTGGCTGATATTGAGGTTACAGGANTCCATCTCCAGTGGGCCAGCACTAAGACAGGTCCAGAATGCAGAACCCAGGTGGAGGAAACCTTCCTGAAAGAAGAAATGTGATTGGGAAGGTGACAAGAGGGTGGAGGTCTCCCCAGAGGCTGAGACATCAAAAGAACTGTCCCACCTAGGGGATAGTCTGGTGCTCAGTGAGCAGGGCAGTATGAAAGGATTTCTCCCCTTACAGACCTCTAATACTCATTAATGTGTTCTAGTGGCTGATATTGAGGTTACAAGACCCCATGTGCCCCAACAGCTGCTCCTCCATTCAGCAGACATATGGTTCCCAAATGTTCCAGCTTAAATATCCTTATAAATTCAAATCAAAAATCTTGGAAACTGGTACACACACGGGCACCCTTTCCCCCCCATATACACCCCAACACATGCACATTCCACCCACACCACAGCACTCACCCATGACATACCCCCACAGGCACTAACCTACCCCTCTGCCCTGCATATGTGGCCTCTGGCCAACATCAGAGGCACATACCTTTCTCAGGTGTGGCTGGGTATGGAAGGGACAGCTGGCCAAGTTGGGCTGGGACTTGGTACATGTGGTTCGACCAATTTCCACGTCCAAGAAATAGTTCAGCCCAGCCACGACCTGTGCATGTGAAGAGAAGGATAGGCTTTCAATACCTGCCCAGGTCACACAAGCACTGCTACCTCCCTATTATCACATACAGGGCCAACATCCATGGGTTGCCAGAGCCAGCACCCAGAAGGCACCCAGCCACTTCCTGATGGCTGCCCAAGCTGATGTGCCTCAGGTCCCCCTTGTAACTTGCTTACAGAGCAGCTCTGAAAAGGTATGTTACATAACCTGGTAGGAAGAGAGGCAGAAAAACAGAAGATGGAAGCCAGACACCAAAATTCTGCCAGGAGCTAAAGATGGAGCTCCGGGGAGCAAGCCAGGGTGTCAGTAAATCAACCATGCCAGCGCCAGGAGCCAGGACAGAGACTAGGGCAAAGTAACACCTCTGCTAGAGCTGATTCTGTTAGTAAGACTCACATGACAATGACCTTGAAGCTATAATCCAGTTAGTAATATTCAGCTCCTCAAAAGTTGTAACTTGGTTTACTCATTCCCTCACTGAACAGTAGGAAATTAGACATTTTTCACACACACTCAGATGCTTGAGGCCAATAAAAGATGTCCTTTGAATGCTTGACGTTTAAGAGTTATTTGTGATGGGGACACTTCTAAAATGTGTTATACACCTCATGTCTTTTACACTTGAGATTAGAGAAGTGGAACTTGTCTTCATACCAGCATGCTACAGACACACTTTGTGAGAACTCAAAAAACCTTGAAATGAAGGGCCTGAACCAGGCATTAGATTATCAGATGTACCTCAAGCAAGTCCTATGATCCCTCTGGTGTCAGTTTTCCACATGGGCTGATGAGCTATGACAACAAATTGGTAGAAAGGAGCAGGCTGGTGGGGACCTGGAGAGCAGGGAGCGCACATCTCATCCAAAGGGAACAGTGCCAGCCAACTGCTGCAGGAGAAATGGGTCTGATCTTGACACACCATTTGATGTTTCAAGAGGAGGTGAAAACAAGCCCTACTAGGGTTGTACAACCTTTTGGTGTCACTTGGCTACCTTGGAAGAAAAGTGGTCTTGGGCCACACATTAAATGCAGTGTGACATGTATTCACAAATACATCTCATAATGTTTTAAATAAATTTAAAATTTTGTGGTGGGCTGCATTCATAGCCATCCTGGGATACATGCAGCTCATGGGCTGCAGGTTGGACACCCAAATACTGGCACACAACACCACACTTTGTTGCTGTGTGGTTATGTTCTGCTCATCAGTGGATGCAGACCAGATAGTCTAAATTCCAGCCTTGCTTCAAGGACAATAGCCCTCCCTTGATGCTTCCTCCCTTCCCCTTCTGGACTATGACTGTCCTCCCAATCTGGCCAGAATCTCAGGGCAGGCTAGCAGAGGCAGAACCAGGTGTGATCCTCTCTAGGCTACTATATACTCAGCTATCTCCAGCTATTGGTGGTGGGGCATCCATTTCAGGGTAGGGAATGAGACTTCAAAATCCAGAGCTTGCTCCGTGGGTGGGATCTATGGCAAGAAACAATGCTCCTGGGGCCTCCTCCCCTCCAGGATTTCTTGGCAGGTTTGGAATTTTACGTAAGACCCTCTGCTGCAGCATCCAACTGGATATACCACAGGCCATATCCTGAACTTCTCTGTGTTTGCTGGTATCTGAGGAGTGACCAAGTGAGCAGTAAGAGCCCTCCTCAAAAAGGATGTCTGGAGTGCCTATGTCCCCAAATACCACTTCACATGGAGGACATGAAGATTGGTTTAGTGGCACCTACTGAGAGAAGACTAGGAGAACAAGCCTCTTCTGCATGACCCAAATCTTGAGGAAACCTCAGGCCAATCCAAACCGACTACCAGTCTGCATTTGCTGGCTGGACTTTTCACAAATGCCAAGATGACGAAACAGTAAGACAGGGTAAAGGAGTCTGCAGTGGCTGGACAGTGGCTGCAGTGCATGACCCTGGAGTGTCCTTGGCTATAAAGGACATTGGTCAAATAATCACAGACATCTTGAATAAGTTCTATGTATTAGAAAATTGTTCCAGCTGATTCCTGATTTTCAAAATTGTACTGAGATTATGTAGAAAAATGCCATTTTTTAAGGAAATGTGTACTCTCAAATGGTTCAGAGAAATAAATGCATGTATGTACCCCCACACATATGTAGGGAGGGAGGGAGGTGGATAAAGCATAGGACAGAATTTTAACATTTGGGTAATCTTTTAACACTTTTATCCCTTTTAACATTTGAAGAATCTATAGGGGTTCTATGTGCTATTTTTGTAAAGGCTCTGTAAGTCTGAAATCATCTCAAAATTAAAAGTTAAAAGGGATAAAAGTGTCTAAAAAACCATTCAGTGGCAGAGCCAGAAGAGCAGCCAGCTGTGCAGTCTGGTTTTCCTTTGCCTGTAGTCATTTAGTTGCCAGCTCACACTGAGCCCCCAGTCCCATGAGCCTGGGGTAGAGAGCAAAGCGGTTGGACAATGGCCCTGACCCCAAGCCACGTCCTTCTAGCTGGGCCGGTGCTTGGAAACATAAATGAAGCCCTGGTGAATAAACCCATGGTTTGTGGCGTCTGTGGGCCACATTAAACACTAGGAAATATCCTGTCTGAGAAGCACGGAAGGGCTGTCTCTCCTGCCAGCTGGGCAGTGGGGACGTAGATTGATCAGGTCCTGAGGGCCACGCCCTCCGGAGGCGAAGGCTTCCCTGTCTCAGTAGTCCTGCCAGGCCCTGGTCCCCGGCCCCAGGGGTGTACCTGCTTGCGGGCGCGCACCACCCGCAAGGCGCGGCTGTGGAAGGCGTCGTTGCTCGCTCTGTTGTACTCGTTCAAGGCAAAGTTGAGCGCCTGCTGCACGCCCTCCTCATTGACGTCCGCCTCTGCCAGGCCTCCGGTCGCGACAGGCCTGCCGGGGCTCGCGCCGGCTGCAGAGCTCACTGCTAGAACCAGGACCAAGGGGGCCAGCAGGAACAGCGGGGAGCGCAGAAACCCGGTCATGGTCCACTCGGTAGGCACTGGAAGTAGGGTGGACGAAAGCTAGACAAGGAACCTGATCGGAGAGCCGCAGGTAGAACCTTTTATTCCCTCCAGTCGGCCCAGCCTCAGCCCGCGCGACCCCGCCCTCAGCTCCTCCTTTTCCCTTTCGTCACATCACCCCCGCCCACTTCCGCAGACGAGCCCCTCCCCCAGGCCCTATTCCTTTAGAGTCCTGAGGTCTTGTCTGTCCTACCAGCCCATTTTCCCAGCAGTCTGTTATCACCTCACCCAGCTCCTCCTCTCTCCAGATCTCGGCCTCTCCACCGAGTCCTAGCCTACCTCAACCAGTCTGTCTAGGCTTCTCCCCCAACACATTCCGCCTCCTCCCCACCACTTCCAGAACTTCTCTAGGCTGCTTTCAAGCTCAGTTCACCCTGGTTTCAACAGAAGATGTCACCCTTTTCTGGGTCTGAAAAGCTTGTAAAGCCTGAATTCTAATTCCTTCCTTTATAAAGTACCTTGCCTGCTGTAGCTCAGTGGGTTGAGGCCGGGCTGCGAATGAAAGCGTGGAAGGTTAGATTCCCAGTCAGGGCACATGCCTGGGTTGCAGGGCATGTCCCTCAGTGGGGGCCACGTGGGACACAACTACACGTTGATGTTTCTCTACCTTTCTTCCTCCCTTCCTCTCTCTCTCTAAAAATAAATAAATAATTTTTTAAAAGGGAAAAATAGCTGTCTTCGTCTCTGAGCAATTAGTCAAATTCTGGCATTTGCAGAGCAATGGTACTGTAACAGAGTGTAGCCAAGATGGAAGCCCAAAAAAGGGGATTTGGAATGGGGTTCAGAACTCAAGGACTCAAGATGTCCAGGAAATATTAAGATGTCCTCACCCCTTCCCCCAACAGGTGTGAGTTGGGAAGGGACAAATGGAGGAAAGCCATTGAGAGCTGTTTTGTACAGCAAAGGTTTTGCAGCTAACCTCTGGCATGGTCGTTTAACATATCTATAACCTTTAACTGGTTATATAGATATGTTAAATAGCTGTGGCCCTGCTCTGAGCCAGGGGGGGATGGAAGTGACTTCCACCTTAGATGTAACTGGAGGCAGGTCCCCTGAGTTATAGCACCTGCATGAGAGCTTGGAAATGATTGGCTCCACAACATGGGGCCACACCTGCTCAGACTCACAATGGAAGCCCGGTAAATTTGGAATAATACAGGAATGCTGGCAAGTGTAGCTGATTGTAGGAGGAGTTGGAAATGGGGCTGCAAAGGAGGAATGGCACAGGGATTTAAAACCCAGACATGGAAGCCATTTAAGGAGAGTGTACCACATAGCTGTGGCAGTGGAGAGAGCCACGTGGCTTTGCCAGAGTGGGTATCCTCGTAGCCATGTGAGACAAAGCCATGCTTCTGGCAGAGTGGGGACCCCTGCAGCCATGTGAAGGAGAGGGAACCATGTGGTTTTTGCCTGAGTGCAGAGCCCCTGCAGCTTTGGTAGAAGAGGACCACACGGGTTTGGGGTGCTCCCTTTGGCCGCATGGCCTGGGAAGCAGGAGAAACTTTGCCTGGAAGAAGGGAACAAAGAACTCTTGCCAGTAGACCATGAGAAGGTGCCACATTGTTACTGACCAGAGGTCCAAGGTGGGGGGGCAATATTTGGTCCACTGAGGGATGCCAAAAACTGTTACAGAACAACAGGGGCCCCTCCTAAGGACAGTATGCTAATACCTACAGGGCTCTTCTGTCCGCCGCCAATTGGAAAGACATCTCTCAATGCCAGAGATTTGTGAAAAGGAAACAAAATGTTTATTTAAAGCTGTACAGCCTTGAAGTAGTGACCCAATGTCCCCATAAAAATATCAAAGTCCTTTAGAGTATACACCTACACACACACACACACACACACACACACACACACAGCGGTCCCTTCTCCCACTGTTCCAACTCCGGGTACCGTAAATCAGGAAAACAGTACACGTCCATTTTTCCAGGCCACTGGTATCGTTAGCTGTGTTGACTGTCCAGGCAGGATCTCCAATTAATCCAAAGTCATGCGGCACCTTCTACTGGCAAGAGTTCTTTGTACCAAGTTCCAGTCAAAGTCTCTCCTGCTTTCTAGGCCACATGGCCAAAGGGAGTGCTCCAAAGCCGAGGGGGCCTCTTCTACCAAAGCTGCAGGGGTCCGCACTCCACCAAAAGCATGTGTCTTTCTTCTTCACTTGGCTGCAGGGATCTCCATTCTGGCAAAGCTCTGTGGTTTTCCCTTTCACCTAGGGAAGAGGGGGTCCTCACTCTGCCAAAACCACATGGCTCTCTCACCTGGGCAAGAGGGGACCCTTACTCTGCTGAAACCACGTGGATATCTCTCTAATGGCTGCCGTGTCTGGGTTTAAATCCCCATGCCCATCTTCCTCTGTACCCCTATTTCTGACTCCTCCCAAGATCAGTTACACCTGCTAGTATTTCTGTATTATTACAAGTTCACTGGGCCGCCATTGTTAGTCTGGGCAGGTACGGCCCCATGTCCTAGAGCCAATCTTCTTCAAGTTCCCACACAGGCACTGTAACTCAGGGGACCTGCCCCCCAGTTACATCTTGGGGGGAAGTGACTTTATTCCCCTAGCTCAAAACCTGGCCACAGCCATTTAACATATCCAAGTGACCCGCCAAAGGCTATAGATATGTTAAGTGACCGCGCCATGGATTAGCTGCAAGGCTGTGGCTGTACAAAACAGCCCTGCATGTTCCTGCTCCATGTGTCCCTTCCCCCAACTCACACCTGTGGGGGGAAAGGGTGAGGACATCTTATATGTCTCTCCAATATTCCTATACACTTTGAGTTCTGGACACCATTCTAAATATTTTTGGCAGGGGGTGGCCCTCTTGGCTGCACCCTGTATCAACATTACTTTGGATTAATTAGAGATCCTGCCTGGACGGCAACATAGTTGATGGTGCCAGTGGCCTGGAAACACGGACTTGTGCTTCTTTTCCTGAGTTACGGTACCACGAGTTAGGGCATGGGGAGAAGGAAGTGCTGTGGGCATCTGTGGTTATCCTAAAGAACTTTGATATTTTAATGGGGACATTGGGTCACTACTTTAAGTCTGTATAGCTTTAAATAAACCTTTCTGTTCCTTTTCACAGATCTCTGGCATTGAGAGAGGTCTTTCCTCTGGTGGCAGACAGACGAGCCCAGTGGATGGTCTGGATGGTATTAGTATATCATCCTCCAGAGTCCAGGTCCCTGTGTGTCTGTTCTGTAAGTTTTTGGCATCCCTGGAGGGGCCAAATATTGCCCCCCCACCTTGGACCTCTGTTCTGTAACAGTACCATTTCAAATACTTGGGAACATTTCATCTGCATCATATGTTGGGGAATTTCTTTGCCAAGCATAAGCGAATTCATTAAGCTCTGTTTGGTAAAAAAGTTTGAGTTCTCTTTTTCACAACTCATTTATTTATTCAACAAATCTTTTTGAGCTGCTCCCTGGCCAGGGTCTGTATGTGACATGGGACAAGTGGGTGAGTGAGCCTTGGACTTAACACTGTAGAGTGGATGTCCTATAGAGATGTAACAAAACTCATGTGTAACTTTCTGTTTTCTAGTGGGAATGTTAAATAATGTAAAAATATACAGGAGACAGTAAGTTTAACAATATTTTTATTTGTTATGTTAACTGAAAAAAAATCAAGGTGAGAGGCAACAAGTCTTGATTTGAGATCCAAAAGTATAGGTAATCCAGAAATACTGTTTTAGGCAGAAACTCATATAGTGCTTTTATTAAGAGATGAAAGTGTAACAAATTATAGAATAGGTTGTTCTAAGAGACTTATAGAAAAGTCATGTACCAAAAGCTTTCTTATGAGTAATTTGTAGATATTAGCAGTTGCTGTTTCTGCCTGACCAAGGAACAACCCAGACCACAAGAATTGGACAAACATCAGCAATTCCTACTGGAACCAACAGAAATGCTGCCTGCACATCTGTACCTGAATTCCAGGAGTAAAACTGAAGATAGAGCAATACAATTACATAATGACACATGCAAGAGATAACAATGAGACAACCTGAGGACAGAACTGAGAAACTGCATGTTACCAGAATTTCCTTAGCCCAGCTCTTCCCACAATTCCCCTATATAACCTAGCCAGGATGTCTGAGATACTAAGCCATGGATGTTTTTGAAGGCATGAGATTTGCCATCTTCTCAGGTCACTGACTCCTGAATAAACCCCTTTCCTTTTCAACCAGTATCTGTCTCAAAAGCTTGGCTTTTGGAATGGTCAGTAGCTGGAACTGTTGGTCATTTTGCTGGTTTCAAAGATAAAAATGTTTATGAGAAAGGGAATGGGAGTAATTACTTGAATAAAATGAAGAAATTCAATTTCTTCAGAAAGCAGATAAATTAATACAGTGATATTTATTCTAAAGAATGTCATTGATTTTCAGTTCTGTAGTTATGAACTCTGCTTCCCTGTTTTGACTCCAAGAAATAAAATACCTGCCAAAAAAAGACTCTGTAGTTGACTGGGCCCAAATTCAAAACTGAAATCAAGCAGCCATTGTGGCAGAGGCCTCACATGCACACTGCCTATCAGAGAAAAGCAACAGACTGTACTGTTAGCCTGTACACTGTTCTCCTGCATTGAGAGTCAACCTTTGTAAAAGAGTTCCTAAAATAGGAATTCAATCAATAGATCTGAGACTTTCATGTCTAATTTTAGGTGTGTAGCTATATTTTCATTTGTATCTGTGCTGACCAATCAGAGCTGCTCCATTTTGACCAATCTGAAGAGTGCTATTTTGGACCAATCAAACTGTGATGATTTGGAGTCCTAATTTGCATAGCAATGGATCAGTCAGGGATGGGGGAGGGTCATTATTCCGTGTACAAGCCACACATTCACTCTCTTGGTGGAAGCACACATTCAATTTCCTTGGAAGATTTTCCCCAGCTGGAGGCCACCTCACCTGGGCTACCTCTCCCAAACTGTTTCAAAATCATGCTGTTCCTAACCATACTTGCCAAGAAAAAAAAGAGGGAAGACCCAAATAAATAAAACCAGAAATTAAAGAGATATAATTGCTGACACCAAAGAAATAAAAAGGATTTTAAGGAAATAGTATGAAAAACCATATGCCAACAAATTGGATAATCTGGATGAAATAGATAAATTCTTAGAAACATACAATCTTACAAAACGGAATCAGGAAGAGTCAGAGAATCTGAATAGACATATTATAACTAATGATCATAGTAATATTTTAAGAAAAAGCATTTAATATAATCCAGCACCCATTTATGATAAAAACTCTCAGCAAAATTGGAATAGAGGCAACAAACCTCAGCATAATAATGGCCTTCCATGACAGTCTCACAGCCAACATCACATACAAGAGGGAAAAACCACAAGTACTACCCTTAAGATTAAGAACAAACAGGAATGTCCACTTCTTACACTATTATTCAAAATAGTGCTGGAAGTACCAGCCACAATAATCAGACAAGAAGAAGAAATAAAAGGCATCCAAATTAAAAAGAAAGATATAAAACTGTCATTATTTTGCAGATGATGTAATATTGTACATAGGTAACCCCAATGATTATACCAAAAACTACTAGAACTCATCGATAAATTCAGTTAAGTGGCTGGAGACCAAAAAAATCTAGAAATAAGTTACATTTTATGCACCAATAATGCACTATCAAAAATACCTAGGAATAAAATTAATCAAGGATGTAAAAGATATGTACTTGGAAAATTACAAAACACTGAAGAAAGAAAATTAAGAATATACAAATAAGTGGAAGAAAATACTGTGTACATGGATAGGAAAAATTAACATCATTAAAATGTTAACACTACCCAAAGCAATCTGTGGATTCAACTACACTCCTATCAAATAGCAATGGCATATTTCTGAGAACTAGAACAAATATTCCAAAAAAGTTATATGGAACCACAAAACACCTACAATAGTCACAACAACCTTGAGAAAGACAAAAAAATTGGAAGAATTATGCAACCTATGCTAAATATAAGACAAGACCATAGTAATCAAAACTGCATGGTGCAGGCATAAAAACAAACATGTGGATCAGTGGAATGGAATAGAGAGTAAACTCCCCACCTCACACCAATGTATGTCCTATGGTCAAGTAATATTTGACAAAAGAGGCAAGAATATACAATGGGATAAGAATAATGTATTCAATAAGTGGTGTTGGAAAAACTGGTCAGATACATGCAAAAAATGAAACTAGAACATCTTCTTACACCATACATAAGCATAAGCTCAAAATGTGTTAAAGATTAAATGTTAGACTCATTCCCCCCCCAAAAAAAGTAGAAAAATCCTGGAAGAAAATATAGGCAATAAAACCTTGGGCATTTCTCATAGCAGTATTTTTTTTTTTCTGAATCTCTCCTGGGGCAAGGGAAATAAAACAAAAAAAATGTGAGTACATAAAACTAAAAAGTTTTTGCACAGCAAAGAAAACCATCAGGAAAATGAAAACACAACCCACTGAATGGGAGAAGCTATTTGCAAATGATAGATTTGGTAAGGGGTTAATCTCCAACATAAAGGACTTATAAAACTGAACATAAATAAAAACCCAAACAATACAAATAAAAAAATGAACAAAAAGGGAGACTGGGGAAGATGGCGGTGAAGTAGGACAAAGGATTTTGCTTCCCTTCACACGCCGGAGAAAAACCAGGCTGCTCTGCAGAGGAGCACAGCGAACACCCAACAGGGACCCAGCATATGGGACGGCAAGACCCCAGAAAGTATAGCGGACACTGAATGACCAGAGCTTGAGGAGAGGAGAAGGACCTAAGATCAACAAGGTATGAGGGAACAGTGCAGAGGCTGGAGGCCCTCCACCGGGCAGCGCCAGGGCCCTGGCAGGGCCGCCTTGATCTCTAAGAGCCCGGGAGGGCAACAACAACAACCCTGGGAGAGAACTAGTCACCGGCATCGACTCTAACCAGCAGGGCACAGATTGGAAAACACCAGGAGAGATCGGTTTGCCTGTAGTGGCAGAGAGAGGAGTGGGCATTGGGAAGCAAACCGGAGAGCTCTGATAACCCGTGGAGCCAGGCTGTGGTTGCCAGTTTCAGGAACTGAAGGGCCCCGGCATTCCCAGTAGCCTGAGCTGGTACTCCCACAGTCTCAGGGAGCTTCAGGATATTGGCAGTGCCTCTGGAAGAACACCAGTCACCAGCTTCCTCCCTACCCAGCCGGGTGCAGACTGAGAAGAACCGGGAGTCCGGTGTGGTTACCAGCTTGGAAGTCTGGGAGTCTTGTGCATTCCCGGTGGTGCGCATTCCTGGTGTTGCACATTCCCAATAGCGGGGGACTCCAGCTGGTGCACACACAGCTTCGGGGAGCTGCGGGCTACTGGCAGGGCCCCTGACAGAGCGCCAGTGGACAACTGAGAGCTCAGGATTTGGGCCTACGCTGCTGCAGTCTCGGGGAGCTACACGCTACTGATAGGGCCCTTGGGGGAGCGCCAATTGCCAGATCCATCCCTACCCAGCCGGGCGCAGACTGAGAAGCACTGGGAGTCTGGTGTGGTTACCAGCTTGGAGGTCTAGGAGTCCCATGCATTCCCAGTGGTGCGCATTCCCGGTGTTGCGAATTCCCAATAGTGGAGGAATCCAGCCGGTGCACAAACAGCTTCGGGGAGCTGCGGACTACTGGCAGGGCCCCTGACAGAGCGCCAGTGGGGAACTGAGAGCTCGGGACTTGGGCCTACGCTGCTGCAGTCTCGGGGAGCTGTGCGCTACTGACAGGGCCCTTGGGGGAGTGCCAGTCGCCAGATCCATCGCTAGCCAGCTGGGCTCAGACTGAGAAGCACCGGGAGTCAGGCTGTGGCTGCCAGCTTGGAAGAATTGTGAGTTGCCTAGTGTGTGCAGCCACAGCACTGGGAAAGTCCAAGACCAAGCCTGCAAGACCAGGAAAGCCTGGCTGGGAGTGTGTGCCCTCAGGCCAGGCCAGAGCTGAGAAGCCTGGGGGAAAACCTGCTCTCAGCAGGGCACTGGAGAGCGACGCCATTCTGGATCTTGGGAGGGCACTGGCAAGACCAGCTAAGTTCTCAGCTAAGTTCACTGAGACGACAGAAAGGCCACACTAATACCCCTCAGGCTGCTGCAGCTAGGGAGACCAGAAGAAAAGGTTTGACCAGCTGGAAACCAACAAGAGGAGTAGGTGGAAGTGGAGAACACCAAGATACCTGCAGGAGACTGCACCACTGAATCTCACAGGCATCTTACCACAGAAGTTCACACCATAAACCCAGGAACACAGAACAGATCACTGTAAGAAGCTGAAGCCAACAAGAAGAGCAACACAACCAATGGGAAGACAAAGAAACAATCCCCAAATGAAAGAAAAGGAGGAAGTCTCAGAAAGAATGTTAGATGAAATAGAGGCAAGCCAACTATCAGATATTGAATTAAAAGCACTGGTTATCAGGAAATTCAAAGAGCTTACAATGAGCTACCAGAAACTACAGGGGAGCTACAATGAACTCTCCGCAAACTACACCAACATGAAAAAGGAAATAGAAACCATTAGTAAAGGCCAAGAGAAAATGAAGAATACAATTTCAGAACTGAAGAACACAGTAGAAGGTATGAAGAATAGAATCAATATGGCAGAAGATCTCATAAGTGAGATATAAGACAGGATAGAAAGAATCTCCCAGACAGACCAAATAATGGAAAAGAGAATCAGAAAAAAATGAGGAGAATTTAAGAGAAATGCAAGAAAACATGAAACGTAATAATATCCGAATAATAGGAATACCAGAAGGAGAGGAAGAAGAACAAGGGGTAGAAAACCTACTTGAAAGAGTAATAACGGAAAATTTTCCTAAGTTGAGGAGAGATAAAGTCACACTGATTCAGGAATCGCAGAGAGTCCCAATCAGGTGGAACCCAAAAGGCCTACTGCAAGACACATCATCATTAAAATGGCAAACCTACAAGACAAAGAGAAAATACTAAAGACATCAAGGGGGAAAAGGAAGTAACATACAAGGGGGTCCCAATAAGGTTGGCTAATGACTTCTCAATGGAAACATTCCAAGCAAGAAGAGAATGGCAAGAAATATTCCAAGTAATGAGAAACAGAGGCCTACAACCAAGGCTATTGTACCCAGCAAGGCTCTCAATCAAGATAGAAGGCCAAATAAAGAGCTTCCAAGACAAAAGAAGTCTAAAAGAATACGCCTCCACCAAACCAGCTCTACAAGAATTACTAAAAGGGCTGTTTTAGGAAAGTAAGGAAAAGAGAGAGATAGAAAAGAACAAGGATACACAAATGGCAATGAATAAGTACCTTTCAATAATACCCTTAAATGCAAATGGATTAAATGCACCAATTAAAAGACATAGAATAGCTGAATGGATAAGAAAGCATGACCCACACACATACTGCCTACAAGAGACCCACCTCAGGTCAAAAGACCACCACAGACTAAAAGTGAAAGGATGGAAACATAATTTTCCAAGCAAATGGTCAAGAAAAAAAAGCCAGGGTAGCAAGTCTAATATCAGACAAAATAGATTTCAAAAGAAGGGCCATAAACAGAGACCCAGAAGGTCACTTCATAATACTCAAGGGGAGAACCCACCAAGAAGACATTAACATCATAAATATATGTGCACTCAACACAGGAGCACCCAAATGTATAAAGAAAATTCTGGAGGACCTCAAGAAAGATATTGACAGCAACACAATTAGAGTCGGGGATTTTAACACTCCACTGTCTAAAATGGAAAAATCTTCCAAACAAAATATCAACAAAGATATTGCAGCATTAAATGACACCCTGAACGAAATGGAACTAATTGATATATATAGAGCCCTCCATCCCAAATAAGCTAAATACACTTTCTTTTCAAATGCACATGGAACATTTTCAAAGATAGATCACATGATAGGACACAAAATGAGTCTCAATAAATTCAGGAAAATAGAAATCATACCAAGCATTTTCTCTGATCACAAGGGACTGAAATTGGAAACCAACCCCACAGGAAAAAACCCAAAACACCCCAAATCATGGAGACTGAATGGTATGCTATTAAACAACGAATAGGTCAAGATAGAAATTAGGGAAGAAATCAGAAAGCTTCTGGAAACAAATGAAAATGAACTCACAACAACCCAAAGCCTATGGGACACAGTGAAGGGAGTCCTGAGAGGGAAGTTCATAGCAATACAGACCTATCTAAAGAAGATAGAAAGATTTCAAACAAACTACCTAAACCGATGCCTGCAAGAACTCGAGGAACAACAACAAAGACAACCCAGAGCAAGTAGAAGGAAGGAAATAATCAAGATCAGAGCACAATTAAATGACATAGAAACTAAAAGCACAATTCTAAGGATCAATGAATCCAGGAGCTGGTTTTTTGAAAAGATAAACAAAAAAGACAAACCTTTAAGTAGGCTCATCAAGAAAAGAAGATGCCCTGGCTGGTGTGGCTCAGTGGACTGAGCGCGGGCCTGTGAACCGCACGATCGCGGTTCAATTCCCAGTCGGGGCACATGCCTGGGTTGCAGGCCAGTTCCCAGCAGGGGACTCATGAGAGGCAACCATACATTGATATTTCTCTCCTTCTCTCCTTCCCTTCCCCTCTAAATATAAATAAATAAATTTAAAAAAAGAAAAGAAAAGAAGAGAGAGCACCCAAATAAACACAATCAGAAATGAAAGAGGAGAGATTACAACTGATACCACATTAATAGAAAGGATTGTAAGAAATTACTATTCGGAACTGTATGCCAAGAAATTTGAAAACCTAGGTGAAATGGACAAATTTCTAGAAAAATATAATCTTACAAAACTCAATGAAAAAGAAGCAGAAAACCTGAACAGGCCAATAACAGCAAATGAAATTGAAGCAGTAATCAAAAAACTCCCATCACACAAAAGTCCTGGACCAGATGTTTTCACAGGAGAATTCTACAAAACCTTTAAGGAAGAGCTAACCCTTATTCTTCACAGACTCTTCCAAAATATCCAAAAGGAGGGAAAACTCCCCAACTCTTTTTTTGAAGCCAGCATCACCCTAATTCCAAAGCCAGATAGAGACAGAACAAAGAAAGAAGATTACAAGCCAATATTGCCGATGAACATAGACGCTAAAATCCTCAACAAAATAGTGTCAAATCGCATCCAGCAATACATCAAAGAGATCATACACCACTACCAAGTGGGATTCATCCCAGGGATGCAAGGATTGTTCAATATATGGAAATCAATAAATGTAATACACCATATAAACAAAAGCAAAGACAAAAATCACATGGTCATATCAATAGATGCAGAAAAAGCTTTTGATAAGGTACAACACCCATTGATGATAAAGGTACTCAGAAAAATGGGAATAGAGGGAGCATTCCTCAACATAATAAAGGCCATATATGAAAGACCCACAGCCAACATCATACTCAATGGGCAAAAACTAAAAGCTTTCCACTAAGATCAGGAACAAGACAAGGTTGCCCACTTTCACCACTCTTATTCAATAAAGTATTAGAAGTTCTAGCCACAGTGATCAGATAAGAAAAGGAAATAAAAACCATCCAAATCGGGAAGGAGGAAACAAAACTGGCATTGTTTGCAGATGACATGATAGTGTACATGGAAAATCCTATAGCCTCTAACAAAAAATTGCTGGAACTAATAAATGAATTTGGCAAAACAGCGGGATACAAAGTCAATATCCAGAAATCAAAGGCATTTTTGTATAACAACAATGAAGCAACAGAAGCAGAAATCAAGAAAAAATCCCATTCCATATAGCAAAAACAAAAATAAAATATCTGGGAATAAACCTAACCAAGGAGGTAAAAGACCTGTACACAGAAAACTACACAACACTGAAGAAAGAAATCAAGGAAGACACAAATAAATGGAAATATATACCGTGTTCATGGATTGGAAGAATTAACATCATCCAAATGTCCATACTACCCAAAGCAATTTACAGATTCAATGCAATACCTGTTAAAGTACCAATGGCATATTTCACAGATATAGAACAAACACTTCAAAAATTTATATGGAACCATAAAAGACCCCAAATAGCAGCTGCAATGTTGAGAATAAGAACAAAGTAGGAGGGATCACAATACCTGATATCAAACAGTATTACAAGGCAACTGTAATCAAAACAGCCTGGTACTGGCACAAAAACAGGCACATAGACCAATGGAATAGAACAGAGAGCCCGGAAATAAACCCAAATCCCTATAGTCAATTAATATTCGACAAAGGGGGCAATAACATAAAATAGAGTAAAGATAGCCTCTTCAACAAATGGTGTTGGGAGAACTGGACAGCTACATGCAAAAAAATGAAACTTGAGCATGAACTTACACCATACACCAAAATAAATTCAAAGTTGATAAAAGACTTAAATATAAGCCGTGAATCCATTAAAGCCCTGGAGGAGAGCATTGGCAACAAAATCTCAGATATTCCACACAGCAATATTTTTATTGATACGTCCCCTAGAGCAAGGGATATAAAGGAAAGAATAAACAAATGGGATCTCATCAAAATTAAAAGGTTCTCTATGGCTAAGGAAAACAGTATCAAGATACAAAGAGAAGCAACTGTTTGGGAAAACGTATTTGCCAATGATACCTCAGACAAAGGTTTAATCTCCAAAATATACAAAGAACTCACTCGACTCCACTCAAAGAAGACAAGCAACCTGATTAAAAAATGGGCAGAGGACTTGAACAGACATTTCTCCAAGGAGGACATATAGAGGATCCAGAGATACATGAAAAGATGCTCGATATCGCTAGCTATCAGAGAGATGCAAATTAAAACCACAATGAGATACCACTTAACAGCACTCAGAATGGCTATCATAAACAAAGAAACAAACAACAAGTGCTGGAGAGGTTGTGGGGAAAAGGGGACCCTAGTTCACTGTTGGTGGGATTGCAGACTGGTACAACCATTATGGAAAACAGTATGGAATTTTCTCAGAAAACTAAAATTAGACTTGCCTTTTGACCCAGCAATCCCACTCTTAGGAGTATATCCTAAGAACCCTGAAACACCAATCCAAAAGAACCTATGCACCCCAATGTTCATAGCAGCACAATTCACAATAGCCAAGAGTTGGAAGCAACCTAGATGCCCATCGGTCAATGACTGGATCAAAAAACTATGGTATATTTACACAATGGAATTCTCTGCTGCAGAAAGGAAGAAGGAACTACTACCCTTTGTAACATCATGGGTGGAACTGGAAAGCATTATGCTGAGTGAAATAAGCCAGGCGGTGACAGACAAATACCATATGATCTCACCATTAACAGGGATCTAAACAAAACAAACAAGCAAGCAAAATATGACCAATGACACTCAATTACGGAATAGGCTGACAAGGTCCAGAGGGGAGATGGGAGAGAATCATAGGGGAAAATGGGAGGGACTCACATGAACAAGTATAAAGGACACATGGACAATAACTAAGGGGGGGCAGAAATGGGAGGGAGGTGGGAAGCATGGGGCAGGTGTGGGCAGGTTTGGGAATATAAGACAGAAAGCTGTACTTGAACAAGTATTAAATAAAAATCTATTAAAATAAAAAGAAATCATGCGGGCCCCGCAGCCTGCAGATTCGTGTTCCTGTTCCACCCCAGTTTTGACATGTATGAAAATTTTATTTTTTGAACTTGCCTGATTTTTGTTTCCTATTTAGACTTTAACATATGAAAGCATTTACTGTAAATAAATAAAGAAATACATTTATGACATTTTTAAATGAAAAAAAAAATATATGAACAAAGGACCCAAATAGAGACTTCTCCAGAAAGGACACACAGATCACCAATAGACATATAAAAAATGCTGAACATCATAGACCATAAGAGAAATGCACACGAAAATCACGATGAAATGCATCACACGTGTCAGAATAGCTATCATCAAAGAGTCAACAATAAACAAGCATTGGAGAGGATATGGAGAAAAGGAATCTCTTTTCCACTGTTGTTGGGAATGTAGATTGGTGCAGATACTGTGGAAAGCAGTATGATGTTACCTCACAAAAGTGGAAATGGACAGAGATCCAATATGGCAGAAGAGTAAGTGGAAGCTTCACCAACTTCCTCATAGGACCAATCTGGAATTATAGCTAAACTGTAGAGAAATCATCTAGAATAACCAACTGAACAATAGCTGGATAGAGGCCTTATGATCACAGACAGACAGAAGAAAACACTTCAGCACAAGGTGACTGGTACTGAGTGTGGAGGAGATGTGAGAGGGATGGCTGGGATCCCACAAGTGGCAGCTGAACATCCAGAGGGAAATTTCAGTGGCTGGGGGGTTGTGTGGGGTCTAAACCCCAAGCTGGGTCCTCCAACCTATAGCACCAGAGCCACAAAGGAACCCAGGTAACATTTAGCCATGAAAAGTGGCATGGTTTCTGTCCACCACGGAGAGATGGCTGGAGAGACAGGAAGCCTCTTAAAGAGCCATCACATAAAATTTCACTTGTAGCCACTTGCCCTGGGCTCTAGCAAAGGGGTGGCAGAATGCATTAGAGATGCTTGAGGAGAATCTGAGGATGGTGGCTTTGGGGAAGGAACTGAAGGAGAAGTCTCCAGGAACCATGTTCTGTGTCATTCCCCATACTGCAGGTACTATCTTGCTCAGGCAGAGCAGTCTCTTCCAAGTGGCATCAGCCTGAAGGGGAGTAATTGCCCCAACCTTAAAAACTACTCTGTCCAACCCTGTGGTGCTTAAATCTAATTGCTGATTATAGATCAACTAGATTAGCAGCTGAAGGAGACAGCCACAGACTGTGTATTGCTGGAATTCTCAGACTGACTAGGGCCAAACTGGGACATCCTCTGATATCACCAGGGGCAGATCCAGAAAGAAATGACAGTGGTAAACACTAGATTCTACTGAGATGATTTACACCACAGTCTTCTTTGTGATTTGCATTATTTTTTCTTCTGCCTAGATTTTCAAAATTCATGGCTTGTCCTTCAAGTTTGTACCTATTAGGTCACTAGGTTTTATATTATAGTTTATTTCAAATATCATATTTCACTCCTTTCTTCTCTTACTCCATTTTGCCTTCTTTCCTCTTCCTTTTCTAAGATTATTTATTTATTTATTTTTAGAGAGGGGAAGGAAGGAAGGAGGAAAATAAACATCAGTTTGTAGTTGCCTCTCAAGTGCTCCCTACTGGGGACCTGGCTTGAAACCCAGGCATGTGCCCTGACTGGGAATCCAACCAGCAACCCTTTGGATCTCAGGCTGGCCTTCAGTCCACTGAGCCACACCAGCCAGGGCTTCTTCTTATTTTTATTTTAAATTATACTTTCTCTCTTGCTATGACTTGTTTCCATTACACATTGTTATTATTTCTCCCACCTCCAGCCTCTCAAAACCATTTTTCTTGTCATTAGTCATCTCATATTGTTTCCCCATTCTGAAAATACCCTTATTTTTCTCTTCACTTTTATCATTCCTTGCTCATTGGCTGTGGATATGGGGGTGGTTGTTGCATTTCTTCCATTTTATTTCTAAATCTTCATATTTTTGTATTTCAAATCCCAGATTTTACCATTTCCCTATCCTATTCCATTTTGCCTTTACCCTGCCCTTTTTTTTCCTTTCATTTTTTTACTTTTTACCTCTCTTAGCCTGGCTTTCAATCTCACTCTTAGTATTTCTTCTCTGTCTATTCTCTCAAAATCACTTCTCTTTCCTCTAGACATCTCTTAAGATTTTTGTTTTATCTCTTTTCCTTCTTATTCCCATCCTAACTGTAGTAATTTTTACTCATTTGTTGCTGATAATGCTGTGGTGGATCGTTTTCTCCAATATAGTTCATATATTTTTCTCTCTCATGCTATATTTTTAAAAAATTATGTTTAAACTTAATATTATATGCTTTTTTCTCTTACTCCATTCCACATTTTTCCTTCATTTCTTATTTCTGATGTAAATTTTACTTTCTTTCTTCACCTTGTCTCTATTACCTACTTTTACTAATGTGCCTCCCATGACCCTCTCAAATGATTACTGAAAGATATCAGTTAGTCATCTCATATTCATTTTTCACTTTTTAATAATTGTGATCTCTTTACACCTTTATGAAAATTAGCTCATTTGATATTTATAGTGTCATTGTGGGTGGGAGTTATTTTTGGCGGGTGTGAATTTGTTTCCTGGGCTATTTGATTTGTTCTGGCAGTATCTGTACAAGAGTGTACAAGGCATGGTGGGTGGAGTGACTCTCAGTCAGGCAGAGGTGGGAAGGATCCACCAAAGGATAATCCGGCAACAAACAAAACACAATTATAGCCTCCCCCAAAAAAGCCCACATAAATGGCATATACTCAAGAGCATGAAGTTCAGGAGATCAAGGAGACTGCACAAATGAAACCCATAGCTCTCCTACCATAGAAATTCACACCATGAAGATAGGGATCAAAGCAGATGAATCTAATACACAGAAATAAACAAGAAGAGTCACCTAAAATGGGGAGACAAAGAAACAACCCCACTCAAAATAAAAGAAAGTTCCCCACAAAAAGCAAATAAGTAGAGAAAAACACACAATCAGACATGGAGTTCAAAATAATGGTTATAAGTCTGCTTAATGACCTCAGTGAGAACTCCAGAATTCTCCAGGAAAGCTAAAAGGAATTTATTATGAACTACATCAGCATGAAAAAAAACATAGAAACTATCAATAAGAGCCAGGAAGTAATGAAAAATACAATATCTGAGTGAAGGACATAGCAGAAGGAATTAAAAGCAAGGTAGATGAAGCAGAGGATTAAATTAGTAAGCTGGGAGACAAGGTAGAAACAAAATCCAGACAGAGCAACAAAACAAAAAGACTTAGAAAGAAAGAAAAGGGTTTAAGGAAGCTGCAGGAAAATATGAAATGTAATAACATCTGTATTCTAGAGATACCAAAAGAAAAGAAGAGGATCTAGGGTTAGAAAACTTGTTTGAAAAAGTTATAGCAGAAAACTCCCTAACTTCATGATACAAGAAGTCATGCAACTCCAGGCAGCAGAGAGGGTGCTAATCAAGATGAATCCAAAAAGGCCCACTCCGAGACACATTGTAATTAAAATGGCAAAATTCAAAGACAAAGAGAGACTCTTAGAGGCAGCAATGGAGAAATAGTAACAAGCAAGAAAGCTCCAGTAAGGTTAACAGCTTATTTGTCAATAGAAATGCTAGAAGCCAGAAGGGAATGGTAAGAAATTTCCCAAGTAATGAAAAACAAAGACCTGCAACCAAGACTACTTTGCCCAGCAAGGCTCTCATTTAAAATGGAAGGTAAGCCCTGGCTGGTGTAGCTCAGTGGATTGAGTGTGGGCCTGCGAACCATAGTTTTGTGGTTTGATTCCCAGTCAGGGCATGTGCCTTGGTTGCAGGCCAGTTCCCAGCAGGGGATGCATTAGAGGCAACCATACATTGACATTTCTTTCCCTCTCTCCTTCCCTTCACCTCTAAAGATAAATAAATATAAATCATATATATATATGATTTATATATATATGTAGATATATATTTTATATATATATATACATATATATATATATATATAATGGAAGGTGAAATAAGGAATTTCACTGACAAAATAAATAAAAACTAAAAGAATGCATTGCCACCAAACCAGCATTTAAAGAGACTCAAAAGGGACTGCTTTAATAAGAGAGAGAAGGGGGGGCAAACACATGTACAAAGAAAAAATGGCAATAAATAGGTACCTATCATTAATAACCATGAATGTAAACAAATTCAATGCTTAAATCAAAAGATATACAGTAGCTGGATGAATAAAAAAAGTTGACCCACATATATGTTGTCTACAAGAGACCCAGATCAAAACAGAGGTCTACATGACTAAAAGTGAATGGATAGAAAAAAAAATCCAAGCAAACTGACATTAAAAAGTGGGGTAGCAATATTTATATCAGACAAAAATAGATTTCAAAGTAAAGAATGTAAAAATGCACAAAAAGAGAAATATACAATAATTCAACATGAAGATACTTCCCTTAAAAACATATATATGCACCAAATATTGCAGTGTCCAAATATATAAGGAAAACCTTGGAGGACATCAAGAAGATATCTACAGCAACACAGTCATCATAGGGGATTTTAATGCCACACAGTTAACAATGGATAGATATTCCAAAAAAGGAATCAACAATGATATTGTGATGTTTAATGACATTATAGATCAAAAATACTTATGAATTAAACAGAACATTTCACTCCAAAAAAGTAAAGTATATGTTCTTTTCAAATGTACAAGGAACATTTTCAAAGATAAACCACATGATAGGACACAAAACAAGCCTCAACAAATTCAAGAAAACTAAAATCACAGCGAGCATCTTCTTGAATCACAGTGGCTTGAAACCAGAAATCAAACTCAAGATAAAAATG
Organism: Sturnira hondurensis; assembly: GCF_014824575.4. Lineage (NCBI taxonomy): Eukaryota > Metazoa > Chordata > Mammalia > Chiroptera > Phyllostomidae > Sturnira > Sturnira hondurensis. The sequence goes on along the minus strand of NW_028074169.1, from coordinate 1,034,020 downwards.
AAAAACACTCAAATTCAAGGAGACTGAATAACGTGCTACTAAATAATGAGTGGGTTAATAATGAGATCAAGGAAGAAATCAAGTAGTACCTGTAAAGAAATGAAAACAAACACACACAGCCCCAAATCTATGGGCCACAGCAAAGGCCATCTTAAGAAGAAAGTTCATAGCAATACAGGCCTACCTAAAAATAGATAGAAAAATATCAAACAGCCTAATTGTATATCTATAAGAACTACAGGAACAAAGACCAGAGTGAGCAGAAGTAAAGAAATAATCAAGATCACAAGAATTAAAGGACATAAAGACTAAAAGAATAATTCAAAGGATCAATAAATCCTGAAGCTGGCTCTTTGAAAAGATAGACAAAATTGACAAGCCTTTAAGCAGATTCAGCAAGGAAAGAAGAGAGAGATAAACACAATCAGAAACAAAAGAGGAGAGATTACAACTGATACCACAAATACAAAGGACTGCAAGAAATTACTAAAAAGAACTATATGACAAGCAATTTGAAAACCTAGGTGAAATGGACAATTTTATAGCAAATATAATCTTCCAAAACTGAATTAAAAAGAAGCAGAAAGGCTGAACAGACCAATAATAGCTGATGAAATTGAAGCAGTAATACATATCTCCCAGCACATAGAAGCCCTGGATGAGAAGGTTTCACAGGAAAATTTTACAAACTATTTAAAAAAGAGCTAATCCCTATTTTTCATATATTATTCCAAGAAGACAGAATACTCCCAAACTTTTTTAATGTAGCCAGCATCATCCTAGTCCCCAAAACAGATACAGACACAACAAAGAAAAATGACTATAGGCCAATATTGCTGATTAATAGAGACACTAAAATATTCAACAACATATTGGGAAAACACATCCAGCACTACGTTAAAAAGATCATACATCATGATCAAGTGGGGTTTATTCCAGGGATTCATGGATGATATAATATTCACATATCAAGAAACATAATATGCCACATAATAAAATGAAAAACAAAAATCACATGATCATGAAAGATGCTGTTCATGAACAGATGCTGAAAAAGCATTTGATATTGTACAGTACCCATTTATGATAAACATGTTCAGCAAAGTGGGAGTAGAGGGAACATTCCTTAACATAATAAAGGCCATGTACAAGAAGCCTACAGCCAACATCATAATTGATGGGCAAAAATAAAGTTTTTGCCTTAACATCAGGGACAAGACAAGGGCCTCTGCTATCACCACTTTTATTCAACATAGTATTGGAAGTGCTAACCACAGTGATCAGACAAATAAAAGAAAAAAAAAAGGCATCCAAATTAGACAGGAAGAAGTAAAACTGTCCTTGTTTGCAGATGACATGATAGTGTACTTAGAAAACCCAATAGGCCCCACCAAGAACTACTTGACCTGATAAGTGAATTTGACAATGTAGTGGGATATAAAATCAATATTCAGAAATCAAAGGCATCTTTGTACATCAACAATGAAATATCAGAAAGAGAAACTAGAAAAAAATTCATTTGCTTTAGCAACAAGAAAAATAAAGTATCTAGGAATAAACCTAACCAAGGAGGTAAAAGACCTGTACTCAGAAAACTACACAACCCTGAAGAAAAACATTAAGGAAGACACAAATAGAAGCATATACTGTGTTCATGGATTGGAAGAATTAACATCATTAAAATGTCCATACTATCCAAAGCAATCCATAGATTCAAGTCAATCCCTATTAAAACACCATTGATAGACTTAAAAAATTTAGAACAAATATTTCAAAACTTTATATGGAACCCAAAATGACTCCAAATAGCCTCAGTAATCTTGAGGAATAAGAAGAAAATAGGAGGTATCACTATTCCTGATATCAAACTATATTACAAGGCCACTGTAATGAAAACAGCATGGTACTGGCATAAGAACAGACACAGTTCAGTGGAACAGAATAGAGATCCCAGAAATAAACACATGTCTATGGTCAATTAATATTTAACAAATAGGGCAGAAGCATAAAATGGAGTAAAATTAGCCTCTTCAACAAATGGCGTTTGGAGAACTTGAATGGTACATGCAGAAATGAAACACAACCATCGACTTCCACCATAGAGCAGAGTAAACTCATAAAGGATAAAAGACTTAAAGATAAGTGTGGGAGCAACTTTTCCCACAAGTTCCCCCATCCCCCACAGATGAAAGTAAACAAGACATGATCTGCTTGGGGAGGAGAGGTGGCTGATCCCTCAAAGGGGAAGGGCCTTGAGCCCCTTCCTCCAGGGGATTTTATTGAGTTGTAATATACAGGAATACAGGGTGCTGAGGATCAAACTGTAGATAACATTTCAAAGAAATCTGAGGGCTTAATCTGAGTCAGTGTCTGTCAGGAAGGGGGTTTTGCAGGAACTTTTAGGGTTTCCTGCTTGGACCCTTAACATATGAATGAAAGCACTCTTAGCAGAGCAGGTTTCACAGGATTTTGAGGAATTCTTTGTGATGCCAGATTTTCCCCTGGGATCCACTCTGGCAAGGCAAAGAGCTGCACCCCTCCCTATCAGGTATTCAGGCTTAAGTGGATGAGAGCCAGGAAGCACTTCTCCCAGAGAACATGGGGACGTGGGCTATGTCACATAGCTGGGGGCATAGGTCTATTGCTTGCTCTTTGTTGCAGCCCCCTGAGTCCTTCCATGATGGCCTCCCAAGTGATCATGTCTGGCTTAGGTTGCTCCTCCTCTGAGGGGACTTACCTGTCAGCAACATAGCCCAAGCTTTGGGGACAGGGAGAGGAAACTGAGGCATCATTTGCTACCAGAGACAAGCCTTGTTTCCTGTGGCTTACATTCTGAAGGTTACTCACTCATCCTTAGCCATGGGGGGTAGAGTTACAATTCCTCAAACCAGGCAGAATGGTCCACAACAGATAAGTTGTGACACCACAAATGCCCTAGAGGAAAACATAAGCAGTAAAATTTCAGATATCCCACACAGCAATATTTTCACCAATATATCCACTGGGGAAAGGGAAATAAAGTATAAACAAATGGAACTATATCAAATTAAAAAGCTTCTGCATGGCTGAAGAAAACATCATCAAAATGAAAAGGGAAACAAGTGTATGGGAGAACATATTTGTCAATGATGCCTCAGACCAGTACTTGATCCCCCCAAAGTATAAAGAATTCATACAAAGCAACACCAGGAAGTTAAACAATCCAATTAAAAAAATGGGCAAAGGATCTGACCTGAACAAACACTTCTACAAGGAGGGCATATAGAGGGCCCAGAGACATCTGAAAGGATCCTCAGTATCACTAGCCATCAGAGAGATGCAATTTGAAACCACAGTGACATACCACCTCACACTGGTCACAATGGCCATCATCAAAAGATCAACACACAAGTGTTGGAGAGGATGTGGAGAAAAGGGAACCATAGTGCACTGTTGGTGGGAATGTAGGCTAATGCACCCACTGTGAAAAACTGTGTGGGATTTCCTCAAAAAACTAAAAATGGAACTGACTTTTGATCCAACAATCCCACTGCTAGAGTTAAGCCCTAAGAATCCTGAAACACCAGTTCAGAACAACCTAGGCACCCCTATGTTCATAGCAGCCTAATTTACAACAGCCAAGTGCTGGAAACAACCTAAGTGCCTATCAGTAAATGAGTGGATCAAGAAACTGTGGTACATTTACACAATGCAATGCTATATACCAGAAAGAAGGAACTCCTTCCCTTTGTAACAGTGTGGATGGAACTGGGGAGTATTATGCTAAGTGAAATAAGTCAGGCAGCAAAAGACAAATACCATATGATCTCACCTATAACAGCAACCTGATGAACAAAGCAAACAAGCAAAATAGAACCAGAGGCATGGAAACAAAGAACAGACTGATAGTTACCAGAGGGGAGGGAGAAGAGTGTAAGGGGGGAAGAAGGGGGACTGTTTAGTTCATATGCAGGTATAAATGACCCATGGACATGGACGACAGGGTGAGGATTGACTGTGGGAGCAGGTGATGGGCAGGGCAGAGGAGAGCCACAGGGGGCAATTGGGACAATAGTAGCAGAACAACAATAAATAAAAGTGGAAATGGAACTGCTTCATGACCCAGTGACTAACTCCACTTCTGGCAATGTACCAAAAGGAAACCAAAACTAAATCAAAAGAATATCTACACTACCATGTTCATTACAACATTGTTTACAATAGCCAACGTTTGGAAGCAGCCGATGTGCCCACCAGTAGATGAGTGGATTAAAAAGTGTGATGCATTTACACAATGGAATATTACTTGGCCACAGAAAGGAAAAAAATCTTACCTTTTGTGACAGTATGAATGGATGTGTAGAGCATTATGCTCAATGAAATAAGCCAGTTAGAAAAAGACAAGTACCATACCATTTCAGTTATATGTGGAATCTAATGAACAAAATAAACTAACAAAGGGAAAATAGATTTATAGATACTGAGAACAGACTCGACAGTTGTTAAGAGGGGAGTGGGCTTGAGGGGTTGGGTGGAAAGGTGAGGGGATTAAGCCCTCCCCCAAAAAAAAACCCTCATGGATATAGAAGAAAATATTATGGTGATTACCAGAGGGAAAATGGGATGAGGAGAAGTAGAACAGGGTAAAAGGAAATAAGTGGCGATTTGGAGGAAAAAAATCCTGACCTTTTTCCACTGTGCTTTCACAATTGAGCTCTTTTAACTCAATGAAGTGTCTCTCCCATTACTGTACGTCAAATTAAGGAGTCCTGTTGTCATTAAATTGGCAAAGATAACCTTTTGTTGACACCTGTTAGTTTAGCACGTTTTTTAAAAATATAATACAGCTGTAGGCTCAATTTAAGGCTTATTCTGCCCATTTTTAACTTTCTAAATGTTTGAGGATTAAGACCTTCAAGGCAGTTCCTCTGGGATGGCAGCTTTGACACCATTTTGAATTGATTCTATTTATATAATTTTTTACAAACCAAAATGTTATTTTAACATCCCATGTGTTATTTTAACACATGAAAGCAATTGTTGATGAGATGTTTAACCTTATTCTCTGTGTGCTAAGTCTGAGGATTCCTCGGTACATATTTTGCATTTGCAACAGGTGTCGGTTCAGACTGTTCTCATTTCAAGTTCCCCGTGGCCAAGTATGGCTAGGGGTTGTGGTATTGCACAGCCCAGGTTTAGGGTATGTGTGTGGGTGCAGGGGTCAATGATCAATAATGAACATCAGGGAATGATAGGGTTTTGTTGAAAGTAAAATAGAAGCAGTGAAAGAGAAAGATGGTTGATACCAGACCCAGTTCAGGGAGACCTCTTTGAGAAGACAGACATTTAAAATGAAACCTGTGGGAGAAAAAGTCTTGCTGAGACCAGGGAGAGAGAGCTCCAGGCAATGAGAACAACAGTCAAGGCAAAGTCCTGAAGTGGATGGAGCTGAGCTGACCTTTCTAGTAACAAGAATTGACTGGAGAGTGTTTAAATAGGGAAGGGATATGATGCAGCATCTCAGCTTAGCAGGTATGTAGACAATAAACTGGGGGTTAGAGTCAAAGGAAGAAGGTGCAGGAAAACCCTTACCACGATGGTGCAGGAGGTAGGTGGGAAGAAGACCATGAAGAGAGCATGTGACTGAAAGAATGCATGTATGTTAAAACTCAAGGACTGTTCTCACATGTCCCCTCTGGGAGCTACATTACTGACTCCAGTTTTCAGTCTGCTGCTTGGAAAAGTTTCTTGATGATTAAGATCACCTTGAATGAGTTTTAGTTACATACAATCAACACCTCACCTTTTGTATCCAGAATGAGAAATTTTAGCTAATGTGTACACCAGTCTCACAACTCCATCACAGTCTAGAACACTTCCACTATCCTGTAAAGTTGCCTGAGGCCTCTACAGTCAGTCCCAGGCCCAGCCCTGGCTCTTGACAACGCACATGCCTTTTCTTGTAGACTTGGGTTTTTGCCTGCTCTTGTGCTTCCCATAAAGTGAATCATGCAGTTTTAGAGCAGGTGTGCCTGGGTTCTTTCACTCAGCATCATACTTGAGCTGCCCCATATTGTTGTTGAGACAGGCTGAGCTTCTCTTAAATGGAGAGGAATGCTCTTCAGTACTTTCTGAACTTCTCCTTGATAGGTTTAAAGTTTCTGTTAAGGCACTGCTGAAAGAGCTTAGTTCTATGCCTGTACCAGTAGATACGAGTTTATGGAAGGAACCTGGAGAACAAATAGCTTAGCTTGGCACCTGCATGAAGAACCCAGCCCTGTATAGCCAGCCTTCAGAAGCAGTTCAGGGAGCCATAATTCTTTATTAGTGTGTGCACTCTACATATGACATACTCCCTCCCTTTCTCCTCTCCCTCCACTTTGTTTTCAGTAAACTTCTTCTTCTGTTTTGTCTCCTCTCTTTATTTCTATCTTGGGGAGAAGTCAAGGACCTCTTTGCTAATGAAATTGTGATAACCTAATTGTTGACTCTTTCTTCCCCCCTCCCAGAAAGGGTTAAGACATGATTAGAACACAGACTCTGAAGTCTTTGCACATGCATTTTCTTTTCTCCCTTCCCACTGCCCAACTTAGGGATGTGTTTACACCATGTGCTAGCATTGGTAGAACACTTAGGCTCTGATAAGGGTTCATATTTTATTATTATGAAACTGTGATACCAATGGGAAAGCGTGTGTACAACTTGTGTACAAAGGGGCAAGAGAGAGTAATGGTAGTCTCACCTATTTTGCACTTAATAGAAAGGAAAATAATCTTTTTTTTTAAGGATACACCAAGCAATTATTGCTTTTTATTACAAGTTATCATTTATTTTCATAAGCTGCATAGTTTCTAGAGCAGCTCCAGTGTCAGAAGAATGACAGCCAAGAGGGGAGGGGCAAGGAGAGGGCATTCAAAGATTCAGGTGGGTGTTTTGCGCATTAGAGTGCTCTGCCTTCTCTCTGGACCCTATCTCTGGCCATGAGGGAAACAGGGCAGCTCTGAGTCAGACTGAGCAATCCCTTTGGCACCTCTGGGTGGCCAGAGTTTCCTTTCTAAATCCACAGTGTGGTTGCTGTTTTGACTTCCCTCTCAGTGTTTGTGAAATCATGCATTTCAGTTGTATTTAGCAATCTGAAATGAGGCAGCAGAAAGAAGTTTATTCCTACCCAAGATCCGATTAAAACTGACATACCAGATTTTTGAACAGAAACTCAGAAGCCGCTCAGAAAAACCTTCCCTTTCTATGGTGCCCCTTTCACACTCCATCTCTTCTGTCACTCACAGAGGATTTGGGTATAGTGACATGGACTTGATGGAGCTTTAGTCTAACTCCTCCAAGCCTGCTTCTTCACTAGGCTGGGCCTTGGCTCTGTCCTATCCTTGACAGACCTCCTCATCCTTTCTTGGTGAGAATCCCCTTACCCTGATATCTGATAAAGTTTCTTATAACCCACATTTGATGTTTAAATCTTTTAAAAGAGTCCTCTTAGGTCAGTTTAGCCAGAATATCTCCAGTGTCTTCTAGTAATGTTCCATTCTTTGACTGCTTTCCCCCAGCTTGACTACACATCCTCATTCGTCCTGGTTATATTTAAGGTTGAGTTCCTTCTCTCTCCTATTTCTGTAGTCTTGATTTCTATTGCACTAGTTTTGAATAGAGTCTTTCTTACTATTTTAACAAGCATCTGAATAACATTCCTTTAACACTAGAACCTAGTCAAGCCAGAGCTCTGCCTATCCCAGCTTTTCCTGGAATATGGTGAGAGTACCGCCCAGTATTGCCAAGTACTTGGCAGTTGAGCCCTGCCAAGTTGGAGCCCACAGGCTGGTGAGACTGGAAGAGAACAGAGAAGAGGGAGATGTCAGAAAGAGGGAAGCAGACAGGAAGGAAGAGGCACAGGGAAGGTGGAAGGTGGGAAAGTGAGATGAATTTTCCCTGATATTTTATTATAAAAATTTTCAAGCACGTATAAAGTTAGAAGAATTTTATAGCAAATATATATATATATAAATGCATTTCATAGTAAGTTAAAAACCTCAGTACACTTCTCCCCCAAATATTTAAGCATGAATAGCATTAACTGGAGTTCAAATATTATTTACAGCTTTTTCACTTGTTATAAATTTGCCAACAATGAAGTGCACAAACTTCAAGTGTACATTCATTTAATTCTGACAAATGCATACCTCTGTGTAATCCAGACCCTTATCAGACACAGAATATGACTATTGCCTAAGAAAGCCCCATTCCCTTTTCCAGTCAATTTGGGCTCTCACTTTCAGAGACAACCACTGAGCTGATTTTTTCCACTATAGATTAATTTTTATAATTTTAGAAGTTCATATAAAAGGAATTCTACAATGCAGAAACTTCTCTGTGTGCCTCTTCTTATTCGGTTTGAAGTTGTTGAGATTCATCCTCGTTGTTCAAATTGTATATTTATGTCAGCCAATGGTTGCCTACTCCAGAAGTGTCTCTGGAGGGTTTCAGGCTCTGGATCACAGACAGCGTCTGCCATTATGAGGAGGCAACTTTTATTTAATAAAAATTTTTGTTGCTGCTTCTCTTTCTTTTTTTCCTTGTTAATGAGGAAGAACTTTCCCCCCATCCCCTTACCTGCTGCAGTTTCTCCCCTCCCTGTCCCCTTCCTTCCCATCTTATCTCAACCCCCCAAAAAGCTAGTCTTTATATAAAGATGTCATCATTGGTAAAGGAAAACCTGATTTTAAAAGACAACAGACTTTTCAAACTTGCCCTCATGTTTGAAAATAAAAATTTTTAAATATCAAATTATATGATCTCATGTATAAGTGGAACCCAATCAACAAAACAAACAAGGAAGCAAAATATAACCAGAGACATTGAAATAAAGAACAAATTGATCATAACCAGAGAGGAGTGGGGAGAGGGATAATGGGGGATAACAAGGGAAGGGTCATCAAGGTACATGTATAAAGTATACATGAACAAAGCTAAAGGGAGTAGGTTCAAGGGTGGGAGGTGGGGATGGGGGGGCAGGGTGCATGCATGGTGGGGTGACAACTGTATTTGAACAATAAAAATAAATAAATAAAATTACAACAATATTTTATTGCAGGAAAAAATAAGAAAAAAGAAAAGTATAAGGAAGGTAAATTTCATGGGTGCATGTGACTGTATGTATCTGTGTACATGTTAGTGCACTTGATTATTGTTTACCACACTGAAATCACAGTATGATTACAACTCAGTACTGCTTTTTCTCAATTATTATGTCATGTTAAAAAGAAAAAAATAGACCCAAAGAGAAGTTACTTTTTTTATGCCCCACTAAGACTTAATAACTAACCAAATTGTAGTCTCAGTCTCTTCCAGGAGTGAAATATTAAAACGATTGGTCTAGAATTTGCTGGTCAGCACTAGTGAGGTTACATGCCTGTTAAGATCCTGTGTCATCCCCTAAAGGAAGGTGTTCTTGCATGAAATAATCCATCCTTTTAACTTTTTTTGTCTGACCTTCTTTATACCTATTAAAATCTTTCATTTTGTACAACTTCTTGAATCTAAATGTCATACTGCCCAATTCACGAGTCATTTCATAAAGCCAATTATGTCTTCAAATTCACTCAATTGGATTTTGATCTTTAATATCCAGGAACTTTTTAAAAAGATTTTATTTCTCTATTTTTAGAGAGAGGAGAAGGGAGAAAGAAAAAGAGGGAGAGAAACATCAATATGTGGTTGCCTCCCATGTGCTCCCCACTGGGAACCCAGGCACATGTCCTGACCAGGAAATGAACCAGTGACCCCTCGGTTCACAGGCCTGTGCTCAATCCACTGAATTACACCAGCTGGAATGAGGAACATTTTTTCATGGTGGTAAATTGTCTTCTAAAGTTCTGCTTTATTCCCTATTCTGTGGGGGTGACTTTCCTCGCAAGTCCCCCCCGGGTTGCAACAGATGAGAGTAAACTCTGCTTGAGGAGGAGAGGTGGCCAGTTTCTCTGAGGAAAAAGGTTTTGAGCAGTAGCCAGTTTCTCAGGGAAAAAAGGCATTGAGCCCGTTCCTGCAAGGGCTTTTATTGGGTTGTAATACGCAGGAATACAGGGCGGCAAAGATCAAACAGTAGATAGTCTGAGTCAGAGTCTGTCAGGCAGAGAGTTTTAGAGTTTTCAGCTCAAATCCTTAACATATGAATAAAAGCACTCTTAGCAGAGCAGATTTCACAAGTTTATCAGGTAGTCTTTGTGATGCCAGATTTTTTCCTGCTCTAGGACATGCTCTAGCAAGGCAAGCATTCCTCCCCAACAGGTATTCAGGCTTAAGAGGATTAGAGCCAGGAAGTGCTTCTCCCAGAGGTCATGGGGACTAAGGCTATCTCAAAGTGGGGGGGGGCTAGAGTCCATGGCTCTTTGTTGCAGCCCCCAAGTCTTCCCATGATGACCTCCCAAGTGGTCCTGTCTGGCCTAGGTTGTCCCCCTGCTGTGAGGGGTCTTACCCATCATGGACTTCCGATCATGCTTTGGGGGCAGGGAGGAGACTGAGGCAGCATTTGCTACCAGAGACAAGTCTTGTCTCCTCCAGCTGGCATTCCAGAGGTCATAGCTTGCTTATCCTTAGCCACAGTGAGTAGAGTTACAATTCATAAAACCAGGCAGAGCAGTCCACAACACTGTTCAACAAGTTATTTGATAATTTTTTTTCTAATGCTTAACTTTTGGGCTGCTCCCAGTTATTTTTTAATATAATGTTGTTGTTTTTAAATGTAATACTATTATAAAAATATTTTACACACTATCATAGGAAAAAGTTTTCATGTGTGTTTTAGATTGTTTTCTCCCTATAATTAAAATTATTGGGTTAAAGTTTACAGAGAGGTTTTGGATACAGATTGCCAAATACTTCTCCAAAAATATATTTCTGACTCACTCAGGACCAAATAATGAGGATAAAGTTCTAGTGTGTATAAGCAACATTTTTTACTCATTTTATTTTTATTATTTATTTATTTATTTATTTTACTTGCAAATATTTATAAGTTCATTTGTCATTGATATTGTTATGCTGGGCCTGAGACCCTGCCTGGGTGGTGCCATGGGATGGGCTGCTGAAGTAAAGAATGTTACCTCAGTCTTTATACCTGAATCACATTTCTGTTACATCCACCTTGTTCTTGTTTACGCTCCCTGAAAAGTGTTATCAACTCCATGTCTATGCCATTTATTCATTCACTTATTTAGTAAATATTCATGGAACACATGGTGTCAGCTACTGACTTGAAAGGTTTACAAACTCTCCTCCAGAAGCTCTGGGTCTGATAAAGAGAGAAATACACAAACAAGTATTTTAATGAGGGAAAGCAGAATTTGCCAGTCCAAAACATGCATTTAAAAAAATATTTTATTTGTTTATTTTTAGAGAGAAGGGAAGAGAGAGAAAAACAGAGGGAGAGAAACATCAATATATGATTGCTTCTCCAGCACCCCCTACCGGAGATCTGGCCCACAACCCAGGCATGTGCCCTAATTGGGAATTGAACAGGTGGTGACCCTTTGGTTCACAGGGCAGCACTCAATTCACTGAGCCACATCAGCCAAGGCCAAAATATGCCTTTTGAGATATTATTTTAAGCAGATTATTTTTAAGAAACAAAAGACTCAGAAAGAACCTTTGACTTGCTCCCTAACTGCCTAAAAGAATTTAGATAGATATGAAAGAAAGCTGTAATTATAGATAATTATAGTGTAATATGAACTACTATTTATGAGGGACTCAAAGGTTGGAAAATTTTAGTGTTAGGTAATAGTCAATACGCTTAGCAATTAATGGATGTTAAAAAACAAACAAACAATTGCTTCAGGAACTAAAAGTATGATCCACCCTGCTCCAGGAGACCATAAATAGTTCCATCTTTGTGTTCCATGAAGACTACAAGCAATCAAGATGGTATCTGAGCCATTGTACTCCAGGATGAGATGCCAACCGCCTAGGGCACAGATAAAGACCACTGCCCAGGACACAGGTGAAAGAATGTTGCAGCTTCTTATCTGATTAACCTTTTCCTTGAATTCCAAACCCCTTATTTACACTTTCTTCTCTTTATAAAAAGGGGTGGTTTGAAATGAAATGTAGGACAGTCTGTTAGGGTACATAACCCACCACCTTCTCAGATTGCTGGCCATCTGAATAAAGCACCCATAAAGATTCAATACTTGTCTCTGCTTATTGGCTTTGGTGGTAATAGGCAGCTTGAACACTGGTTTTTCCATGTTCTGTGGGACAGTGGCTCTGCCACTGTGTGACAGCCAAAGAACTCAGGAAGGCTCTTTGATCAAAGTTCTCTTTGTATCTCATTGTTAAAGATGGTCCAGCAAACATGTATTTACCAAACATTTGTTTTTCCATCTCAATGTGAATTGCCTTCCTGACGTCTGAAATCCCAAAAAACAACTCTTAGCTCAAGACGGCATATTAGCCTCAACTGCCTGATCTGTTCTCTGGTCCCATATTCTTGTGGAACTCACATATGTTCAGACATAATAAATTTGATTTTTTCCTCTTAATCAGTCTTATATCAATGTAATTATTAGTCTAGTCAGAGGAACTTAGAAAGGTGGGAGAAAAATTATTTTTCCTTTCCTACATGAATATAACACAATGCTAAAAGATATAGAGACCAGAACTACTGATTCTGTCCAAGGTGTCTCATGTAAGTATTTTGCTGGTAGCTGTGTAATCTTGATTCACTTGTTAACTCTGAGAAACCTGAAGAGTTGCTTACTTTGCTCTTCTAGATATGAAAAATTTCCACAGTGCGGCCTTATTCCAACTTGTTCCCCTGGGCTAAGGTCATACCCTCTATTTACATTCAAGTGCTCTCCTTCCCCCAGAGGTTTCATCCAGTCTCCTGGCTTTAATACCAACTCTACACCTATACTTATCACATGGATAGCTCTACAAAACTGCCACCTCACCTTTTGTGATATTGTGATGTATATTATAAAATATATACTTGTTTTTTCTTCTGCTTCTACCAAAGAGTTCTTAAAACTGTTGGACTTTCCAAAGTAATGAGAGCTGTATTTGTCTTTTGTTATGTTAATAAGATGCCTTTTGAATGCCCTGCCATCCTAGCCTGGGTATAATCTCCAAACAACACCACTATTGTATTAGAAGGTTGGAACTCTCACACTCACCCTTGAGAGGCTAAAGACTGAATCAATTATTAACGCCCTATGCGTTAATCAGAAATGCCTATGTGTTACCGAACAGCAAGTGGGGTTCTGCTGCAGCTGCCACCTTCTAGGCTAAAGTCTTCAGGAAACATTTTGGTGGTAAAGGGAAGGAGTCTTTATTCAAAATTCACACAATTTTGGAATAATAGCTTTCCACAGGCATCAGTCACTTAAGCATATCGATTAAGGCTAAAATCTTTAACTCTTCAATTCCATCTTTAATCACTTAAACCTATCAATTAAGGCTCAACTCTCTTTTTTTAAGATTTTATTTATTTATATTTAGAGGGGAAGGGAAGGAGAGAAATATCAATGTATGGTTGCCTCTCGTGAGTCCCCTGCTGGGAACTGGCCTGCAACCCAGGCATGTGCCCTGACTGGGAATCGAACCGCGATCGTGTGGTTCGCAGGCCCGCGCTCAATCCACTGAGCTACGCCAGCCAGGAGGGCTCAACTCTTTAACACCAGAATTCTGCTACCATTCTTCTTGTTAGTTTTTCATTATCTTGTTTCTGTAGGGGTAGTTTGCAAACTAAGACAGAGTAAGATATGAAAGGTACATGATTTTGGAAGAATGGCAAGCTCCTGCCTCAGAGCTAATCCTCTCTAGAATACCCAAAGAATAACCCTGCCACTCTCTTCCAGGCCAGCCTGATCCTAGGCTGTGTCTAGTGTTTGTTCTCCCATCCAAAATACCATCCTTTGGGAATTACAGGCATGATCATCCAGGCATCCTCAAGGAAGAAGAGAGCGAGTCTCTGCCTTCCTTTTGGTTTAAATCTTCTGGCCCATAATTCCATAATATTCTCCGGAGGTGTCAGTTTCTCAGTCAATCCCATCCTAGGCTATTTACCATTGCCCCAGGTAAACTCTTCCTACAGCCCCTCTCTGATCACCCCCTCCCCAGTGATGTGATCAGATCTCTCTGTATCATATGTAACAAAGCCTCCCTGAAAATTCAAAATAGCCTGGATTCGGAGAGGTTCTGGTTTGGTTAACATGCAGATATCTGGGAAAGTAGTGGGCTGTGAGAGGGCACAGAAGCTCCACATCCTCTCTCTCTATTTTACCCTATGCATCTCTTCCATCTGGATGTTCCTGAGTTTTATTTTTTTTATAATAAACTGGTAATCTAGTGAGTAACATGTTTTTCTGAATTCTGTGGTATGCTGTAACGAATTAATGGAATCCAAGGATGGGAACATTGTATTTCCCAATCTTTCACCTGTGGTCAGAAACACAGGTGACAACGTGAACTTGCATTGACATGCAGGTGGGGAGCAGTCATATAGAAATGAACCCTTAACCTATGGAAGCTGATGCTGTATCTGGGTAGATAGTGTCAGAATTTAGTTAAATTGTAGAACATCCAGCTGGCATTAGATCATTGATTGATGGTATGGAAAACAATCAAACAAATAAAACAACTAAATTTGTGACCAGAATTGTTGGTATGAAAAAAATCTTACCTCCAAGTTCATCTGATTGTCTCTCCACTTTGATGGCCCAATGAATCCTAAGTTGTCCATGCCCCATGCTGCACTGTGGAGTTACCCCTGGTCTTTAACATTCAAAATGATCCTCATTGCAGTAAAAGCTGTTAATTAAAGGTCAGCCTCACAGAGGTAACTTCATTCCTTAAAATTGTTACCCTTTTTTCACCTTCTAATCCTCCATTCCTGGTTGTTTATTTTTTTTTTCCATAGCATTATCTGATTGGTTGGATGTATATTATCTCTCCTCTCTCTACCCACTAAAAGGTAAACTTGATATTTCTGTCTGTTTTGTTCACTGCTATTCCCAGTGCCTGGCATATAACAAGTAATATCAGTAAGTATTAGTTTTTTTAAAATTGTTTATTTTTAGCCCTGGTTGGTATAGCTCAGTGGATTGAGTGCGGGCCCATGAACCACACGATCTCTGTTTGATCCCCAGTCAGGGCACATGCCTGGGTTGCAGGCCAGTTGCCAGCAGGGGACTCACGGGAGGCAACCATACATTGATATTTCTCTCCTTTTCTCCTTCCCTTCCCCTCTAAAGATAAATAAATAAAATCTTTAAAAAATATTTATTTTTAAAGAGAGGGGAAGGGTGGGAGAAGGAGAAGAGGAGAAACATGTGTGAGAGAAACATTGATTGGTTACCTCTCACACCCCCCAACCTGGGGACTTGGCCCGCAACCCAAGCATGTGCCCTGACCAGAAATCAAAGCTGCCATCTTCCAATTCACAGGCCAGGGTTCAGTCCACTGAGCCACAGCAGCCAGGGCAGTATTAGCTTTTTATTAATTTATTTTTTTAATGAATGAATTGCATTAGTGCTCTTAAGCTTGTTTTTGAGAAAAAAATGTAAACGTTTTCTGCCATTATAGCTTAAGTCTTATGGAACTGGAGATAATTCAGTAACACAGAGAAGGGAGAATCTTTAAAAGACATAGGGGGAAAAAGTGAAATTGAAAGTAGTACCATACACTACTTGTCTTTATGTCTCAGAAATTGTAGAAAACAAAGCCTATTTAGAGAGATCAGGCCTATGAACAAAGTAGAAAGAGGCTGACACAGTTATATAGATAAGTTGACGTTGGAACACACATCTTTGAGAATAGCTAGTAATTAAATTGTAATTCTATTCTTCCCTCATTCTTTCTCATCCTCTATGCTTTCTGCACCTGAGAGACTTCATAAAAATAAAATGGCTGAGCTATTATCGGTCAGTCTTAAGTTGAAGGTGTAAAAGAGGAAGAAAATTTCTTGTACCCTCAAGGTTCTTTAGGCTAGCCTAATAACTGAATTGACAAGAGACATTAACAAGAGAAAGTGACTAAATTTAATTACATACATATGTATGAGAATCTTGCATGCATAAGAAAGCCAGAGACCCTGAATACAAGAGAGGTTCAAAGACATAAAAGGAGAATGAGATATGTATGGCATTCTGAGCTAAGAATAAGGAAAGGCAGCTTGGAGCTTCAGAAGGTGGGGGAAGTGTTTCACAGGATGTAGATAGACTTATAAAGATTACCTCTAATAATCTAGTATTATGGACAAGACCCCTAATTCAAAATTCTTTCAGTAGTTAAGAGGTGGCAGAAGTTGCTTTTGAACCTGCAGGGTCTTGGTTGCCTTTAGGTCAAAATAATCTGTAAAATACAGAGTTGTATCTTGGTGTGCATAGTTCTGAACTCAGACACTTTTTTTTCATTTTTTTATTTAATTATTTTTCAAGTACAGTTTTCTGTCTATTACTCCCATCTCACCCCCGTGCTCCCCTCCTCCCTCCCATTTCCATCCTTCTCAGTTGTTGTCCATGTGTCCTTTATATATGTTCCTCTAAATCCCTCCCCTAGTTCCCCTGAAATTCCCTCCCTTCTCCCCTCTGGTCACTGTCAGCCTGTTCTCTATTTCAGTGTCTTTGGTTATATTTTGCTTGCTTGTTTCTTTTGTTGTTTAGCTTCATGTTAAAGGTGAGATCATATGGTATTTGTCCTTCAACACCTGGCTTATTTCACTCAGCATAATGCTTTCCAGTTCCATCCATGTTGTTGCAAAAGGTAGGAACTCCTTCTTTCTTTCTGCAGCATAAAATTCCATTGTGTATATGTACCATAGTTTTTTGATCCATTCATTTACTGACGGGCACCTAGGTTGCTTCCAACACTTGGCTATTGTAAATTGTGCTGCTATGAACATTGGGGTGCATATGTTCTTTGGGATTGGTGTTTTAGGGTTCTTAGGATACAATCCTAGCAGTGGAATTGCTGGGTCAAAAGGCAAGTCTAATTTTAGTTTTCTGAGAAAATTCCATTCTGTTTTCCATAATGGTTGTACCAGTCTGCAATCCCACAAATAGTGGACCAGAGTTCCCTTTTCCCCACACCCTCTCCAACATTTGTGGTTTATTGCTTTGTTTATGACAGCCATTCTCACCGGTGTAAAGTGGTATCTCATTGTGGTTTTCATTTGCATGTCCCTGATAGCAAGCGATATTGAGCATCTCTTCATGTGTCTCTGGATCCTCTATATGTCCTCCTTGCAGAAGTGTCTGTTCAAGTCCTTTCCCCATTTTTTAATTGGGTTAGTTGTGAACTCAGACACTTTTATCTTTTGAAATTTCCCTTAGAATTTTACATTCCAGGATTTATATTGATAGATTGTTCTGTCTCTCACCAAACCAGTTTCAGTGTTAAGAAAAGTCAGTTTAATTAAATAGTTGTGTTCCAATTCAGGAGGTAGTAATGTGATGGGCTCCCTCAGTTAAACACATGTATAATTAATCAGTTATCTAATAAGAGGTCTCTCCATGAAAACAACCTAAAAACAAAGCTTACTATTGGAGTAGACTATAGTCTCAGTTTCTCAGTTCTGAAGGCAGGAAGTTGAAATTTCTAGATGTCTGTCCTAGAGAATCTTCCAATGGATTGAAGGCAAGCACTTCTTCTGATAGATTTTCCTGATTTGCGTTCTGATGTCTCTGGTGATCTGTCTACAATAGGAGTGAAGAATGTCCATGCCTGTAGAAGCTGGTGTGGTAATGTCTCTTAAGTTTATATCAAGTTTTCCCATTTTAGCTTGTGTGTTTTGGGAAAAGGGCAGTTTCAGTTCTTAAATATTCCATGTCAAAGGATAGCAGAAAAAATAAAAGTGTTAGTTTGGAATGTCAGAGCTGGCTATTGGAGCAAATTATAAATATTCTGTATGCAGGTCAATTTACAAGTATGAAAAAAAGACAATGAACAGCACTAGAATACAATATTCACAAAAATATATTATAGTTTCCATCATGTTTTCTTTCTAAAATCACTCCTATTTTACCACAAAGATAGTGAAAGTAAGATTCATTTATTTGAAAAATATGCTTAGTTTTAATAAAATTGTCTTGATTATTTTCATAAGTACAGTAATAAATCACATAGTAATAAACCACATAGACTCTTTTAAATTTGCTTTGCTGTAATTTTTAAAATTTTAATTGTTGTTCAAGTACAGTTTTCTGCCTTTTACTGCCATGTCAGCCCACCCCCAGCCCTTCCCACCTCCCTCCTGTTTCCACCCCCTCCCCTTGTCCATGTGCTCTTTATACTTGTTCCTGCAAACCCTACCCCTTTTCTCCTGAAATAACCTCCCCTCTCCCCTCTGGTCACTGTCAGCCTGTTCTCAATTTCAGTATCTTTGGTTATATTTTGCTTGCTTGTTTGTTTTGTTGATTAGGTTCCTACTAAAGGTGAGATCATATGGTATTTGGCTTTCACTGCTGTAATTTTTTTTTATGATTTCAACTTATATTGAATGAGGACTTTATTTTTTTAACATTACAAACTCCTTTTCTAGTAAGGTAGATCTTACACTCAAAGATAATCTCCAACCATTTTCTTTTCATTTCTTTAAGGAATATTCAGATTGAACTTAAACAGTCCTCTGTAAAACAGCAAAATATAGACATACACTTGCCATCATATGTTGCCTGAAATGCTTATAGATTTGTATTAGTTCCTCTCTTCTCAAGGCCCCTAAAATATCTTAACATTCCTGCACATGTGAAAAAGTAACATTCTGTACTCACCTGGTAAGGCCGTTGGGAACCATGCAAGAAAAGTATTAGGCTAATGTTTCTGAGGTTTTTTAAAATTTACTTTATTTTATTTTATTATTTTATTTTTGTTCCAAGTGATTTTAATCGGCTTCCATATGTCAATCTTAATCCCTTGAGTCTTTGCATGTCTCTTTCAAATGTGACAATCCATTTCAAAGCCTTGATAATATAACTAGGCTATAATTGTGTCCTGTTACAAGTAGAATGGATTGCTATTGAATTTATGCAAATATGTTGCTATGAAAGTCAGAAGGCTCACTGAGAGTTTCTGAATTCAGAAGTTAACGGGTAGGGAGAAAAAAAATGTTTCAGATGAAGAGATGGTGGCCAAGCAGGTGGAAGCTGAGCCTACTCGCTTGTGCCCAAGTACAGATTTTCAGCTTATATCTTCTCACAAATGACATGAACAATCAATGGGATCTCAGCTGCTATGAATTTTAGAGCCAAGGAGTACAGAGGATGCTTTGCACCATCCAGTAAGACACTTCACAAATTGACAGGGAAATAACCTGTACGAGGCACATGCAGCAGAGGAGAGTTCAGTCAGATTATGCAGTTTTGTGGCTCTGTTCCATCTGGAGCAAGGCCCTGGTCCCACACAAGGAAACTAGCAACCCTAATCTGGAGAGACTTGAAGGATATACAAAGTCTAGGAGACTGTGAAGAGCAGGACCAGGAAAGTGTCATCAGTTAAGTCAAGATAGTATGAAGTGGACTTCTGGCCAAGATGGAGGCATAGGTGGAAACACTGGGCGCCCCCCACAACTAAATTTAAAGACAGCAAAGTTTTAGAAACAAAAACACAGCCAAAACAGTGAAAATTGAACTGTATGGAAGTTCGACAACAGCGAACCACTCAGCCAGACCAGTAAGAGGGGTAGAGTCGGCGTTGGAGTGGGGTCGGGCTGGAAAGATCGTTCATTCTGACTGACCTAGGAGCGGAGGCAGAGGTGGTTGGTGGATCCCAGGCGTAGGGTAGCAACCAGGGGCTGGCTGACTGTGGTCACACATTCGTGCACAGATAAACCAAGGAGCAAACAGTGAGACAGACCTCTCAGGCTAGGGCCCCAGCAACAGGAATTAGAGCCTGAAAGCACCAATTGGAAACATTTTTGGGGTCGAAGTGCCAGGAGAGGCTCCAAGGCGCACAGACAGTTTGTTGGAGAGACCCACAGGGTCCTGGAGAGTACATGGGCCCACACACCCAGGAACCAGCACCAGAGGGGTCCAATTTGCTTGTGGGAAGCTGCAGAGGGGACAGAAATCTGAGAGATCACGGAGCAGAGCAAAGTGCCATTTTTCCCCTCTCTGACTCCACCCCCACACACAGAATCACAACCCAGCAACTGGGTCACCCTGCCCTGGTGAACACCTAAGGCTCTGCCCCTCATACATAACAGGTGCAAACAGACCAAACATTATGACTCAAGAACAGCTCAAAGCCCCAGAACCTATAATTCTAAGTGACCAAAAAATAGCCAAGGTTTCAGATGCACAGTTCAAAACACTGGTGATCAGGATGCTCACAGAACTGATTGATTTTAGCCACAAATTAGAGGAACATATGAAGGATTAACTGATTGAAATGAAGGGAAACATACAGGAAACCAATAGTGATGGAAAGGAAACTGGGATTCAAATCAAGGGAGTGGACCAGAAGGACAAAAAAAATGACCAAACAGAAAAGTATGAAGAAACAAGAATTCAAAAAAATGAGAAGAGGCTTAGGAACCTCCAGGAAATCTTTAAACGTTCCAACATCCGAATTATAGGAGTACCAGAAGGGGAAGAGGAACAGCCACGAGTGGAAAACGTATTTGAACAAATAATAAAGGAGAACTTCCCCAGTCTGGCAGAGAAAATAGACTTCCAGGAAATCCAGGTAGCTCAGAGAGTCCCAAAGAAGTTGTACCCAAGAAGGAACACACTAGGGCACATCATAATTACATTAGCCAAGATGAAAATGAAGGGGAGAATTCTAGAAGCAGCAAGAGATAAGGGGACAGTCACCTATAAAGCAGTACCCATCAGACAGTCAGTGGATTTCTCAAAAGAGCCCTTACAGGCAAGAAGGAGCTGGAAAGAAGTATTCCAACTCATGAAATCCAAAGACCTACAACCAAGATTGCTCTATCCAGCAAAGCTTCCATTTAGAATGGAAGGGCAGATAAAGTGCTTCTCAGATAAGGTCAAATTCAAGGAGTTCATCATCACCAAGCCCTTATTATATGAAATGTTAAAGGGACTTTCCTATCTAAAAAAAGAAGATAAAAAATACGAACAGTGAAAGGACAGCAAACTCACAGTTATTAACAACCACACCTAAAATAAAAGCAAACTAAGAGGACAGTTACATTGGGAGCAGAAACATAGAAATGGAGATCACATAGAGGGTTAGGAACAGGGGACTGGGAGGAGGAGGAGGGAGGAGAAGGTACAGAGAATAAGTAGCATAGACTATAGGTAGAAAATAGACAGGGGGGAAGGTGGGAATACTATGGGAAATACAGAATCTAAGGAACTTGTGACACATGGACATAAACAAAAAGGGGGGGATGGAGGGGGAGGGGTGTGCAGAGTGGAGGGGAGTGAAGGGGGGAATGGGACAACTGTAATGGCATAATCAATAAAATATATTTTAAAAAGATAGTATGAAGTATATAAAACAAAATGGAGTCACTTATGTCAACAAAGATGGCTGCGGATCAACCATGACACTTTAGTTCAAGAAGGAACTACTGTATTTTGCTGTGTATAGTGTGCATTTTTTGTCCAGAATTTTTAGGGGAAAATAAGAATACACATTATTATGTAGGTAGCACCTGAAATACCTTGTGTCTGTTCTTGTGTTTTGTAATTACCTGTTACATATTTTTTTGTACCATAATATGTTAAAAAATAAATGCTAAAATTTCTTTACAATACAAAAAAGTATCTAAATACAAATAAATAAAATTTTAATTAAAAATTAAAACAAAATATTTTTTCCTGAAAATTTGGGCCAAAACGTGGGTGTGCATTATAGGTGGGAGTGCATTATACACAGAAAATATGATACACAAGTCATGTTAGACACATCTGGTAAGGAGACACACCCAAGTATTTGCACATATGATCAGAATATCTATGTCTGCAGAGAGGGATCACCCATACTTTGGCTCAGGGAGAAATTCCACATTTGATATCAGGGGTGCTAGGCCACTTATCAAGAGACCCAGAACGGTGGAGTACACAACTTTCAAGATATGATTGAGGCAGGCTCCAGACTACTGCTGAGACATCTGAGCTCCACACACCAGAGTGCTACTCTGTACCATGCTGATCTCCCTTGGCATCAACCACTAGAGGCTCTGCCCTACTGGACTGAGACTTTGTCTGCTCTGCTGCCTGCCTGGCTCTGGAGACGCTTCCCTGCAGGATGATGATGACTCTCTTGCCCACTGTGCTGTCTCCCAGACCTGCAGACTGAGATTCTGGGACTTGGGTTTTTTATTCCTCATTGATTGCTATGTGTGTGTGTGCATGCTATATTTCTCTTAGATTGTCAGGGTGTGAGTGGGATATTAATGTATGTGGATGTTCTACTTTGAGTGAACCTGCATTCAATAAAAGATGAGTGAATAGTGTAGTTGCTTTGTGTGACACTTTTCTGTTCCTTGGTACTGGGCTGCTCAGCAGGCAGCTAGCTGAGCAGTGATCCAGCTGACCTATAGGAAAATCTACATTTTGAACATAAACTCATGGCAGAGACTAAGGCTACATACACGCAATAAGCAGCATGTCCATAGTGGCAGCACCATGTGGGAGAGTTCCAGAAAAAAATTCTAAAACTGTTGGAGGCATTGTCAGGCTGTGGTCAGCCCTGACTGAGAGAGACTTTGTGTTTTGGGTGAGGTGGAGCACATGGAGAACCAGTCCAGGGCTCAGTGCTCCAGTGAGAACTCCTAAGGGAAGCTGAGGCAAGGCTTGAGACTTGGCAGGGACCCTATGCTCCTGTGCACATGTCACTGTGTAACATGGCTGTCACTGTGTGACAGTGGCTCTGTGCACAGTGGCTCTGCCAATAAAGAAACCAGAGTGAAAGTACAGTTTTGTCCCACTGAGTCCAGTTGCACAGGAAGAACAGAAAGTCACACTGGAGGGACTCTGAGACCTGACCGAGCATGGCTGGTGAACAGGAAGAGATTGTGCAGCATGGAGAGTTTGGGTCTGAGTCTCCTGCAAGGAGAGGTTGGGGACCAAATACCCAGGAGCTGAATGTCTGGGAGTTGTTGCAGTAGGGCATGTTCCCTCATCAGCACACATGGCCAACCTCGACCTGTGGAATTGCAGGATCTGCAGATCAGTGAGCCAGGCTTAGGTACTCCCTTCAGGGAAAAGGAGAAGATGTAAAAGGATCCTTTCTGAACTTCTATCAGACACTACAAGCTACTCTGATTCCTGGGGCCCAGACCCACTGAAACAAGCTGAGCAGAGAGATTAGAGACAAGTGCAACAAGAGGTGTTCAGGGACCTGCCTGAATGAGGATAGCCTCAGCTCTTATACAGAACTGCCATCAGCAACAAGCAGAAGGAGCTGCCTCTTTTACACAGACTGGCCTCTCACAGGAAATGGACAGCTAATTCACCAGAAACCATACAATATTAGAAATAATCTGGGGTAGACCAAGATGTGTGGTAATGGGGTGGGGAAATACTTCCACCATCTTCCCTGAAGACTGAAGAGTTCCCCATGGGAGTGACCCAGGGATTCCGTCCTCCTGATCACACCACACCCATCTGAAAGCAGGTGGGATTGGTACTGGCAGTACTCTCAGATATCACAAGAACCACTCCTGGGCTTTGTGCTGATGAAAAGTCAGCAGGGTAGAAAGTGGGGACCTGCCAAGCCTGAAAGAGATAGCTAGAGAGTGTGGATCACTTGTGTTCTCAAACAGGCTGCCTAGGGCTAGATTAGGACACCATTTGACATTACCAAGGGCAGGTCCAGAAAGAGAAGACAGTGGCAAACACTAGACTTCTTCATTACTTTCATTATATTTTTCCTGCATAGCTTTTTAACATTTTTGCTTTCTCTTCAATTTTGTTCCTATTATCTCACTATTTTTATTTTAGTTTATTTCAAATCTTATATTTTACTCCTCCTTCTTACTCCATTGTGCCATTTTTCTTCCTCTTCTCATTATTGTTATAATTTTTCTCCATATATGACTTGTTTCTATTTCACACTCTTACCATTTCTCCTCCTTCCAACCTCTCAAAACCAGTGTTCTTGTCATTAGTCATCTCACATTCTTATTCACATTCTTCTAATATCATTATTCTCTCTCCACTTTTATTAATCTTTGCTCATTGATCGTTGATATAGTGGTTGTTGTTGAATTTATTCAATTTATTCCTAGATGCTCACTATTTTTTCTATTTTAAATCTCAAATGTTACTGCTCCACTCTCCTACTCAATTTTGCCCTCCTCCTGCCTTTTATTTTTTAATTTTAGATTTTACTTTTTCCCTCTCTTAGCCTGGTTTTCATTCCTCACTTTTATTATTTCTTCTTCCTTTATCCCTTCAAAATCACTTTTTATTGTTGATATTTCTTCTGTAGTGGATAGTTTTCTTCAATTTTCTTTTTATTTTTTACATAATTTAAGTTTTTATGCATTTTAAAGAGCATTTTGTTGATTTGCTATTACAGTTTTCCCAATTTTTTTCCTCCCCTCTATCAGCCCTCTGTCATGTACCCCTCCAACCCTACAACCATCCCCCACACTTCCTTCCTGTCCATGGATTGTATATATAAGTTCTTTGGCTTCTCTGTTTCCTATACCATTCTTAACCTCTCCTGGTCTATTTTATGCCTACCATTTATGCTTCTTATGTTCTGTACCTTTGCTCCCTATTTTCCACTCCCACTACCCACTGAAAATTCTTCGTGTTATTTCCGTTTCTTTGGTTCTGTTTCTGTTCTAGTTGTTTGCTTAGTTTTTGTTTTTGTGTTTAGGTTTAGTTGTTGATAGTTAAGAGTTTGTTGTCATTTTACTCTTCATAGCTTATGACCTTCTATTTCTTACATAAGTCCCTGTAACATTTCATAAAATATGGGCCTGGTATTGATGAACTCCTTTAACTTGATCTTATTTGGGAAGCATTTTATCTTCCCCTGCATTCTAAATGATAACTTTGCTGGGTAGAATAATCTTGGGTGTAGGCCCTTGCCTTTCATGACTTCAGATACTCCATTCCAACCACTTCTTGCTTATAAGGTTTCTTTTGAGAAATCAGGTGATTGTCTTATGGGTACTCCTTTGTAGCTAACTGTCTCCTTTCCTCTTGCTGCTTTAAAAAATTACTTTATTGTTATTCAGTTATGGTTGTCTGCATTTTCCTCCCAACACTCCCCCCCACCCACCCAAGCCAAACCCACCTCCCTCCCTTGCTTCCACCTCCCCCCATGGATTTGTCCATGTGTTCTTTATAGTAGTTCCTGGAAACCCTTCCCCTCATGGTCCCTTCACCCCTACCCTCTGGCTATTGTTAGATTGTTTTTAATTTCAATGTCTCTGGGTATTTTTTTTTTTTGCTTTTTTCTTTAGCTGATAATATTCTATTTAAAGGTGAAATCATATGGTATTTCTCCAACACTGCCTGGCTTATTCCACCTAGCATAACACTCCAATTTCATTCATGCTGTCACAAAGGGTAAGAGCTCCTTCTTTCTCTGCACTGTATAGTATTCCATTGTGTAAGTGTGCCATAGCTTTTTGATCCACTCATTTACTGATGGGCACTTAGGTTACTTACAGCATTTGGCTATTGTAAATTGTGGTGCTATGAACATTGAGGTGCGGAGGTTCTATTGGATTTTTGTTTCAGGGCTCTTAGGATATAATCCTAGTAGTAGAACTGCTGAGTCAAAAGGCAATTTCATTTTTATATTTCTGAGGAGATTCCGTACTGTTTTCCACAGTGGCTGCAGCAGTCTCCATTCCCATCAGCAGTGGACTAGTGGACCTATTCTCCACATGCTCTCAAACACTTATTGCTTGATTTTATTATGATGGCCATTGTGACCAGAGTGCACTGGTATCTCATTGTGGTTTTATATTTACTTTTTTTCCTTTTTCCTCTCAAATTTTTTATATAATTATTTTTTCAAGTACAGTTTTCTGTCTATTACTCCCATCCCATCCCACCCCGGTGTTCCCCCCTTCCCTCCCATTTCCACCGTTCTCAGTTGTTGTCCATGTATCCTTTATATATGTTCCTCTAAATCCCTCCCCTAGTTCCCCCCAAATCCCCCCCCTCCCCCCTCTGGTCACTGTCAGCCTGTTCTCTATTTCAGTGTCTTTGGTTATATCTTGCTTTCTTGCTTGTTTTGTTGTTTAGCTTCATGTTAAATGTGAGATCATATGGTATTTGTCCTTCAACACCTGGCTTATTTCACTCAGCATAATGCTTTCCAGTTCCATCCATGATGTTGCAAAATGAAGGAGCTCCTTCTTTCTTTCTGCAGCATAAAATTCCATTGTGTATATGTACCATAGTTTTTTGATCCATTCATTTACTGACGGGCACCTAGGTTGCTTCCAACACTTGGCTATTGTAAATTGTGCTGCTATGAACATTGGGGTGCATATGTTCTTTGGGATTGGTGTTTTAGGGTTCTTAGGATACAATCCTAGCAGTAGAATTGCTGGGTCAAAAGGCAAGTCTAATTTTAGTTTTCTGAGAAAATTCCATACTATTTTCCATAATGGTTGTACCAGTCTGCAATCCCACAAATAGTGGACCAGAGTTCCCTTTTCCCCACACCCTCTCCAACATTTGTGGTTTATTGCTTTGTTTATGACAGGCATTCTCACTGGTGTAAAGTGGTATCTCATTATGGTTTTAATTTGCATGTCTCTGATAGCAAGCGATATTGAGCATCTCTTCATGTGTCTCTGGATCCTCTATATGTCCTCCTTGCAGAAGTGTCTGTTCAAGTCCTTTCCCCATTTTTTAATTCGGTTAGTTGTCTTCTTAGAGTGAACTCGTGTGAGTTCTTTGTATATTTTGGAGATTAAACCTTTGTCTGAGGTATCATTGGCAAATATGGTTTCCCATACAGTTAGTTGTCTTTTTATTTTAATGCTGTTTTCTTTAGCTGCCCAGAAGCTTTTAATTTTGATGAGATCCCTTTTGTTTATTCTTTCCTTTATATTCCATTCTCTAGGGGAATTTTCAGTTAAAATATTGCTGCGTGAAATATCTGAGATTTTTCTGCCAATGTTCTCCTCCAGGACATTAATGGTGTCACGGCTTATATTTAAGTCTTTTATCCACATTGAATACATTCTGGTGTATGATTTAAGTTGGTGCTTGAGTTTCATTTTTTTTTTTTTTTGCATGTAGCTATCCAGGTGTTCCAACACCGTTTGTTGAAGAGGCTATCTTTACCCCATTTTATGTTACTGCTCCCTTTGTCAAATATTAATTGACTGTAGAGAGTTGGGTTTATTTCTGGGTTCTCTGTTCTATTCCATTGGTCTATGTGCCTGTTTTTATGCCAGTACCAGGCTGTTTTGATTACAGTGGCTATGTAATACAGTTTGATGTCAGGTATTGTGATCCCTCCTACTTTGCAGCTGCTATTCTAGGTTTTTTATGATTCCATATAAATTTTTGAAGTGTTTGTTCTATGTCTGTGAAATATGCCATTGGTATTTTAATAGGTATTGCATTGAATCTGTAAATTGCTTTGGGTAGTATGGACATTTGGATGATGTTAATTGTTCCAATCCATGAACACGGTCTATGGTTCCTTTTGTTTGTGTCTTCCTTGATTTCTTTCTTCAGTGTTGTGTAGTTTTCTGTGTACAGGTCTTTTACCTACTTGGTTAGGTTTATTCCCAGATATTTTATTTTTGTTTTTGCTATATGGAAAGGGATTTTTTTTCTTGATTTCATCGCTGGTATACAAAAATGCCTTTGATTTCTGGATATTGACTTTGTATCCCACTGTTTTGACAAATTCATTTATTATTTCGAGCAGCCGTTTGGTAGAGTCTATGGGATTTTCCATGTACACTATCATGTCATCAGCAAACAATGACAGTTTTGTTTCCTCCTTTCCAATTTGAATGCTTTGTATTTCCTTTGCTTGCCTAATTGCTGAGGCTAAAACTTCCAAAACTATATTAAAAAGAAGTGGTGAAAGTGGACAACCTTGTCTTATTCCTGATCTTAGTGGAAAAGCTTTTAGTTTTTGCCCATTGAGTATGGTGTTGGCTGTAGGTCTTTCATATATGGCCTTTATTATATTGAAGAATGCTCCCTCTATTCCCACTTTGCTGAGTACCTTTATCATCAATGGGTGTTGTACCTTATCAAAAGCTTTTTCTGCATCTATTGATATGACCATGTGGTTTTTGTCTTTGCTTTTGTTTATGTGGTGTCTTACATTTACTGATTTGTGGATATTGAACAATCCTTGCATCCCTGGGATGAATCCCACTTGGTAGTAGTGTATGATCTCTTTGATGTATTCCTGGATGCGATTTGACACTATTTTGTTGAGGATTTTAGCATCAATATTCATCAGTGATATTGGCCTAAAGTTTTCATTCTTTGTTCTGTCTCTATCTGGTTTTGGAATTAGGATGATGCTGGCTTCATTAAAAGAGTTTGGGAGTTTCCCATCATTTTTGGATTTTTTGCAATAATCTGTGAAGAATAGGTGTTAGCTCTTCCTTAAATGCTTTGCAGAATTCTCCTGTGAAACCATCTGGTCCAGGGCTTTTGTGTGATGGGAGTTTTTTGATTACTGATTCAATTTCATCTGCTGTTATTGGTCTGTTAAGGCTTTCTACTTCTTTCTCATTGAGTTTTGGAAGATTATATCTTTCTAGAAATTTGTCCATTTCACCTAGGTTTTCAAATTTCTTGGCATACCGCTCTGCATAGTAATTCCTTAAAATCTCTTCTATTTCTGTGGTATCAGTTGTAATCTCTCCTCTTTCATTTCTCATTGTGTTTATTTGGGTCCTCTCTCTTCTTTTCTTGATGAGCCTACTTAAAGGTTTGTCTGTTTTGTTTCTTTTCAAAAAACCAACTCCTGGATTCATTGATCCTTATAATTGTGCTTTTAGTCTCTATGTCATTTAATTCTGCTCTGATCTTGGTTATTTCCTTCCTTCTACTTGCTCTGGGCTGTCTTTGTTATTATTCTTTGAGTTCTTGCAGGCGTCGGGTTAGGTTGTTTGTTTGAAATGTTTCTATTTTCTTTAGGTAAGCCTATATTGCTATAAACTTCCCTCTCAGGACGGCCTTCGCCATGTGCCTCAAGTTTTAAGTTGTTCTGAGTTCATTTTCATTTGTTTCCAGAAACTTTTTTGATTTCTTCCCTGAATTAAATCTTGACCCATTCATTGTTTAATAGCATACCATTCAGTCTCCATGATTTTGGGTGTTTGGCTTTTTTTCCTTTGGGGTTGGTTTCCAATTTAAGTCCCTTGTGGTCAGAGAAAATGCTTGGTATGATTGCAATTTTCTCCAGCTTGGTGAAGCTGGTTTTGTGTCCTATCATGTGGTTTATCTTTGAAAATATTCCATGTGCTTTTGAAAAGAATGTGTATTTAGCTTCTTTGGGATGAAAGGCTCTCTATATATATCAGTCAAGTCCATTTCATCTAGGGTGTTTTTTGGTGCAGCTATATCTTTGTTGATATTTTGTTTGGAAGATCTGCCCATTTTTGACAGTGGGGTGTTAAAATCCCCTACTATAATTGCGTTGCTGTCAATATCTTTCTTGAAGTCTTCTAGCATTTTTCTTATATATTTGGGTGCTCCTATGTTGATTGCATATATATTTATGATGTTAATGTCTTCTTGGTGGATTCTTCCCTTGAATATTATGAAGTGACCTTCTGGGTCTCTCTTTATGGCCCTTCTTTTGAAGTCTATTTTGTCTGATATGAGAAATGCTACCCCGGCTTTTTTTTTTTCTTGACCATTTGCTTGGAAAATTTATTTCCAGCCTTTCACTTTTAGTTTGTGATGGTCTTTTGTCCTGAGGTGGGTCTCCTGTAGGCAGCATATGTGTGGGCCATGCTTTCTTATCCATTCAGCTATTCTATGTCTTTTAATTGGAGCATTTAATCCATTTACATTTAAGGTTATTATTGATAGGTACTTATTCATTGCCATTTTTGTACCACAGTTCCTCTCTGTCGCTCTCTTTTCCTTCCTTTCCTTAAAGCAGTCCTTTTAGTATTTCTTGTAGTGCTGGTTTGGTGGAGGCATATTCTTTTAGACTTCTTTTGTTTTGGAAGCTCTTTATTTGGCCTTCTATCTTGATTGCCAGCCTTGCTGGGTAAAGCAGCCTTGGTTGCAGGCCTCTGTTTCTCATTACTTGGAATATTTCTTGCCATTCTCTTCTTGCTTGGAGTGTTTCCACTGAGAAGTCAGTATCCAACCTTATTGGAGCTCCTGTGTATATTACTTCCATTTTCTCCCTTGCTACCTTTAAGATTCTCTCTTTGTCTTGGAATTTTGCCATTTTAATGATGATTTGTCTTGAAGTGGGCCTCTTTGGGTTCCTCTTGAATGGGACTCTCTGTGATTCCTGGATTCTTGTAATTGTTTCTCTCATCAAATTAGGAAAATTTCCATCATTACTCTTTCAAATAGGTTTTCTATCCCTTGTTCTTCTCCTCCTTCTGGTATTCCTATTATTCAGATATTATTACGTTTCATATTATCTTGCATTTCTCTTAGTCCCTCTTCATTCTTCTTGAGTCCCTTTTCCCTTTCTTGCTCTTTCTGGGAGATTATTTCTGCTGTGTCCTCCAACTCCCTGATCTGATCTTCTTTCATTTCAAGACTCATCGATCCTGCTTTTCATTCCTTCTCCTGTGTTCTTCAGTTCCAAAATTGTATTCTTCATTTCCTCTTGTCCTTTGCTGAGGGTTTCTATTTCCTTTTTCATGTTGATATAGTTTGCAGAGAGCTCATTGTAGCTCCCCTCTAGTTTCTGGTAGGTCATTGTGAGCTCTTTGAATTTCCTGATAACTAGTGCTTTGAATTCAATATCTGATAGCTGACTTGCTTCTCTTTCATCTGACATTATTTCTGAGACTTCCACCTTTCCTTTCATTTGGGCATTGTTTCTTTGTCTTCCCATTGCTTATGAGACCCTTCTTGTTAGCTTCAGCTTCTTAAATTGATCTGTTCTGACTCCCTACCTTTATCGTGTGAAATTCTGTGGTAGAATACCTATGAAATTCAGTGGTGTATTCTCCTGCAGGTATCTTGATGTTCTCCGCTTCCACCTACTCCTTTCTTTGTGTGTGTGTGATCACCTGGGGGAGGGGGAGGCAAAATGGTTTATGACAGCAGGAGAGTACCTTATGATATTTACAATCACAGCCAGTAGAGAAGAGATAGAAGATCTTTAGCCTCTATATAGTGTTAATTGTAATCTTCAACCCAATTTGCCACTTTTAAAAAAGGATAGACCAAAGATAAGTCTCTTGTTGGGGAGGAAAGGCTTGTGAGTTGTATCTAGAAAGCAGTGAGGTTGCGGGTGGTCAAATTTTGACGTAAGGTAAGAGTAAAGAATAGTAAATAGATGTAGCATGTGAGCAAGTAGAGTTAATCACTACAGTAATAGAATTCAGGAACCTGTAAAGTGGGCTAAATCCCGAGAGATGTGTTGTGAAGTATTTACAGTGGTATAGAAAGCAACAAACAAACAAACACAGAAAAAAAGTTCAAGAAAAGTGAGGAAAAAGCAATAAGTTTGGAGTGAAAGGAAGAAGGAGTAAAACAGGAAAAAAGAAAGAAGAGGAACAGAGGACTGAAAGATACAGCAACAATAAAATTTAAAAAAATATGCGATTACTGAAAAAAGTTTTTAAAAAAGTTTTAGAAAGTTAAAAAAAAAAAACAAAAAACAACGCACCTCCTTCCTTGTTGGTTTCAAACTGTCCAATCCGGTTTTTCTGGTTTTGGCAGGACCCCTCTGTGGGCTGGGTTGTAGGCCCAGGTGAACACCCGCCCGCCAGCCAGGCTACCAGACTGGGGAGCAGGCACCCACCCACCCAACATTCTGCCTGGGTCCTTCGGGATCTGGTATTGGTCCTTCCCAGTCCTGTGGCTGGGTGTGAAGCAAGTCTAGCTGCCTTCTCAGGAGAACACCTCAGTCCACTTTGCAGTAAAAAGTTCTCCAGAAAGCCTGACTCTCAGCCCAGCCCAATCCCCAACCTGACTGGTTAGGACAATGCTCCTCTCAAATTTCCTGGGCTGGCAGGCTGGTGAGCTGGCGACCACAGAGATCACAACTGAACATGGGCCCCTGTCCTTGCCACCTTCCCTGCACACCTAGGCAGACAGGTCTCTGCCACCCAGCCCCGCCTAGATGGTGAGGGAAGGAGCCAGCTCTTCCAAGGACCCCACAGCTGACCCAGTGTTCCACTGGTGCTGGGCTCCCTATGAGTCCTCCGTGGCACTGGCCGCAGACGGAAGCCTCTACACCCCTAATTCAGCGGCAGCGGCAGCTCCGAGGCCTTTGGGCTGGCCTAGAGCAGCCTGCCCTGCCACTGCCACTGCCACTTTTGTCTTTACTCACAGGTGCCGGATCATGATGAGTCCTCTGTGGCAGACGCCCCTGTCGTTGGGCGCAGGTGGGTAAGCCTCTGGGCCCCGACCGCTGCGACAGCCACAGCTCCCCGAGGTCTTCATGCCCTGGCCAATGGCTGCCATCCTGCCTCCACCTCCATCCTTACTCGCGTCCCTGAGACCCCAAGGACCTGTAGCTGTCTGGTTCCTAACTATCTCTGGTCTCTTATTTTCATAAATGCTGGGGAATTGTTGGTTGGGGAATTGAATGCGTTGTTCTTCAGTACACCTGCCAGGATTTTCTCTCAGGGGTACGAGAACTGGAGTCGCTCCGTCCGACTCTGCCGCCATTTTTCTCTCCCTCTTCATTGTGGTTTTAATTTGCATCTCCCTGATGGGTAGTGATGCTGAGCATCTTCTCTTTATTTTAAAAATAATTTTTAAAATTTAATTCTTGTTCAAGTACAGCTTTCTGTCTTATATTCCCAACACTGCCTACTTATGTCTCTGGGCCCTCTATGTGTCTGCCTTGGAGAAATGTCTGTTCAAGTCTTTCACCTATTTTGTAATTGGGTATTTTGACTTCCTGAAGTGGAGTCGTGTGAGTTCTTTATATATTTTGAAGATGAAACCCTCGTCTGAGGTATCATTGGCAGATATATTTTCCAATATAGTTGGTTCTCTTTTCATTTTAATGTTGTTTTCTTTAGCCATACAGAAGCTTATTAATTTGATGAGGTCCCATTTATTTTTTCTTTATGTTCCTTGCTCTAGGGAACATATCAGTGAAGAACTCGCTGCACAGAATGCTTGAGATTCCCTGCCAATGTTTTCCTCTGGGACTTTTATGGTGTCATGACTTATATTTAAGTCTTTTATCCACCTTGAATTATTTTGGTATATGGTGTGAGTTGGTGATTGAGTTTCATTTGTCTTTTTTTTTTTTTTTGGATGTAGCTGGCCAGCTCTCCCAACATTTGTTGAAAAGTCTACTAGTACTCCATTTTATGCTTCTTTCGCTTGTGAAATACTAACTGACTATAGAGACTTGGGTTTTTTCCAGGCTCTCTGTTCTGATCCATTGGTCTATGTGTTTGTTCTTATGCCAGTACCAGGCTGTTTTCATTACAATGGCCTGGTAATACAGTTTGGTATCAGGTATTGTGATCCCTCCTACTTTGTTCTTCTTTGTAAAAATTGCTGCAGCTATTTAGGGTTATTTATGGTTCCATATAAATTTCTCAAATGTATTTTCTATATCTGTGAAATGTGTCATGGGTACTTTAATAGAAACTGCATTGAATCTATAAATTGCTTTGGGTAGTATGGACATTTTGATGATGTTAATTGGTCCAATCCATGAACACGGTACATGCTTCCATTTTTTGTGTGTCTTCCTTGATTTCTTTCTTCAGTGTTGTGTAGTTTTCTGAGTACAGGTCTGTTAACCTCTTTGGCTAGATTTATTCCTACTTACTGTATTTTTCTTGTTGGTATATCCAATGGGATTTTTTTTCCTGATTTCTGTTTCTGATATTTTATTGCTGGTGCACAAAAATGCCTTTGATTTCTGAACATTAATTTGTATCCCATTGTTTTGCCAAATTCATTTATGAGGTTTAGTAGGTGTTTTTGGCAGAGCCTATAGGATTTTCTATGTACACTATCATGACATGCACAAACAATGACCATTTTGCTTCCTCCTTTCTAATTTGGATGCCTTTTATTTCTTTTTCTTGTCTGATTGCCATGGCTAGGACTTCCAATACTATGTTGAATAGGAGTGGTAAAAGCAAGCATCCTTGTCTAGTCCTTGAACTGAATGAAAAAGGTCTAAGTTTTTGCCCATTGAGTATGATGTTGACTGTAGGTCTCTCATATGTAGCCTTTATTATGTTGAGGAATTGCTCCCTCTATTCCCACTTTGCTAAGTGTTTTTTATCATAAATGGGTATTGTAGCTTATCAAATGCTTTTTCTGCATGTATTGATATGGTCATGTGATTTTTTCTTTCATTTTGCTTATGCAATGTATTACGTTTATTGATTTGTGAATATTGTACCATCCTTGCATCCCTGGGATTAATCCCACTTGATAATGTTGTATAATCTTTTGAATGTATTTCTTGATGCAGTTTGCCAATAGTTTGTTGAAGATTTTAGTGTCTGTGTTCAGCAACAACTTGGTCTGAAGTTTTCTTTCTTTGCTGTGTTTTTATCTGGTTTTGCAAGTAGGATGATGCTGGCTTTATAGAAACCATTTGGGAGTCTTCCATCTTCTTGAATCTTTTGGAATAATCCATGAAGGATGGGGGTTAGGTCTTTCTTAAATGCTTTGTAAAATTCTTTGTTGCATACCACTCTGCCTGGTTTTAGGAGTTGTATCTCTCCCATTGTGGCTAAGGGCAAGGGATCACCTCTGGAATGCAAGGCAAAGAAGAAAAAGCCTATCTCTGGTAGCAAATGCTGCCTCAGTTTTCTCTCCCTGCCCCCAAAGCTTGGTTGGAAGTCAATGACAGGCAAGATCCTTCACAGCGGGGGGCAACCTAAGCCAGACTCAATCACTTGGGAAGCCTTTATGGAAGGACTTGGGGGGCTGTAACAAAGAGCCATGGACTCTTGCTCCCCAGCTTTGACATAGCCCAAATCCCCGTGTTCTCTGGGAGAAGTGCTTCCAGGCTCTAATTCCCTTAATCTCAAATACCTGTTGGGGAGGAATGCAGCTCCTTGCCTTGCTAGAGCACGTCCTGGGGAAAAATCTGGCACCACAAAGACTTCCTGATAAACTTGTGAACTCTGCTCTGCTAAGAGTGCTTTCATTCATATGTTAAGGGTTTGAGTAAGAAACACTAAAACTCTGTTCCTGACAGACTCTGAAGCCCTCTGATTTCTTTGAAATGTTATCTACTGTTTGATCTTTGCCACCCTGTATTCCTGTGTATTACAACCCAATAAAAAGCCCTGGAGGTGGGGGCTCAAGGCCTTTTTCTCCTCGGAGAAGCTGGCCTCTGGTGGCCTTTGTCTCCCCTGAGAAACTGGCCACTACCCGTGGCCTCTTCCCTCTGGGAAAATGGCCACTCCTCCTCCCTGAGCAGACCACATCATGTCTCGGCCATATTCACTTTCATCTGTGGCATCCAGGGGAACTTGTGAGGGAAGTCACCCACCTCCACAATTCTCCCATGAAACCATCTTGTTCTGGGCTTTTGAGTGCTGGAAGCTTTTTGATTACTGCTTCAATTTCACCAGCACTATTGGGTCTGTTCAGGCTTTCTGCTCCTTCTTCACTGAGTTTTGGAAGATTATACTTTTCTACAAATTTGTCCATTTCACCTAGGCTTTTCAAGTTTCTTGGCATATAGTTGTTTGTAGTAATTTCTTACAATCCTTTTTATTTCTGTGGTATTGGTTGGAATCTCTCCTCTTTCATTTTTAATTGTGTTTAGTTGGGTCCTCTCTCTTTTTTTTTCCTGATAAGTCTGCTTAAGGGCTTGTTAATTTTATCTTTTCAAAGAACCAGCTCCTGGATTTATTGACCCTTAGCATTGCACTTTTAGTCTCTATGTCATTTAATTCTGCCCTGATCTTGGGTATTTCCTTCCTTCTACTTTTTCTGGACTGTCTTTGTTGTTGTTCCTCCAGTTTGTAGGCATAGGGTTAGGTTGTTTATTTGAAATGTTTCTGTCTTCTTTAGGTAGGCCTGTATCTCTATGAACTTTCCTCTCAGGACTGCCTCCACTGTGTCCCATAAGTTTTGGGTTATGTGAGTTCATTTTCATTTGCTTCCAGGAACTTTTTGATTTCTTCCCTTACCTCATTCTTGACTCATTCATTGTTCAATAGCATGCTATTCAATCTCCATGAGTTTGAGTGTTTGAGTTTTATTTGCTTGAGGTTGGTTTCTAGTTTCAGTCCCTGTGATTGAAGAAAATGCTTCATATGTTTTCAATTTTCTTGAATTTGTTGAGGCTTGTTTTGTCCTATCATGTGGTCTATCTATGAAAATATTCTATGCGCCGTTGAAAAGAATGTGAATTTTGCTTCTTTGGGATGCAAGGCTCTGTATATATCAGTTTTCAATACTTGAAATATTTCTTGCCACTCCTTTCCTCATTGGAGTGTTTCCATTTAGAATTCAGCTGCTAGTCTTATAAGTGTCCCTTTGTATATTACTTCCTGGTTTTCTCTGGCTGCCTTTAAGATTCTCTATTTTCTTGGAATTTTGTCATTTTAATTATGATGTTTCTTGAATTGAGCCTCTTTAGGTTCCTCTTGATTGGAACTCTCTGTTTTGTGGAGGGCCAAGCAGGATAATCTGTGTCAAGGGAGTTCAAAGCAGGCCTCCGGTTTAGCACAGCTGCCCCAGGCCATGGATGACTGCCTGATAAATTGTTGTAAGAAAATAATGGCTTGGCTGCTTGCTATATCAGTGTACCAAGAAGGAGCAGCAAAGGTTCTTAAAAAATAAAATGTACCTAGTCTTGCAGTTTGTATTTCTCAGTCTCTGCTTCAAAGCTAGCTTAATTTATACAGCCTGACCTCCCCAATAAACAGTACCCTTCTCTGCATCCCAGAGAAAGGACTCCACCTGCACCTACTTTGACTATGTCTCTTTATTTCTCAATCCCCCATCACCTTCCCTGGGGATCTGACTGATCTAGCTGTGCTGGTCGCAGCAGGTGGCACCAGGAACAGGTACCCAAATACAAAGAAACTCCTCAGCCAGAAGATGAGGGGACACTCCTGAGTGGCCATGGGGAGTGAAAAGGATTTATAGCAATCGGGTGTAAAATGGGGCATTCTGGGTCCGCTGAGTGGCAGCTTTATATACAAATGCTATGATCCATGTTGCTTGCAAGGGGCACTAAATTCACCACCACACACCTGGAGCAATTCTTAACTTCTGTACAGCAAACTTGTCCTTGGTTTCCTGAAGAAGGCATGGTAAATGAACATATGTGGGCTCTGGTAGGCCTAAAAATTAGAGAGAGATATATTGCAGAAGGGCCCACACTCATTCTAATCTTTGCTTTTACTTTGTGGACCCTGATTAGGGAAACTCTAGATCCTGAAAAGGAGGAATGTAGAGTACATAAAACAGCAGCTGAAATCCTTGCTACTACTATAGAGGGATCTAATCTTTTGAAGGCAACTGCTCCCTGGCTAGAGCCCAATGACAAGCCACTGCCACCAGAGTTTGAACAAGAAGTGGAATGGGAAGCTGCTGGGGACCAGCAGCAGAGAATGCCAAGAGGATGAGTCCTCTAGTAATTCTGATGATGAGGACTCAGTAGTAGAATTAGTAAAGCAAATGTCTTAACTATTTTCTCGAGACTGAGCTAAGCACACTGAAGTACTTTGTCCCACTAACGCTTCATCTTCAAAAGCTCCTCCTCCTTACCATAGTCCAGCATTACCACCAGAAACTACTTCCTTACAAAAGGCTTCACTAAAAGCTGTGGATCTGGGAGAGGACATATAGGGATTTATGCTATTCCCTAAGTTTGAGAGGCCCAATCAGAAAAATCCTAACAACAAAGATATCACGAGGTCCTCTTCATTAAAACTTTAAATGACTTAAAAGCTGCTTGCAATATGTATGGGCCAACATCTCCTTTTCCCGTGCTCTTCTTGATACCATTGGCTCTGAAGCCATGGCACCAAAAGACAAGACTGTACTAGACAAAGCATGTTTATGGGGGGGATTACCTGATGTGCAGTCTTGATTGGTATGAAGAGAGCTCACAACAGGCAGACAGGAATCAAATTCATAACATACCTATTACATTTGAAATGCTTACTGGGTCTAGATTACATGAAAATTAGCACAATCAGCTAGGATATACCTTACAAGCTTATCAACAAATTACACCATGCAGCACCAAAGCTTGAAGCTGCCTTCCTTCCAAAGGAGAAAAATCTCAAGACCTCACCAAAATCCATAGGGACCAGAAGAGCCTTATCAGGATTTTGTTTCCTGTCTCCTTTAGGCTACTGGACGGTTGATAGGGGATCCCAAGATTGGTAATATTAGTCAAACAGCTAGCTTTTGAAAACACAAATAAAGTCTGCCAAGCCACCCTAAGGCCATATAAGAAGGGGAACCTTACTGGTTTTATTAGAATCTGTGCAGATATTGGCATCTCCTATACCCAAGGAGTTACTCTTATAGCTGCTCTCAAAAGAACCTTGGGGACAAAAAGTGCTTGCTTTAACTGCAAACAAAGTGCACACTTTGCCTGAGACTGTCCTTAAAACTGGGAAAAGGCACTGCAAATGCAGGGCAAAAGGGTAAAACCCATATTCTGCTGCCCAACAACTACAGCTGTGGGAAACTGCAGACTATTGGCAAATAGCTCTAGCTGCTTATTCTGGATAGATAGATAATAATTACCCTGCTGATAAACTTGTTTTTCTTACAGACATTCCTTTATCCTTCCAAGAATTGTAACTTATTCCAGGGGCAGTGGTAGTATTCACTGATGGGTCAAGTTAAAAAAAACTGGGGTTTATACCCCTCAGCAAACTTGGGTTAAAACTACCCCCCATACATCTTCTCTGAATGTTGAACTATGCTGTCTGTATGGCCTTAACACATTTTGTTGCAGAACCCATCAATATTTATAGTGACAGTCACTATGTCATCCATATTGTAGGACATATTGAGTCAGCAGTCCTTGGACACATTTCCTCTGAGGAATTGTTCCACCTCTTTACCAAATTACGATCTTTAGTCCACAAGAGAGCCTTTCCTTTTTTTATTGAACATATTCCCTCTCATAGTCAATTACCTGGACCCTTAGCAGAGGGCAATCATAATGCTGACCTGCTAGTCTCTGCTCTTGTACATACACCTTTGCAACAAGGCACAGGCATGCATGCCCAATTTCATGTCAATGCCACAAACCTTTGAAAAATGTTCCTTATTACTAGGGAACATGTAGGAGACTGGTTTGTTTTGGCCTGGCAAATGTGACTCAGCTTTGTATGAAAAATCTACAGAAATGAAGTGGTGGGCAGGAGCCAGACCTTCAAACTGAGTTTTCCCATGGGAATCAGGCCTAGAAAATGCATACAGATTGTTACAGCTTGCTCTTGCTAAAACTCCATCACCCTGGTCTAAAACAACAAACGCGTATTGTTTATCTTCAAGGTAATTTCCAAAGCCTGTGTGAGTTCTCCCAAGGACAGAGATAATCAGCTCATTGCCATTCCCCTCTGCATGTTATTTTCATTTTCTTGATTGTACCTAAAATGTAGACAATAATATTTTATGTAATAGATAATAAAATTTTCTCTGATGTAAGACCCCCGGAAAACAATAAAAGCCTGTCTAGGCAAGAGTAGGGGCCCTCTTGAGGGAGTGGCCAAGGCACCATAGGCACTCTCCCCTTGAGAGAGTAGTCATGCCTGTTCCCTTTTTTTACACAGGATTGCTGTCGCCTGTGCATTGATTCTCGTTGTTATCCACAACAGGCAGACTCTGCTGGACAGAGTCTGCGACAGGAAAAGGCTGGTCAGATTGTCATAAAGTGCCCTCACTGCTTTGTACACCACCCTTAACCTGTTGTCGGGGTCAATCCTGCTGACTTCGACCCAACCATCTATGGCAAATGGACGTTACACGAATCCCTGCATTTGGTCGATTGGCATGGGTTCCCATAACCATTAATACCTTTTCTCATTTCACATGGGCTTCCTGTCACACTGGAGAAAGCGTTAAAAATGTCATCTCTCACTGTCTTTAGATGTTCTCTGTTATGGGATGCCCTACACAGCTCAAAACTGATAATGTGCCTACATACTGCAGCAGGACATTTCACAAGTTTTGTACATACTTTCTTTTTTTATTTTAAATTCACAAACTTTATTTTTACTTTATTTTATTTATTTTTAAAGCAATTTTAGATTTGTGGCAAAACTGAGCAGAAACACAGTTTTCATATACTCCTTGCCCCTACACATGCACAACCTACCCCACTATCAATGTCATCCATCAGAGTGGCACACTTGTTACAACAGGTGAATCTATGTGAACACATTGTTATTCCCCAAACTCCATAGTTTACATTAAGGTTCACTCTTTCATTAAGGTTGCATTCTATGGATTTGGACAAATGTATAATGAAATACAATTATAGGTAGAGAATATTTTCACTGCCCTAAAAGTGCTCTGTGCTCTGTCTGTTCATCCCTCCTTCCCCACTAAGCCAGGACAACCACTGATCTTTATTTTATTTATTTATTTATTTCTTATTTTTTTAATTTAATTCTTATTCAAGTACAGTTTTCTGTTTTATATTCCCAGCCCTGCTCCCCCATTGCTCCCCGCCTCCCTCCCATTTCCATCCCCCACCTTAATTATTGTCCATGTGTACTTTATACTTATTCATGTGAGTCCCTCCCCTTTTCCCCTATGATTCTCTCCCCTCTCCCCTCTGGACCCTGTCAGCCTGTTCTGTATTTGAGTGTCATTGGTTATATTTTGCTTGCTTGTTTGTTTGTTGTTTAGATTCCTGTTAAAGGTGATATCATATGGTATTTTTCATTCACCGCTTGCCTTATTTTGCTTAGCATAATGCTTTCCAGTTCCATCCATGATGTTGCAAAAGGTAGGAGCCTCTTATTTCTTTCTGCAGCATAGAATTCCATTGTGTAAATGTACCATAGGTTTTTGATCCAGTCATTTACCGATGGGCATCTACATTGCTGCCAGCTCTTGGCTATCGTAAATTGTGCTGCTATGAACATTGGGGTGCATAGGTTCTTTTGGATTGGTGTTTCAAGGTTCTTAGGATATACTCCTAATAATGGAATTGCTGGGTCAAAAGGCACGTTCATTTTTAGTTTTCTTAGAAAATTCCATACTGTTTTCCATAGTGGTTGTACCAGTCTGCAATCCCACCAACAGTGAACTAGAGTCCCCTTTTCCCCACAACCTTTCCAGCACTTGTTTGTTTCTTTGTTTATGATAGCCATTCTCACTGGTGTAAAGTGGTACATCATTGTGGTTTTCATTTGCATCTCTCTGATAGCTAGCAATATTGAGCATCTTTTCATGTGTCTCTGGATCCTCTGTATGTCCTCCGTGGAGAAATGTCTGTTCAAGTCCTTTGCCCATTTTTGAATTGGGCTGCTTATCTTCTTTGAGTGGAGTTCAGTGAGTTCATTGTATATTTTAGAGATTAAATCTTTGTCTGAGGTATCATTGCCAAATATGTTTTCTGAAACAGTTGCTTCTCTTTTTATCTTGGTAATGGTTTCCTTATCCATGCAGAACCTTTTACTTTTCATGAGATCCCATTTGTTTATTCTTTCCTTTATGTCCCTTACTCTAGGGGACATATCAGTTAAAATATTGCTGCGTGAAATATCTGAGATTTTCCTGCCAATGTTCTCCTCTGGGGATTTAATGGTTTCAGGGCTTATATTTAAGTCTTTTATCCACCTTGAATTAATTTTGGCATATGGTGTAAGTTGGTGCTCAAGTTTCATTTTTTTTGCATGTAGCTGTCCAGTTCTCCCAACACCATTTCTTGAAGAGGCTATCTTGACCCCATTTTATGTTACTGCTCCCTTTGTCAAATATTAATTGACTGTAGAGAGTTGGGTTTATTTCTGGGTTCTCTATTCTATTCCATTGGTCTATGTGCCTGTTTTTATGCCAGTACCAGGCTGTTTTGATTACAGTGGCTTTGTAATACAGTTTGATGTCAGGTATTGTGATCCCTCCTACTTTGCAGCTGCTATTCTAGTTTTTTTATGATTCCATATAAATTTTTGAAGTGTTTGTTCTATGTCTGTGAAATATGCCATTGGTATTTTAATAGGTATTGCATTAAATATGTAAATTGCTTTCGGTAGTATGGATATTTTGATGATGTTAATTGTTCCAATCCATGAACATGCTATATGTTTCTATTTGTTTGCGTGTTCCTTGATTTCTCACTTCAGTGTTGTGCAGTTTTCTACTTACAGGTCTTTAACCTCCTTGGTTAGGTTTATTCCCATATATTTTATTTTTGTTTTTGCTATATCGAATGGAATTTTTTTTCTTGATTTCTGCTTCTGCTGTTTCATTGTTGGTATACAAAAATGCCTTTGATTTCTGGACATACTTTCAAATCACTCATGTCACTGGCATCCCTTACAATTCTCAGGGACAAGCCATGGTAGAGCAAGTTAAAACCTATCCCTTAAAACCTATATTGAAAAAAGGGGGAGATTATATTAATACCCTGCCAAGACAGCTAGGACTAGCCTTATATAGTCTTAATTTTTAAAATTGTGATGAAAAAGAGATTACTCCTTCAGAAAACCACCAGTCATTTCCAGTTACCAAGGATCTAGTTTCTTCCAAGTGGAAGGATCTTGCCACAGGCCAATGGCAGGGTCCTGACCCTATATTAATAAGAGGGAAGAGATATGTGTGTTTATTCCTAGATCTGCATCTCAACCTGTTTGGGTCCTGGAGAGACTGGTCCGAATCTTTGATGGAACCCTACGAGCCTCCACTCCTGGATACCATGGTGAGAAAGATGAAATGGCTCAGGACAAACCCCAGATGACCGAAGGAGAAAGTGCCAAGGCTGCTGGCCCATGGCACCAGTTGGGCTGAATCTTTGAGTACTGAAGAAACTGACCAAGCAAGCACAAGGCTTGGTCAATCAGCAAGCTGCTCCCATGATGCCTCTACCCTGTTTGTAGTCATGTTATCTGTCACTGCTTCCCTAGTCTGCCAAAAACTGCAAGCCCAACTATTCCATATGCAAATAAAGCTGCATCTGGTGCAATTAGAAAAAGGAGAAGGGGGAAAGATGAATGGCCAAACAGGATAATGCATGCCAAGGGAGTTGGAAGCAGGCCTCTGGTTCAGCACAGCTGCCCTAGGCCATGGAAGACTGCCTGATAAATTGTAAGAAAAGAATGATTTGGTGGCTTGCTATATCACTGTACCAAGAAGGAGCAACAAATGCTCTTAAAAAATAAAATGTACCTAGCCTTGTGGTTTGTCTTTCTCACACTCTGCTTCAAAGATGGCTCAATATATACAACCCGACTTTGCCCATAAACAGTTCCCTTCTCTGCATCCCAGAGAAGGGACTCACACTAACCTGGCTTTGACTCTGTCTCTTTATTTCTCAATCCCCCATCACCTTCCCTCATGACCTGGCCAGTCTAGCCACGCTGATCATGGCAGTGTTTTCTGTATATGTGTGACTTTTTCTTTCATCAAGTTAGGGAAGTTTTCCATCATTACTTTTTCAAAGAGGTTTTCTATGCCTTTCTCTTCTTCTTCTTCTGGTATCCCTATTATATGGATATTATTATGTTTTGTGTTCTACAT
The DNA here is from genome assembly GCF_014824575.4 of Sturnira hondurensis. Lineage (NCBI taxonomy): Eukaryota > Metazoa > Chordata > Mammalia > Chiroptera > Phyllostomidae > Sturnira > Sturnira hondurensis. Next base: position 990,290 of record NW_028074169.1, on the reverse strand, counting down.
TTCACTTAACCCCTCTTTATTCTTTATGAGATGCTTCTTTTTCTTGCTTTTTGGGATGTTTTTTCCTACCTTGTCCTCCAGCTCACTGACCCAATCTTCTGCTTTATCGAGCCTGTTTTTTATTCTGTCTATAGTTCAGAAATTGTATTCTTCATTTCCTTTTGGCCCTTGTTGATAGTTTCTGTTTCCTTTTTCCTGTTGATATAGTTTGCAGAAAGTTCATTGTAATTTCCCTGTAGTTTTTTGGTAGTTCTCTGTGAACTCATTGAGCTTTCCGTTACCTTGTTTTGAACTCAATATCCGATAGTTGACTCGCCCCTTTTTCATTAGCATTCTTTTTGAGGCTTCCTCCTTTTCTTTAATTTGGGAATGTTTTCTTTTTCTTCCCATTGTTTATGAGAGTCTTCTTGTTAGCCTCTGCTTCTTAAATTGATCTCTTCTGATTCCCTGGTTTATGGTGTAAACCTGTATGGTAGAAGACCTGTGATATTCAGTGTTGCAGTCTCCTTGATCTCCTCAGCTCACTGGTTTTGGGCTGTCGTTTATGTTTTCTCTCTGTGTGTCGTTGGGTTGTGATTGTTGTTGGATCTTTCTTTCCTGGGTCCTTCCCTCCAGCTAGTTAACTGAGGGTCACTCTGTCCACCATGCCTTGTATTCTGTTGTGCAGGTGTGGACAGGTTTTGTTCAAGCTGGTTCTTCTATCTGTATGAGGTTTTGAGGACTCTCTCATGCTCTTGTTCAATTGTTTGTTCTGGGAAATTTCTCCACCATTTAGTTGTATTTCCAGATTGGTCCTGGGTTGAGGTTAGTGTGGCTTCTATTCCCTTCTTCACCCTTTTCCTTTCTTATCTGTTGGTGATTTCTTTGTTGGTGCATGTCTTCTTCCAGTCCTACTTTCTTTTTTAGTCTTTTTTTTTCATTTTGTTGCTCTTTCTGGGTATTTTTCTCTACCTCATCCTCTAGCTTGCTGATTAAATACTCTGCTTGCTCTATCCCAATTTTAATCCTTTCTAATGTTCTTCATTTCTGATATTGTATTCTTAATTTCCTCCAGGTATCATGGTTCTATACCTTTTTTCATGCTGATGTAGTTCCCAGTAATTTTTATTGTTATTCAACTATAGTTGTCCCTGTTTTCTTTATAGCTTCCATAGAGTCTCTTGTAATTTTCACTGAGTTCCTTGAGCATCCTTGTATCCATTACTTGTACTCTATGTCACACAGATTATTTCCCTCAATTTCATTTATCACTCTTTCTGGGTATTCTTCCTTTCTTTTTTACTGGGGCTTGTTTTTCGGTCTCCCTATTTTAGGTGACTCTTATTGTGTATTCTGCAAATTAGTTTGATCTGCCCTCACAAACACTCTTTTTTGGGTGGCCTTCTGTGTTAGGAGACCTGTGAGACTTAGTGGTGAAGTCTCCTTGATCTCCTGAACTGCATGCCCTTTGGATGCCTTTTATGTAGTTTATGTGAGCTCTCTTGTAATTGAGCTTTCATTGTACTATGTCATTCTTTGGTGGGTTCTTCTTTCTTTATGTTTAAGAGTCACACTACTGGCCACATCTTGTTTGCTGTAAAGGTGACGCCAGAGGAAAACAAAAAAACTGAGTAAATATGAGCTACACCCATAGCAACAACCACTCCCACTTTCACTCTGATGCCCCCCCCCACATAGAGCACCACAAATGCACAAAGATGGTTCCCCCTCCCTGGTGAGTACATAATGACCCGTTCCCCTTACACCCCATGAGAAAAATGAACATGACGCCCAAAGAAACTGTAGCATTGAACAATGCCCTATATCAAATGGACTTAACTGATATATAGAGAGCTTTGCATCCCAAAGAAGCAAAATTCACATTCTTTTCAAATGCACATGTAATATTTTCAGACAGGCCACATGATAGAAAAAAAAACTCTCAACAAATTCAAGATAACTGAAATCATATCAAGCATTTTCTTCAACCATGGGAACTGAAACTAGAAACCAACCTCAAACAAATATCCCCAAAACACTCAAACTCATGGAGATTAAACAGCATTCTATTAAACAATAAATAGTTCAAGGATGTGATTAGAGGAAAAAAAAAACTTTCTGGAAACAAATGAAAATGAACTCACATAACCCAAAACTTATGGGACACAGCGAAGGCAGTCCTGTGAGAAAGGTTCATAGCCATACAGGTATATGTAAAGAAGATAGAAACATTTCAAATAAACAACCTAACCCTACACCTACAAGAACCAGAGGAACAACAACAAAAACAGCCCAGAGAAAGCAGAAGAAAAGAAATAACCAAGATCAGGGCAGAATGAAATGTCATAGAGACTAAAAGCACAATGCTAAGGGTCAATAAATCCAGGAGCTGGTTCTTTGAAAAGATAAAATTGACAAGCCCTTAAGCAGACTCATCAAGAAAAAAAATAGAGAGGACCCAAATAAACACAATTAAAAAATGAAAGAGAAGAGATTCCAACCAATACCACACAAATAAGTACGATTGTAAGAAATTACTACAAACAACTATATGCCAAGAAATTTGAAAAATCTAGGTGAAATGGAAAAATTTCTAGAAAAAATATAATCTTCCAAAACTCAGTGAAGAAGAAGCAGAAAGCCTGAACAGACTAATAGCTGTTGGTGAAATTGAAGCAGTAATCAAAAGCTTTCAACACTCAAAAGCCCTGAACAAGATGGTGTCATAGGAGAATTTTACAAAGCCTTTAAGAAAGAGCTAATCCCCATCCTTCACAGATTATCCTAAAAAAATTCAAGAGGATGGAAGACTCCTAAATTGCTTTTATGAAGCCAGCATCACCCTAATCACAAAACCAGATGAAGACACAGCAAAAAAAGAAAACTTCAGACCAAGTCATTGATGAACACAGACACTAAAATCCTCAACAAAATATTGGCAAACTGCATCCAAAAATACATTCAAAAGATCATACAACATCATCAAGTGGGATTAATCCCAGGGATGCAAGGATGGTACAATATTCACAAATCAATAACAGTAATACATTGCATAGAATTAGGGAAGATGGCGACAGAGTAGCATGGAGGGAACCCAGCTCCCGTGCATCTGGTAGAAAATCCAGGCAGATCTACTGAAGAACAGCATAATCAAACAACAATTCCCCAACATTTATGAAAATAAGAGACCAGAGAGTGTGACAGAGGAACCAGACAGCTGCAGGTTGGCGAGGACTCCAGAAGGCTAGTGAGGACAAAAGCGGCTGTGTCCCAGGCCTCCTACACTGTGGGCTGCAACTGAGGCACACCCAAGGCAGGTGACCTCTGGCGGTGCATGAGTACAGACAAGAAGCGGTGGGCAATCTGGGCCAGCACCATCAGTGGGAAACAGAGGCCCCGTCTGAATCCAGGGCCGGGGTGCCTGTGGCGGAGGGAACTGCAGAGGCCGGGCACCCAGGGGGCCGGCAACAGAGTCCGTGGGAGCTGTGGGCCTGCTACAGGGTCCATGGGAGAGAACTGACTCCCCACTTCCCCGTGTAGGCAGGCAGTTTAATACCAGGCAGAGACCTGTCGGCTTAGGTTCATGTAAAGGGTAGCAAGGGCGGAGGACCCTATTCAACTGTAGACTCTGTGGTCACCAGCCTGCCAGCCCACCAGCCCGGGGGATTTAAGAAGGACCCTGTCCTTGCTGATCTTTTGGGATTGGGCTGGACTGAGAGGCAGGCTTTGTGGAGAAGACTCTATTGGAAAGTGAACTGAGGTGCTCTGTGACAGCAGCTTGCCACATGGCCCAACCACCCAGCAGCCATCCAGGGGAGGGGTGGGAACACCTGGGTCCTGCCACGGGACTGAGAAGGACAGTGCCAGATACCGTGAGACACAGGTAGCCTCCATGGGGGGTGGGCGCGCACATCTGCATACCTGCCCTCAGAGAGGCCTGGCCAGCCACAACCAGAAAAAACAGTTTGGACAGTTTGAAACCGAAAAAGGAAGGGTGGATTTTTTTTTAATGCGTGTGTGTATGTGTGGTTTTTTTCCCTTCCCCCCTTTTTTTCTCTCTCAGTTTCTTTTGTAAGTAATCTTATATCTTTAAACTGTATTGTTGCTGTATCTTTCAATACTCTGTCCCTCATTTTTTTTCTTTTTGTCCAGGTTTAGTCCTTCCGCTCTTCCCAAATTTTCCACTTATTCCTCTTTTCTCCTGACTTTTGTGTGTGTGTGTGTGTGTGTGTGTGTGTGTGTGTTGGATTGTTTGTTTGTCTGTTGCTTAGTTTTCTTTTAGGTGTATTATTATTTTTTGCATTATTCTTACCTCATTATTTTATTTTAAGAATATCTTTGCATCCCTCCTCTTTCTGTATGGGTTTCTTAGCCCTGGATGGTTATATTGTACTACCTGACAGGTTCCCACTGCTCTTTCTTCCACAGTGTATTGCTAATTTTCTATATTTCAGTTGCTTTCCTTTGCCATAATACCCAAGCTCTATAACCCCCATTTAGACAGATCACATAGAATATATCACATCAGTGTTGCTCTAAAAGGTGGAACCCAAAGAGGCCTACTGTAAGACACATCATCATTAAAATGGCAAACCTACAAGACAAAGAGAAAATACTAAAGGCAGTAAGGGAGAAAAAGGAAGTAACATACAAGGGGGTCCCAATAAGGTTGGCTACTGACTTCTCAATGGAAACATTCCAAGCAAGAAGAGAATGGCAAGAAATATTCCAAGTAATGAGAAACAGAGGCCTACAACCAAGGCTACTGTATCCAGCAAGGCTCTCAATCAAGATAGAAGGCCACATAAAGAGCTTCCAAGACAAAAGAAGTCTAAAAGATTACGCTTCCATCAAACCAGCTCTACAAGAAGTACTAAAAGGGCTGCTTTAAGGAAAGGAAGGAAAAGAGAGAGACGAAGAGGAACACAGGTACACAAATGGCAATGAATAAGTACCTTTCAATAATAACCTTAAAGGTAAATGGATTAAATGCACCAATTAAAAGACATAGAATAGCTGAATGGATAAGAAAGCATTGCCCACACATATGCTGCCTACAAGAGACCCACCTCAGGTCAAAAGACCACCACAGACTAAAGTGAAAGACTGGAAACAAATTTTCCAAGCAAATGGACAAGAAAAAAAAGCCAGGGTAGCAAGTCTAATATCAGACAAAATAGACTTCAAAAACAGGGCCATAAAGAGAGATCCAGAAGGTCACTTCATAATATTCAAGGGAAGAATCCACCAAGAAGACATTAACATCGTAAATATATATGCACCCAACTCAGGAGCACCCAAATATATAAAGAAAATCCTAGAGGACCACAAGAAAGAAATTGACAGCAACACAATTATAATAGGGGATTTTAACACCCCACTGTCAAAAATGGACAGATCTTCCAAACAAAATATCAACAAAGATGTTGTAGTATTAAACGACACTCTAGATAAAGTGGATCTAATTGATATATATAGAGCCCTTCATCCCAAAGAAGCTAAATGCACATTCTTTTCAAATGCACATGGAACATTTTCCAAGATAGATCACATGATAGGACAGAAAATGAGACTCAACAAATTTAGGAAAATAGAAATCATACCGAGCAATTACTCTGACCACAAGGGACTGAAATTGGAAACTAACAACACAGGAAAAAACCCAAAACACCCAAAATCGTGGAGACTGAATGGTATGCTATTAAACAATGAATGGGTCAAGATAGAAATCAGGGAAGAAAGAAAAAAGTTTCTGGAAACAAATGAAAATGAACTCACAACAAGCCAAAACTTATGAGACACAGTGAAGGCAGTACTGAGAGGGAAGTTCATAGCAATACAGGTTTACCTAAAGAAAATAGAAACATTTCAAACAAACAACCTAACCCGACACCTCAAAGAACACAAGGAACAACAACAAAGACAGCCCAGACCTAGTACAAGGAAGGAAATAACCAAGATCAGAGCAGAATTAAATGACATAGAGACTAAAAGCACAATTCTAAGGATCAATGAATCCAAGAGTTGGTTTCTTGAAAAGATAAACAAAATAGACAAACCTTTAAGTAGACTCATCTAGAAAAAAAGAGAGAGGACTCAAATAAACACAATGAGAAATGAAAGAGGAGAGATTACAACTGATACCACAGAAATAGAAGGGATTGTAAAAAATTACTATGCAGAGGTGTATGTCAAGAAATTTGAAAACCTAAGTGAAATAGACAAATTTCTAGAAAAATACAATCTTCCAAAACTCAATGAAAAATAAGCAGAAAACCTGAACATGCCAATAAGAGCAGATGAAATTGAAGAAGTAATAAAAAAAACTCCCATCGCAAAAAAGCCCTGGACTACATGGTTTCACAGGAGAATTCTACAAAGCTTTTAAGGGAGAATTAGCCCTGATTCTTCACAGACTATTCCAAAAAATCCAAAATGATGGGAAACTTCCCAACTCTTTGTATGAAGCCAGCATCATCCTAATTCCAAAGCCAGATAGAGACACAACAAAGAAAGAAAACTTCAGGCCAATATCACTGATGAACATAGACACTAAAATGCTCAATAAAATATTGGCAAATCATATCCAACAATACATCAAAGAGATCATACACCACCACCTGTGGGAGCCCGCCAGGCTGCAGGGGACCAAGGACAGAGTCCTCCACTGTGAAAATGGTGGAGGAACTTAGTTTCTGGTCCCTGGAGCCGGCGGGTATCTTGACATTTTCCGGACCTTCTCGTTCTCAGCCTTGAAGGAAAGAACAAGATCTTGGCATATGTGTCATGTTCCAAGGAAATGATAGTAATGAGGACACTATTATCTTCGGGCTAATGTTCTCAGGATATGAGAACATCTTGCCCTTTTGATAACTCTCGGGAGTGTATAAACTTCTGAAAAGCAACATTGTTCCCATTTCCTCACGGTCTTGCTTTAGGCCACAGCAGTTTGCATATAAGCCAGCAGTTCCTTGAATAAAGTTGCCATTTGCCAGCAGAGCATTTGGTCCTCTCCATTCTTTCAGTCCCTCGCCTCACCTCGCGACCACCCTTGCTGCGGCGGGCCACGGCAACCACAAATTGGGATTCATCCCAGGGATGCAAGGATGGTTCAATATNGTTCTCAGGATATGAGAACATCTTGCCCTTTTGATAACTCTCGGGAGTGTATAAACTTCTGAAAAGCAACATTGTTCCCATTTCCTCGCGGTCTTGCTTTAGGCCACAGCAGTTTGCATATAAGCCAGCAGTTCCTTGAATAAAGTTGCCATTTGCCAGCAGAGCATTTGGTCCTCTCCATTCTTTCAGTCCCTCGCCTCACCTTGCGACCACCCTTGCTGCGGCGGGCCACAGCAACCACCAATTGGGATTCATCCCAGGGGTGCAAGGATGGTTCAATATTCGTAAATCAGTAAATGTAATACATCACATAAACAAAAGCAAAGACAAAAACCACATGATCATTTCAATAGATGCAGAAAAAGCTTTCGATAAGCTACAACACCCATTTATGATAAAGGTACTCAGCAAAGTGGGAATAGAGGGAGCATTCCTCAATATAATAAAGGCCACATATGAACGACCTACAGCCGACACCATACTCAGTGGGCAAAAACTAAAAGCTTTTCCACTAAGATCAGGAACAAGACAAGGTTGTCCACTTTCACCACTTCTATTCAATATAGCATTGGAAGTTCTAGCCATAGTGATCAGACAAGAAAAGAAAATAAAAGGTATCCAAATCGGAAAGGAGGAAACAAAATTGGCATTGTTTGTGGATGACATGATCGTGTACATGGAAAATCCCATAGCCTCTACTAAAAAACTGCTGGAAATAATAAATGAATTTGGCAAAACAGTGGGATACAAAGTCAATATCCAGAAATCAAAGGCACTTTTGTATACCAACAATGAAATAGCAGAAGCAGAAATCAAGAAAAAAAATCCCTTTTGATATAGCAAAAACAAAAATAAAATATCTAGGAATAAACCTAACCAAGGAGGTTAAAGACCTGTATGCAGAAAACTGCACAACACTGAAGAGAAAAATCAAGGAAGACACAAACAAATGGAAACATATACCGTGTTCATGGATTGGAAGAATTAACATCATCAAAATGTCCATACTACCTAAAGCAATTTACAGATTTAATGCAATACCTATTAAAATACCAATGGCATATTTCACAGACATAGAACAAGCACTTCAAAAATTTGTATGGAACCATAAAAGATCCGGAATAGCAGCTGCAATTTTGAGAAAGAAGAGCAAAGTAGGAAGGATTACAATACCTGATATCAAACAGTATTACAAGGCCACTGTAATCTAACAGCCTGATACTGGCTTAAAAACAGGCACACAGACCAATGGAATAGAATAGAGAGCCCGAAATAAACCCAACTCTCTACAGTCAATTAATATTTGACAAAGGGAGCAGTAACATAAAATGGGGTCAAGATAGCCTCTTCAAGAAATGGTGTTTGGAGACCTGGACAGCTACATGCAAAAAAAGGAAACTCGAGCATCAACTTACACCATACACCAAAATTAATTCAAGGTGGATAAAAGACTTAAATATAAGCCGGGAAACCATTAAAGCCCTAGAGGAGAGCATTGGCAAGAAAATCTCAGATATTCCACGCAGCAATATTTTAATGGATATGTCCCCTAGAGGAAGGACATAAAGGAAAGAATAAACAAATGGGATCTCATGAAAAGTAAAAGGTTCTGCATGGCTAAGGAAACCATTACCAAAATAAAAAGAGAAGCAACTGTTTCAGAAAACATTTTCGGCATTGATAACTCAGACAAAGGTTTAATCTCCAAAATATACAAAGAACATAACTCCAATCAAAGAAGATGAGCAACCCAATTCAAAAATGGGCATCGGACATGAACAGACATTTCTCCAAGGAGGACGTACAGAGGATCCAGAGACACATGAAAAGATCCTCTTTATCACTAGCTATCAGAGAGATGCAAATCAAAACCACAGTGAGATACCACTTAACACCAGTCAGAATGGCTACCATAAACAAAGAAAGAAACAACAAGTGCTGGAGAGGATGTTGGGAAAAGGGGACCCTAGTTCACTGTTGGTGGGCTTGCAGACTGGTACAACCACTATGGAAAACAGTATGGAGTTTTCTAAGAAAACTAAAAATGAACGTGCCTTTTGACCCAGCAATTCCACTATTAGGAGTATATCCTAAGAACCTGAAGCACCAATCCAAAAGAACCTATGCACCCCAATGTTCATAGCAGCACAATTTACGATAGCCAAGAGCTGGCAGCAATGTAGATGCCCATCGGTAAATGACTGGATCAAAAACCTATGGTACATTTACACAATGGAAGTGTATTCTTCTGAAAGGAAGGACGAGCTCCTACCTTTTGCAACATCATGGAGGGAAATGGAAAGCATTATGCTGAGCGAAATAAGCAAGGCAGTGATAGACAAATACAATATGCTATCACCGTTAACAGGAATCTAAACAACAAGCAAACAAGCAAGGAAAATGTAACGAAAAACACTGAAATGCAGAACGTGCTGACAGGGTTCAGAGAAGAGAGGGGATAGAATCATAGGGGAAAAGGGGAAGGACTCAAATTAACAAGTATAAAGGACACATGGACAATAACTAAGGTGGGGGCCAGAGATGGGAGGGAGGTGGGGAGCACTAGATGAGGGCAGGGGTGGAAATACAAGACAGAAAACTGTACTTGAAAAAGAATTAAATAAAAATTAAAAAAAAATAAACATGTTACATTGCATAAACAAAATGTAAGAAAAATCACATGATCATATCAATATATGCAGAAAACATATTTGATAAGCTACAGCACCCATTTATGGTAAAAACGCTTAGCAAAGTGGGAATAGAGGGAGCAATTCCTCAACATAATAAAGGCTACATATGAGAGACCTACAGTCAACATCATACTCAATGGGCAAAAACTTAGACCTTTTTCATTCAGTTCAAGGACTAGACAAGGATGCTTGCTTTTACCACTCCTATTCAACATAGTATTGGAAGTCCTAGCCATGGCAATCAGACAAGAAAAAGAAATAAAAGGCATCCAAATTAGAAAGGAGGAAGCAAAATGGTCATTGTTTGTGCATGTCATGATAGTGTACATAGAAAATCCTATAGGCTCTGCCAAAAACACCTACTAAACCTCATAAATGAATTCAGCAAAACAATGGGATACAAATTAATGTTCAGAAATCAAAGGCATTTTTGTGCACCAGCAATAAAATATCAGAAACAGAAATCAGGAAAAAAATCCCATTGGATATACCAACAAGAAAAATACAATAAGTAGGAATAAATCTAGCCAAGGAGGTTAACAGACCTGTACTCAGAAAACTACACAACACTGAAGAAAGAAATCAAGGAAGACACACAAAAAATGGAAGCATGTACCGTGTTCATGGATTGTACCAATTAACATCATCAAAATGTCCATACTACCCAAAGCAATTTATAGATTCAATGCAGTTTCTATTAAAGTACCCATGACACATTTCACAGATATAGAAAATACATTTGAGAAATTTATATGGAACCATAAATAACCCTAAATAGCTGCAGCAATTTTTACAAAGAAGAACAAAGTAGGAGGGATCACAATACCTGATACCAAACTGTATTACCAGGCCATTGTAATGAAAACAGCCTGGTACTGGCATAAGAACAAACACATAGACCAATGGATCAGAACAGAGAGCCTGGAAAAAACCCAAGTCTCTATAGTCAGTTAGTATTTCACAAGCGAAAGAAGCATAAAATGGAGTACTAGTAGACTTTTCAACAAATGTTGGGAGAGCTGGCCAGCTACATCCAAAAAAAAAAAAAAAAGACAAATGAAACTCAATCACCAACTCACACCATATACCAAAATAATTCAAGGTGGATAAAAGACTTAAATATAAGTCATGACACCATAAAAGTCCCAGAGGAAAACATTGGCAGGGAATCTCAAGCATTCTGTGCAGCGAGTTCTTCATTGATATGTTCCCTAGAGCAAGGAACATAAAGAAAAAATAAATGGGACCTCATCAAATTAATAAGCTTCTGTATGGCTAAAGAAAACAACATTAAAATGAAAAGAGAACCAACTATATTGGAAAATATATCTGCCAATGATACCTCAGACGAGGGTTTCATCTTCAAAATATATAAAGAACTCACACGACTCCACTTCAGGAAGTCAAAATACCCAATTACAAAATGGGCACAGGATTTGAACAGACACTTCTTCAAGGAGGACATACAGAGGGCCCTGAAACATATGAAAAGATGCTCAGCATCACTAGCTATCAGAGAGATGCAAATTAAAACCACAACGGGATACCACTGCACACTGGTCACAATGGCCATCATAATAAAATCAAGCAATAAGTGTGTGGGAGCATGTGGAGAATAGGCCCACTAGTCCACTGCTGATGGGAATGGAGACTGGTGCAGCCACTGTGTAAAACACTATGGAATTTCCTCAGAAAAATAAAAACGGGACAGCCTTTTAACCCAGCATTTCCACTACTGGGAATCCTACAAACCCTAAAACACCAATTCAAAATAACCTATGGAACCCAATGTTCAGTGAAGCTCCATTCACAATAGCCAAGTGCTGGAAGCAACCTAAATGTCCATCAGCAAATGAGTGAATAAAAAGCTATGGCACATTTACACCATGGAATACTATGCAGCAAAGAGAAAGAAGTAGCTCTTACCTTTTGTGACAGCATGGATGGAACTTGAGAGCAGTTTGCTGTGTGAAATAAGTCAGGCAGTGTGGAACAAATGCCATACGATGTCACTTTTAATTGGCACCTAATTAGCAAAAAAGCAAAAATATACCCAGAGTCATTGAAATTAAGGACAATCTAACAATAGCCTGAGGTGAGGGGGGAAGGGACAATGAGAGAAAGGGTTTTCAGGAACTACTATGAAGGACACATGGAGAAAACCAAAGTGGAGGGTGGGAGGAAGGGAGGAAAAAAAAGAAAAATAAAGGAAGTATTTTAAGGGAGTTGCAGGGCAACATGAGATGTAATAATATTCTTATCACAGGGACAGCAGAAGGAGTAAAAGAGTGGAAAGGAGTAGAAAATGTGTTTGAATAACTAATAAAAGAAAAGTACCCTAAAGTGGTAAGGGAATAAGTCATTGAATTTCTGAAAGCACAAAAGTTTCCAATCATGATGATCCAAAAGAGGCCCACTCCAAGACACATCATAATTAAAATGGCAAAACTTAAAGACTAACAGAGAATCTTAAAGGCTACAATGGAGAAAAATCTAGTGTCATACAAGGGCTCTCTGATAAGGCTGTCAGCTGAGTTTTCAACAGAAATGCTACAAGTCAGAGGGAATGGCAAAATTTATTCAAATAATAAAAAGCAAAGAGCCACAACCAAGACTATTGTACCTACAAGATTCTCACTTAAAATGGAATGTATAATAAGTAGCTTCCATACAAAAGAAATGCTAAAAGAGTACATCTCCACCAAGCCAGCATTGTAAAAGATTATAAAGCGACTGTTTAAAGAAGACAAAAAGAGAGAGAGAGAGAAACATAAGTACAAGGGGAGCAAGCTCAAAAAATAAATGCCTGTTAATAATAATCTTAAATTTACATGGATTAATGCTCCAATCAAAAGATATAGTTTAACTGAGTGGATAGGAAAACATGACTTACATATCGTCTGTCTACAGGAGGCCCACATCATAACAATAGATCTACCCATACTAAAAGTGAAGGAATGCAAAAGAATATTCCAAGCAAACAGCCATAAAAAAGGCTGGGGTAGGAAATATTATATCAGACAAAATAGACTTCAAAATAAAGGCCATAAGAAGAGGCAAACAAGGTCAATACATAACACTTGAAGGAGCGTTCCAAGAAGAAAATAAAACCATTGTAAACATTTATGCACTCTACAAAGGAGTACCTAAATATATAAGGAAAATCTTGGACGACTTCAAGAAAGCCATTGACATCAACACAGTTATTGTAGGGGATTTCAATGCCACACTGTCAATAATAGAATGATTATTCAAACAAAGAATTAACAAGGATAGTGTGGTTTTGAAAGACACCCTAGATCAAATGAACTTAACTGGTATATAAAGAACCTTTCACTCTAAGAAGAAAAATATACATTCTCATCAAATGCACGTGGACTATTTTCAAGGATAGTCTACATGATAGAACAAAAAACAGACCTCCAGAAATTCAAAAATTGAGATCACATCAAGTATCATCACATCGAGATCACAGTGGCATGAAATTGGAAACCAACCTCAAGGAAAAACTCAAGACATTCAAATATATGGAGACTGAAGACCATGTTATTAAATAATGAATGAATTAAAAATGAGATCAAGGCAGAAATCAGCAAGTTTCTGGAAAAAAATGCAAATGAACACACAACAACCCCAAACCTGTGGGTCACAGCAAAAGTAGTCCTGAGAGAAAAGTTCACAGCAATACAAGCCTACCTAAGAAGGATAGAAAAATCTCAAATAAATAACCTAATGCTACATCTACAAGAACTAGAGGAACAACAACAAACAAACCCCAGAGTGAGTAGAAGGAAGGAAATAATCAAGCCCAGGGTAGAATCAAATGACCGAGAGACTAAAAATACAACCAAAAAGATCGATGAATCCAGGAGCTGATTCTTTGAAAAGATAAACAAAACTCACAAATCTTTAACCAGGATTAACACACACACACACATACACACACACACACACACACACACACACACACACACAAATAATACTCAAATAAATAAAATTAGAAACAAAAGGAGAAGTAAAAACTGATACCACAGTAATACAAAACATTTTTAAGAAATTACTGTGGATATTATATGCCAAAAAGTTGGACATCCTGGGCAAAATGGACAGATTTCTACAAACATACATAATACATTCATACATACAAACAGACACTTGAGCTAAATTCAGCCTTGACCTAAGACAATCCCTGTGTTTCTTCAACTACTATTGGTAAATGATATCAGTTTCTCATGACTGTAGCATTTTGAGCATTGGTTGATGAGCTTTGCATGCATACCATGTATCTCTCTGTGAGCTGAACTCAATAAAAACTCAGGGAAGAATGTGTTCAGGACCTTTCTCCTTTTGAGGGACTGGTCACCCAAGCAGAGCATGTGTGGGGCATTTTTATTTCATCTGCCACGACCCAGGAGAGCTCTGTGTGTAGAGCCCCCCCCCCCTCAATAAAGAATTGAGTTTTTAGCTCAGTTGGATAAAGCATTTCCCACAATATGCCAAGGTTGCAGGTTCAGTCCCTGATCAGGGCACTACAAGAGTCAACCAATGAGTTCATAAGTAAGTGGAGAAACAAATCGATCTTTGCACTCTTTCTGTCTCTCTTCCTCCTCCTTCACTCTCTCTCCAAAAGAAATATATTAAAAATTCAATTTTTAAAATTATTATAAAATACAAGACTTTTTCATGAATTACTTTTCCAGCAAACTTAACAACCCAAAAACTGAAAAGTAAGTGTGAAGTTACTTTATATAGTCTTATTAAATGGCTAAAGGATTTATTACCTTATTAATGTAATATATTAATCAGAAAGTACTTAAGGTCTCATTCAGAGTTGATTAACTCTTATTTTATACACCAAAGAAACCTCATTCTCTGATTCTGTAGCTCACAAACCCTTGGGAACAATAACTTGAAAGAAAACATACATTTTGAAAGGTGGGCTCATTATAAGAGCCAAGGATGCCATCTGAAATATAATTATAATTACTTGCTGATCCTTTCAAAAGTAAGTTGTAGATATTATCGTCCTTCACTCTCTAAGGAAAGGCCTTTCTATTTTGTTTTTTTTTTAATAGAATCACAGCATAATGGTCAAATTCAGAAATTTAATACTGATGAACTATTATTACCTAATAGTCAGTCTTTTTTAAAATTCCCCGTTGTCCCCAAAATGTCCATTACACATTTTTTCCCATCTGCTTGAGGACTCAATATAGTATCACATTTTGCATTTATCTAACATCTCTCTTTAATTACCTTTAATCTGAAACAATTGTTGTGCCTCTTGTTATCCACGTCATTTATATTTTTGAAGAATGTAGAACAGTTTTTTTTATAATATATTATATATGTTATAATAGTATAATAATTTGGAACTGTTTAGTAGTTTCTTTTTAATATATAATCTTTATTACATTTTCCATTACCATTAATCCCCTTACACACCCTTCCCCTAGCAATCACCACCCTGTTTTTCATGTCCATGAGTCCTTTTAAAAAAAAAATACTTGTATTGTTGTTTAAGTGCAGTTGTTTCCATTTCCCCCTACCACTCTCTCTGCCCTACCCATCACCACTTCCCACTCTCGATCCTACACCATTTTGGCTTTGTCCATGGGTCTTTTATACATGTTCTTCAACAACTTTTCCCCTTCTTTCCCACATTATCCCTCTGCCCCCTCCCCTCTGGTTACTGTCAGTTTGTTCTTTGTTTCAATGTCTATGGTTATATTTTGCTTACTTGTTTGTTTTGTTGATTAGGTTCCACTTATAGGTGAGATCATATGGTATTTGTCTTTCACCACCTGGCTTATTTCACTTAATATAATGCTCTCCAGATCCATCCGTGCTGTTACTAAGAGCAGAAGCTTCTTATTTCTTTCTGCTGTGTAGAATTCCATTGTGTAAATGGACTATAGTTTTTTGACCCATTCATTTACTGGTGAACACTAAGGTTGCTTCCAACATTTTGGCTATTTTACATTAAGCTGGTACTAACGCTAGGATGCATAGGTTTTTTTGAGTTGGTGTTTCAGGGTTCTTTGGGTATAATCCCAGCAGTGGAATTGCCAGGTCAAAAGGCAGTTCCATTTTTAGTTTTTTTTGAGGAAATTCCATACAGTTTTCTAGAGTGGCTGCACCAGGCTGTATTCCCACCAACAGTGCACTAGGGTTCCCTTTTTTCTGCATCCTCTCCAACACTTGTTTGTCGGTTTGTTTATGATGGCCATTCTGACCAATGTGAAGTGGTATCTCATTGTAGTTTTAATTTGCACCTTTCTGATGGTTAGTGATGCTGAGCATCATTTCATATGTTTCTGGGCCCTCTGTGTGTCCTCCTTGGAGAAGTGTTTGTTCAAGTCTTTTGCCCATTTTTTAACTGGGTGGATTACCTCCCTGGA
This sequence comes from Sturnira hondurensis, assembly GCF_014824575.4. Classification (NCBI taxonomy): domain Eukaryota; kingdom Metazoa; phylum Chordata; class Mammalia; order Chiroptera; family Phyllostomidae; genus Sturnira; species Sturnira hondurensis. The sequence continues at coordinate 974,098 of NW_028074169.1, read as the reverse complement.
GTGGAGCAATGGTTTCTTGATGATTAGATTCAAGGTAAATATTTTTGACAGAAGCACCACATCATGATGCTGTGTCCCCACTCCCAGGACATTCTGTCAAGAGACACCCCATGTGGTTCTGTCCCATCCCTGATGAAACTGACCTGATCATTTGTTTAAAACAGTGTCATCCATTTTTTCTCCATGTATCTTGATTTCTTTGTAACAATTAAGTTATCTATCAGGAGATATTTTGAGACCTTGTAAATATCCTGTTCTTCAATCACTGTTTCTAATGGTTTAAATATCTACAGGTGATTTTATATTAATCTCTTATTGTTTTATTAGATTATTATTATTATGTGCTAATTTTTTGTTCTAAAATTCAGGTCTTAGCATAGGCTCCTGCTGCAGTACACTATTGGAAAGGGCTCCTACTTTCGGGTTAGTGCAAAGCCCAGAGCACTAGGCTGCAAAAGTGGTGGTGGTGTTCACAAAGTCAGCCAAAATATTCCACGCACTTTCTTTCCTCTGGAAAATATATGCGTTTTTTGGGCAAGTTTTGTTTGGAAGCCCTTTTTATTAGACCTGAGAGCTCCCCAGCAAATGCTTCTTATAATAGCACCTTTTCACTTTAACATTAACCAACATCTATAGGCCTTAAATATACCCATTGGAGTCTGGAAATGAGGCAGTCACTACAATTTAGAAATCAGTGCTCCCCCTAAAGCAACCAATGTAACAAGTTCGAAAGTACGTATGTAAGAGGAACTGGTGATTACTTGTGTCTGGGAAGCCTAGCTCTGAAAAGGAGTCAAGAAGAGTCCCAGGAAGTTCCTTAAAGAGAAGACCTGATGGATGATCTGGGACAGTCCAAGGAATTCACATGCCACTCAGGCAGGCCCCGTGAGGTCTCACCTGATTCTGAACCACACCTGAGAGCCACTGCTTCTGGAGCACTGGGTTGAAAGAGTACCTGATCTTAGGTACTGACCTTAGGCTGTTCCTCTTTCTCTTTCTCTCTTCCTATCCTTGTTTTATCCTTTGCCATCTGTAATCTTCCTGTCCTTCAGAAGTATGCAGATCTGCCTCCCCTGCCCCCATTCTGTGGGTCAGGAACTCTCTCCCTTTGTCCTCTATGGAGCCAGGACAGAAGAAAATGGTGTACAGCCTGCCTGAAGTTGATATCCCTGAAATTTTTGTCTCTGAGATGCTCATTCATGGTCCAGACACATAGCAGAATCTTCTGGGGTGCTATTGAGGTCCAGTGTCACCCACTATTTCTGGTTAACTGCTTGATGGTAGGCTCAAGCAGCTATAGCGTTCAATCTCCTATGAAAATGTCAGACAGAGGACATGGTCATGGAGGAAGTGGGACTAGCTTCTGTAGGATTCCAACACTGAGGTCAGTGATGTCTGAGATTGTTGCTCATTGCTGTTGAGAAGCCAAATATTAAGAAAACGTTATTTGTACTTTGCGAGTTGGAAGTCCTCATTCTGACTCTCCTGTTCTGCTGATCAGATTTCCGTGACCAGGTAAGTGTTCAATGGCTGCATAGAGATATGAGGTTAAGGGATATGCAGTAGAAAATGTCATCTAATGAATGTGGGTTTTTTTTTAATCGCCACCACAGTTCTTAATACATTTAATTCCCTGTCACTCTGAGGCTGTGAGAATGGGTGGGAAGAAGGTAATGCTGCAAGGTAAGGAAGAGGAGTGACCTTGATAAGGCAAAGGTAGAAATAGAGGGGTGAAAGCAGGGAAATGAATGCTTTTAAGATAATCTTTTCTTCCCCTGCCTGTACCAAGCACTTTTTTATGTGCTTCCTCAGTTAATTTGCAGACAATTCTGGTATATGTGACCCCTGTTTTATACATATCAAAACTGAGATTAGAAAATGTCAGTGCATCCCTCATAATCACTCAATCTGAAAGGGGATATGAATAAAATCTGTTCTCCTGTGAAAATGAAGTGATGGGTGAGGCCAAACAGGGAACGAAAAAGAGAGTGACTAGTATCAAGCTGGGGACACATGAGCATGTCTAGTCAGGGTGGGAGCTAAAAGAAGAGTACCAGTGTTTCTCTCCAATATTGGCACAGATACCATGACAATCATCAGAGTTTGTTGATTGATGCTCTGTCTGGTTTCAGGAGTTATAACTGCCCTCCATGGCTAAGGCTGAGTGAGCGACCTCTGGAATGCAAGCCACTGAGAAGACAAAGCTTGTCTGTGGCAGCAAATGCTGCTTCTGCTTCATCCTCCAGCCCCCCATGCTTGGTCAGTTAGTCTGATGGGTAAAACTCCTCAGAGGAGCGGAAACCTAAGCCAGACATGATAACTCGGGAGGCCATCACTCGAGGGGCTGCAACAAAGAGGTAGTGATGTACCCTCACCCCCTGGCTATTCTGACATAGCCTGAGTCCCCATGTCCTCTGGGAGAAGTACTTCCTGGCTCTAATCCACTTAAGGCTGAAAACCTATGAGGAGGAGCTGGTGCAGCCCTTTGCCAGCTAGAGCAGGATCTGGGGTGATCAGGCATATGAAAGAGTTCCTGAAAGTCCTGTGAAGTCTGCTTTGCTAAGAGTGCTTTCATTCATATGATAAGGGTCCAAGCAAAAAATGACTATGCCTCCCAAAGTTTTGCAACCCCCTTTCCTGACAGACACTGACTCAGACTGAGCCCTCAGATTTGTTTGCGATGTTATCTACTGTTTGATCCTTGCCACCCTGTATTCCTTTGTATTACAACCCAATAAAGCCATTGAGGAAGGGGCTCTTTCTCCTTTGAGAGATTGACCGCCTCTTCTCCCTAAGCAGATTATGTCTTGGCAGTTTTATTTTAATCCATGGCAGATGGGGGGTCTTGCAGGCAAAGTTGCCCCCACATGGGTTACCATTATTGATAAGCACCTAGACAGTCTTTTGATTTTTGATGTAACCTTTGGCTCACAGTTGCTTCTCAGTAACATTCAATAATTCCAGTCCTGCTGATTCACGCAAGAGCTCAATAAATTACAAAACACACCGAAGGTTTCTATATTGATACTTCGAGAAAAAGAAACAGTGTGTGTAGGTAACACATTTTTACTGATATAATCTTTTGTGGGTGTGGATATACTGACCTAAAGAAGTTGATTAAAACAAAACAAGTAATTGGTATGAGTAAAGGCTCTTATTTGCTCAGTTTTGGAATACTTTGGAGATTCTAAAGCTGATTTCTTTTTAAAATACATTTCATTGATTATGCCATTACAGTTGTTCCATTTCCCCTTCTTCATTCACCTCCACCCTGCACACCCCGTCCCACCCACCTTCTCTCACTTCAGTTCATGTCCATGTGTCATAAATTCTTTAGCTTCTACATTTCCCACATTACCCTTGCCCTCCCCCTATTTTCTCCCCACCGTCTATGCTACTTATTCTCTGTACCTTCTCTCCCACTCTCCTCCTCCCACTCCCCTGTTGCTAACTTTCCATGTGATCTCTATTTTTGTGGCTCCACTCCTGTTTTAGGTGTCTGCTTAGTTTGCTTTTGTTTTAGGTGTGGTTGTTAATAACTGTGGGTTTGCTGTCCATTCACTGTTTATATTTTTATCTTATTTTTTCTTAGATAAGTTCCTTTAACATTTCATAAAGTAAGGGTTCAGTGATGATGAACCCGAACTTGACCTTATCTGAGAAGCACTTTATCTGCCCTTTTCTTCTATATGAAAGCTTAGCTGGATAGAGAAATCTTGGATGTATATCCTTGCATTTCATGACTTGGAATACTTCCTTCCAACCCCTTCTTGCCTGCAAAGTCTCTTTTGAGAAATCAGCTGACAGTCTGATGGGAACTCCTTTGTAGGTGACTGTCTTCTTATCTTTGCTGCTTCTAGAATTCTCTCCTTCATTTTAACCTTGGCTAATGTAATAATGATGTGTCTTGGTGTGTTCCTCTTTGAGTCCACCTTCTTTGGGAGTGTCTGAGCTCCCTGGATTTCCTGGAAGTCTATTTCTTTTGCCAGATTGGGAAAGTTCTCCTTTATTATTTGGTCAAATGAGTTTTCCCCTTGCTGCTCTTCCTCTTCCCCTTCTGGTACGCCTGTAATTCAGATTTTGGAATGTTTAAAGATGTCCTGGAGGTTCCTAAGCCTCTCCTCATTCTTTTGAATTCTTTTTTCTTTATTCTTTTCTGTTTGTTTGTTTTATTCCTTCTGGTCCACTCCATTGACTTGAGTCCCAGTTTCCTTTCCATCACTATTGGGTCCCTGTGCATTTTTCTTCATTTCACTTAGTGTAGCCCTCATTTGTTCATCTAATTTGTGACCAAAACCAACCAGTTCTGTGAGCATCCTGATCACCAGTATTTCAAACTATGTATCTGATAGGTTGGCTATCTCTTGGTCACTTAGGCTCTGGGGCTTTCATTTGTTATTCTGCTTGAGCCATTTCTGGTCAGGTCGCACCTGTTATGTATGAGTGGTGGAGCCTTCCGTGTTCACCAGGGTGGGGCAACCCACGTTGCTGGGTTGTGATGCTGTATGTGGGGGTGAGATCAGAGAGGGAGCAATAGCATTTGTTCTGCACTATCTCAGATTTCAGTTCCCTCTGCCACTCCCACAAGCAAATTGGGCCCTTCTGGTGCTGGTCTCTGGGTGGGTGGGCTTGTGTACATTCTAGGACACTGTGGGTCTCTCCAAAGAATTCTCCTGTGAGGCTGGGAACCTCTCCGGGCACCTCGACCCCTGAAAGTTTTTCAGTCAGTGCTTTTATGCTTTATTCCCCATCACTGGGGCCCTGGGTTGCACCATCTGTCTCATTGCCTGTTTTTTTGCCTGATTTACCTGCACACAAATGTGTGTTCATGGTCAGCCAACCACCTTGCACATCTCACTTTGTTTGCTAGATTTCTCCCCACACCCAGTTCTGCTAATCAATGCTCTTCCTGCTGGGACCCCTCTCCACCAGTCACCAGCTCCACCCCTCTTACCAGTCTGGATAAATGGTTTGTTGTCGTACTTTAGTACAGTTCAATTTTCTGTCTGTTCTGGTTGTGTTTTTCTTTCTAAATCTTTGTTGATCTTAAATTTGATTGTGTGAGGAGTCACAGTGTCTCCACCTATGCCTCCATCTTGGCTGGAAGTCCTAAAATTGATTTCTTAAGTAGCCTGAATTCTCAACAATTAGCCCAGTCTTCCTCTTTAACTGATTTTGGATAAATTTGAGCTTTACTCCTTCCAGAATTTAAATTTTTCCTTGTGAGAACTGAAGAAGATAAAATAAAGGACTGTATTGTTTTCCAACTCCCTTGTACTTAATTAAATATCAGAAATCTCAAGTTTTCTGGCATTCATACTTAACTTGACTAGATAGGGAAGGAGCAGGTTGGAAAGGGCCTTCCCTGCATTGCAGAGGCTGCAATATGGTGCTTGGTTTGGGAATTGGTCTGTAATTGGCTAAATACACACCTTCCTATAGTAAGGTGTCTGGCTCAGGCTTTTGTTTTTCATCAGCACTTGTTCACTGAATGGCTCTGACCACTCTCTATGGGATCCAGACAAGTCAGCCTGTGAGACTGTGTCTTCAGCTGAGGAACTGGGGTTTTCTTAGCTCCTTCATTTTCTGTCCCATTTACAGCATGTTTGCTTTCCACTTCCTCTTTCATTTCCTCTCCACAGACCTAACATGAAGAACTAAACCTCTCCTAGCACACAAGAGGAAATCCAGATTTCCTCCTTTCCCTTCTCACTTCCTATTCTCAAGTTTAGAGCACAGTGTAAAGGACAGACTTGTGGTAGACTGGCCATTCTCTCTGTGTTTACCAATTGGACCAGGAGGTCCACATGGGCCTATGGAGGAAGATAGCGTGAAGACTGCATCTTAGCATTTACCAGGAAGATTTGCCCTGGGAGTCCCTGGGAGCTTGACCAGGAATGCACAGGCACTTTGCTTTCCTTTGGGTTATTCTTTCCTGTGAGTGCATCCCTGGAGAGGGTCTGAGAGAAGAGGAGGGGGAAATAGTGTGATTCAATGCAAACCATGTGTGGAGTGCTTCATACCCTCAATGTCACTGGGGAAAATGGGGCTTGACTATCACAAAGTGGAAGTTGACAAGACATCATAACACAGAGGCTTTCCATAGCACAGGGGCATAGGACTAAGGCAAGAACCTAGTAATAATCTCTGAACTGAGCTTATACCTGCTAACAACTGGAGAAAAGATGCTGGTGACTTGATGTGCAGAGCAGGTGAGGAACACCCCAGATGGGACAGCACTGCTCATAAAGCTTATCTGTATCTGGGGAGTTGTGCACTGGGGCTTCTCAGGCTGAATGTGTACATGAACTGCTTATGGAGCTTGTTAAATGAAGGTTCTGATTCAGTAGTTCTAGAACAAATATGAGATTGTGCACTTCTGACACACTGCCAGGTGATGTTGATGTTGCCAGGCTATGGCCCACTGGCAGCAGAGCTATGTAGACAAGGTATGGACAGCAGAATGGTCTTCGTGTTATTGAGTAAATCCTTGATCTTAGACCCAGAGCATTGATATAATTCTTGTTGGTTGGTTGACTAATGTCCTTGTTTGGTTAACTGGGAATTGAGAAGTACATCTAAATAGGACCATATGAATGAAACCAATTAATCAAATGAGCAGTGACTAACACTTGGCTGTGACCTTAAGACACAAGAATAAAACCTGTTCAACTACTACGCAACACAATGTGTATGCATCCATTCCATATACTATCACAAAAGCAATTACTGTAAGTTAGTCCTTACTAATGACTCTGAAGGTTCCAGTTACTTTAAACCTAGTAATCCTAGTTTTATTTTAGAAATGCACTGAGGAATAAAACACTTTCAAAATAACCGAGTGACTTTTTTCTACTCATGCTACTGACACAAATTTGATTATTTCAAGTTTTAATCTAATACTTATTTTAAGTTATTGTACTGGAAATTTGCAGCTTTAACTTTTCGTTCTTTGGGCTGTTTAGTGTTTGAACCAGCTTCCTCTTTCAGGTATCCCCTTGTGTTGTGGAGGAAGTGAGAGCTCCATCTTCTGTGCAAGCTGAGAAAGGCAAGACACCTCTCCCTGCCTCCTGGAAGATAGGGCACAGACACGAATCAGATACTCTGATTCTGGATTATAAATTGGAAATAAGTTTACAAAAGGAAAATAACAGATTAACAAGAAGTGAAGTAATGCAATGTCTATGTTTGTTGAGGTAGACTTGGTGGACCTCTGCACTGACTATCACACCACAGTGCTAATGGCATGGTCCACTGCCTAGGGGTAGTAGGAGGTACAGCCTGGACCAGGTGTTTTGGAAGGTGTGACATTTCCATGTTCTGGATACCTGATGCTTCTCAGTCTATGCTCATTTCCAAACCTGGTCATACAGGCATCCCTCAAGTTTGTGAATCTCATTTCCTTTCAAATAAAGACTTGCTCATAAGTAAATTAGGTTTGGTTTCACTTGCATTCTTTGCACTGAGCTTTTCTTTTTAAAAAGACCCACTACAGGCATAAAAGTCATCTATTTACTTCCTCTTTTCTTCCACCACTGATTGCAGATTTAGGGCCTTCTAAAATACTGGAATGCTACTGTGTCTAAGATAGTGATTCTTAAACTGGGTCATTTTTGCCTCCAATGGGACATTTATTTTTGTCTAGAGACAGTTTGGGTTGTCAAAAGTTGCAGGGGACATGATGCTACTGGCACCTAGTGGATTAGAGATGTGGCTAATCATTCTGTAATGCATACTATAGTCCCCACAATAAATAACCATTATGTCCAGAATGTCAACAGTACTGAGATTGAGAAATGTCATTCTAGACTCCCTCAGTGAACAGAGCTAGGAAACACACTAACATACATATGGACATCTACTTTTACATGTCTGTATATTAAAAACCATGAGATCATATTGACACCAATTCCAACACAATAAGACTCATTCTAGACCTCTCTTTCTATAGCTGTGACTCATTTTTGTGACAGCTATAAACCTGGATCTCATTATCATCAACATAGTTTCTTAAAACTAAAATTCACAGAGAGTAAAATTTATTGTAGTAATTTATTGTAGTCCTGTATGTTGTCATATTTTCACAAGACTCTATTTCTGAAGTTTGTTGACAAGTGTTAGCCACTGTCTCATTCACCCTGTAAAAAGAGTATGAGGATTAAAATCAGCAATGAAAGTTTCAAAACAAATAGCCATATTTTATTGCATATATTTTTAGTGTTTTAATGAGTGTTCTTATGTGTATTTGTATCTCCTGAAAGAAGTTTTTGTATACAGAATATTTTTAATTAATTGGCTCAAGGAATTTTTAAAAGTTTACTTAGGAGCATATATTAGCATTAGTCACATTTGTGCAGCATGAAACTCCTTGCAAAATGCTGTTTTAGATATTTCTCAAGGTGCAATAAACATAAAATATTTTATGTCAAAATATGTTATTTTGAAGGTATTTGATGTTGAAAAATATCAATAAAGCATGTTTCCTCTAAATACCCTCTTAAAGATAGTGTATGTGTGCATCTGGACATATGGCCAGGCACCAATTCTTCCACAGGAGATTGAGTTGATGTTTATTGGTCTTCTAATAAATAATGAGCCTAGCTTACCCTAATTCAGTAGTCCCTGCATTTCCCTTGACCATATCATTGCTTTTTCCCAGGTGTCTGGATTAGCACCATGATATTTGTGGTTACCATATATGTGTGGTTACTGTGCTTGGCAGCACAGTGGCTTTTCTTTAGGGTAGTGCCACATCAAAGATACACTCATGCTCACTTCAGCAGCACATATATTAAATTTGGAATGATTCAGAGAAAATAAACATGGCCCCTACACAAGGTTGACACACAAATTTGTGAAGCATTCCATATATTTTTTTAAAGACACACTCATTTACTCTCATGTGGTTTCTACCAATGGACACATTCCACCACAATGTACCTTTTTTTTCATGAGAACTAGGCCAGAAAAGAGGGCATGAATGTTCATCCTTGATCTTCTGTGCTCCTGTGTGTGTACCTTTGCTCTGACTCTGGCACCTGTCTGCTTGCTGATTGCTACAGCCCAGGTTCATTCACAGGGATAAGTAGACAATTTTTTTAAATTAATTACTTCTCCAAAGTCTTTATGAAATATATTTTCTACAATTTCAGGTGAGGAATATGTAATAAAAATGTTAAGATAGAATTGGAATGCAGCCCCATCAGACTCCATATGTATGATCTAATTACTGCCATGCTTTGCCTGGGATCTTAGAACACTCTGATGAAGTCACACTTAAGGAAGGAAAATGACTGCTTTTATTCAGTCAGTCAAAAAAGTTAATGGTCTGGCTAGTATATGTCAGGGATTATATTTTAAATTCAATTTATAGTGGTAACATTGTTTAATAACATGTAAATTTTGGTGGACAACATTGTAATTTGATATCTGTATACCATATTGTGTGCTCGTCATCCTGAAGCTAGATGTATTCCAGCACCAATATTTGACTTCCTTTACTTAACTCCTCCTGTCCCACCCAGGGGTCATTGTTTCATTGGCAAAGATATACCTGTCTATTATGGGAGTCATAAACAGAAAATGATGGTATTTGTGAGGTCCTCTGCAATCTGCTTGTGCACAGAAACATTTGAGAAAGGTATTGAAAGTGAATGGCGTGCTAGCTGTTCCTAGGACCACACCTCTGGAACACGTAAGCTATGAGTCAACCTTTCTGAGGCCATTTTTTCATCTATCCCTGATTGTACTTTGATACTTCTTTCCAAACACTTGTTATTTTCCCCAAAGCTCCAAAGGTAAACTAGGCCAAAGCCATTGAAAACAGCAGTCTTAACAAACAATCTTAAAGTCATGACCTGATAATACTGACAGCAACATATCCACCCCAGAACATTTTATGCATACTGGAACATCTCTGAGAAGCCCTTCTAAGACGTAGCATGGAAAATAAGACAAATACAATGTTGGCTTCAAGGAGCTTGAACCCAAATGATAACCTACCTAGAGAGGATAATTAGGAAAGATAATTTAGAAGAAGTGATATATGAGATAAAATTTGAAGGGAGAGAAGGAACAAGCTCTAGACAGCAAGGAAGGATGTTCCTAAAAAGAACCCATTGAGATAACCCTAAGGCATAAAATTTGTTATCTTTTCAGCTATTTATATTGCAATATACATATATAGTTGTTCAAGTACAGTTGTCTCCATTTTACACCCCACTCCCTACCCCAGTGATCACCATCTCCCACCCCTGATCCCACCACCTCTTGGTTTATCCATGTGTCCTTTATAGTTATCCCAGAAAATCCTTCCACTTTTCTCACCATTATCCCCTCCCACCTCCCCTCTGGTTACTATCAGTTTCTTCTTAATTTCAGTGTCTCTGGCTACATTTTCCTTGCTTGTTTGTTTTGTTGATTAGGTTCCACTTGTAGGTGAGCTCATACAGTGTTTGAGCTCTTTCACCTCCTGCCTTAACTTAGCATAATGTTCTCCAGTTCCATCCATGCTGTAGCAAAGGGTAGGACCTCCTTCTTTCTTTCAGCTGTGTAGTATTCCATTGTGTAAATGTACCATAGTTTTTTGATCCATTCATTTACTGATGGGCACTAAGGTTGCTTCCAGCACTTGGCTATTGTAAATTGAACTGTTATTAACACTGGGGTGCATAGGTTCTTTTGAATTGGTGTTTCAGGATTCTGAGTCAAAATGCAGTTTCATTTTTAGTTTTCAGAGAAAATGTCATACTGTTTTCCACAGCTGCACCTGTGTGTATTTCCACCAACTGCACTAAGCTTCCTTTTTCTCTACATACTCTCCAACACATGTTTTTTTTTGTTGATTTGCTTATGAGGACCGTTCTTATGGGTGTGAAGTGATATCTCATTGGGGTTTTAATTTGCATCTCTCTGATGACTAGTGATATTGAGAATCTTTATATGTCTCTGGGTCTTCTGTATGTCCTCTTTAAAAAGTGCCTGTTCAAGTCTTTTCCCATTTTTTAGTTGGGTTGTTTGTCTTCTAGAGTGGAGTTGTGAGAGTCTTTTATATATATATATCTTTAGATGAAACTCTTGTCTGAGGTATCATTAGCAAATGTTTTCCCATATAGTTGGTTCTATTTTCATTTTAATCCTGTTTTCCTTTGCCATGCAGAAACTTTTTAATTGGATGAAGTCCCATTTGTTTATTCTTTCTTTTATGTCCCTTGCTTTAGGGGGTATATTGGTGAAGATGTTGGTGCATGGAATGTTTGAAATTTTCCTCCCTATGTCCTCCTCCAGGACTTTTATGTGTCATAACTTATATTTCAGTTTTTTTTATCTACCTTATATTTATTTTGTGTATGGTATAAGTTGGTGGTCAAGTTTCATTTTTTTTTTTGCATGTAGCTGTTGAGATCCTCCAACACCATTTCTTGAAGAAGCTATTTTTACTCCATTTTATGCTTCTGTCTTCTTTGATGAATACTAATTGACCAAAGAGGCTTGGGTTTATTTCTGGGCACTCTCTTCTGTTTCATTGATCTATGTGTCTGTTCTTACACCAGTACCAGGCTATTCTGATTACAGTGGCTTTGTAATACAGTTTGGTATCAAGCATTGTGATCTCTCCTAGTTTCTTATACTTTCTCAAAATTGGTGCACCTCTTCAGGGTCACATGGTTCCATATAAATTTTTGAAAGGTTTGTTCTATATCTGTGAAAATGTGATTAGAACTTTAATATGAATTGTGTTGAATGTAGAAATTGCTTTGGATAGTATAGGCATTTTGATTATATAAATTCTTTCAATCCATCAACATTGTACCTGCTTCTATTTGTTTGTGACTCCTTTAATTTCCTTCTTCAGTATTGTGTAGTTTTCTGAGTACAGGTCTTTTACCTCCTTGGTTAAATTTATTCCTGTTTACCTTATTTATCTTGCTAATATATGTGGGGGTGACTTTGCCCTCAAGTCCCCCTGTCCACCACGGATGAAAGTAAACACTACCAAGACATAATCTGCTTGGGGAGGAGAGCTGGCCAGTTTCTCAGAGGAAAAGGGCCAGGAGCTTCTTCCTTCAGGAGCTTTTATTGGGTTGTAATACACAGGAATACAGCGTGGCAAGGATCAAACTGTAGATAACATTTCAAAGAAATCTGAGGGCTTAGTCTGAGTCAGTGTCTGTCAGGAAAGGGGGTTTGCAGAAACTTTGGGAGACATACTCTTTTCCTGCTCAGACCCTTAACATATGAAAGAAAGCACTCTTAGCAGAGCAGGTTTCACAGGATTTTTGGTAATACCTTCTTATGCCAGATTTACCCAGATACTGCTCTGGCAAGGCAAGGAGCTGCACCCCTCCCCAACAGGTATTCAGGCTTAAGTGGGTTAGAGCCAGGAAATGCTTCTCCCAGAGGACAGGGGGATTGGGCTATGTCACATAGCCAGGGGGAAAGGGCCCATTGCTCCCTCTTTGTTGCAGCCCCTTGAGTCCTTCCATGATAGTCTTTCAAATGATTGAGTCTGGCTTAGGTTGACCCTCGCTGTGAGGAATCATACCCGTCATCAACATCGACCATGCTTATGGGGATAATGGAGTAAGCTGAGGCAGTCTTTGCTACCAGAGACAAGTGTTTGCCTCTTGTGGCTCGCATTCTGGAGGTTGCTCACTCATCCTTAGCCATGGGGGGTAGTTACAATTCCTGAGACCAGGCAGAATGGTTTCCAATAGCTATATCAAGTGAGATTCTTTTCCTTATTTCTGTTTCTTTTATTTCATTGTTGATGTATAAAAATGCCTTTGCTATCTGAATATTGACTTTGTACCCTGCTGTTTTGCCAAATTTATTTATTAGGTTGAGAAGGTTTTTGGTGGAGTCTGTAGGATTCTCTATGTGTCATTCTCTATTATGTCATCTGCAAACAATTGTAGTTTTGTTTCTTGTTTTCCAATTTGAACACCTTTTATTACTTTTTCTTATCTGATTGCCATGGCTAAAATTTCCAATACTATGTTGAATAGAAGTGGTGAAAGTGGGCATCATTGTCTTGTTCTTAATCTTAGTAAGAAAGTGTTGAGAACTGCTCTGCCTGGTTTCAGGAATTGTAACTACCCCCCATGGCTAAGGATGAGTGAGCAACCTCCAGAATGCGAGCCACAAGAGGCAAACACTTGTCTCTGGTAGCAAAGACTGCCTCAGCTTACTCCATTATCCCCATAAGCATGGTCGATGTTGATGACGGGTATGATTCCTCACAGCGAGGGTCAACCTAAGCCAGACTCAATCATTTGAAAGACTATCATGGAAGGACTCAAGGGGCTGCAACAAAGAGGGAGCAATGGGCCCTTTCCCCCTGGCTATGTGACATAGCCCAATCCCCCTGTCCTCTGGGAGAAGCATTTCCTGGCTCTAACCCACTTAAGCCTGAATACCTGTTGGGGAGGGGTGCAGCTCCTTGCCTTGCCAGAGCAGTATCTGGGTAAATCTGGCATAAGAAGGTATTACCAAAAATCCTGTGAAACCTGCTCTGCTAAGAGTGCTTTCTTTCATATGTTAAGGGTCTGAGCAGGAAAAGAGTATGTCTCCCAAAGTTTCTGCAAACCCCCTTTCCTGACAGACACTGACTCAGACTAAGCCCTCAGATTTCTTTGAAATGTTATCTACAGTTTGATCCTTGCCACGCTGTATTCCTGTGTATTACAACCCAATAAAAGCTCCTGAAGGAAGAAGCTCCTGGCCCTTTTCCTCTGAGAAACTGGCCAGCTCTCCTCCCCAAGCAGATTATGTCTTGGTAGTGTTTACTTTCATCCGTGGTGGACAGGGGGACTTGAGGGCAAAGTCACCCCCACAGGAAAGCTTTTAGTCTTTGCCCATTGAGTATGATGTTGGTTGTAGGTCTCTCATATATGGCCATTTTTATGTTGAGAAATGCTCCCTGTATTCTGACTTTGCTGAGTGTTTTTTATTATAAATAGATGCTGTACTTATTAAAAGGTTTTTCAGCATCTATAGATATGATCAAGTAATTTTTGTCTTTTCTTTGGTTATGTGATGTGTTACTTTTGTTGGGTAGCAAATATTGTACCATCTTTGCATCCCTGGGATGAATCTCACTTGATCATGGTTTATGATCTTTTTTAAAAGATTTCGTTTTTATCTATTTTTAGAGAGAGTGGAGAGAGAGAAATATCAGTGTGTGATTGCCCCTCACACACCTCCTACTAGGGACTTGGCCTGCAACCCAGGGATGTGCCCTGACTGGGAATCAAACTGATGACCCTTTGCTTCACATTCTGGCTCTAAATCCACTGAGGCACACCAGCTAGGGCTGATATTTTTAATGCATTTCTGGATATGCTTTGCCGATATTTTTTTTAGTTTTATGTTCAGTAGCAATATCAGCTTGTAGTTTTCTTTCTTTCTTGTGTCTTTATGTGTTTTTTGAATTAGGATGATGCTGGCTTAATATGAAATGTTTGGGAGTCTTCCATCTTCTTGGGTATTTTGGAATAGTCTGTGAAGGATAGGGGTCAGCTCTTCCTTAAATGTTTTGTAAAATTCTTCTGTGAAACCATCTGGTACATGGCTTTTGTGTGCTGGCAGTTTTTTTATTACCTCTTTAATTTTGTCAGCTGTTATCAGTCTGTTCAGTCTGTCTGCTGCTTCTTCATTCAGTTTTGGAAGATTATATTTTTGTAGAAATTTGTCCATTTCACTTAGGTTTTCAAATGTATTGGCATATAGTTCTTCATAGTAATTTCTTACAATCTTTTGTATTTCTGTTGTATTGGTTGGAATCTCTCCTCTTTCATTTTTTATTGTGTTTATTGGGGTCCTCTTTTTTCCTCAATGAGTCTGCTTAAAGGATTTTTTATTTTGTTTATCTTTTCAAAGAGCCATTTCCTGTATTTATTGATCCTTTGGATTATTCTTTCAGTTTCTATGTCACTTAATTCTGCTCTGATCTTGGTTATTTCCTTACTTCTACTTTCTCTGAGCTCTCTTTTTTTTTTGTTTTTCCTTCAATTCTTTTAGGTGTAGTGTTAGGTTGTTTATTTGAAATGTTTCTATCTTTTTTTTTCAAGATTTTATTTATTTATTTTTAGAGGGGAAAGGAAGGAGAGAGAGGGAAATATCAATGTATGGTTGCCTCTTGGTGTGTCCCCTGCCGGGAACTGGCCTGCAACTCAGGCATGTGCCCTGACTGGGAATCAAACCACGATCGTGTTGTTCGCAGGCCCACGCTCAATCCACTGAGCTACACCAGCCAGGGCTGAAATGTTTCTATCTTTTTTAGGTGGGCCTGTATAGCTATGAACTTCCCCCTCAGGACTGCCTTTGTATCCCATAAGTTTTGGTGTGTTATGAATTAATTTTCATTTATTTCCAGAAACTTTTCCATTTCTTCTTTGATTTCATTCTTGACCTATTCATTCTCCATTAGTTTGAGTATTTTGGGTTTTTGCCTTGAGGTTGGTTTCTAGTTTCAGTCCCCTATGGTCAGAGAAAATGCTTGATATGATATCAATTTTCTTGAATTTATTGAGGCTTGTTTTGTGTCTTATAATGTGGTCTATCTTTGAAAATGTTCCATGTGCATTTGAAGAGTGTTTATTGTGGGGGAGCTTGATCCAGCCGAGCTCCCACATCCAATGTGGATGATAATTAATCTTCCAAGACATGATCTACTTGGAGAGAAAAGGTGGCCAATCTTTCTGAAGAGAAGGGCCTTGAGCCTCTCTCTTAATGGGCTTTTACTGAGTTTAGCAAAGAGCAGGGTGATTTGTATTCCCCACTGAGTGAGGAGATTTTGGAGGAATTTATACAGGGTAAGTGAATACTAAGGTCCCCAACAAAACCAGCGACCGCATACTGAAATTCTAAAGATTGACTATAAAGCTTTTGTAGATACACTTAGGGAAGTGGAACATGTGTAACAGCTGGGTCATGGCCAAAAAACTGAATGGCCAAAGGCAGTCTATCACTGCCTTTGATAATAAGCTGATATACTGCAGTAATATAGGTAGTAATAGTGCTCTGGGGTTGATGGGATAAAAATAATCATTCAATCATTTATAAATTAGGTGACAACTGTCCAATTAAGCCAGTAGGCATCCCCATTGTGGAGAAGCAAAAAAGTCTGGCAGGTTATTTGTCTGTTTACACTGGTGAGCTGCCTGAAAGAATGGTATTAGTTGACTAAATTTAATTCTTGTTTAGCCTGATCATTTAAGGATCTAGGAGAATATACGTCTGAATTCCCTTTAAGGGTGTTGAATAAATTAGTTAATTGCCTGGTGGTGACTCCTAAACTGGGATGGATACAGTTGATGATACCTAAGAGTTGTTGTAAACTGTTAAGTGTTAAAGGGTTTTGTACCTGGATCTGAAGTATTTGAGGCCTAGCTGTAGGGTGGAATAAGACGTATTGTAAATACTACCAAGGCTGTACATTGTTGTACATTTTCTGGGGGAGAGAGATAGAAAAATAGTAGAGGGATCATAAAAACCCCTTATTCCAAACTAAGCACGCTGGCAACCTCCCAAAGCACAGGGGCTTCTGTCCCTTACCTCAAGAATGACCTGACTGGAACTCCCCTTTGTAATGTGCCATCTGTGCCAGTTGGCTGAAGCTTTTAGGCACTGGCTGAGGCAAGGTGCTGTGTGGGCTGGAGCCCAGGATGGACCCTGCAGGTCGGGATCAGTGGCTGGCACCAGGCACCAGGCATCAGGGAAGGTTGCTCCTGCCCACATTGGGGAGGAGGGGAGGTGAGGGGGACCAACACTCTCCACTGCCTCCTGTCCTTGGTGGAGAGTCCCACCCATTTGCGCTGTGAACATGAACATGCCTGCACCCTGGTCAAGCTCACTGGTGCTGCCAGGATGTCCACCCACAGCTTGGGCGACCAACAGGAAGGGCCCAGCTGGCATCCAGAGTCACTCCCACCACCGTCCCATGGGTTCCTTTCCCCCCCTTTTTTTGTGTGTGTGTCTAAGCTTTCCTATTTATGAGGGCTTCTCTACCCTACTTTTCCCCAGAATTTCTTCTGCCACAAGCACAGTGATTAAGAATCTAGTTTTGCTTTTGCTCTGTATGCACCCTCAGATCCTGCTTCTTGCTGATGAGGATAGTGTAGTGGGCTGAAATGTGCTGGTTGTGAGGGGGGCTCACAAGGCTGTCACCCCTGTGGTCATTCCCACCTCTCTCTCACATGCCTCAGTTTCTCCCCTGACTCTCTGAAACAGCCAGGGAGCTCGGAGTGCTGGATGACCAAACCTTACATGCACTTCACTAAACAAGTCAAAATTTAATTACCATGATTGGAGTTCCCTATGAGGCCCTTTTGCGTCTCAGGAAATGACCTTAGACACCTCCACGAGGTCCTTACTCATGTAGGAATGCCTACATCTTAAGTTCGAGAGAGCACGTGCCTCTTTTCTTCAGTGCTCAGCAGGAAACCGAGATACTCATAAACACCTCATAAATACAAAAGCTAATAAAAGGCAAAGTTTTTCCTTTCTTCTCCATAATTCTAGGCGGGGATCATGCCAGAGGGGATGGAACTGTGAATGCTTTTACAATGTGCCTCTCGGGTGAATTTCTGTTTGCAGCTAGCAGGAAACCTAGTGTTCTGTACTGGTCCATGTTCCAGATTATCCTTTCACTGGTGTCTTCTAGTGGTGAGTGCTTTAGAAGATTTTATTTATTTTTAATGTATTTTATTGATTATGCCATTACAGTTGTCCCATCCCCCCTTCACTCCCCTCCACCCTGTACACCCCTCCCCCACCATTCCCCCCTTTTGTTCATGTCCATGTGTCACAAGTTCTTTAGATTCTGTATTTCCCATAGTATT
This sequence comes from Sturnira hondurensis, assembly GCF_014824575.4. Taxonomy (NCBI): domain Eukaryota; kingdom Metazoa; phylum Chordata; class Mammalia; order Chiroptera; family Phyllostomidae; genus Sturnira; species Sturnira hondurensis. The sequence continues at coordinate 956,255 of NW_028074169.1, read as the reverse complement.
CCTGCCCTCCCCCCTGTCTATTTTCTACCTACCATCTATGCTACTTATTCTTTGTACCTTCTTCCCTCTTCTCCTCCTCCCATACCCCTGTTGCTAACCCTCCATTTGATCTCCATTTCTGTGGTTCTGCTTCCGATCTAGCTGTCCTCTTAGTTTGCTTTTGTTTTTGGTGTGGTTGTTAATATCTGTGAGTTTGCTATCCTTTCACTGTTCATACTTTTTATCTTCTTTTTCTTAGATAAGTCCCTTTAACATTTCATATTGTAAGGGCTTGGTGATGATGAACTCCTTGAATTTGACCTTATCTGAGAAGATTTTAAATGCTTGACCCGTGCCCACAAGGTGTGGCAAATGCTTGGGAAAGGAAAAGTAAGACTCTTATTCATGGAAGAGGGTGCAGGAGAGTGAAATGCAAAGAAAATTGCTCAAGGGGTAGGAAGAGATAAACCTTTCCTCTTATCTGTGACACACCGGGCAGCTTTACCAAAAGATGCAGTACTGCTACCCCTGTCCCCATAGGGGACATAGTGGTATTCCATCCTCTTAGGTGTGCCGTCCAGGATGATTGCTCATAGCTTCTGGCCTATGAAGGTCCCAAATTGTCACGTCCCTGTTTTGGGCACCAGGTGTGGGGAAGCTTTGTTCATCAGAGTTCTCCACACCACCGCAGATAAGAATCAGTTTACCAAGACATTATCTGCTTGGGAAGAAAAGGCTGACCAGTCTTCTCTCAGAAGAGAAATGCCTTGAGCCTCTCTCAAAATGAGTTTTTATTGAGTTTAGCTTACATAGGGATGCATATCAAAGAAAGGAGGTGTGGTTTAGAGATGACATTACTGGGATCACAGGGGTCCTTTTGAGTCAGTGTCTGGTAGACAGGGTGATGACAATTGGCAGTAAAGCCTGGGGAAACAACCTCATTTTGTGTTTGGATCCTTAGCATTTGTATTGAGGACATTCTTAGCAAAGCAGATTTCATAGGATTTATGCATTCTTTCTCAGTCATGATCGCCCACCTGCCAAGAACCACTCGTTCTGGCACAGGACTGTATTCCACTTCAGCATTGTAACAGACCTGAATCAGGTGGGGGAAGCAAGGCAGCCAAGAGATTACGAGATGTTTTACAGATATAATGAGAACTCAGATTATGACAAAGCTGAGTGATGAGAGTCTTTTGTCCCTCCTCCATGATCCCCTAAAGTCTTCCCTGACTGCCCCTTCGTGACTATGTTTGTCCTAGGTTGTTCCTTCCTTGAAGAATCTTGCCTGCCATTGACTACCCAACCATCCTCCAGTGGCCAGGCAAAATGAAGTAAAGGGGAAGAAGCTGAGCCCCTGCCAGGAGGATACGTTTTTTCTCCTTAATGGCTTATGACCCCAAGGTCCCCTATCCATGGGGCCTTTTCAGTGGTTGGTGGGGTTACAGCTTCTGAAACCAGGAAGGACAGTTCCCAACAGTGTGTTTTGCTTCTTTGTGATGAAAAGTTATATATATATATATATATATATATATATATATATATCAGTTAAATATGCTTGATCTAGGACATTGTTCAGTGCCACAATACCCTTGTTGATATTTTGAAAGATCTATCCATTTTTGACAGTGGGGTGTTAAAATCCCCTACTGTAATTGTTTCTGTCAATATCCTTCTTAAAGTCCTCCAAGATTTTCCTTATATATTTGGGTGCCCCTATGTTGAGTGCATATGCATTTATAATGTTTATGTATTCTTAATGTATTCTTCCCTTCAGTGTTATGAAGTGACCTGGATCTTTTAATGGTTCTTGTTTTGAAATCTATTTTGTCTGTTATGAGTATTACTATCTCAGATTTTTATTTTCCTGACCATTTTCCTCAAATATTTTTTCCAGCCCTTCACTTTCAGTCTGTGTAAGTCTTTTGTCTGAGGTGGACTTTTTTATAGGCAGCATATGTATGGGTCATACTTTCTTATCCATTCAGCTATTCTATGTCTTTTGATTCGAGCATTTAATTCATTTACACTTAAGGTTAGTATTGTTAGGTACTTATTTGTTGCCATTTTTTCATACCCATGTTCTGTTCTCTCTCACTTTTATTCTCTTCACCTAAAGCAGATCTTTTAACATCTCTTGCAGAGTTGGTTTGGAGGAGGTATATTCTTTGAGGCTTCTTTTGTCTTGGAAACTCCTTATTTGGCCTTGCATTTTAATTGAGAGCCTTGCTAGATAAAGCAGTCTTGGTTGCAGAACTTTGTTTTTCATTACTTGGAATATTTCTTCCCAATCCCTTCTGACTTGGATTGTTTCAATTGAGAAGTCAGCTGCTAGTTTTATTGGGGCTCCCCTCTATGTTACTTCCTGTCTTTCTCTTACTGTCCTCAAGATTCTTCTTTTGTCTTGGAATTTTTCCATTTTAATTATGATGTGTCTTGAAGTGGGCCTCTTTTGTTTCCTCTTGATTGGGACATTCTATGTTTCTTGGGTTTGTGTGAGTTTTTCTCTCATCAAATTAGGAAGTTTTTCATCATTACTTTTTCAAACAGGTTTTCTATCTCTTGTTCTTCTTCTTCTCCTTCTGGTATTCCTATTGCATGGATATTATTACATTTCACGTTGCCCTTAACACCTCTACGTTCTTTGAGGGTCTTTTTTCATTTTCTTGCTTTTTTCTGGATGTTTTTTCCCTACCTTGTCTTCCAGCTTACTGATTTGATCCTCTGCTTCATCTAGTCTGATTTTGATTCCTTCCACTGTGTTCTTCAATTCAATAATTATATGCTTCATTTCCTCTTGGCCCTTGTTGATAGTTTCTATTTCCTTTTTCATGTTGACATAATTTGCAGTGAGTTCATTGTAGTTTTCCTGTAGTTTTTTATAATTCTCTCAGAGCTCACTGAACTTCCTTATAACCATTGCTTTGAACTCAATATCTGATAGTTGAGTTCCCTCTATTTCATTTAGCACTCTTTCTGAGGCTTCCTCCTTTCTTTTTACTAGAGGTTTTCTTCTTTGTCTTTGCATTATTTTGAGACTCTTCTTGGTAGCCTCTGCTTCTTAGATTGATCTGTCTGACACCATGGGTTTATGGTGTAAATTTCTATGGTAGGAGACCTATGTGAATCAGTGGTACTTTCTCCTTGATCTCTTGACCTTTCTGCTCTTGGGCTGTCATTTATGATGGCTCTCTGGATATATTTGGATTTTGATTGTTGTTGGGTTGTTCTTTGCTGAGTCCTTCTCTCCAGCTGGTCAACTAATCTTCACTCTGCTGACCACAGCTTGTATGCTGCTGTGCAGGTTTTGGACAGTTTGTGTCAAAGCTGGTTCTTCTGTCTCTCCAAAGTTTTAAGGCTTCTTTCTTGCCATTGTTCAGTTGTTCATTCTGGGTAATTTCTTCAAAGTTTATTTGTAATTCCAGATTGGTCCTGGGTGGAAGTTAGTGTGATTTCCACTCACTCCTTCACTTTCTTCCATTATTATCTGTTGGTGGTTTCTCTCTTCCAGGAGGTATACTGGTATTCACAGCTTCCACCTACTCTTTTAAGTGATCAGTTGGAGGGGTGAGGCAAAATGGGTTAAGACAGTGGGAGCAAGCCCTGGCTGGTGTAGCTCAGTGGATTGAGTGCAGGGCCACGAAGCACACGATCTCGGTTCAATTCCCAGTCAGGGCACATGCCTGGGTTGCAGGCCAGTTCCCTGCAGGTCAACTCCCAGCAGGGGATGCACAAAAGGCAACCATACATTGATATTTCTCTCCTTCTCTCCTTCCCTTCCCCTCTAAAGATAAATAAATAAAATATTAAAAAAAGACAGTGGGAGCATATTCTATGGGATTTACAGTATCAAATTGTAGAGAAGAGATTGGAGAGTTTTTGGATAAGTATAGTGTTAACTGTCATACTTCACCCAACTAGCCACTTTTTATAAAAGGTGGAAAAAAGATAAGACTCTACTTAAAGGGGGGGGGCAGATTGTAAGCTGACTCCAGGAAACAGAGCACTTGTGCAAGGTCAGATTATTAGATATAGTGAGATTAATGGATAGAAAATAAGCTCAGTGTGTGAGATAATAGAGTTAATCAGAACAGTAATAAAGCTCTGGAAGACAGTGAAATGGGCTAAGACCCAGGAGAGGTACTTTTTAGTATTTACAATCGTATGGATCAACAATTATTTACAATAATACTGAAAGAACAATAATATGATGAGAACTGTATGTCTTGAATGGGAAATACATGACCTAGAGTAGTTTACTATTGGAACACAAGTAAACTGAAAGAAGGAAAATTAAAATACACTGTGAATGAGGAAATAAGAAAAACCAGTCAAACAATGCAATTAAACAAACAATTAATCTCGTCTTTAAGTGGAACCTAATCAACAAAACAAACAACCAAAGAAATATAACCAAAGAAATTGAAATTATGAACAATTTGACAGTAACCAGAGGTGGGAGGGGTTAATGGGGGTCAAGAGAGGAAGGATTTTCAGGAACAACTATAAAGGACACATGGACTAAACCAAGGGGTAGTGAAATCACGGGAGGGAGGGGGATGGCTAGGTTGGGGGGGAGTGGTGGGGGTAAATGCAGACAACTGTACTTGAACAAAAATAAAATAATTTTTAAAGATTTTATTTATTTATCTTTAGAGGGGAAGGAGAGAGGGAGAGAAATATCAATGTATGGTTGCCTTTTGTACGTCCCCTGCTTGGAAATAGCCTGCAGGGAACTGGCCTGCAACCCAGGCATGTGCCCTGACTGGGAATCAAACCACCATCCTCTGGTTCGCAGGCTTGTGCTCAATCCACTGAGCTACACCAGCCAGGGAAAAATAAAATAATTAGAAAACAATTAAAACAAACAGAGCTAAACATAAATATGACAAATAAAAAGATAGTAATAAAATAAAAGGAATAAAATAATAATACAAATAAACTACAACATGCAAGTTCTCTAGAATAGCAAAGTGAAATTTGTCTCAATTTCTCTGTGGTTGGGGCTAGCCTGTGTTCTCTCTTTGGGTCTGTCTCTGGACCTTTCACAGATCCACATTTTATTGTCTCACTTGGGAAAAAAAAAATCCTCCTACTGACTTTCAACCCATGAAGCATGTTTGCTGGTCTTCCTGGATGTCCTACATTAGGGGGGTTGGGGTTTGCTTTTCTCTTTTCCTATGGTTTTGTGAGGATTGGGGGAAGGTCTGGGCTGCAATATTCACAGTTGCCTTGCCTCCAGCCCAAGTCCTTCATGCGCTGCTGGGACCCTACTGTCCACTGTCGCCAGGCTGGCATCTTTAATCCACCAGTTGTGCCATTGGTGAGGTCCACAGGGAGAAGTGGATTCTGTTCCCAACTACCTCACTGACATCTTCCCTCAAGCGTTCTTTTCTTTTATTGTTGTTCAAGTACATAAAAGTTCTTAACAATTTATTTCACTTAGCATAATACTCATGGATGGAAGTTCCATCCATGCTGTCACAAAAGGTAGGAGTTCCTTCTTTCTTTATGCTTCGTAGTATTTCATAGTAAAAGATAAATACAATATGATTTCTCCTCTAAGTGGAACATGAGAAACAAAACAAACAACCTAACAAAATAGACCAAGGCATGGAAACAAAAACCAGACTGACAGGGACCAGAGAGGAAAAAGAAGGGAGGTGTGGGAGTAAAGAAGAGGAAGGTCCTGGTTAAAAAACAACTATAAATGACACATAGACATGGACAACAGGGTGGGCATTGACTGTGGGAGCGAAGGGTGGGTGGAGCAGGGCAGAGCAATGGGGGAAATTTGGACAACTGTAATAGAACAAGAATTTAAAAGTATTTAAAAATTTAATTTAAGCTCTTAAATGAGGTGTCAGGTACTGGTGGGGTTTAAGGCAATTGGGTTTGATGGATAAATAAATATCAGTTTATGCCAGACTTTATATATTGACATAATGAATTTGTATTTTATTCAAAGTGTAATGAGAAAACTTTGAAAGGCTTTGTAGGAACACAGAATGACAACTTACACACAGGGTCCAGCAGAAAAGTAAGGCCTGCTTGACTGTGGTTGGTAGTGTAATAATATGTTTGTAATAATTTATAGTTTTAATTTGAGCATTTTACCTAAAATGTCATATGGTATGCTTGAGTCTGATATTGTTGTTACAGAATTACACACTTATAACTTTGTAATGTAAAGGGGCATTATTTTTGCCAGTCCCTGTGTTATTAAAAGATGAACATGGCCACATTAGGTTGAATGAGTTTTAAGTCAGAACAAATGAAAGCATGAAGAACAGTCAACAAGATATTGCAGTGGCCAAAGGAAGTGAAGATGGTGACCTGGGCTGCTATAGTGCAGGGAGATGGAGCAAGAAGAAAGACTCAAGATGTATGTGAGAAGTGGACTTGCTGGGGACATGGATATGACTCACAGGAAAGAACAAAAAGTTCTTCAGCAGGCTTGAACAAATGGAGGTTACAGTTGCTCAAGAAAAGATAAGGATGCATAGATAGTCAAGACCCTTGGCTGGGGGAGGAATAGAGAGATGCTTTTTGAGATCCTGGGGAAGACCATTGAGGTAGGTCTGTGGATCTCAAACACCAATTCATTATTCAGCCTGTAATAGGGTGCAGCCAAAGGGGGGTGCAAAAAGGAATTTGGAATGGGGTTCAGGATCCAGAACTCAAGGTGTCCAGGAAATACTAAGATGTCCTCCCCCCACACACCCCCAGGTGTGAGTTGGGGAAGGGACAAATGGAGCAGGGCTATTGAGAGCTGTTTTGTACAGCAAAGGCTTTGTAGCTAACCTCTGGAATGGTTTTTATCATATCTATAACATTTAATTGGCTGCATAGATATGTTAAATAGCTGTGGCCCTGCTCTGAGCCAGGGGGATGGAAGTGAGTTCCACCCAAGACGTAACTGGGGGCAGGTCCCCTGCGTTACAGCACCTGCGTGAGAGCTTGGAGTTGATTGGCTCCAGGACATGGGGCCATACCTGCCCAGACTCACGATGGCAGCCCAGTAAACTTGGAAAATACAGAAATACTGGCAGGTGTAACTGATTGTAGGAGGAGTTGGAAATGGGGCTGCAAAGGAGGACTGGCGTGGGGATTCAAAATGCAGACGTGCAGCCATGTGAGGGAAGAGAACCATGCATTTTCAACCAGAATGGGGACTCCCACAGCTGTGTGAGGGAGGAGTACAATTCAGCTTTGCCAGAGTGGAGACTCCTGCAGCCATGTGAGAAGGAGAGGGAACCACTCGGCTGTGGCAGTGCAGAGAGAGAGCCCAGCAGTTTTGGCAGGGTGAGGATCCTCTCTTGGCCACATGAAGAGGAAAACCACAGGGCTTTGCCAGTGTGGCGACCCTACCCTCTCCACAGCTCTGGTGGAGAGAAATATCGTGTGGTTTTGGCCAGAGTACAGACCCCTGCGGTTTTGGTAGAAGAGGACCACATGGCTTTGGGGTGTTTCATTTGGCCTCATGCCCTGGAAAGCAGGAGGAACTTTGCCTGGAAAAAGGGTGAAAGAACTCTTTGCCAGTAGACCATGGTTTTGGAGTAATTAGAGATCCTTCCTGGGAGGCAACACAGCTGACAGTGCCAACAGCCTAAAACACAGATGTGTGCTTCTTTTACTGAGTTATGGTACCCCAAACTAGGGCAGGGTGAGAAGAAAGTGCTGTGGGCATCTGTGGTTATCCTAAAGAACTTTGATATTTTAATGGGGACATTGGGTCACTACTTTAAGTCTTTATAGCTTTAAATAAACCTTTCCTTTCCTTTTCACAAATCTCTGACATTGAGAGATGTCTCTCCACTGGCAGCGGATGGATGAGCCCAGTAGGTGGTCTGGATGGTATTAGTATACTGTCCTTGGGGGGGGGGGTGGCTGTTGTTCTGTAACAGTTTTTGGCATCCTTGAGTGGGCCAAATATTGCCCCCCTTGGACCTTTGTTCTGTAACAAGCCTAAAAGAGTAATTTTTATTGGTTAAATTGAAGGTAGACACCCCTGCATTTTGATGATGGTCTTCATTTTGGATAGTATCATAATGTGTTTCTATTAGGAATAATGATAATTTTTTTTCTTTGACAGTCTTACGTAAACATAAAAACATTAGCATTGTTCATTAAAGAAATAAACCCTGTTATGGTAATGTACTTCCTGTACCTCATGGCCTGGATGATGTCTGAGGTGACAAGGAGATTGTGTCACAGTGCAGGAGGGTCAGTCTTTAGGGCTCTGGGAGGTGGAGGACCTCTAGGGGGAACAAAGGAAAGATGCTCACACAAAGGGTAAGCCTCTACCCACAATGAAGAAAGAACTGATATGCTAATGAAGACACCAAGAAAATAATCCTTGAAGCTGCATATCAACCATGATGATAAGAATCATTCCGGGGCCTGTAGTCTCTTTGCCCTGTAAATCCTGCTGTATTTAGGAGTTTGCAGAGAATCTACCTGACAACAATAACTACAATGTCCACCAGAGGGGAGCATTCAACCACTGACAATAAGCCTTCTCCTCTAGCTTCTTATTCCAATCTTATTTGTGTGCTGCACTTTCTCCAGGTCTTCCCTGGGGTGATTTAGATCAGACTTCTGAGAAGAAGGTCTGCAAACAAAACTATTTCTGAGTGCTTCCTATCTTGGACTCTGGAGAACCCATTTCCTGGCTCTGGGCTCCCTGCTTTGTCACCACGTGTCACATGGTGACACCTGCAGTATTAAACAAAGCAAATAGTAGTAGATGGCAGCAGCCACTCATTACTAAAGTCTTCAGCAGAAGTACCCAGAAGTGAGCCTCCCCTGGAGGCAAGACAAGACTAGAATTGACCATCTTGGGAGACAAAAATCTTCAAGCAAATGAAAATGAGTGTGTAGATAAATTTGTGGACAATTCTGGTTTCTACCTTCTCACTTCTATCCACTCCCCTTTTATTCTTTGCTATCCCTTGCTCCCCCTTTCCCAATCTCAAGACAACTATCTCTTTCTTATTTTATTTTTAATTGTATTTTTCTCCACTAGCTTTTAGTCCTATCAAATCTGCATGCCAACACCCTACCCTGCCAGAATCACCACACTTTTATCTATGTCCATGAGTCCTGTTTCCTTTTTGCTCAATCCTTTCACCCCCTGACCTCACCTGGACAGGGGGTACCCTATCCAGGGGGCACTTCCTTCTCCCCTTGCCCTAATTTGGGGTACCATAACTCAGTAAAAGAAGCACACGTCCCTGTTTCAGGCCGCTGGCACTGTCAGCTGTGTTGCCATCCAGACAGGATCTCTAATTACTCCAAAGCCGTGTGGCACCTTCTCATGGTCTACTGGCAAAGAGTTCTTTCACCCTTCTTTCAGGCAAAGTTCCTCCTGCTTCCCAGGCCATGAGGCCAAATGGAATATTGCAAAGCCATGTGGTCCTCTTCTACCAAAGCTGTGGGTAGAAGCACTCTGCACTCTGCACTCTGGTCAAAATTGGGTGGTACTTCTCTCTACCGGAGTTGCGAGATGACATAAGTGTCAGCTGAGATGACACTTAGCTGTCATCTGCTCTCTATGAGTCAGCCGTCTCTATTTTGCAATAGCCCCATCCACATGAATTACTCTGCCCCATCTTGTGAGAAATAAGGAGCTTCCCAGACAAGAAAAAGGTTAAGGAGTTTGGTAACACCAAGACAGTACTGCAATAAGTCATAAATCCACTAGATCTAGTGTGTAGTTTAAGGCCTCTGTCTCCTTGTTAATTTTCTGTCTGGAAGATCTCTCCATTAAAACCAATGGGGCATTAAAATCCCAACTATGACTGTATTTCTGTTGACCTCTCTCTTTCTGTTCGTAAAGATTTGCTTTGCATATTTAGGTGCTATTATGTTGATTATGTAAATATTCACTAGGATTATATCCTCCTGTAGGATTGTTCCTTTTATCATTATGTAGTGTCCTTCTTTGTTTTTTACTATACTCTTTGTTTTAAAGTTAATTTTATCAAATATAAGTGTTCATACCCTGCTTTTCCCCCTTTTTATTTCATGATATGTATTTTTCACTCATTTACTTTAGTTTGTGTGTGTTTTCTGATCTGAAGTGGGACTCTTGGAGGCAGCATATATATGGGTCTTGATTTCTTATCCACTCAGCTACCTTATTACTCTTGGTTGGGACATTTAAGCCATTTACATTTAAGGTGATTATTGATAGATACATGTGTAATATCTTTTATTATAAAACAATTTTCCTTTGTTTTTTTTTCTTTTTCTTCTCCTCCTTCTTCTTTAAGCACTTTATGACTTATTGCAGTACTGGTTCGGTGTTACCAAACTCCTTAACCTTTTTCTTGTCTGGAAAGCTCCTTATTTCTCACAGAGTGAGGAAAAATAATCCATATGAGTGGAATTATTGCTTCCTCTCAGATTGATGCTGTTGTGGACCACTCTGCTTGGTTTCAGGAATTGTAAATCTACCCTCCATGGTTAAGGATTAGCGAGTGACCTCTGGAATGCAAGCCACAGGAGACAAAGCTTGTCTCTGATAGTGAATGCTGCCTAAGTTTCCTCTCCCTGCCCCCAAAGCATGGTCAATGTTGAAGATGGGTAAGTCCCCTCACAGCAAGGAGCAACCTAAGGAAGACATGATCACTTGGGAGGCCATGATGGAAGGACTTGGGGGCCTGCAACAAAGAGCAAACAATGGACACTTGCCCCCCGCCCTGGCTATGTGACATAGCCTGAGTCCCCATGTCCTCTGGGAGAAGCTCTTTCTGGCTCTCATCCACTTAAGCCTGAATACCTGATAGGGAAGGGTGCAGATTTTTGCCTTGCCAGAGTGGATCCTGGGGAAAAATCTGGCATCACAAAGAATTTCTCAAAATCCTGTGAAACCTGCTTTGCTAAGAGTGTTTTCACTCATATGTTAAGGGTCTGAGCAGGAAACCCTAAAAGTTTCTTCAAAACCCCCTTCCTGACAGACACTGACTTAGATTAAGCCCTCAGATTTCTTTGAAATGTTATCTACTGTTTGATCCTTGCCACCCTATATTCCTGTGTATTACAACCCAATAAAAGCCCCTGGAGGAAGGGGCTCAAGGCCTTTTTCCTCTGAAACTGGCCACCACTCCAGGCCTTTTTCCTTGGAGAAACTAGCCACCTCCTGGTCTTTTTCCCCAGAGAAACTGGCCACTGATCAAGGTGTTTTTTTGTTTTTTTTTTTCCTCAGAGAAACTGGCCAGCTCTCCAACCCAAGCAGATCACGTCTTAGTAGCGTTCACTTTCATCCATGGTGGATGGGGTGACTTGCTGAAAAAGTGGCCCCCACATGATGCCACTTGGAGGGGAATGCTCTGCTTCAAAAATGTGGCCTCTGCAGTATGGAGCATGACTAAACGCAATGATCCTAGTCTCTGTTTTTTCAGTTCTGTCCCCAGAGCCACCAACCCCAGATTCATGTATCTAGCACTCTGCCCTCCCTCTACTGGAACCCAGGTTGAGTGGCTACAAATGAAATTTTGTGCATTGGCACTTTAAGAGTCTCTATATGTCTCCAGCAGGGTCTCTCAGAAATCCTGCTGCTTTACATAGCCTTGTTATTTGGGCTCCTTTGTGTATCTGGTGCTTTTGGCTCAGGAGTCCATCTTGGGATTTAGACCCCACACTTCTCAGGGGAACCCTCTCATCCCTGAAATCTCCCTCTGAAACTTCAGCTGCCACCTATGGGAGCCTAGCCAGACATATTGTGCCTCTCTGCACTCCCTATATGCCATGTTATGGTGATATGGCCTCTTCCATCTGTCCAAGGTTATAAGCCTTTTGTCCAGCTAGTGTTCAGTTGAGTATTCAAGAACATTTTTCTATAGTTTAGTTGTAATTACATTTTGTTCCTGGAAAGTGGTTAGTGTAGCTTCTACTTACTCTTTCACCATCTTGGGTATTTCTCTTGTTTCTTGAAAGACACCAGTAGTGATATAAAATTCTCTCTTATTAATGTTTGCTGCATCCCAGAAGTTTCGATATACCACATTGTCATTTTCATTTGCCTCTATGTATCTTATAATCACACCTTCTATTTATTTTTTGACTCAGTTATTTTTAGTAGCATGTTGTGTATACACCATATTTATGGATTTCTTAACTTCTTTTTTGTGGTTGATTTCTAATTTCAAAGCATTGTGTTCATAGTTAAAATGCCATATTTTCCAAAGCAACATACAAAGTTAATACAATCTCCATAAAAGCCTCTGTGTAATTTCTTAAGAAACAAAATAAACAAATCATTAGATTTGTATGGAACCACAAGAAAAAAAAAAACTCAAATAGCTAAAGCAATCCTGAGATAAAAGAGCAAAGCTGGAGGTATCACACTACCTAACTTCTATTTATACTATAGAGTTATAGTAATCAAAATGGCATGGTATTGATAGGAAAACAGACACACCGACCAACAGAACAGAATTAAAAACCCACAAATAGAACCACATGTATACAGGCAAATAATTTTTGACAAAGTCCCAAAAACACACAGTGGAGAAAAGAATGCCTCTTTAATAAATGGTGTTGTGGAGAGTCAGATACAAAGAAACAGAAATAAATTTTACAGTTTGTCCTCATGTAAAAAAAGTTAGTTCAAACTGAATCCAAGACCTAAATATAAGATTTGAAACAATAAATTACATGGATGAAATCAAAGGTACTAAATTTATGGACCTTGGTCATAGAGAACATTTTATAAATTTGACCCTGAAGGCACAGAAAGCAAAGGCAAACATAAGTGGATGGGAGTGTAGTAAATTAAAGGTCTTTCGCACAGCAAAAGAAGGCAACAACAGAACACAAAGACAGCCAACTAAATGGGTGGTGATATTTGCAAACAGTACTTCTGACAAGCGGATGTTACTCAAGTATATAAAGAACTCATAAAAATCAGCACCACACAAACAATCTAAGTAAGAATGAACCCTGGCTGGTGTGGCTTGGTGGATTGAGCACTGGCCTGTGAACCAAAAGTTTGCGGGTTCAATTCCCAGTCAGGGGACATGCCTGGATTGTAGGCCAGTTCTCAAATTGGGGGCATGTGAGAGATAATCAATTTCTCAAATAATGATGTTTCCCTCCATATCTTACTTTCTCCCTTCCCATCTCCTTAAGCATAAATAAATGAAATCTTAAAAAAAAAAGAAACAATGGGCAGAGGATCTGAACAGATACCTCTCCTAAGAAGACATACAAGAGGCCATCAGATATATGAAGATACGTTCAACTCTACTAACTATTAAGGAAGTGCGGATTAAAACTACAATGAGATACCACCTCATACCTATTAGAGTGACTATTATCAACAAGACAAGTAACAAGTTTCAGAGAGGTTGTGGAGAAAAAGGAACCTTCATTCCTGCAGGTGGGAATGTAAACTGGTACAGGCATTTTGAAAAACAGTATGGTGGTCCCTCAAATAATCAAGAGTAGAGTTACCATATGGCCCGGCAATCCCCTTTTTTTTTGTGTGTGTCCACCTGGAAAACTAAAAAACACATTATTTTCAAATATATACACACCCTTATTTTCAATGCAGTCTTATTCATGGTTGCCAAGACATGGAGACAACCACAGTGTACCCTAATAGAGGACTGGTTGAAGAAGACATTACACGTGCATGCACACACACACACACACACACGAATACTACTCAGCCATAAGAAAAGACAGAATATTGCCATGTTTGACAATATGGTTGGACCTTGTGAATATTATGCTAAGTGAAATAAATTAGTCAGAAAAAGCTAAGAACCATGATTTCACTCATATATGGGTTATAAAACTGAAACTCAGACAAAAGTATGGTTGTTATCAGAGGAAAGGGGGTGAGGCAGTGGTAAAGGGTAAAGATGGTTAAATATATGGTGATAAGAGGTGATTTGACTTTGGCTAGTGGGCATCCAATGCAATATGCTGATCATGTGTAATACAAATATACACTTGAAACCTATATGGCCCTATTGACCAGTGTCACACCAATAAATTTAATTTAAAAACCTTCTAAAAAATAAATGTAAAGACTCACTTTATTTTTTAGCACCCCTCTCACTCTGCTGGACTCTCCCTGGGCAGCTGAGATAAGAACATTTGTCACGATGTTATTATTAGCCACTTTTTACCTCCTTTGGAATCTGATTTTCAGGTTCTAAAAATTTGAGAGACCTGTTTCACCTGCCGCATGAAAAGCTATTGTGTTTCCCTCAGTAACTATCTTCCTTCACATAGCCTGGCCTCTAGAGACATGGCTCCTTGATATTTTGCATATATTTACCTGTCTCAATTCATATGATTTGGAAATTTCACTCCTGCTTTTCTGGAAATTTCACTCCTGCTTTCCTGTTTCACCCCAAATGATTGCCTCCCCAAATTCTACTTGTTCTTCAGGTTCAGTCTACATGAACTTTGATTATGAATTAATCTTTGTCCACTCAGACAGAGGTGAATCTTTCTGTCTTGAAGTTCTGCAGCACTTTTTGTTCACTAGGGACATTTATCACATCCTGTTTTGGGTCTTTATTACCTGTGTGTATGTTTGTGGCCCAGTGAAACCATGATCCAGGAAAGTAGGAACAAAGTCTTTTTCTTTTCCATGTGGTTTGCCTCTCACACAACAATGAAATAATTACAAACAAAAAGTAATTGATAATAATAATACAATCTAATAGTTAACATAATATTCAATAATTCATTATAATCTGACAATAACTATTTAGTATATACTATTACTATCCCCAGTTTGCAGATAAGAAAACAAGCACAAAAATATTAGGTGTGTATCTTGAAGTCATAGCTTAAAAATGGCAGAAACAAGATTTTTAACCCATTGTAGTCTGAATCCAGTGCCCATACTCTTACCATAAAATTATACATCCCAGTTTTCCCAGGTTCCAAATTCTTTGGTTATTTGAGAGGTTCTATGGTGGGCTACAGTTAAGCTGCTGTAGATATTTTCCCTCATATAAAACTTGACATATATTTGCACACCTTTGTACAGATTCTCCTTTAATTTTAAATTTTCTTCCTCTAAAGTTGTCTCATTGATTCCCCTCCCTCCTATGTGATCCAGTTTATATTATATTCTCTAGGTGATTGTTCAGTTTAACTATACCAGAAACAGACCCCCAAGACAAGCAATGGCAAGAGGTTTATTTTGGGAGTAGTCCTAGAAAATACTACTGGGGGAGTGGAGAAATTTGACAGGAAAAGAATGCAGCCAATATAGGAAGTGTGAACTATCAACCTTATGCTGTGGGCAACTGGACCTCAGTCCTGTTGGGAACTGCTAGAAAATGGTATAGAACTGCTCAATCAGAATCTGTCAGTGGTCAGGAACTGCCAGGAGCATTAGTTCTCTAGCACTCTCCAAAACCACTAGCAAATATAAACTAATGTATGTACTTGCTGGCAATTGGGAGGTGAGCAGGTAGGCACTGACGTAGGAGCACCAAGAAGATGAGGGTAGCTTCCTCCTCTGCCAGCTCACTGAGTGGGCTTGGTACCACTCTTCACTGTCCATCAAGAATCAGTATCTGATTCTTGTCTTTGTTTTCTGTTTCATATCTACCAAACCACCTTCCAAACTAAACTGAATGGGCACCAAGGGTCAAAACTCTACCATTTTTCCATTTAAGCAATTCAGAATGCTTAAGAACTCCCAGCCATGGTTGGGCTCAGACCCTGAAATAATAGTACTCTATGTGCTCTCCAGAGTACTATGTCACATCAGTCTGGAATACCAATTTTTTAAAAATTGATTTTATACGGGTGACATTGGCTGAAATAAAATTATACAGGTTTCAGGTAGATAATTCTATAACACATTTTCTGAATACTGAATTGTGTGTTCATCACCCCAAGTCAATTCTCTTTTTATCACTACTTATTCCCCCTATACCCTCTTCTACCTCACCCAACTCACCTTTCCCTCTGGTAATCATTTTTGCTTATTTCCTTCACTTTTTTCACCCAGACCTGCAACCACTCTGACCTCTGAATGCTTTTAGTCTGTTCTCTAAGAGTCTGTTTATATTTTGTTTGTTAGTTTATTTTGTTCATTAGATTCTACACAAAGTGAAATCATGACACTTGTTTTTCTCTGACTGGCTTATTTCTTTTAGCATAATGCTCTCCAGGTCCATCCATGCCTTTGCAAGGGTAAAATTTTTTTCTTTTTTAGAGCTGAGTATATTTCATTATGTAAATATAACAAAGCGTTTTTATACATTCATGTAATGATGGGTACTTGGGCTGCTTCCAAATCTTAGCATTGTAAATAATGCATAATTGTGCATATATTCTTTTGAATTACTCATTCAGGTTATAACATTTAAATATTTAAACCAGTTTCTATTTCTTTATTGTTGTTCTAGTACACTTGTTTCCCCTTTCCTGCTACCACTTTTTGTTGCCCCACACAAACCTGCCTCCCACCCTCGATCCTAACCTATTCTGGCTTTGTTGATGGGTCTTTTATACATGTTACTTAATGACCCACTCCCTCCTTTCCCTCATTATATTTTTCCCCCATGCCCTCAGGTTAATGTCAGTTTGTTATGTATTTCAATGTCTGGTTGTGTTTTTCTTGCTTGTATATTTTGTTGATTAGGTTCCTGTTAAAGGTGAGATCATATGGTATTTGTCTTTCACTGCCTGGATTATTTCACTTAGCATAATGCTCTCCAGTTCCATCCATGGTATTGTGGAAGGTAATAGCCCCTTCTTTCTTTCTTCTGAGTAGTACTGCTTTGTGTAAATGTACCATAGTTTTTTTTTATTCACTCATTTACTGATGATCTTATAGATTGCTTCCAGGAATTGGATATTGTAAATTGTGCTTCTCTGAACATTGGGGTACATAGGTTTATTTCAACTGGTATTTTAGCATTTATCCATTTATCCAGCACTGGTGACATGCTCCTTGTTGCAATGGTACAATTGGGAATATGAACAATATAAGTCATATTCTCTTTTCCCTAGGAGCACGCAATATCACCAGGAGAGGACAGGCCCAGAACATTAAGTACCACTCAAACAAACAAACAAAACATTTTAAATAAATGCCATAATTCAAAGGAACATATGGAAACTCTTTATGCTGAAAATTAACTCACAGATTAATTCATGGTGAAATTAATACACTGTTAAGCATATGAAGTTATATCAACCATGTAAAATAGAAAATTTAGCCACAGTATTTTCTAGTTTTTAAAATATAGACATAAAAATGAGATGAAGAATAACCTATAATCTCAGTCCTTAAACATCTGTGGTTGACATTAGAAACACATACATGCAGCTACAAAATTCAAATAGAAACACAGAGCACATTTTTTTCTTTTTCTTTTAATTGTTCAAGTACAGTTTTCTGCTTTTTACCCCCATCCTAGCCCACCTGCTCAGCGCTCCCTATATCCTTCCTATTTCCACCCCACTTTGTTATTGTCTACGTGTCCTTAATACTTGTCTCTGCAAACCCTTCCCCTTCCCTCCTGAAATTCCCTCCCCTCTCCTCTCTGGTCACTGTCAGCCTGTTTTCAACTTCAGTGTCTTTGGTTATATTCTGCTTGTTTGTTTGTTTTGTTGATTAGATTCTTGTTAAAGGTAAGATCATATGGCATTTGTCTTTCACGACCTGTCTTATTTCTATTAGCATGATGCTTTCCAGTTCCATTCATGCTGTGGCAAAGGGTAGGAGCTCCTTTTTTTTTTTCTGCTGTATAGAATTCTATTGTGACAAATTTTTAAAAAGTAAAAACTTACCACCCAGTCTTCCACCCATTCTAATTCTCCTCAAAGATATGCACTATTGGGGCTGTGTGGTGTGCTTGTTAAGAATGGGGCAGGGAGGGCAGCTGCTTTGTAAAGAAATCTCCAATAGCTCCTTGAGGGAGATTTAAGCTTCATTCACCAAGAGTGAGCATGGAGGGGAACTGTGTGCTCCCCTAGTCTTGCACAGCATGCCCAAAGACAGTAGCTGAGCTGAACTTTGCACTCCACCTGTCTCACACTGCCTGCACCCAGAGTGAGTGGAGGGGGTAACTGTGCACCCTGCAGCTCTGGCACTGTGTGCACAAAAACAGTAGTAGCTTGTTTCTGGCTCTGTGCTGGAGATTTACTCACACTGTGAGCAGCTGAGAGGCCAATTTGAGCCTGGCATCTCACAGAAGACCTGGGCCAGAGACCAGGAAACTGTGAATAGTGTGACCAAACCCGGTCCCCATTCTCTCAGAACCAAAGGAAGGGGGAGAATTGAACACCAGGACCCTCTTTCTGTTGCATCTGGGAAGACCAGCAAAACTCCCTGAACAGGTTTAAAGTAAGCAGGAAACCTATTATCACCTTCTTTTTTTTCTTTTTGGATTTCCTCTCTCTCATGCCACCCTTTTTCTTTTCTTTTCTTTTTTCTTCTCCTTCCTAATGAGATGATATGGCAGGGAATTACAGAGGGTCCAGAGACAGATCAAAAGGGGGAACACAAGGCTAACCCCTCAAACTGAGAAACTGAGACAAATGTCACTTTGCTATCCCATAGAGATGACAATTTATTGTGTATATATATTATTATTAGCATGCAATTATTTTTACCACTTATATTTTATTAGTATTTTTTTACTTCTGTTCCTTATGTTTAATTGTCCTCAATTTATTTCCATTTAAGTGCATTGTTTGACTGTTTTTCCTTATTCTCTCTCTGCATTTTATTTATTTATTTTTTAAAACTTATTTAATTATTTTTCAAGTACAGTTTTCTGTCTATTACTCCCATCCCATCCCACCCTCTGTATTGTGTTTTAATTTTCCTTCTTTCACTTCACTTCAGTGTTTCAGTAACACTGAACTTTTGATTGGATACTTTCTAGTCTATTTATCCAAATCATTTATTCCTTGTCATATTATTGTTGTTCCAGTACTATTGTAAATAATTGTTCTTCCATACAATTGTGCATACTACACAGCAACCTTCCATTATCTTAGTCCATTTCACTTTAACCCTGATCATTAGTATTGTTGTGGTTAACTTTATTCTTTCTCACACTACATCTACTTTCTATACTTTAATCTCACTATATCTCATCATCTAACCTTGCACAAGCACTCTGTTTTCTGGATTCAGCTCACAATCATCCCCCCCCCCAAAATCTTATCTCTCACTTTTTATAAAAAGTGGTTAATTGGGTGAAATATCACAGTTAATGCTACACTTACTCAAAGAATCTCCTATCTCCTCTCTACTTCCTCATACTTAAACCTCACAAAATACTCTCTTGCTGTTTTAATTATTTTGTCTACTCTCTGCCACTGAGCAAATACAAGAATAGGAGGGAGCTTCGAAGATCAGTATACCTGCTGGAGGAGAAAAACCAACAATAAAGGGACCACCAGAAAGTACAGACCCAAGTACAACAAGAGAGCCCACACAAACAGAAGAAAGGGCAAACCTAGAGCATCTAGTCAAGGAGATCAGAGATCATAACATTGAACCTCATAAAATTCCTACCATAAAATTTCACCATACAAACACAGCTAACAAAGCAAAACATCAGGAAACAGAGAAACAGACAAAAAGAGTCAACTAAAATAGAGACAAAAAAAGAACATACAATCAAAAGGAATAGAAGAGATTGAAGATGGTAGCGACGTAGGAAGGAGCAGATTCCACTTCTTTCTACACATGGAAGAAAAACCAACATGATCTATGGAGAAACAGTGCAAACAGCCAACAGTACCCCAGCACATATGAAGATAGGAGACCAAAAATTATAGGAAACATTGAAAAACCAGATGGTAAGGAGAGTGCTTCAGGACAACAAGGTCCCTAGGACCAGTGTGGGGACCAGGGCAACTACAGTTCCAGGCCCTGTGCCTGATGGGTCTGCCACAGGGTTCTTCGGGGAGAGCTAGGTCAATAGCCCCCTCCCTTGTCAAACAAGGTTTGAGCAGCACTGGGAAAGATCTGGTTGCTTGAAGTTGCATAGAGGGGAATAGGACTAAGTAGCAAACATAAGGGGCTGTGAGCACCCACAGAGTTTGTGGATGCCAGCTGGGGAGAATTGAGAGTTGGGCCATGATAGGCCCTGACTCTGATAGTTCACAATCTGGTTGGAGAATTGGGCTGTGTGAGAGACCAGGCCTCTGTATGGAGCAGTAGGCTTGCGTAGGAGAAATTTCTCAAAATGAAAAAGTGAAAAAAAAAGACACTGTTTGGAGAATTCTGCAGCCGCCACTCTGGCCTCCTCCCAACCCAGCCGGGTAGTGCTCCCGAGGTGGTGCAGAAGGCCCTGCGCACCCCCATATCTTTGGGAAGGGTACACTCCTGAACCTGAGGGAACTGAAGCAGCCTCGCCAAGTACAAATGCCAGCAATCCAGGGAGAGTGCATTCTGCAGAAGGCCCCCAGCCCACACCCCTAACCACAGGGGGAGTGCACTCTGAGGAAGGCCTGGACCCCACACTCAAAGCCATGGGGAGAGGCACCCAGCTAGCACTGGGGACAGTATGAACTCAAACTGTGTAACCTGAGGGACCAGAGGCTGCTGGAGATCTAGACTAGAGGTTGACTGACTATGGATCAGGTAGGGAAAAAAGAAAACCAATCTCTCCTCAACCTGCTGCAACCAAGAAGACCAACAAAACTATTTGGACAAATTGAAGCCAGCAAGAAGCTTTATTTTTTAAGTAATTTTTTTAAATTTTTTATTATTTTTTTTACCTTTCAACTCTTTTTTTCTCTTTTTCTTCTCTTGTTCTATTCCATCTTCCTTTATTTCCCATTTAATCTCTTCTTCCTTCCTTCTTATTTCTTTTCTTTTTTTTAAAATTACAACAAGTGAGACAAAAAACCCTGGAACTGTGAAAAGGCCAGAGTTGGACCCAAAGAGGGGGCATTCCAACAGCCGAGACAGTGAGACAAATTTCACTTTGCTACTACAGAAAACCTGCAAGTTATTGCATATTTGTATTGCTGTTTTTTCATTATTCTTACATCTTTTATTTTATTAGTATTTTTGTATTCCTCTTCTTTCTGTTTAGTCTTCTTTGCTTGGCTGGTTAAATTGTATTGTTTGATTGGTTTCCTTTGTTCTCTCTTTCATAGTGTATTGTTAATTTACTGTCCTTCACTTCATTTGTGTTCCATTATTACACTACTCAAGGTCCTATACTTCCTATTCTTGTTATCCAGATCACATAGACTCTGTAATATGGTTGTTGCTCTATTATTATTGTAAATAATAATGGTTTCATAAGATTGTAAATACTACACAACACCACTTCCAGATCCCAGCCTACTTCACAGTTTCCTGAACTCTATTATTGTAGTGATTAACTCTATTCTCTCACACACTACACCTATTTACTATCCTTTACTCTCATCTTACCTCAGAATCTGATCTCCCACAACCTCACTGCTTTCTAGATCCAACTCACAATCCTTCCCTCCCCAGCAAGAGCCTTATATTCTTTGCACACTTTCTAAAAAGTGGCTAGTTAGGTAGAATATCAGGGTAAACACTATACATAGCCAAAAGATCTTCTATCTCTTCTCTATGAGCTGATACTGTAAATATCATAGAGTAAACTCTTGCTGTCTTAAATCATTTTGCCTTTCCCCTCCATCTGATCACAAAAAAACAGTAGGTGAAAATTATGAACACCAGGATACCTGCTGGAAGAGGAAACCCAACAACAAAGGAACCACCAACAGATAACAAAAGAAGAAGGTGAAGAAGGGAGTCACAGTAACCTCAGTCCAGGACTTGTCCAGAAATACAACTAAAAGGTGGAGAAATTACCCACAACAAACAAATAAACAAGAGTGAGAGAGAAGCGTCAAAACCTTGTACACAGGGAAGAACCAGCTTCCCACACCAGCGCAACAAAATACAAGATGTGGTGGACAGAGTGACCCTCAGTTAACCAGCTGGTGGGAAGGACCAACAACAATCAAAACCCAAGGACAAACACAGAGCCAACATAAATGACAGACCAAGATCCTTGAGCTTGGGAGATCAAGGAGACTGCACCACTAAATCTCACAGGTATTCTACCAGAGAAGTTCACACCTTGAACCCAGGGAGTCACAACAAATAGAGTTAAGAAGCAGTGGCTAACAAAAGAGTCTCAAAAACAATAGGAAAAAAAGAAATAATTCCCAAATGAAAGGAAAGGAGGAAGTCTCAGGAAAAGAATGCTAAATGAAATACAGGGAACTCAACTATCAGATACTGAGTTCAAAGCAGTGGTTACCAGGAAGCTCAATGAGCTCACAGAGAATTAAGAGAAACCACAGGGAAACAACAATAAACTCCCTACAAATTATATCAACATGAAAAAGGAAATAGAAACCATCAACAAGGACCAAGAGGAAATGAAGAATACAATTTCTGAACTGAAGGACACAGTAGAAGAAATCAAAAGCAGGATTAATGAAGCAGAATATTGGATGAGTGAACTGGAAGACAAAGTAGAGAAAAACACCCAGAAGATGAAGAAAAGGAAAAGAGGCTCAGAAATAATGAAGAGGGATTAAGGGAAATGCAGGATAATGTGAAACATAATATCCATATAATAGGGATACCAGAAGGAGAAAAAAAGCAAGGGATAGAAAACCTGTTTGAAAAAGTAATGATGAAAAACTTCCCTAGTTTGATGAGAGAAAAAGTCACACAAGTCTAGGAAATACAGAGAGTCCCAATCAAGAGGAACCCAAAGAGGCCCACTTTGAGACACATCATTATTAAAATGGCAAAATACCAAGAAAAAGAGAGAATCTTAAAGGCAGCAATGGAGAAACAGGAATGACATACAGGGAGCTCTGCTAAGTTTAGCAGCTGACTTCTCAATTGAGACACTGTGAGCCAGAAGAGAATGGCAACAAATATTCCGAGTAATGAAAACCAGAGGCTTGCAACCAAGGCTTTAACCAGCAAGGCTCTCAATCAAGATAGAAGGCCAAATAAGGAGCTTTCCAGACAAGAGCAGTCTAAAACCAGCTCTGCAAGAGATGCTAAAGGGACTGCTTTAAGAAAAGGAAGGAAAAGAGAGAGAGAGAGGAACACAGGTATGAAAATGGCAATGGATAGGTACCTATAAATAATAACTGTAAATGTAAGTGAATTAAATGCTCCAACAAAAAATATAGAACAGCTGAGTGGATAAGAAAGCATGGCCCACATATATACTGCCTACTAGAGACACACCTCAGGAACAAAGATCTACAAAGACTGAAAGTGAGGGGCTGCAAACAATTTTTGCAAGAAAACAAAGAGGGGAAAAAGCAGGCATAGCAATATTTATTTCAGAAAAATGGACTTCAAGAAAAGGGCCATAAAGAGAAACTCAGAAATTTACTTTATAATATGCAAGGGAAAATCCACAAGAAGACATAAACATTGTAAATATATATGCATCTAGCATAGGAGCACCCAAATACATACAGAAAATCTTGAAGGATTTCAAGAAAGATACTGACAGCAACACAATTATATTAGGGGATTTTACTACCTCACTGTCAAAAATGTACAGATCTTCCAGAAAATATCAACTAAGATATTGTGGTATTGAATAATGCCCCAGATGAAATGGACTTGACTGATATATATAGAGCATTTCATCCCAAGTAAGCTAAATACACATTCTTTTTGAATGCACAAGAAATATTTTCAAAGATAGACCACATGATAGGAAACAAAATGAGCATCAACAAATTCAACACAATTGAAATCATATCAAGCATTTTCTCTTTCCACGAGTGGCTGAAACTAGAAACCAACCCCAAGGGAAGTAACTCAAAACACTCAAAATTACGGAGATTGAATAGCATGCTATTAAACAATGAATGAGTCAAGAATGAAATTAAGAAGGAAATCAAAAGGTTACTGGAAACAAACAAACATGAACTCACAACAACCCAAAAGTTATGGGACACGGCAAAGCCAGTCCCAAGAAGGAAGTTCATAGTGATACAGTCCTACTTTAAAAAACTAGAAACATTTCACACAAACAACCTAACCTTTTTCTACAAGAACTCGAGGAAAAATGAAAAAGACATCCCAGAGCAAGAGGAAGGACAGAAATAACCAAGATCAGAAAGGAATTAAATGACGTACAGACTAAAATACAATTCTAATGAACGATGTTTCCAGGAGCTGGTACTTTGAAAAGATAAACAAAATGGACAAGCCTCTAAGCAGGTTCATCAAGAAAAAAAGAAAAAAAGGATGAAATAAACACAATCAGAAATGAAACAGCAGAGATTACAACTGATACCACAGAAATGCAAAGAATTTTAAGAATATCTATGAAGAACTGTATGCCAAGAAATTTGAAAACCTAAGTGAAATGGACAAATTTCTAGAAAAATATAATTTTTCAAAACTCAATGGAAAAGAAGCAGAAAGCCTAAACAGACCAATAACAGATGATGAAATTGAAGCAGTAATAAAAAAACAAAAACAAAAAACAAAAACAACTCCTGACACACAAAAGCCCTGGATCAGATGGTTTCACAAGAGAATTCGACAAGGCATTTAAGGAAGAGCTAACCCTTATCTTTCACAGACTATTCCAAAAAATTCAAAATTATGAAAGACTCCCAAACTCTTTTTATGAAGCCAGCACCATCTTAATCCCAAAACCAGATAAAAATGTGACAAAAAAAAGAAAACTTGAGGCCAAAATCGCTGATAAACATAGATGCTAAAATCCTCAACAAAATTTTTCAAATTGCATCCAACAATACGTTAAAAAGATCATACACCATGACAAAGTGAGATTCATCCCAGGAATGCAAGGAAGGCACAATATTCACAAATCAATAAATGTAATGCATCACATAAACAAAAATAAAGATGAAAATCACATGATCATATCAGGAGATTCTGAAAAAGCATTTGATATGGTATAGCACCCATTTACGATAAAAAAGACTTAGCAAAATAGGAATGGAGGAAGCATTCCTCAACATAATAAAGGCCATATATGAGAGACCTACAGCCAACATCATACTCAATGGGGAAAAAACTAAAATCTTTTCTACTAAGATTAGGAGCAAGACAAGTTCGTCCACTTTCACCACTTCTATTCAACATAGTATTGAAAGTTTCAGCCACAGTGATCAGACAAGAAAAGGAAATAAAAGCAATCCAAATTGGAAAGGAGGAAAAAACTGTCATTGTTTTCAGGTGACATATAGTGCACATAAAAAAATTCAATAAACTCCACCAAAAAACTGCTCGATCTAACAAATGAATTTGGCAAAAACAGTGGGATACAAAGTCAATATCCAGAAACAAAACGCATTTTTGTATGCCAGAAATGAAACATCAGAAGCATAAATCAAGAAAAAAATCTCACTTGATAGAGCAACAAGAAAAAATATACCTAGAAAGAAACCTAACCAAAAAGGCAAAAGACCTGTACTCATAAAACTACACAACACTGAAGAAAGAAACCAAGGAAAACCCAAACAAATGGAAACATATACCATGTTCATGGATTGGAAGAATTAACATCATGAAAATATCCATACTACCCAAAAGCAATTTACAGATTCAATGCAATACCTATTAAACTACCAGTGGCATATTTCACAGATAGAACAAACACTTCAAAAATTTAAATGGAAACATAAACAACCCTGAATAGTTGCTGCAATTTTGAGAAAAAAAGAGCAAAGTAGGACAAATCACTTTACCTGATATCAAACTGTATACTACTATAATCA
Organism: Sturnira hondurensis; assembly: GCF_014824575.4. Classification (NCBI taxonomy): domain Eukaryota; kingdom Metazoa; phylum Chordata; class Mammalia; order Chiroptera; family Phyllostomidae; genus Sturnira; species Sturnira hondurensis. The sequence continues at coordinate 930,530 of NW_028074169.1, read as the reverse complement.
AAACATTATGGTACTGGCATAAGAACAGACACATGCACCAATGAAATGCAACACAGAGCCCAGCAATAAACCCAAGTGTCTATGATCAATTAATATTAGACAAAGGGGGTAGCAACATAAAATGGAGTAAAAATATCCTCTTTAACAAATGCTGCTGGGAGAGCTGGACAGCTACATGCAAAAAAAAAAAAAAATGAAACTCGATCTCCAATTTACACCATACACAAAAATAAAATCAAGGTGGATAAAAGATTTAAATATAAGCTGTGACACAATTAAAGTCCTAGAGGAGAACATAGGCAGGAAAATCTAAGATGTTTCACACTGCAGTGTTTTCACTTATATGTCCCCTAGAGCAATGGTTATAAAGGAAAGAATAAACAATGGATCTTATCAAAATCAACAGCTTCTGCATGGCTAAAGAAAACAGTATGAAAATAAAAAGAGAACCAACTATATGGGAAAACATTTTGGGCAATGATATCTCAGACAAGGGTTTAATCTCCAAAATATATAAAGAAGTCAGAGGAGTCCACTATAAGAAGACAAGCAACCCAATTAAAAAATGGGAAAGGACTTGAAGAGACACTTCTCCAAGGAGGATGTACAGAGGGTCCTGAGACACATGAAAAGATGCTCAGTACCACTAGCCATCAGAGAGATGCAAATTAAAATCACAACAAGATACCATTTCCTGAAAGTCAGAATGCCCATCATAAACAAAGCAACCAACAATAAGCCTTGGAGAGTTTGTGAAGAAAAGGAATCCCTAGTGCACTGTTCGTTGGATTGCACACTGGTACAACCACTGTGGAAAGCAGTATGGAATTATCTAAGAGAACTAAAAATCGATCTGCCTTTTAATTCAACAATTTCTGTTAGGATTATATCCTAAGAACCCTGAAACACCCATCTAAAAGACCCTATTCACCTCAATGTTCATGGCAGCACAATTTACAATAGCCAAGTGCTGGAAGCAACCTAGGTGCCCATCAGAAAAGGAATGGATAAACAAAAAACTATGGTACATTTACGCAATGGAATTCTATGCAGCAGTAAGAAAAAAGGAGCTCCTACCCTTTGCCACAGCATGGATGGAAATGGAAGGCATTATGCCAAGCAAAATAAGCCAGAAGGTGAAAGACAAATACCATATGATTTCACCTTTAACAGGAATCTAATCAACAAAACAAACAAACAGGCAAAATATAACCAAAGTCACTGAAGGTGAGAACAGGCTGACAGTGACCAGAGAGGAGAGGGGAGGAAATTTTCAGGGAAAAGCGGAGGGGTTTTAAGGAACGAGAATAAAGTATACATGGAGGATAACAAGGGGGGGGGTGTTTGGAGACAGGAGGGAGGTGGGAAGGTCTGGAGGGGTGGGCTTGAATTGTGGTAAAGGGCAGAAAACTGTACTTGAACAACAATTAAAATAACAAAAATAAAAATAAGGCAATTTTGAATTTTGTATAAAAAATGAAAAGTGAACCAACCATATGGGAAAATATATTTGCCAATGATACCTCAGACAATCTTTTGATCTTGAAAATATATATAGAACACACAGGACACTCCAGGAAGACAAATAACCCATTTAAAAATGGGGAAAGGACCTGAACAGTCACTACTCCAAAAAGAACATACAGAGGGCCCAGAGAGTTATGAAACAATGCTCAACACCACTAACCCTCAGAGAGATACAAATTAAAAGCAAAATGAGATATCACTTCATCACTTCACTGCTTTGAATAGCCATCATAAACAAATCAACAAACAAATGCTGGTGAGTTTGGGAAAAAGGTGAACCCTAATTTACTCTTGGTGGGAATGCAGACTGGGTCAGCCACTGTGGAAAACAGTATGGAATTTCCTCAGAAAACTAAAAATTGTACTGGCTTTTGACCCAGTAATACCACTGCTGGGATTATGCCCTAAGAATCCTGAAACACCAATTCAAAAGAACTTATGCACTCCAATGTTTATAACAGCACAATTTATAATAGCAAAGTGCTGGAAGCAACCTAAATGGCCACTACTACATGAATGGATTAAAAAAAAAAAACAATGGGAGATTTACACAATGAAATACTATGCAGTAGAAAGAATGAAAGTACTCCTGCAGTTCATGAATGCATGGATGGTACTGAAGAGCATTATGCTAAGTGAAGCCAGGTGAAGAAAGAGAAATCCTATATGATCTCACCTATATGTGTTATCTAGTCAACAAGACAAAGAAGCAAGCAACATATATGCAGAGACATTAAAATTAAGAACTGATAGTAACCAGAGTAGAGATGGAAGGGGATAATCAGGGAAAAGGTGTAAGGGTTTTCAGAAACATGTACAAAGGGCACATGGACAAATCCAAAGGGGAGTAGGATCAATGGTGGGAAGTGGTTTTGCTTGGGGTGGTGGGGAGTAGTTGGGGGAAAATGGAGACCACTTTACTTGAACAATAAAAGAAACATGAAAAAATGTGTAGTGATTGAGTTATATATGGCTGCATGCATGGTAACCACATTTTGGTCAAGGTAAGACTGCATATACCACATCCTTATGGTTGTCTGTAAGATTTTAGCAGGAATGTCCAACCTTTTGGAAACTCTGGGCTACACTGGAAGAAGAAGAGTTATCTCAGGCTGCACATTAAAAACACAAGCACTCACAAAACTTATGAGAAAAAAAAGTATTCAGTAAATTTATGATTTGGTTTTGGGCCACATTCTTGGCCATCCTGAGCTTCATGTGGCCCTTGGGCTGTAAGTTCCATCCCTAGATAGTGGAACTGAAAAATCCCTATCACCTAGTGTTGTTGTAGCTACCATAACATAGTAGAACATCACATTAGTCACATGTTGTGGTGATGCTGATATAAACAAACCCACTGCACCTTCGGTTGTATAGAAGCATAACACAAACAGTTATGTATAGTACATAATACTTGATAATGATAGTAAATGTGTTACTGGCTTATGTATTTACTACATTTTTATTCTTGTTTTAGAGCGTATTATTTGTACCTATTTTTAAATTATATTTCATTGATTATTATTGACTTACAGTTGTTCCAATTTTTCACCTTTATTCTCCTCCACTCAGCAGCCCCCACTCCCTCAGGCAAGCCCCATACCATTGTGCATGTTCTCGGTCATGCCAATAAGTTCTTTGGCTATTCGATTTTTGACACAGTACTTTACACCCCCCATGGCTGTTTTGTAACTATCTGTTTGTACTTTTTACTTCTTTACCCACTCCCCCGCACCCCCATTACCCCTGGCAACCATCAAAATACTCTCCATATCCAGGATGTTGTCTCTGTTCTTGTTACTTAGTTTTGGTTTTTTTGTTTTTTTTTAGATTCAATTATTGATAAGTATGTATTTATTGCCATTTTATTGTTCATAGTTTTGATGTTCTTTTTCTTAAATAAGTCATTTTAATGTTTCGTATAATACTGGTTTGGTGATAATGAACACCTTTAGCTTTTTACTTCTCTAGGAAGCTCTACCTGCCCTTCAATTTCAAATATTTTTGTGGGGTAGAGCAATCTTGGCTGTAGGTCCCTGATTTTCATGACTTTCAACATTTATTGCCAATCCCTTCTAGCCTGCAAAGATTCTATTGAGCTGTTTTCATGTAAATTGTTGTTTATTTCCATTATTGTATTCTTTGTCTCTGACTGGAGCTTTGTTATATTTTTGAGGTCTTCATGAAGTTCCTCAAGTTTCCTTATAACCATTGTTTTGAACTTCACATCTGATGGTTTACTTATCTTCATTTTGTTTAGCTCTTTTTCTGAAGTTTTGATTTGTTCTTTCATTTGGGCCATGTTTCTTTGTGTCTTCACTTTGGCAGAACTCCCTGTGTTTTTCTCTGTATTTGGTAGAGCTGCTATGACTGTCTTGGTAGCATGGACTAATGTAACAGGTGTCCTGAGGGGTCCAATGGTACAGTCTCTCCTATCACCCAAGCTGGGTACTTGAGGCACATATTTCATGCAGGCTGAATATACCTTCCTTTTGTAGTTGAAACGTGATTGCTGTTGGTGGGTCAATGGGAGGAATTTAGCTAGGCCAGTTGGTTGCAATGATTGGCTGTGACCACGACCACCAACTTCCATGCTACATGTAGATTTAGCTGTGCAGTGGAAGCCTGGTGGTGCCTTGAAGTGGTCTGTAGTTTTCCACTGGGTGTGCAGACTCTGGGATTTCCCAAGTAGTGCAGGCCAAGGGCATCCTACGCCTGTGTCTTATCCCAATTGCTCTGATTGAGCTATGGAGGATTCTGAGATGGCTGCTACTTGTGCTGGGTTTGGAGATTACCAGGTGAATATCATCTCTACCCCACAAAAATATCATTTGAAATTGAAGGGCAGGTAGAGCTTCCTAGAGAAGCAAAAAACTAAAGTTGTTCATCATCACCAAACCAGTATTTTATGGAACATTAAAAGGACTTGTTTAAGAAAAAGAAGATCAAAATGATGAACAATAAAATGGCCATAAACACATACCTATCAATAATTGAATCTAAAACAACAACAACAAAAAAACAAAACAAAACTAAGTAACAAGAACAGAGACAAAATCCTGAATATGGAGAGTATTTTGATAGTTGCCAGGGGTAATGGGGATGCAGAGGAATGAGTAAAGAAGTAAAAAGTAGAAAGGTGAAGTCAAACTGTGAATCTAGGATGGCTGCTAATACCTGGCCTGGGGCCACTTAGCAAGAGTTATGGGGGCTGGGAGCTCACTGAAGAAAACTGTTGCTTGTTTGAAAGGGTTTAGGAAGTTGTGAATCTTGAGCCAAGTCTAGCCATTTATATGAAAAAGCTACTGTTAACAGCTGTAAATTGGGTGGGATGAAGCCTCAGGGGATTTCCAGTGTGTGTGGTGGGGGTCAAAGTGTTAGCCAGGTTGTTGGAGTCTCAGATATGACATCCACCTACCAGCTCTGTGGCTCTGCCAATTTTTCTATGTGTAAGAAAGCTGTTCTCAGATCTCACTTTGATGCCTGAAACTTCAGTTCCTCTCTGTATGTCACTGGTTCATTTCAAGCTGCTACCCCAGTGCTGGTGCTCAGAGGAAATGAATTTGAGTAAGTTCATGTGTGGATTCTTTAAGAGGAATTACTTGGGACAGATGTTTCTTCCACTGACTTAATCCCTGCTGGTTTTTGCAGCCAAAATTTTTGGGGATTTATCTTCCTGGCACTGTAACTCTAAGCTAGGGGGCCTGATTTGTGGCTGGACTCCTTGCTCCCAAGATATCCCTCCTGAATTTTCACCCACCACATATATATCTGGGACCATTCTGTTTTGTGCCTCTGCTCCTTCTACTGTATGAGGGTGCAGCTAGGGGGCCCCAAAAGAAGAATTTGCAATGGGGTTCAGAACTCGGGCTGTCCAGGAAATATTAAAAGTATGGAATGTCCTCACCCCTGCAAGTCTGAGCTGAGTGATGGGATACATGGAGCAGGGCCATTGAGTTGTTTTGCATAGCAACAGTTTCTAAGATAACCTCTAGAATGGTCATTTAACATATCCATAACCTTTAACTGGTTTCATAAATATGTTAAATAGCTGTGGCCATGCTTTGAGCTGGGGAGAAGGGAGAGACTTCCACCTAGGATGTAACTGGGAGGCAACTCCTCAGCCCCCATTACAGCACTTGCGTGAGAGCTTGGAGATGATTGGTTCCACGCCATGGGGCCATGCCTGCCCAGACTCACTATGGCAGCCCAGTAAAGCTGGAGGAATATGGGAGTCCTGACAGGTGTAGCAGATTGTGGGAGGAGTCAGAAATGGGGCTGCAGAGAAAGATTAGCACAGGGATTTAAGCGCAGACACGGCAGCCGTTGAAGAGAGAACCACATGTTTTTGGCCAGAATGGGGACTCTCGCAGGCTTGTGAGAGAGAATCAGCATGTAGCTTTAGCAGAGAACCACGTGGCTTTGGCCAGAGTGGGGGACCCCCCCACCCCTGCAGCCATGAGAAGAATCACCACTCAGCTTTAGCAGAGAATCACCTGACGGCTATTTCTTTTCCTGAGATATGGTACCTTGGACTGGGCAAAGGGGGAAAAGAAAAACTGTATGTGTTTGTGGGTGTTTTAAGGGACTTTGGGACTTTGATGAAGACCTTAAGTCATTACTCTTAAGTCTGTATAACTTAAATAAATAATTTCTTTCCTTTTCACTGACTTCTAATATGGAAAGCTATAATTCTCTGGTGAAGGGAAAGGTGAACCTAGTACAGGGGGACCACAGGAGAAGGGGGGGTCAACTAAGTAACATTGTGCAACCCCCTTCCCTGGTGGCCAATCTGGGAAAATCATGGGAAACCACATGTGCATTAGCTTTAAAGTAATACAACTACTGGTACATGCACAGTAAAAGCCTGCCAAAACTAGCCAGGAAGGATCTGCCCTATAAGAATGGAAACATCAATCCCAAAGAACATATGCACCCCAATGTTCATAGCAGCACAATTTACAATAGCCAAGAGTTGGAAGCAACCTAGGTGCCCATCAGTAAATGAATGGATCAAAAAACTATGGTACATATGCACAATGGAATTCTATGCTGCAGAAAGAAAGAAGGAGCTCCTACCTTTTGCAACATTATGGATGGAACTAGAAAGCATTATGCTGAGTGAAATAAACCAGGTGTTGAAGGACAAATACCATATGATTTCACCTTTAACAGGAATTAAACAACAAAGCAAACAAGCAAGCAAAATATAACCAAAGACACTGAAATAGAGAACAGGCTGACAGTGACCAGAGGGGAGAGGGGAGGGAATTTCAGGGGAACTAGGGGAGGGATTTAGAGGAACATATATAAAGGATACATGGACAGCAACTCAGAAGGGTGGAAATGGGAGGGAGGGGGGAGCACAGGGGTGGAATAGGATGGGAGTAATAGACAGAAAACTGTACTTGAAAAAAATTAAATAAAAAGTTGAAAAAAGAATAAAGTATATAGAAAAAAAAAAAGAATGGAGTCCCTCCAGCCCATGAGGTCAGTCTCTGCCGGGAGTTGGCCTGCTCCCATGTTCTCTGCTATGAACTCTGGGTGTTTGGTTCAATTCTTTGTTCTGATCACCAAGACCCTGGTTACCTGTGCCCACCTGTGACACTACCAGTCTGGATGGATGTGCTTTCTTTAATACCATAGTTGTCAGACTTGCATTCAGCTTCATTTCTGCCAGTTCTGAGTGATGTTTGTTGTATAATTTAGTTATAATTTTGATGTGGCTGTGCAAGCAGGTGAGGTGTACTTACCTATAGTGCCATCTTCCTTTGTACTTATCTTTAAATAAGTTTTTTTGGGGGTAAAACAGTATGCTGTGTTAATATGAAAGCAGCCCCATACATCTTGTGTTTACTGTGTCTCTTGATTGGATCATTTTTTCTTGTTCTTTATTTAATATTATGTAGTTTTGTGCAGTAACATCCTGAATAAGCCTGTATTCCAAAATCAGTAGGCTATACTACATGTCCTTGGTGTGTTGTAGATTATACCACCTAGTGTGTGTAAGCATGCTTTATGATATTTGCACAGTAACAATATCATCTAACTATAAATTTCTTAGAACACACCCCATCATTAGACATCATAGGACTATACTGATGATATTGTTTTAAAATCCTTGCTGTAATTTTGATAGGAACTACAATAAAACTATGAATTAATTTTGTGAGAATTAACATTTTTACCATGTTAACTGTAATGTTAAGTCTTTCGATCTATGAACATGATATATTTCTCCATTATTTTTAACCTTACTACTATTTTTCCATGAAATATGTGTAATTTTCAGAATACGGATTCTGAAAATGTTTTATTAAGTCTATACATGACTATTCCATTGTATTTGAAGTATTATAAATGGCCTTTTAAACAAATTTTGGTTTGCACATGCTCCTTGTTAGTGTATGATTAATTTTTGCATGCTGATCTGATATCTTTCAAAGATGCCGAGCTCACGTGTTAGTTTTTCTTTGTGTTTCTTTGTTGCATAGATTCCTTGTGATTTTCTATGTAGCCAATCATATTATCTGCAAACAGAGATATTTTAAATTCTTCCTTTCACCTCTTTATGCCTTCCCCCCAACATTTATTGTAATAGAACTGTGATGAACAAGAGTAGAGAATACATGCTCTTGCCTTGGTGTTAACTTAGAAAAGAGATTCAGTCTTTCACTTTTTAGCATTATGTTAGCTGAAAAATTTTAATAAATGTTTTTATGTTGTTAAAGAAGTTTCCATCTACTTCCAGTGTGCTGAAGGATTTTCTCATGAAGCAGTATTAGATTTTATCAGATGATTTTTCTGTGTTAGTTGGTATGATCATAAGGTTATTCTTTCTTAGCCAGTTGATATGATGGATTACATTGATTGATTTTTAGATGTTGAATCACCTTGCACCAGGGATAAGTTCCATGTGTTCATAGTGTATATATTTTTCTGAATTGTTGGGTCTAACAGCTAATACCTTGGGGAATATTTGTGTCTAAGATCATGAAAGGTATTGGTTAATGTTTTTTTTGGGGGGGGCATTATTTTTGTCTGATTTTGATGCCATTAAATAAGTAGAGACATGTTTACTCCTTTTATATTGGAAGAGACTGTGCAAAATTAGTGTCAAGTCTTCTCCAGTGAAATAATCTGGACATGAAAATATTTGATAGGAGATTTTAAATTATGAAATCAATTTCTTTAATGGTATTGAGCTGTTTACCTTTTCTGTTATATCTTGGTTGAACTTTGGTAGTTTATGAGGAATTTGTCCATTTCATCTAAGTTGTCAAATTTATGAGCACAAAGTCATTCATAGAATTCCATTATTTCCTTTTTAATGGCTGAAGGTATGTAGTGATACCTCTCACTTTATTATTTTTAATATTATTAGTGCATATCTTCTGGCTTTTTATGTGTCAGTTTGATAGAGATTTACCTTTAAAAAACTACACTGCCATAAAAAAGAAACTCTTACCTTTTGTGACAGCATGGATAAACATGAATATTATTTTGCTAAGTGAAATAAGCCAGTTGATGAAAGACAAATATATTACCGTATGTTCTCATTTATATGTGCAATCTAATGAACAAAACAAATCGATGAACAAAATAGAAACAGGCATAGCTACATGAAACAGACTGACAACTGTTAGAGGGAAAAGAAGGAGGAGGGGCAGGATAAAAAAGTAAAGATTAGCCTAAAAGCAAATATACATAACCTATAGACCAGGGGTTTCAAACTCATTTTTCCTAGGGGCCACATCAGCCTCATGGTTGCTTTCAAAAGGCGGAATATCATTTTAGGAATGTAGAAATGTAACTACTCCTTAGCTAGGGGAAAGGACGTCAGCACTGCCACCAGTAGAAACGAGGTGCTGGGCTGGATAAAACAAGGTGAAGGGCTGGATTTGGCCTGCAGGCCTTATGTTTGCCACCTGTGCTATAGACAGAGATAACAGTGTGGTGATGGTCAAAAGGAAGGTAGGCTGAGGGCAGGGTGGACGTAGGCAAAGGGAGGGAACTGGGAACATCTAGAATAGTGTAAACAATAAAAAAAAAGTAAAAAATATTATGATAAAAGTTCATGAAGTAATTTTTGTTGCATTGATTTCTCTCTTTCTCTTTTTTTGTTTTGCTTACAATTTTATTGATTTATGTCCTTACCATTAGTATTTTTTTCCATTTGGGTTCATTTTGCTCTCATCTTTCTAGTTTCTTGAGATAAAACCTTATTAAATTAAGATCTTTTTAACATAAGCATTTATACATTAATTCTTTTCTAATGTAAACATTTAGTTTTGTAAATTTTTCTTCCAGCACTCTTTTAAATATATATATATTATATTTTAAATATATAGATGGCAGCACTGGATGGATAATTAAGCACTGGTAGGATTCCCCTGAGAAGTGTAGGGTCCAAACCCTAATATGGGATCCCCAGCTTAGAGTACCAGAACCTAAATGTACATAGATAACAACCAGCAGCAAAAAGCAAGAGGGTTGCTTTCTGCCAGAGATGGATAGCTAGAGATGGAAACAGCTGTTTAAATAGCCAACACACATATTTTCATTTGCAGCCACTTGCCCTGGAATCTGGCAAAGGTGGGGACATAGTAAGCTACAGATGCCTGAGGAGAGACTGGGGACAGAGGGTTTGGGAAGAGAACTGAGAGAGTGGATGAAAGGATCCCATTGTTGAGTCATCCCCCACATGGCAGCAGCAACTGTGCTCAGAAAGATGATTCCCTCCTACCTGTAGCAGCCTGAGGGGAAAAAGCAGTCCCGATCTAAGAGAGACTCTGCCCTGGCCTTGTGGAGCTTTAAGCCTGACTGCTGATTGAAGAGTAACTAGATTGACAACAGAAGGATTGGCCACAGACAAAGGAAGGGAAGAGTGGACTAAAGATACTTGAGGAAATGCTGGAGATTTGAAGGCATTGGAGAGGAACTGAGAGAGTATCTTCCAGGATCCCAATACTCAGTCATCACCCATAGGGCAGTAGCCAAACTACTGAAGCAGACCACTGCTCCAAGCAGCAGGAGCCTGAAGAGAAACAATAGCTGTGACTCCAGGAGGGACTGTTCTCTGGCCCTGTGGTGTTTAAGCATGATTGCCAAATGCAGAGTGAATAAATTAACAACCAAAGGAGTCAGCCAGAGACAGTAGGTCCCTGGAAGTCTTGAATAGGCAGCCTAAGATCATGTCAACATCTGACATTACCAGAGGCAGATCCAGAAAGAAAAAAACTAGTAAATACTAGAGGTAAATTTCAACTGAGATGAAATCCACTGTTGTGTTCTCTGTGATTTGACATAGTTTATTCACTGCCAGGCTTTTTAACATTCATTTGTTGTCCATAAAGTTAGTGGATATTCAGTCAATAGATTTTATACTGTAGTTTATTTCTCTCTTTTCTTAAAATAGTCTTAATCACTTAACCCTTATTAATACTGGTTAATTTGCTGTTGATTGTGGGGGCGACTTTGCCCTCAAGTCCCCTTGTCTGCCACAGATGAAAGTAAACAAGACATGATCTGCTTGGGGAGGAGAGGTGGCCAATCCCTCAAAGAAGAAGGGCCTCGAGCCCCTTCTTCCAGGGGCTTTTATTGGCTTGAAATACACAGGAATACAGGGTGGCAAAAAATAAACAGTATATAACATTTCAAAGAAATCTGAGGGCTTAGTCTGAGTCACAGTCTGTCAGGAAGAGGGTTTGCAGAAACTTTGGGAGACATACTCATTTTCTGCTCAGACCCTTAACATATGAAGGAAAGCACTCTTAGCAAAGCAGGTTTCATAGGATTTTTAGGAATTATTTGTGATGCCAGATTTTTCCCTGGGATCTTCTCTGGCAAGGCAAAGAGCTGCACCCCTCCCCATCAGTTTTTCAGGCTTAAGTGGATTAGAGCCAGAAAATGCTTCTCCCAGAGGATGTGGGGACTTGTGCTATGTCACATAGCTTGGGGGCAAGGGTCCATTGCTCACTCTTTGTTGCATGCCCCCAAGTCTTTCCATGATGACCCCCCAAGTGATCATGTCTGGCTTAGGTTGCCCCTCTGTCTGTGAGGAGTCTTACCCATCATTGATTTCTGACCATGCTTTGGGGGCAGGGAGGAGACTGAGGCAGCATTTGCCACCAGAGACAAGTTTTTGTCTTCTGCGGCTCAAATTCCAGAGTTCACTTACTCATCCTTAGCCATGGGGGTTAGTTACAATTCCTGAAACCTGGCAGAGCGGTCCCCAACAGTTGATAGTGGGTTTGTGAGGCAGAGATATTTTTGCAGGTGTGGGTGTGCACCATGGGCCTTGTTCTGGCAGCAGCATACCTTGTTCTGCACAACAGCATACAAGATGTGGAGGGTGGATTGACTGCCAGTCAACCAGCTGGAGGGAAGGAACCACCAGAATGCCCCAACAATAAACACCAATTACATTCAGAGACCCAACACAAATGACATAAAGGGCATCCCAAGAGCATCAAGTTCAGAAGATCAAGGAGGCTGCACCACTGAAATTCACAGGTCTCCTGCCACAGAGATTCACATTACAAACGAGGGAGTCAAAACATATCAATTTAAGAAGCAGAAGTAAACAAGAAGAGTATTACAAATAATGGGAAGAAAAACAAGCAACCCCCAATCAAAAGGAAAGGAGGTATCCTCAGAAAGAGCACTACATGAAATAGAGGCAAGGCAACTATCAGATACTGAGTTGAAAACAATGGTTTTAAGGAAGCTCAATGAGCTCAGTACAAATGACCAAAACTACAGCGAAGCTATGATAAACTTACTGAAAACTATATCAACATGAAAAAGGAAATAGAAACTATCAATAATAGCCAAGAGGAAATGAAGAATACAATCTCTGATTGAAAAACACAATAGAAGGGATCAAGAGCAGGCTACATGAAGCAGAGGATCAAATCAGTGAGCTAGGCGACCAAGTAGAAAAAAACTCTTGGAAAGAACAAGAAAAGGGAAAAAAAGACTCAAAAAGAATGAAGAGTGGTTAAGGGAAATATAGAACAACATGAAACATAATAATATCTGTATAATAGGGATACTAGAAGCAGAAGAGGAGGAGCAAGGGAAAGAAAACCTGTTTGAAAAACTAATGATGGAAAACTTTCCCTAATTTGGTGAGAAAAAGCCATACAAATCCAGGAAGCACAAGAATGCCAACCAAGAGGAACCCAAAAACACCCACTCCAAGGCACGTCATAATTAAAATGGCAAAATTCCAAGACAAAGAGAGAGTCTTAAAGGCAGCGAGGGAGAAATGAAGTAAAATACAAGGGAACTCCAATAAGGCTACCAGCAGACTTCTCAACAGAAACACTACAAGCCAGAAGGGTATGGCAAAAAATGTTCCAAGTAATTAAAAGCAAAGGCTTATGACCATGATCACTCTATTCAACAAGGAGCTCAATTAAAATGGAAGGTGAAATAAAGATTTTCCCAGACAAAAGAAGTCTGAAGAACATACCAGCACTTAATCAGCACTGCAAGATATGCTAAAGGAACTTCTTCTTTTTTTCTTCTATTGCTTTTTAAAATTATTTTTTATTTTAATTTTTGTTCAAGTATAGTTTTCTGACTTTTACTCCCATCCCTACCCATCCCTGCAACCCTCCCTACACCCCTCTCATTTCCACCCCCACTTGTTTTTGTCCATGTGTCCTTTATATTTGTTCCAGAAAACCCCTCCCCTTTTCTCCTGAAATTCCCTCCCCTCTGGTCACTGTCAGCCTGTTCTCTATTTCAGTGTCTTTGGTTATATTTTCTTTTTTTAAATTTATTTTATTTTTTACTTTTTTATTCTTTTTAAATTTAATTCTTACTCAAGTACAGTTTTCTGTCTTATATTCCCAGCCCTGCCCACCGCGCCCCCCCCCCCGTGCTCCTCACCTCCCGCCCATTTCCACCCACCACCTTAGTTATTGTTTATGTGTCCTTTGTTCATGTGAATCCTTCCCCCTTTCCCCTGTGATTCTCTCCACTCTCCCCTCTGGTCCCTGTCAGCCTGTTCTGTATTTCAGTGTCTTTGATTATATTTTGCTTGCTTGTTTGTTTTGTTGTTTAGATTCCTGTTAAAGGTGAGATCATATGGTATTTGTCTTTCACCGCCTGGCTTATTTCACTTAGGATAATGCTTTCCAAGTTTATCCACACTGTGGCAAAGGGTAGGAGCTCCTTCTTTCTTTCTGCAGCATAATATTTCACTGTGTAAATGTACCATAGTTTTTGATCCATTTAATAAATGGATTAAAGAAACTTCTTTAAGAAGAGGGAGAAAAAGAGTGTGTGAGAGAGAGAGGAACAAGGGTACAAAGGAAGAAAGTGAAATGTTAATGGATTAAGTGCTCCAATCAAAGGACATAAGATAGACAAATGGATAAGAAAACATGCCCCACACTTATACTGACTTTAAGTTATCCTCCTCAGTATGAAAACTTGCACAGACTAAAAGTGAAGAGTTGGAAAAAAGTATTCCAAGCAAATGGACAGAAAAAAAAGTGAGGATAGCAATACTCAGACCCAACAAAATAGAATTCAAAACAATATCTATAAAAAGAGACACAGAAAAACATTTCTTAACTCAAAGAAGAATCCATGAAGAATACATAAACATTATAAACATATGCACCCAAAATAAGAGCACTCAAATATATAAGGAAGATCTTGGAGGACTTCAAGAAAGATATAGGTAGCAACACACTTACACTATGGGGTTTTAATGCTTCTCTGTCAAAATGGTTGGATCTTCCAAACAAAATGTCATCAAGGCCATTGCCACATTGAACAATGCCCTAGATCAAATGGGCTTAAGTGATATATATAACATTTCATCCCAAAGAAGCAAAACAAATTCTTTGAAAATGCATGAGAAATATTTTCAAAGGTAGACTACATAATAAGATACAAAATAAGCCTCAACAAATTCAAGAAAATTGATATCACACCAAGCATTTTCTCTGACCACAAGGACCTGAAACTAGAAACCATCATCAAGGAATAAACCTCAAAAACACTCAAATTCATAAAAACTGAATAATATGCCATTAAAATATGTATTGTTAAAAATGAGGTCAAGGACAAAATAAAAGGTAATGGAAACAAATGAAAATGAATTCACAACACTGCAAAACTTCTACAATAACTAGAAGCACAACAACAAACAAAGCACACAGTGAGTAGATGGAAGAAAATAGTCCTGAACAGAGTCCAATTAAAAGACATACAGACTAAAACAATTTTAAAGATCAATATATCTAGGAGATGGTTCTTTAAAGAAAACAAACAAAAAAATCAACAAGCCTTTAAGCAGACTCATCAAGGAAAAAGGGAGAGGACCCAGATAAACAAAATCAAAAATGAAAGAGGAGAGAGTACAACTGATACCACAGAAACACAAAGGATTGTAAGAAATTACTATGAACAACTATATGCCAAGAAATTTGAAAACCTGGGTGAAATGAACAAATTTCTAGAAAAATGTAATCTTCCAAACCTAAAGGAAGAATAAACAGGAAGCCTTAACAGACCAATAACAGCTACTGAAATCAAAGCAGTAATTAAAAATTCCAGCACACAAAATCACTGGACTGGTGGTTTCACTGGAGAATTATATAAAGCATTTAAGGAAGATCTAAGCCCTCTCTCACAGAATATTCCAAAATATGCGAGAGGAGGGAGGACTTTCAAACTCTTTTTATGAGGCCAGCATCATCCTAATCCTAAAATCAGATAAAGACACAAATAAAGAAAACTTCAGGCCAACATTACTGATGAACACATATACTGAAATCATCAACAAAATATTGGCAAACTTCATCCAGCCATACATAAAAACATTACACACCATGATCAAGTGCAGTTCATCCCAAGGATGCAAGGATGGTACAATATTTGCAAACCAGTAAACATTATACAACACACAAAAGGAAGACAAAAATCACATGATCATATCAGTAGATATGGAAAAAGCATTTGATAAAGTACAACACTCATTTATGACACAAACATTCAGCAAAGTGGGAATTGAGGGAGCATCCTTCAACATAGTAAAGTTCATATATGAGAAACCTATACTCAACAAGATACTCCACAGGCAAAACCTAAAAGATTTCCCATTAATATCAGGAGCAAGACAAGTATGTCTGCTTTCACCACTTCTATCCAAAATAGTATTGGAAGCCCCAGCCACAATGACCAGACAAGAAAAAGAATTGAAAGGCTTCCAAATTGGAAAGGAAGAAGCAAAGCTGTCATTGTTTTCAGATGACATGATAGTGTACATAGAAAATCCTGTAGATTCTACCAAAACACTACTTAACCTAATAAGTGAATTTGGCAAAACAGTGGGATACAAAGTCAATATTCACAAACGGCAGGTATTTTTGTACAGCAACAATGAAGTATCAGAAACAGAAATCAGGAAAAATTTTTTATTTGCTGTAGCAACAACAAAAATAAGGTATCTAGGAATAAACCTAAACAAGGAGGTAAAAAACCTGTACTCAGAAAACTCCACAACCCTGAAGAAAGAAATTAAGGAAGATAGAAATAAATAGAAGCCTCTACCATGTGCATGGATTGGAAAAATTAGCATCTTTAAAATGTCCATATTACCCAAAGCAATTTATAATTGTGCAATCCTTACTGAAGTACCAATGACTAGAGCAGATTAGAAAAAGATGTCAAAATTTATATGAAACCAAAAATGACCCCAATATCTGCAACAATATTAAGAAAAAGAATCAAAGTAGGAGGGATCACAATAACTGATACCAAAATATATTACAAGGCCACTATAATCAATACGGTCTGTTACTAGAATAAGAACAGACACAGAGTTCAATGTAACAGAATAGACAGCCCAGATATAAACCCTTGTATCTATGGTCAATTATATTTGAAAAGGGAGGAAGAAGAATAAAATGGAGTAAAAATAGCCTCTTCAACAAATGATGTTGGGACATCTGGACAGCTACATGTAAAAAATATGAAACTCAACCACTAAATTACACCATACCCAAAAATAAACTCAAGGTGGATAAAAGACTTAAATATAAATTGCAACACCATAAATGTCCTACGGGAGAACATAGGCAGTAAAACCTCAGATATTCCATGAAGCAATATTTTCGTCAGTATGGCCTATCAAGCAAGAAACATAAAGAAAAAATAGACAAATAAGGAAGAAATAAAAAATAAAAATAAAAATCTCCATCAAAATAAAAATCTTCTGTATGCCTAAAAAAAAGCTAGCAGTGAAATAAAAAAGGAAGCAACCATATGGGAAAATATATTTTCCAATGATACCTTGAACAAAGATTTGATCTCCAAAATATGTAAAGAATTCACAAAACTCCACTCCAGGAAGAAAAATAACCCAATTAAAAATGGGCAAAGGACTCTAACAGTTCTTCAAGGAGGACATACAGAGGGTCCAGGGACACATGAAAAGATACTCAGGGTCACTAGATATCAGAGAGATGCAAATTAAAACCACAATGAGATACCACTTCACACCAGTCAGAATGTCCTTCATAAACAAATCAACAAACAAGTGTTGGAGAAGTTGTGGAAAAAAGGGAACCCTAGTGAACTGTTAGTGGGAATGGAGCCTGGTGCAGCCACTGTGGAAAGCAGTATGGAATTTCCTCAAAAAACTAAAAATGAAACTGTCCTTTGAGCCAGCAATTCCACTGCTGGAATTATAGCCTAAGAATCATGAAACACCAATTCAAAAGAACCCATGCACCTCAGTGTTCATAGCAGCACAATTTACAATAGCCAATTGCTGAAAGCAACTCAAGTGCCCACCAGTAAAAGTACATTGAAAACTATGGTACAGTTTCATGACATACTACTGCACAGCAGAAAAAAAAGAAGGAGCTCTACTCTTTGAGGCAGCATGAAAGTAAGTGGAGAGAATTATGCTAAGTTCAGTAAGCCAAGCAGTAGAAAACAAAAAGCATACAATCTCACCTATAGGTGGAACATAATCAACAAAACAAACAAGCAAGAAAAACATAACTAGAGACATTGAAATAAAGAACAAGCTGACAGTAACCAGAGGAGAGGAGAGAGAGCAATAAAGGGGAATAATGGGGGAAGGGCCATCAAGAACATGTATAAAGAACACATGAAGAAGGCCAAAGGGGATAGGTTTGAGGGTGGGATGTGGGGATGAGTGTCATCGGGGATATGTTGTGGGGAAAATGGAAACAACTATACTTTAACAAGAATAAATTAAAAAAAGAGTACAAACTGACAGTAATCAGAGTGGTGGGGGAGGGGATAATGGGAAGAAAAATGGGAATCTACATCAAGGAACATGTATAAAGGACACATGGACAAACTCAAAGTGGGGGTAGTATTGAGGATGGGAGTTGAGGATGGGTGGAGGAGGGTGGATTGATGAGGGGAAAATGAAGACAATTGTACTTGAACAACAATAAAAAAGAGATAAATAATTGGACCAAAAAACTACGGTACCTATACACAATGGAATTCTATGCAGCAGAAAGAAAGAAGGAACTCCTACCTTTTGCAACATCATGGATGGAACTGGAAAGCATTATGCTGAGTGAAATAAACCAGGTGTTGAAGGACAAATACCATATGATCTCACCTTTAACAGGAAGCTAAACAACAAAACAAACAAGCAAGCAAAATATAACCTAACACACTGAAATAGAGAACAGGGGTACAGTTACCAGAGGGTAGAGGGGAGGGAATTTGAGGGGAAATAGGGGAGGAATTTAGAGGAACAAATATGAAGGATACATGGACAACAACTAAGAAGTGTGGAAATGGGAGGGAGAGGGGAGCACGGTGGGGTGGGATGGGATGGGAGTAATATAAAACTGTACTTGAAAAATGAATACAGTTTAAAAAAGAGATAAAAATTGAAAAAGAAAAAAATAAATGTAGGGCTTTTTTCAAACTGTTTACAGTTGTTGTTTCTTTTTTCTTTTTACAAAAAAAAATTGTACTTATTTATCTTTAGAGGGGAAAGGAAGGAGAGAGGGAGAGAAATATCAATGTATGGTTGCCTCTCACTTGTCCCCTGCTGGGAACTGGCCTGCAACCCAGGCATGTGTCCTGACTGGGAATTGAACCATGATCCTCTGGTTTGCAGGCCTGCGGTCAATCCACTGAGCTACACCAGCCAAGGCCGTTTGTTTGTTTTTTTTTGTTTCACATATTTGGAGACTCTCTTGTTTGACATATAAAAGTTTAGGACTTGAGTTTCTTACTGGTTGGGACTATTTCAGTAATTATGTCACTAGAGTTTATATTCCACAAAGACTTTTTCTGTTTTATTAGTATCTAGAGAATAAGCTTTCCTGAGGAGGTACCTACTACATGTTTTTTTAAATGAATAAATAATATATCTTTAGCATAAAAATTATCTAGATTAACATATTCATTTTATAGTGAAAAAATAAGATCCATAAAGTTAAGTAAGATAAGGTTATCTTACTTGTGTATAGTCTCAGAAGTGTCTAGTCAGAGAACAAGGTGTAGAGTAAACTACTTTTGCTTCCCAAATTACATTTTAAAAAATATTCAGTGCTTTGTGTGCATGCATTAAATTTGTATTGTAATCAAGATTAAGAAAAAGAACAAGAGAAAGATCCTAGGCCCTGAAATATCCTTGTTATCTCATTTTTGTATTTTATTACACTTTATCATCCTGTCCAATGCATTATTCTTCACATAGTAAGTACTTAACTAATGCTTATGTATATTGTTTCAAATAAAGAGACCAAAGTGTTCCTTGTCCTCAGATGTCTTTCTCTTGCCATGTCTTTCTGTTATAGACTAAAATAGAAGGTGGTTTTATTTTGAGTTCTGCTGCCTTTGTTTCCTTCTTTGGTTTTACCTAGGACACTTTTTTCATGCAGAGGGTCTTTAAGTCACTAAATAAAGTGATCCAGATTGGAAAATGAAAGTAATGACAGGTGGTGACTGTTGTGAGCTATGTGATTCTAGAAGAAAACATGCAGTGTTTGTTATTTAGCCCAATTTCCACATGGATTTCTATTACTTACACCTAGGGATGCTTCAAGCATGACCACAAGGGTAATCTTTAACTACCTATTTTTGTTGGGAACCACACTGCCTGGTTTTAGAAGCCATAATCCCTTATGGCTAAGGCTGAGTAAAAAGATCTTGGGACCATAAGCCACCAAGGAGACAAAACTTATCCTCCCAGCAAAGGCACAGCCTCTGCCCCATTTACTTCACCCTGTTTGGCTTCTGGAGGATTGCTGGAGAGTCAGTGATGGGTGAGACTCCTCAAGGGAGGAACAGCCAAAGACAGGCACAGTCATGAAGGGGCAATCAAGGAAGGACTTAGTGGACTGTAGAAAACCGATGATAGACCCTCACCCGTCAGCTTTGTCATAGCCTGAGTCCTCATTCTATCTGTAAAAATTTTCCTAACCTCTTGGCTGCCCACATCCCCCATCTGATTCAGGCCTGAAACAATGCCAGAAGGTGATGTAGCCCTTTACAGGAACAGGCAGTTCCCGGGGATGATCAGGCCTAAAAAATAATGCAAAAATCTTGTGAAACCTGCTTTGCTAAGGATGCCCTCAATTTAAATAATAGGGGTACACGTGAGTTTGTTCCCCAGAGTTTTATGGCCCTTTGACATCACTCTATCTATCTGACCCTGACTCAGAATAAGCCCCTTATAGTTCTTTGAATGTTATCTATTCCTTGCCCATTACTGCTTTACAATGATTGGATATATATATATATATATATATATATATATATATATATATATATATCCCCTGTATTCCTATGCAAACTAAACCCAATGAAAGCCCATTGAAAAGGGGGCTTAAAGGCCTTTCTCTGAGAGACTAGTCAGCCTTTTCTCCCCAAGCAGATTATGTCTTGGTAGACTTATCTCATCCATGACAGCTGGGAGAGCTTTGCTGGACAGAACTCCCCACATACATAGGAGAACTTTGGGTAAGCAATTGTGTTTTTTGTTTTTGTTTTTGAATAGCATGTAGGCAACTGGGCATTGTCTTCTTGCAAGCATTTTAACATAGATGATTAACTTTGTGGAAAGTGCTTGGGCCGTGCTACATGCAGTCACACAGTGGAAGCTGAGTCTTTATCAAGTACTTATTATGTGCTAAGCCCTGTTTTAGGTACGTTAAAGAGACACTGGGCATAACAGGCATGCTATTGAGAAACTGAAAATGTAACAGAACACAACAAGTGCAAATGAAATCTTAAAACACCAATTGTACCTCACTTATAAATCAGTCCAAAGCTTCAAAAACTTGTTAGGAGGATGTGGGTATTAGACTGTTTACCTGGAATATAAAGAGTTTGAATTAGAGCTAACTCAGGGGGCAGTAGCAAGAAGTTATGGTGGTATCAATGGCCAAGTCTCACCATGGTGGTAATGCTAATCCCAGCACTCCAAGAATAGCATTTGCAATAACCTTCATGGCAATCATTAAATTTATTTTTTAAATGTTCTCCAGTTTATTTATTGAGATCCTTTGGATTCTATACACTTATATATTATATTACATTATATTATACTTATATAACCCTAACCCTAACCCTCATATCTGCCTCCACCCCTTTTAATTAGAATGCTGATGGGGGTTACTCTACTTCTGTTCCTGCTGCATGTTAGAGATAGAAAACCCACCTCTTCACTCCACAGGTTGAGAGAAACTACACTTGTGGTGCCTTATCTGCATCTGGGGCTGTTTTAAAGCACCAGATAGTAAATTTCAGATTATTAGATTGGAAATGTCTTATGGGAGTCTTGGAAAAAAGGTGAATTAATTTATGTGTCTGAGGTATGTGAACCATTGAGTGCCAGACGTCAGACTGTGGTTTCCACCCCCTAACCTGGCCCCCCAATGACCTTTGCTCTTTTGTACTTATATCCTTGAACAATTTATTTCCACATTGACCCAGGATTGGGATGGCAGGAGTGATGGTCTGTCACTTCTGAAGTTAGGTTATAAGAGACACTTAGCTCCCATTTTGGTAGCTCTCTCTCTCCATCAGATCATTTTCTCTGGTCTATGTTTTGAGTGTTCCCAGGCAAAGGACCACATGGCAAGTAACAGGCTTCCTGTCAACTCTCATGTGAGAGCACATAGAAGCAGATTTTCAGCCCCAGCCAAGTCTCAGATGACTGCAATCCTGAATGACACCTGCTTACAGGTGAGAGACTGTCTGGTGAGAGACTCTGAGCCAGAATCCACAAGCTAAGATGGTTCTGGACTTCTGACCTTTCAAACTTTAAGAAAAAAATTGTTACCATGTTTTAGGATAATTTGTTGCATATCAGTAAATAACCCACATACAGGGTAACCTTGTATTGTCCTATACTGACTGTAGAAAGTTTAATTGGGGCCTTATTTATATTCTAGGGTGTTGAGGACATCCAGCTGTGGAGGAAAATAGTACCTGAGAAAATAGTGACTCCCTTAGTACCACACAAAAAGGTAAAAATCTGCATTGTGATTAATGTGTCTTGACACTACCAACCACTAAGGAGGGCCATCTTCAGGGAGCAGTGATTAGAAAACAAGGGCTGAGTAAGGCTGGTGGAAGCTTCAGCTGATGGGAGTATCTGCTTAGAAGGAAAAGTTCTGAGTACCTGAAGATGAGAGTGACCCTGAGAGCTGTTAGTGGGGTGTCTGGAGGACCAGTCTTGCTGCTTTCCATGAGACAGGGACTGCATGGTTTACCAATGTATTCTCAATACCTAGCAAATGAGTAGATTGATCTCAGGTTTTCAGATTTGTCTTCTTATAAGATTTACTATTTTCATAAAGAGAGAATCTTAAAAGCAGCAAGATAATAGGAGACAGTCACCTAAAAAGAAGCTTCTGTAAGATTATTGGCTGATTTCTCAAAAGAAACCTTACAGGCAAGAAGGGGCTGAAAAGAAATATTTAAAGTCATGAAAGGCAAGGACCTACATCTAGGATTATGTAGGTCCAGCAAAGCTATCATTTAGAATGGAAGGGCAGATAAAGTGCTTCCCAGATAAGGTCAAGTTAAAGGAGCTCATTATCACCAAGACCTTATTATATAAAATGTTAAATGATGCAGACACCAGCCTACAGTGTCCTCAGCATTATAGATGAGATATGAGACAAATTCACACTGACTACTGAGTACTGCGGAGAAAAAGGGACGACATGGCTACTCCCTCAAGGGCGGAACACCTTGGAGCAGCCTAGCAACTCTTTCAAGGGGAGAGCACGCTGACCCTTGCCTTGACAGGTTTTTATTGGGTTTCAATTTGCACAGGAATACAGGTAAAGCTCATTAACCATTGTCAGGCAGTAAGGATTAAATAATAGATAACATACAAAGAACTACTAATGCTTATTCTGAATCAGGGTCTGTTAGCTAAAGGGCTACCAAACGTTGGGAAACAAATCATTTTTTAGTCAGACCCTTATTATTTAATTGAGAATGTTCTTAGCAAAGCAGGTCTCACAGGATTTTATATATTCTTTCTTAGGCCTGAGCACCTGGGGAACCCGCCCTTTCCAGCACAGGGCTGCACCGCCCTCTGCCATTGTTTCAGGCTGAAGTCAGGCAGGGGAAGTAAGGCAGCCAAGATGTTAGGAGACTTCTCACACACAGAATGAGGACTCAGGCTTTGTAAAAGCCAAGGGGTGAGAGTTCATCAACCCCTTTCTCCATAGCCCCCTCCCCCCCCAAGTCCTTTCCTGGGGCCTCCATGTGATCATGTCTGTACTAGGTCATTTACCCCTTGGGGAATCTTACTAGTAATTGGCTAACTGACCAAGCATTGGGGACCATTTATGGGTGAAGTAAAAGGAGCAGAAGTGGTGCTTCTGCCAGGGAGATAAACTTTGTCTCCTTAGTGGCTTATGGTATGAAGGTTGCTCACTCAGCCTTAGCCATGAATGAGTTACAGCTCCTGAAACCAGGCAGAGTGGCTCCCAACAGTTAAAGAGACTTATCTAAGAAAAAGATAAAAAATATGAACAGCAAGAGGATTTTTAATTTAAACTTAATTGAGACTTCCAACCAAGATGGAGGCATAGGTTAAAACACTGTGCACCCTCCCACAACTAAATTTAAAGAAATCAAAGTTTTAGAAACAAAAACGCAGCCAAAACAGTGAAAATTGAACTGTACAGAAGTCCAAAAACAACACACCACTCAGCCAGACTGGTAAGAGGGGTGGAGTCAGCGGAGGAGTGAGGTTGGGCTTGAAAGACCCTTTGGTCCAGGTATGGGATGGCAATGGGCAGACCCAGTGAGGGCGCAGGGAAGCTGGCTGACTGTGGTCACACATTCACGCGCAGATAAACCAAGTGAAGGAGTGAACAGTGAGAAAGACTGCTCAGGCTAGGGCCCAGCAATGGGAATTTGAGCCTGAAAGCAACAACTGGAAAGACTTTCTCGGGGGGAAAGGGCTGGGAGAGGCTCCCAGGCCCAAAGAGAGTTCATTGGAGAGACCTATGGGGTCCGAGAGAGTACATGGGCCCACACACCCTGGAACCAGCACCAGGGGTGCCCAACTTGCTTGTGGGAGGCTGCAGAAGGAGCAGAAATCTGAGAGAGCACGGAGCAGAGCAAAGTGCCATTTTTTCCCTCTCTGACTCCACCCCCACACACAGAATCACAACCCAGCAACTGGGTCACCTGGCCCTGGTGAACACCTCAGGCTCTGCCCCTCATACATAACAGGTGTGAACAGACCAAACATTATGACTCAAGAACAGCTCAAAGCCCCAGAGCCTATAATTCCAAGTGACCAAGAAATAGCCGACCTTTCAGATGCACAGTTCAAAACACTGGTGATCAGGATGCTCACAGAATTGGTTGATTTTAGCCACAAATTAGAGGAACATATGAAGGCTAAACTGATTGAAATGAAGGGAAATGCACAGGGAACCAATAGTGATGGAAAGGAAACTGGGACTCAAATCAAGGGAGTGGACCAGAAGGAAGAAAGAAATGACCAAACAGACAAGAAGGAAGAAACAAGAATTCAAAAAAAATGAGTAGAGACTTAGGAACCTCCAGGACATCTTTAAACGTTCCAACATCCGAATTATAGGAGTACCAGAAGGGGAAGAGGAATAGCCATGAGTGGAAAACTTATTTGAACAAATCATAAAGGAGAACTTCCCCAGTCTGGCAAAGGAAATAGACTTTCAGGAAATCCAGGAAGCTCAGAGAGTCCCAAAGAACTTGGACCCAAGAAGGAACACACCAAGGCACATCATAATTACATTAGCCAAGATGAAAATGAAGGAGAGAATCCTAGAAGCAGCAAGAGATAAGGGGACAGTCACCTACAAAGGAGTGCCCATCAGACTGTCAGCTGATTTCTCAAAAGGGACCTTACAGGCAAGAAGGGACTGGAAAGAAGTATTCCAAGTCATGAAATCCAAAGACCTACATCCAAGATTGCTCTATCCTGCAAAGCTTTCATTTATAATGGAAAGGCAGATAAAGTGCTTCAAGGTCAGATTCAAGGAGTTCCTCATCACCAAGCCCTTATTATATGAAATGTTAAAGGGACTTATCTAAGAAAAAGAAGATAAAAATATGAACAGCGAAAGGAGAGCGAACTCACAGTTATTAACAACCACACCTAAAACAAAAGCAAGCTAAGAGGACAGTTAGATCAGGAGCAGAAACATAGAAATGGAGATCACATGGAGGGTTAGCCACAGGGGAGTGGGAGGAGTAGAAGGGAGGGGAAGGTACAGAGAATAAGTAGCATAGACTATAGGTAGAAAATAGACAGGGGGGAGGGCAGGAATATTATGGGAAATACAGAATCTAAAGAACTTGTGACACATGGACATGAACAAAAGGGGGGAAATGGTGGGGGAGGGGTGTGCAGGGTGGAGGGGAGTGAAGGGGGGAAATAGAACAACTGTAATGGCATAATCAATCAAATATATTTAAAAATATAAAAAATAACCTTAATTGTATTTTTTCCATTACCATTCAGAGCCCTTATGTATCCTTTGCCTTAGTAAGCACCACATTGTTGTCCATATCCATGAGACCTATTTTCCTTTTTCTTAATCCATCTATGTCCTAACTTACACAACTCCACTAGCTGTCATCTGTTCTCCATCTATAATTCTGTTTCTGTGTTCATTATTAGTTCAGTTTGTGTATTAGATTCCACAGGAGTGAAATCATATGGTATTTGTCTTTTTCTAATTGCTTTATTTTACTTAACATAATGTTCTCCATGTCCATCCTTGCTGTCCCAAAGGATAAAACTTTCTACTTTTAATGGCCAAGTAGTATTCTATTGTGTAAATGTCCTATAGTTGTTTTAGCCATTCATCTATTGATGGACACTTGGGCTGCTTCCAAATCTTGGTGATTGTGAGTAACACTGCAATGAATATAGGGGTGCTTATATTCTTTAATTTAGTGTTTTGGGCTCCTTCAGATATATTCTCAGAATTGGGATTACTGGATCAAAAGGCAGATCCATTTCTAATTGTTTGATGTAGCTCAATACTGCTTCCCACAGTGGCTATGCCAGTCTTCATAACCACCAACAGTTGTTTGTTGATTTATTGATGATAGCCATTCTGACATGAATAGATGGTATCTCATTGTGGTTTTTATTTGCATTTTTCTGATGATTAGGGATATTGAGCATCTTTTCATATGTCTATTGGCCATATGTATATCCACTGGAGAAGTGTCTATTCAGGTCCATTGGCCATTTTTTTTATTTATTTTTTAAAATATTTTATTTATTTATCTTTAGAGGGGAAGGGAAGGAGAGAGGAAGAGAAACATCAATGTATGGTTGCTTCTCATGCATCCCCTGCTGGGAACTGGCCCCTGCCTGGAACTGGCCTGCAACCCAGGTATGTGCCCTGACTGGGAATTGAACCGCAATCATCTGGTTCGCAGGCCCATGCTCAATCCATTGAGCTACACCAGCCAGGGTTTGTTGGCCATTTTTTTAGTTGGGCTGTTTCTTTTTCTTTTTTTCTCTTTTGGTGTGAGTTTTGTAAGTACTTTATAAATTTTGGGTAGTAATCCTTATAAGTATCAGTGAATATGTTCCCCATTCTGTGAGTTGTTTTTTTGTTTTGTTTTGTTTTGTTGATGATTTCCTTTGCTGTGCAAAACCTTTTTAGTTAGATGTAGTCCTATTTGTTTGTTTTTTAAATTTCATTCCCCTTGTTTAAGGAGATATATCCAATAAAAAGTTGTTAAAAACAATGTCCATGATTTTGCTGTCTATGTTTTCTTCTACAACTTTTATGGTTTGGGGTCTAACATTTAGGTCTTTGATCCATTTATAATTTATTCTTTTGTGTGGTGTAAGAAGGTGGTCCAGTTTCATTTTTCTGCATATATCTGCCCAATTTTCCCAACATCATTTATTAAATAGATTCTCTTTAGCCCATTGTATATGCTTGCTTTCTCTGTTGAATATTTATTGACTATAAAGGTGTGCATTTATTTTGGAGCTCTCTATTATGTTCCATTGATTTACATGTCTGTTTTTTATGCCAGTACCATTCTGTTCTGATTACTTTGCCCTTAGAATATAGTTTGATATTTGGTAGCATGATTCTTCCAACTTTGTTCTTCTTCCTGAGGATGACTGATGATATACTGGGCCTTTTGTGGTTCCATATACATTTTTAAAATATTTGTTCCAGTTCTGTGAAATATGTCACAGGAATCTTGATAGGCATTGCATTGAAACTAAAGATTGCTTTGGGTAGCATGGACATTTTAACAACTTTTCATTCTTTCTATCCATGAACACAGTATATATTTCCACTTATTTGTATCTTCCCCAATTTCTTCAGTGTCTTATAATTTTCTGAGTAAACATCTTTTACATACTTGGTTAGGTATATTCCTAGATATTTTATTTTTTGGAAGCAATTGTGAATGAGATTGTTTTGCACAATGGAATTTCCCTTTCTATTAGCTTATTATTGGTATTTAAAAATGGAACTGATTTCTGGATATTACTTTTGTATCCTGACACTTTGCTGAATTTATTTATCAGTACTAGCAGGGTTTTTTATGTGGAATACTTAGGGTTCTCTGTATACAATATCATGTCATCTGCAAAGAATGACAGTTTTACTTCTTTCTTTCCAATTTGGATGCCTTTTATTTCTTTTTCCTGTCTAATTGCTGTATCTAGGACTTTCAGTACTATGTTGAATAAGAAAGGTAAAAGTGAGCATGCCTGTCTCATTCCCAATCTTAGGGGGAACACTTGTAGTTTTTACCCATTGAGTATCATGCTAGCCATGTGTTTGTCACACATGGTAGGTATGCTCTCTTTATTCCCACCTTGTTCAAAGTTTTTTATCATAAATGGCTGCTGAATTTTATTAAATGAATTTTTCTGCATATATTGATATGATCATGTGGTTTTTAATCCTTCATATTGTTTATGTGGTGAATCACCTCCATTGATTTTCAAATGTACCCACTTGTATTCCCGGAATAAGTCTCACTTGATTATGGTGTATGATCTTTCTTTGTTTTTTTTTTTCATTGTTGTTGTCAGTTACAGTTATCCCACCTTTTTTTCAATTGCTCTTTTCTGCTTCTTCTTCCTCCCACTCCCACAGTCAAATCCCCCCCCCATTATTGGTGACCATTAGTTCTCTATTCATGTTCCTTGATTTGTCCCTTCCCTTTCTTTCTCCCATTATCCTCCACCCTCCTTCACTATTGTCACTCTCAGTTTGTTCTTTATTTTGGAGTTTCAGGTTTTGTTTTGCTCATTTGTTTGTTGATTACATTCCACTTATAAGTGAGATCATATGGTATTGTCATTTCACAGCTTGGCTTATTTCACTTACCATAATACTCTCGAATACCATCCATACTGTTATGATGGTTAAGAGTTTCTTCTTTTTTCTGCTACATTGTATAAATGACCCACAATTTTTGGGTGTTTTGATGTATTTGGTTTGTCAATATTTTTGAGGATTTTAGACATATAGATGGCCAACAGACATGTGAAAATATGTTCAACATTACTAATCATCAGAAAATGAAAATTAAAACCACAATGAGATTCTAACCACCTGTTAGAATGACTATCATAAGTAAATAAAAAATGAGAAGTGCTGGTGAGGATATGGAAGAAGGGGAACACTTTTGCACTATTAATGGGAATGCTAACTTGTGTAGCCACTGTGGAAACTGTATGAAATTTTCTTAAAAACTAAAGATGGAACCACCTTTGATCTAGTAATCCCACTGCTGGGGTTATACCCTATGAATTCTAAATCACCAATTCAAAAGAACCTATGCTTCTCAATGTTCATAGCAGCATTAGTTACAAGAGCAAATAGCCTAAGTACCATTCAGTAAAGGAGTGAATCAAAAAATGTGGTACATTTATACAATGAAATACTATCCAGCAGAAAGAAGGAACTCCTGCCCTTCACAACAGCATGGGTGTAAGTAGAAAGTATTATGCTAAGTTAAACAAGCCAGGTGGTAAAAGTCAAATACCATATGATATCACCTATAAGAGGGACCTAATGAACAACAAGAGCAAAAAAAAAATGAACAAAATAGAGCCCAAGACTTGGAAATAAAGAACAAATTGATAGTGACCAGAGGGAAGGATAAGGGGCATAACAGGGGAGGAAGGGGAAGGGGCAAGCCAATGAATGTGTTTACAGGACTCATGGGCATGGACAATGGTGGGGAATTGACTGTGGGTGTAGTGGGAACACGTGGCAGTGGAGAGAAATGGGAGAAAAGGCAGCTCAATTGTAACTGAACAACAATAAAAAATAAACCATAAAAATGGATCTGCCTTTTGACCCAGCAATTCCACTCCTGGGAATATCTGAAGGACCCCAAAACACTACTTCAAAATAACATAAGTAACACTATGTATATTGTGGTGTTACTTTCAATCACCAAGATATGGAATCAGTCTAAGTGTCCATTAATAGATAAGTGGTTAAGACAACTATGGGATTTTGCACAATGGAATACTAACTGGCTCTGTAAAGGAAGAAATTTTTATATTCTGCAACAGTATGGATTGACTTGGAGAGCATTATGATAGGTGAAATAAGCCATTCAGAGAAAGACAAATATCCTATGATTTCACTCTAGTGGAATCTAATGAACAAACTGAACTAACGTGCAAAATGGACAGACCCATAGAAAGCAAGATGGTAGCTAAGAGAGGAGTGAGGTTAGCAGATGTAGGGATTAAGCAAAAAAGAAAAAGGACTCATGGACAACAGTATGGTGGCTGCATGGAGAAGAGGGTATAAGGGGACTTAATGTTAATGAGAAATACAGTACAAGAAAAAAAAATTAAGTACCAACTGTGGCTATATCATAATGATCACCCCCCATCATTGATCATGGACTGATGCAGTGGCAATCTATCTGTTCTTTTGTAGAATCTGTACACAAGGTTCAATGAAGAATAAATAGACCTTCTTTAATTTCAGGCACAAAGATAAATAGGAATCAAAAACAGTTTTATCTAATAAACTCTGAAATTTCAAAGCTTGGCTTTGCCTCAGAAACTTGCTTTTGTTTCTTCAGAGTCCTTGGGTAAAGAAGAAAGAAAAATCACAGCCCCTGTGTTCTTAAAAGACTGGCTTGAGCCAGAGAGCTTGCCCTTTTAATGAAAGGTTTCTGAAAGCTGATTATGAAAAACTCATCTCAAGTTGTCTCTGCAAAGAATGCTCTGTCTCCAATCTGCTGAGGAAAGCACTGCATTTTTGCATTCCTGTTCCCAATTTCCCTTGTGTGCATGTTAGCATTTTCAAGGTCTTGAAACTTCTGCATCAAGACTTCTATACCAAGACCCCTGACTCACTTTGCTTAATCCTCTATCTCATAAGCTTGTGGGACAAAGGAGTCTGCATCAGGTAGTAATTAGCAGGCAACCATGGCCCTAGGCACTGGGAAATGCTACACAATTTTACTGAGCTCTGGAAAAGACTGTGTGCAGTCAGGGTTCTGCTCCTGCTCAGAGACTTTAAAAAATATATGGGATGATTGGCATGCCTATGAAGATGCAGTGAGGTCCAGAGCACAAAGTGGATTGAATGAAAGCATGGACTCTGAAGCTAGGTTGGTGTACTTTTGGTGGGAAGGTTACTTACCCTCTTTTTGCCTCATCTTCCTCATCTTTAAAAGAGACTCAATAATAATACAAATGAGATAAAGCTTGTAAATAACTTAGAACAGGGCCTGACATACAGAAATTGCCCAAAAGCGGTTACTGTCATATTTATGAAATTGGCTTGTTTCATCAGCTCTGGCTGGACTTACTGAGACATTCCTTACAGCAGAATTTATGGGTCCATGAAATATTTCAGAGACATAGCTTATTCTTCCTCTTTTGGAGACACAAGTTCTTTTTAATATATCTGTTGAGACATTTATATGAAAACTGTGAGCAGTGAGATTCTAAGCAACGTGCCATTTGCTGACAAGGGAAAGACTGGAAAGAACAGCTTTCTTGGAGACAGGTGGAAGGCTACTTTTGGTTATGGTAAGTTTGAGATATCTATTATACATAAAAATGGAGATAATGAGTAGGCACCCAGAAAATATGAGCCTGGAAAAAGGCCGAGGTAACAATGACAGTTTCCCCTTTATAGTCAGCAATGAATTTAAAGCAAAATGCCTGGAATAAACCCCCAAGACCAGCAAGTTGATGTAGAAGAGGAAAGGGTAAAGGAAACTTCAAAATGTAGAAGTCTAAGCTGAATTATAGATTGTGACGGAAAATTATTGGCGATGAGAGGGAAAGTGGGTTAAAGAAGAGTCAAGGTTGGCCTTAAAGCTTGAGCTTTTAAGAACTTACAAACTATTAAGCAACGCAGTGGCTAATGTTTAGGATTCCTAAAATACTTTATTTACATGGATGAGTAATTGTGTTTCCAAAAATATTCAGTTTATATGAAACTTCTACTCTAAGGCCATTGACCATTGTTACAGAGATGCTGAACTTTCAGCACAGGTTCTCCCTTAAGCAGCTCTGGAATCCAATTGAACCAACTTCCAGTCAACATGCTGATTTTCTGATGTTATGAAAGAGCTTTTCTGTAAGTGTTAAAAAAAAGCAGCAATGGGAAGTATAATCTGTTCTCTGGGTCAACTTGAAAGCTGTACATTTTGTGGAGAAGCAAGCTTTCTTTCATATCATGTAAAATTATTGTCTATATTGGGGAAAACTCATAGATATTTGAAGTGGAAATAGCACATTTGATGAAGCAAGCTATAACTTAAATGACTGCTATTATTATAAAGCATTCATCATCTCAAATGCAGTAATCACAGCAACAGTTCTTTGCTTTCTTGCTCAGTTCAGGAAGGATTACAATCCTGGGTCCTATGATTCTCTGGCTCAGAGATCTGGACTCCACTTTGCAAGGACTTTTGCCTGGGGGCTTCTTTTGCTATTCTTCATTTTGTGCTCTCTGCCTGAGTGACTACCTACTTCTGCTTTGTGTCTGGGGAGAAACCTCTTGAACTTAAAGCTTGTAATTGTCACCCATAAACAGGTATGTTTTTAATTCCAGAAGTAAGATAGTTTATTCGTCCACCCACTTATCAACTCCCCCAACACACATTCACCACCCACCCATTCATCTTTCCATCTACCCATCTATCCATCCAGCTATAATTTCTTCCTTTCATTCATCCGCCCACCTACCATTGCACACATCCATGCATTCACCCATGCATCTACCAATTCATCCATCTATTCATTCATTCATTCATTCATTCATTCATCAATCCATTCATCCATCCATCCAACAGCATTAATTGTGCATATACTGCATGCCATGAGCTCTGTTGGGAGTGCTTCTTTGGGGGGGTGGTGGACAAGTGTAGGCACAATTACAATGCAACAGTATAGGTAGGGAATGTATGAGTGAAGAGGAAAGAGAAAATTTTTAAGGGGAAGTATCATCTAAGCGTAATTTCAGTTGCCTTCCCACGGGACATTGAGCAATATCTGGGGTCATTTTTGTTGTCATGACTAAAGAGGTGCAATTCTTACTTGTGGGTTGAGGTCACATCTTACAATGAATGCAACAGCCTCATGACAAAGAATTATTTGATTCAAAAGGTCTATAGCACCAAAGTTGAGAATTCTGACCTGAAGGGACAGATGGACATTTAATTAGGCAGAGAAAGGTCAGAGAAGGTACAAGGTGCATTGGGTGTCAGAATGCTGTGTCAAATGCAGTAAGATCCCTGGGACCCAGGAGTGGTGAGATGAATCCCCTAGTGTATCAATATTCTCAACTCTCTTGAAGGCAATTAAGAGATGTGAATTATTCTGAGTAGGGGAGTAATGTGATCAGTCACATTTTCAAATTAGAGTCTTCTGTGGCAGCAGCATAAATGGTGTTTTGAAGCAGAGGGTTTGAAGGGCCATTGATGGGAGTAACAGGAGGAGAATGGGTAATAAATGATTTCTCCCCCAATGTGGCCCACATAATCATCAAGGACTAGAAACCCTAATGTATATTTAATCTTCTCATTTTGAGTATTTGGCATAATGCAATTCTTCTTTTAGATATTTTAGTAATTCTTTTTTAATAATATTTTTTTTTCAAAGAACAGACCAGATGAAATAACAAGGACCTTAGCTGCCTTTTGGTCAGAGAACATCTGGTGGTAGACATTGGATTGAGGATAAACTCCTCCTGAGATGAGAAACATTTTTTGAATCACGTTATAACCAGAGTTCAAATTCATGGCTGCATCCCAGAAAAAGAGCACCAGAAGCCCATTCCAATAATTCCCCTGGGAAAGAGAATTCTAGTGTAGCCTATTTTTTTTCTGCCCCCAAATGAAAGATTTAATAGAAGGCAAAGAAAAATCAATTTACTCTTTTAATTTAATTTATTTACCTTATTGTTGTTCAAGTACTGTTGTCTCCATTCCCCCACTCCTCCTCTTTGGCCCCATTCTTTCTCATGTTCCATCCTTGACCCTACCTCCTTTGGCTTTGTCCATGTGTCCTTTATATGTGTTCCTTGATGATCCTACCCCTATTCCCTACATTATTCCTCTTCCCCCTTCCCTCTGGTTATTATCAGTGGAGAAATCCAGAGGAGGGTAGGATTGAGGGTGGGGGTGGGTGGGGCAGGGGGAAGTGGTGGTGGGAAAATGGACACAACTGCATTCGAACAACAATAAAAATGATAAAAAAAAATTAATGTAATTAAAAATGATCATTGTAGGGACTTCCAGCCAGGACAATGGCATGGGAAGATACAGCTCACCTCTTCATACGACCACATTAAAATTATGACTAAAATATTGAACAACCATCACTCAGAAGGCACTATCAGGAATCAAGTTAAAAGGAAGTCTGACACCTTTGTTTTAAAGAAACCATATCCATCCATATAGGTAAGAGGGGCATAGACATTGAATGGGCTGGTCCCACATACATGTGTTGGATAAAAATTCAGGAGAGATATCTTTGGAGTGAGGAGTCCCTGTTCTATATCAGCCCCCCCGACCAGGGTTGAAGTCCCAGGAAGAAAAGTCCCCACAACTTCTGGCTGTAGAAGCCAGCAGAGATTGAGACAGTGGAAGAAACTTTTGGCGCCCCAAGCAGTTCCTCTTAAAGAACACCCACACAAACTTAGTCAGACTCCCTATGAGCTCCAGCACTGGGGTAACAACTTGAAAGGCACAGTGGTATACATAGAGAGACTGAAGCATGTGGCATCAAGGTCAACCCAGGCCATTATTCTTTTTTTAAACCCTTCCCCTACAGAGCTGGCAAGCTGGTGTCATACCTAAGACTCCATAAACCTGGCTCACACTGTTTGATTCATCTTGGAAATCCTCAGAGAATCTGTTCCACCCAAGCTGCTTTTCCATATAAATGGATGGTCTCGACACATGCTTCCAAACTTTCTAAATCTTTTAAAACAAGCCATCGCTGGCTTCAGTGAGCCCTGGGCCCAGCACTAACAGCAGCCAGCTTAGATTCACAGTTTGGCTTCTGGGAATCTCCAAGCCCAGCATAAGTAACAGCCATCTCAGATTGCTTTATAGCTCAGGCAGGGTAGTCCAGGAAAATACAAGTCAGGGCTGACCTTGGCCTACACTGTGTGTGAAACCTCAGGGCCAATGCACCTAGTGGATTGATACAGACTATGTTAGAGCACCTCCATCATGACCCTGCATAGCTGATCCTTCATGGATGGTGGAGGTTGTTGGTCAGGGATCACAGCCAATCCTTGCAGCTGACAGGCCTGGGTAAATTTCTCCCATTGATCTGTCGAGAGCAACCAAGACTCAACTATAAGAGGAGGGTGTACTTATCATACACAAAGGATGCAGCTTCAACACCCAGCTTGTGTGAGAGGGGAGACTGTGCCACTGGAACCTACAGGATATCTGCTACATCAGGCCACACTAACAAGACATGGGGTCAATGAAGCTCTACCTAATACACAGAAACAAACACAAGGAGATTGCCAAAATGAGGAAACAAAGAAACATAGCCCTAACGAAAGAACAGATCAAAACTGCAGAAAAACGCCTAAACAAAACTGAGATAAGCAATCTATCAGATTCAGAGTTCAAAACAATGGTTATAAGCATGCTCAAGGAATTTAGTGAATACCTCATAATTGTAACAAAGATTCAGTCAGAAATAAGGATCTACGAATTGAAACAATGAACAATTTACAAGGAAACAACAGTAGAGTGGATGACACTGAGGAACAATTCAATGATTTGGAAAATAAGGAAGCAAAAAACAAACAGTCAAAACAATGAGAAGAAAAAAGAATCCCCCACAATGAAGATAGTATAAGCAGCCTCTGGGACAACTTCAAGCAGTCCAACATTCACATCATAAGGTTGCCAGAAGTAGAAGAAAAACATCAATAAGTTGGAAATCTATCTGTAGAAACAGTGAAAGAAAAAATTCCATAATTTGATGAAGGAAATAAACATACAAATCCAGGACGCACACAGAGTCTGAAACAAGATGGATGTAGAGAGTCTCATTCCAAGACATATCTTAGTAAAAATACCAATGGTTAGTATTACAAGGTCACTGTAATCAAAAGAGCCTGGTACTGTCATAAGAACAGACACATGGACTAATGGAACACCATAGAGAGCCCAGAAATAAACCCAAGTCTCTATGGTCAATTAATACTCGGCAAAGGGGTCAGCAGCATAAAATGAAGTACAAATTAGCCTCTTCAACAAATAGTGTTGGGAGAGCTGGAGAGCTACATACAAAAAATGAAACTTGGTCACCTACTTACACCATACACCAAAATAAATTCAAGGTAGATAAAAGACTTAAAAATAAGTCACCACAGTACTACTAATAAAAGTACTAGAGGAAAACATAGGCAGGAAAATCTCAGGTGTGCCACAGAGCGATGTTTTCACTGATATGTCCTTTAGAGCAAGGGACAAAAAGGAAAGAATGAACAACTTGGACCTCATCAAAATAAAAAAGCTTATACACAGCTAAAGAAAACAGCCTTAAAATAAAAAGAGAATCAAATACATGGGAAAACATATTTGCCAAAAATACCTCGGACAAGGGCTTGATCTCCAAAATATATAAAGAACTCATATGACTCCACTCTGAGAAGAGAAACGGCCCAGTTAAGAAATGGGCAAAAGACCTGAACAGACATTTCTCCAAGAAGGACATACAGAGGACTCAGAGGCATATGAAATAATGCTCAGCATCACTAGCCATCAGACAGATGCAAATTAAAAACACAATGAGATAACACTTTACACTGGTGAGAATGACCATCATAAGCAAAGCAACAAACAACAAGTGTTGGAGACATTATGGAGAAAAGGGAATCCTACTGCACTGTTGGAGGGAATGCAGACTGATGTAGCCATTATGGAAAGACAGTATGGAATTTCCTTAGAAAACTAAACCAACTTCCTTTTAATTGGGCAATTCCACTAATGGGATTGTATTCTAAGAACAATAAAGAACCAATCCAAAATAATCTATGCACCCCAATGTTCATAGTAGCATAATTTACAATTGCCAAGTGATGGAAGCATCCTAAGTGCTCACCAGGAAGTGAATGGATCAAAAGACTATGGTACATTTACACAATGGAATACTATGCAGTAGAAAGAAAGAAGGAGCTACTACCTTTTTTGCAACAGCATGCATGGAACTGGAGACCATTATGTGTTTTAGACAGCTTTGCCTGGTTTTAGAAATTGTATCTCAACCCCTTGTGGCTAAGGGTGAGGGACGACATTTGGAGTGCCAACCTAAGGAGACAAAGCCTGTCTCTGGTAGCAAATGCTGCCTCAGTTTCCTCTCCCTGCCCCCACAGCTTGGTTGGAAGTCAATGACAGGTAAGACCCCTCACAGCGGGTGGCAACCTAAGCCAGACTCAATCACTTGGGAGGCCATCATGGAAGGACTTGGGGGGGCTGCAACAAAGAGCAGTGGACTCTCACCCACCCTGGCTTTATCAAAGCCCAAGTCCCCACGTTCTCTGGAGAAGCACTTCCTGGCTCCAATCCCCTTAAGCCTGAATACCTGTTGGGGAAGAATGCAGCTCCTTGCCTTGCTAGAGCATGTCCTGGGGAAAAATCTGGCATCACAAAGACTTGCAGATAAACCTGTGAAATCTGCTCTGCTAAGAGTGCTTTCATTCATATGATAAAGGTCTGAGAGGAAATGAGTATGTCTCCCAAAGTTTCTGCAACTCTCTTCCTGACAGACTCTGACTCAGACTCTAAAGCCTTCGGAGGATATCTTTCTTTGAAATGTTATCTACTGTTTTATCCTTGCTGCCCTGTATTCCTGTGTATTACAACCTAATAAAAAGGCTATGGATGAAGGTGCTTGAGGCCTTTGTCTCCCCTGAGAAACTGGCCACAGCTCATTTCTCATCCCTAAGTAGAAACACCATCATGTCTCGGCCATATTCACTCTCATCTGTGGCACCAGGGAGGACTCTCAAGCGAAGTCACCCCCAGAATTATGCTAATTGAAATAAGCCAGGCAGTGAAAAACAAATACCATATGATTTCACTTTTAAGTAGAAACTAATCAACAAAAACAAACAAGAAAACAAAATATAACCAGAAACATTGAAATTAAGAACAATCTGAGAGTAACCAGAGGGGAGGTGGGGGGATAATGGGAGGAAGGGGGAAAGGGATATCAGGAATGACTATAAAGGACACATGGACAAAACCAGAGTGGGGTAGAATCAGGGGAGGGAGGTTGGGATGGCTGTGTAGGGGGGCAGTGGTGGGGAGTAAATGGAGAAAACTGTACTTGAACAATAAAATAATTTTTAAAAATAAGTCATAAATATGGGGAAGAAATATTAATGCCTAGATAGACCTGGTAGAATGCATAAAATGTGGACAAATAGGTGTAACATGTCAATACAAGAGAAAAAGTAATGGGTAAATGGTAGAAAATGCAAACTAAGAAAACAAGTGTTTTGAAGGGTAAAATTGGCAACTGAACATTAATCAAAGGAATTATTTCTTTTTAATTTAAATTATTTTATTCTTGTTCAATTACAGTTGTCTGTATTTTCTCCCAAGCCCTTCCCCCAGTTCCTCACCCACCTCCCTCCCTTGCTTCCACCCTCCCCCTTGGCTTTGTCTATGTGTCCTTTATAGTAGTTTCTGAAAACACTTCTCTCCACTATCCCCTCCTTATTCCCCTCTGGCTATTGTTAGATTGTTCTTAATTTCAATTATTATTGAAATTAGCATAATGCTTATTTCACTTAGCACAATGCTCTCCAGGAATTATTTCTTGAATTAGTAAATTTTTTAAGTTTCCTGATTGTGGACTTCAGTGTATAGATTAAAATAAGTATTTTTTTGTAAAACAATAGTCCTCAAGAAATAATACCTAGAGTGCCTGGAAAGCTGTTTTCATTAGAAGGCTGGAGTGTATATCTTCAATCAGAGAGGGAAAAAAAGTTACAAACAAAGGAACCAAATTCAGACTTCTGTTAAATAATATTTGGGCTACAATCAAATAATATTATAGTTTTTTGAGTTGGGGAAAGATTACCACACATAAATTTTATTCACATCCAAAGATGACATGATCAAGGACATATACCTGAATCTTATCTTTTATTTATTATTTTATTATTCTATTTTAAAATTTATTTAATTATTGTTCAAGTACGGTTTTATGTCTAAATTTTATCTTTTTATAAATCAGTTCAAGAAGTTGGTACTCTAGAAATAGTTTTGAGATAAGAAATTAAAGAAGTTATGAAAGTAAAGGGATGGTTACAGACACTGAAACCAGTGAAAGGTAGCATTTGCTTAAATTGTTCTTAGATACTTGCAAATCAGCAAGCATATATCACAGCTAATATTTGATTCTGGAGAAAAATGCAAAATGAATTACATAGCTTATTTAAAGGCCCAATTGATGTAAAAATAAAAGACTCAAAAGTGTGGGGTAGAATATGAAGAAGCAAAAATATGGTAAAGTCCACATTTACACATATAAGAAAGCACAAAAAAATATGTTCTCTTTTGACTTGAATAAAATATTATATGTTGAACAACTAAATCCACAATATAAACTTAATAAACTGTTAGAGGAGATAAAGAGTTAAACATGGTAATCTTCATAACTTTATATAATTACAATAGAAAAAATAACACATAGCAGGGCTTATAATAAATATATATGTTGGATGTCATTAAAAGAAGGGGGGATAGTGAGAGAAAAAAGGGGAAGGGACAAGTCAAGAAACATGAATAGCGGATTCATGGGCACTAACAATGGTGTGGGGATTGACTGTGAAGTGGGGCATGGTGGGACAGGGGAGAGCAATGAGGGAGAATGTGGGACAACTGTAACTGAACAATAGTAAAAAATATAAATAATAGACTTAAAGTAAAAGACATAGATTCTAAAACTCTTTAAAAGTCAATGTCAACCTGGCCTAGTGGTTCAGTTAGTTGGAGTGACAGCTTATACACCAAAAGATCACAGGTTAGATCCCCAGTCATGGCACATACAGGAAGCAAATGATTGATGTTTCTGTCACATCTCTCTCTTTTGTTCTCTCCCTTCCTCTCTCTCTCTCTAAAATCAATTAAAAAAATCCTTTAGGGTGAGAATTTTAAAAAGTTCATGTTTGGACAGTTTACATTCTATACAAAAAATATATATATAATTAAGTTACATAAAAAATATAGAAGGAGCCCTGGCCAATGTGGCTCAGTTGGTTAGAGCATTGCCCCATAAACTGGAAGATTGCAGGTTTGATTCCCAGTCAGAGCACATATCTAGGCTGTGTTTTTGATTCCCCATACAAGTTTACAGGAGGCAGTAAGTTGATGTTTCTCGGTCACAATGATCTCTCTGTCTTCCTCCCTCTCTCTAAAGCAATGAAAAATTGCCCTTAGGTGAGGAAAAAATACAAAATGAAAGCAGATGGCATCAACATTTAGCATTGTTTTCAAATATGCTAAGTGAAATAAGGCAGGCAGTGAAAGACAAATACCATATGATCTCACTTTTAAGTGGAACCTAATCAACAGAATAAATAAGCAAGTAAAATGTAACCAGAGACTTTGAAATAAAAAACAAACTGACAGTAATCAGAGGGGAGACAGGTAAATGGATAATCAGGGAAAACAGGGGAAGGGCCATCAAGGAACATGTAAAAAGGACATATAGACAAAGCCAAGGGGGTACGTTCAATGGTGGGAGGCAGGGATGGGTGAGACAGAGGGGAATGGAGACAACTGTACTTGAATAACAATAAAAAAGTTATTAAGAAAGGAAAAAAGGAAGTAAAATTCAAGGCAGAAACCACTAAATAATAAAACTGAGAAAAATCACAGGGGATAACATATGTGAATAATGATGCACTAATTAATATTGTAAAATATATAAAGCAAAATCCTATTAAAATAAAATGGGAAATTGATAGATGATATTTATGGAAGTTATAAATATAACTCAAACACATATAACAAGGACAGAATAAAGTAGATATTACATTTTGCTGCAGAAACATACTTTTTATTTTATTTTTTCCCAAATTTTTTATTTAATTATTTTTCAAGTACAGTTTTCTGTCTATTACTCCCATCCCATCCCACCCCCATGCTCCCCGCTCCCTCCCATTTCCACCCTTCTCAGTTGTTGTCCATGTATCCTTTATATATGTTCCTCTAAATCCCTCCCCTATTTCCCCTGAAATTCTCTCCCCTCTCCCCTCTGGTCACTGTCAGCCTGTTCTCTATTTCAGTGTCTTTGGTTATATTTTGCTTGCTTGTTTGTTTTGTTGTTTAGCTTCCTGTTAAAGGTGAAATCATATGGAAACATACTTTTTAAATGTTTATAAAACATTTACAAAAAATATCAAATATAATTTTTCTAAATCAGTATCACTGGATACTATCAAGCTATAATAAAGAAGAAATGAATATAAAAAATACAAAATATACTATCTGTACTTATATAAGATCAGAGAAAAAATAAAACTCTAATTAGAATCTTTTACAATATGATATATCTTGAAATAAACTTAAACATGAATTGAGTATAAGTAAAGTTTTTAAAAATTTAATCTTTATTGTATTTTTCCCATTCCCATTCCATCCCCTTATACCCTCACACCCCCAGTAATCACAATACTGTTGTCCATTTCCGTAAATACCTTTCCCTTTTTGCTCAATTCCTCCACACCCTAACCTTCATGCCCCAGCTCTCATCCTGCTCTCTATGAGTCTGTGTTTATTTTTATTGTTCAATTTGTTCATCACATTCCACATAAGAGTGAAATTGTAGGGTATTTGTCTTTCTCTGACTGGCTAATTACTTAGCACAATGTTCTCCTGGTCCATCCATACCATTGCAATAGGTAAAATTTTCTTCTTTTTAATGGCTAAGTAGTATTCCATTATGTTAATATCCCATAGTTGTTCTATACAGCATCTACTGATGGACACTTGTGCTACTCAATATCTTGGCAATTGTAAATAACAGTGCATTAAACATAGGGATATTCATGTTATATCAAATTGGCATTCCTTTGCCAATTCAAGTATATTGTTTTGGATTCCTTTGGATATATTCCCAGAATTGGGATTCCTGGGTCAAAAGGCAGATCCATTTTTAATTTTTTGAGGTGTCTCCATACCACTCTCCAAAGTGGCTGTACCAGTCTGCATTCCTACCAGCAGTGCAAGAGGGATTCCCTTTCTCCACATCCTGCCCAGCACTGTTTTTTTGTTGATTTATTGATGGCAGCCATTCTGACAGGTGTGAGATGGTATTTCATTGTGGTTTTTATTTGCATTTCTCTGATTATTAGTGACATTGAACATCTTTTCATGTCTATTGGTCATCTGTATCTCCTCTTTGGAGAAGTGTCCATTCAGGTCCTTTGCCCATTTTTTAAATGAGTTGTTTGTTTTTCTTTTATATTTGGTGTTGAGTTCTGTAAGTACTTTATAAATTTTGGTTATTATTGCCTTGTCAGATGCATTGGCGACTATGTTTTTTCCATTCTGTGTGTTGTCTTTTCATATTGTTGAAGATTTCCTTTGCTGTGCAAAAACTGTTTAATTCGATGTAGTCCTATTTATTTTTTCTTTTTTCTCTTGTCTGGGGAGATGTATCTGGTAAAAAAAAATGCTAGGAGCAACATCCATGATCTTGCTACCTATGTTTTCTACTACAACTTTTATAGTTTTGGGTCTAATATTTAAGTATTTGGTCCACTTAGAATTTATTATTATATATGTTATAAGAAGGTGGTCTAGTTTCATTTTTGTACACATATCTGTACAATTTTCCAAACATTTATTGAATAGATTCTCTTTAGTCCGTTGTATATGCTTGCTTTCTCTGTTGAATATTTATTGACTATAAAGGTGTGCATGTATTTTTGGGCTCTCTGTTCTGTTCCATTGATTTATGTGTCTGCTTTTTTAATGCCAGTACCATGCTGTTTTGATTACTTTGTCCTTAGAATATAGTTTGATATTTAGTAGCGTGATTCTTCCAATTTTGTTCTTCTTTCTGAGGATGACTGATGCTATGCTGGGCCTTTTGTGGTTCCACATACATTTTTGAAATATTTGTTCCAGTTCTGTGAAATACGTCATAGGAATCTTGATAGGCATTACATTGAAACTAAAGATTGCTTTGGGTACTATGGACATTTTAACAATGTTCATTCTTCCTGTCCATGAACACTGTATATACTTCCACTTATTTGCATCTTCTTCAGTTTCTTTCTTCAGCGTCTTATAATTTTCTGCGTAAATATCTTTCATGTACTTGGTTAGGTACAATTCTAGGTATTTTATTCGTTTAGAAGCAGCTGTGAATGAAATTGTTTTCTTAAATTCCCTTCTGTTAGTTCATTATTGGTGTGTAAAAATGCAATTCATCCCTGGCTGATGTGGCTCAGTGAATTGAGCACTGGCCTGTGAACCAAAGGGTTACTGGTTTAATTCCCAGTCATGCATGGCACATGCCTGGGTTGTGGGCCAGATCCCAAGTTGGGGGCATGTGAGAGGCAACCACACATTGATGCTTCTCTACCTCTCTTTCTCCCTCTTTTCCCCTCTCTAAGGATATACAAATGAAATATAAAAATTGCCATTGATTTATGGATATTAATTTTATATCCTGCCACTTTGTTGAATACATTTATTAGCTCTAGTAGTTTCTTGGTGGTCTCTTTGGAGTTTTATATATATTGTACCACGTCATCTGCAAATAGTGACAGTTTTACTTCTTCCTTTCCAATCTGAGTGCCTTTCATTTCATCTTCTTGTCTGATTGGTGTACATAGGACTTGTAGTACTACGTGGAATAAGAGAGGTGAAAACAGTCAACCCTGTCTTGTGCCTGATCTTACAGGAATGCTGGTAGTTTTTGTGTATTGAGTGTGGTGCTGGTAGTGGGTTTGTCATGTAAGGCCTTTATTATGGTAGGTATATTTCCTTATTCCCACCTTACTGAGAGTTTTTATTATAAACTGGGTATTGGATTTTATGAAATAACTTTTCTGCCTCTATTGATCATGTGGTTTTTATCCTTTATTTTTCTTATGTGGTGAATCACATTTATTGATTTGTGAATGTTGTAACAATCTTGCATTCTCAGAATAAATCCCCCTTGGTCAATGTATGTGATCTTTTTGATACATTGCTATATTGGTATGCTAATATTTCATTGAGAATTTTAATGTCTGTGGATAATGGACCATAATTTTTATTTGTAGTCTTAATTGGTTTGGAATTAGGGTAATGCTGGGCTCATTATATGTGTTTGGGAGTCTTCCCTCTTCTTGAATTTTATGAAATAGTTTGAGGGGGAAAGGTGTTCTTCTTGGAACATTTGGTAAAATTCACCTGTGAAGCCATCCAGTCCAGGATGCTTGTTGTTGTTGTTAGTAGGTTTTTGGTTAGTGCTTCAATTTCACTAGGTGTATTATGTCTATTCAGATTCTCTTATTCTTCCTGAATTAGTTTTATAAGGTTACATGTTCTAGGAGTTTGTCAGTCTTGTTCAGGTTGTCTAGTTTTTTGGTATATAATAATTGTTCATAATATTTTC
This sequence comes from Sturnira hondurensis, assembly GCF_014824575.4. Taxonomy (NCBI): domain Eukaryota; kingdom Metazoa; phylum Chordata; class Mammalia; order Chiroptera; family Phyllostomidae; genus Sturnira; species Sturnira hondurensis. The sequence goes on along the minus strand of NW_028074169.1, from coordinate 886,363 downwards.
TTACAATCTTTTTATTCCTTTGGTGTCAGTTGTTATATCTCCTCTTTCATTTCTGATTTTATTTATTTGGGTTCTTTTTTTCTAGATGCGACTAGATAAACATTTGTCAAACTTTTTTTAAAAATATACTTTATAGATTATGCCATTACAGCTGTCCCATTCCCCCCTTCACTCCCCTCCACCCTGCACACCCCTACCCCACCATTTCCCCCCTTTTGTTCATGTCCATGTGTCACAAGTTCTTTAGATTCTGTATTTCCCATAGTATTCCTGCCCTTCTTACTGTCTATTTTCTGCCTATCACCTATGCTACTTATTCTCTGTACCTTCTCCCCTCTTCTCCTCTTCCCACCCCCTTGTTGATAAGCCTCCATGTGATCTTCATTTCTATGTTTCTGCTCCCAATCTAGCTGTCCTCTTAGTTTGCTTTTGTTGTAGGTGTGGTTGTTAATACCTGTGAGTTTGCTGTCCTTTCACTGTTCATATTTTTTATCTTCTTTTTCTTAGATAAGTCCCTTTAACATTTCATATAATAAGGGCTTGGTGATGAGGAACTCCTTGAATCTGACCTTGAAGCACTTTATCTGCCCTTCCATTATAAATGAAAGCTTTGCAGGATAGAGCAATCTTGGATGTAGGTCTTTGGATTTCATGACTTGGAATACTTCTTTCCAGTCCCTTCTTGCCTGTAAGGTCCCTTTTGAGAAATCAGCTGACAGTCTGATGGGCACTCCTTTGTAGGTGACTGTCCCCTTATCTCTTGCTGCTTCTAGAATTCTCCCCTTCATTTAAATCATGGCTAATGTAATTATGATGTGCCTTGGTGTGTTCCTTCTTGGGTCCAAGTTCTTTGGGACTCTCTGAGCTTCCTGGATTTCCTGAAAGTCTATTTCCTTTGCCAGACTGGGGAAGTTCTCCTTTATGATTTGTTCAAATAAGTTTTCCACTCATGGCTGTTCCTCTTCCCCTTCTGGTACTCCTATAATTCGGATGTTGGAACGTTTAAAGATGTCTTGGAGGTTCCTAAGCCTCTTCTCATTTTTTTTGAATTCTTGTTTCTTTATACTTTTCTGTTTTGTCATTTCTTCCTTCCTTCTGGTCCACTCCCTTGATTTGAGTCCCAGTTTCCTTTCCATCACTATTGGTTTCCTGTGCATTTCCCTTCATTTCAATCAGTTTAGCCTTCATATGTTCCTCTAATTTGTGGCTAAAATCAACCAATTCTGTGAGCATCCTGATCACCAGTGTTTTGAACTGTGCATCTGAAAGGTTGGCTATTTTTTTTTTTGGTCACTTAGAATTATAGGCTCTGGGGCTTTGAGCTGTTCTTGAGTCATAATATTTGGTCTGTTCACACCTGTTATGTATGAGGGGCAGAGTCTTAGGTGTTCACCAGGGCCAGGTGGCCCAGTTGCTGGGTTGTGATGCTGTATGTGGGAGCGGGGTCAGAGAGAGAAAAAATGGCACTTTGCTCCACTTCTTTCTCTCAGGTTTATGTCCCCTCTGCGGCTTCCCACAAGCAAATTGGGCACCCCTGGTGCTGGTTTCCTAATTTGTGGGCCCATGTACTCTCCAGGATCCTGTGGGTCTCTCCAATGAACTCTCTTTGGGCCTGGGAGCCTCTCCCAGCCCTTTCCCCCCGAGAAAGTCTTTCCAGTTGTTGCTTTCAGGCTCAAATTCCCATTGCTGGGGCCTAGCCTGAGCAGTCTGTCTCACTGTTCACTCCTTCAGTTGGTTTATCTACATGTGAATGTGTGACTGCAGTCAGCCAGCCACCTTGCACTCTCACTGGGTCTGCCCATTGCCACCCCACACCTGGACCAAAGGGTCTTTCCAGCCTGACCCCACTCCACCACTGACTCTGCCCCTCTTACCAGTAAGACTGAGTGGTTTGTTGTTGTTGGACTTCCATACAGTTCAATTTTCACTGTTTTGGCTGTGTTTTTGTTTCTAAAACTTTGCTGTCTTTAAATTTAGTTGTGGGAGGGAGCCCAGTGTTTCCACCTATGCCTCCATCTTGGCCAGAAGTCTCTGTCAATCTTTTCCAAAAGCCACCCCTTTTGTATCATTTTTTACACTCTGTTTCATTTATTTCTGCTCTGATCTTTAATATTTCCTTCCTCACTTTGGGCTTTATTTGATTTTCTTTTTCAAGTTCATTTAAATGTGAGGTTAGATGGTTTATTTGAGCTTTACCTTGTTTTTTGAAATACACTTGTAATGCTATGCATTTTCTTCTTAGGATTGCTTTCCCAGTGTCCCACAGATTTTTGATTGTTATGTCCTCATTTTCTTTTGTTTCAAGGTAACTTTTGATTTCTTCTTTGGTTTTTTGTTGACTTGTTTATTTAATAATATGTTATTGAACATGCATGTTTTCATACTCAGTGTTCTTATGACTTATTTCAAATTTCATTGCAGTGTAGTAGAGAAGATGCTTGACATGATTTCAATCTTCTTAAATTTATTGACACTTGATTTATGTCCTAACGTCGTCTATTCTACAAAATGTTCCATGTGTCCTTGAAATGTATGTATATTCCTTTGCCTTGAGGTCAAATGCTCTTAAGATATCAATTAAACCAATTTGATCTAGTGTGTTATTTAAGGCTGCTGTCTCCTTGTTGATTTTCTTGTCTGGAAGATCTATCCATTGAAGTCAATAGAGTGTCAAAATCCCTGACCATGACCGTATTTCTGTCATTCTTACTCTTTAAGTCCATCAAGATTTGCTTCACATATTCAGGTGCTCCTATGTTGGGTATATAAATGTTTAATGGGGTTATGTCCTCTTGTCAGATTGTTCCCTTTATTGTTATGTACTTTCTTACTTTTCTTCTTTCTATAACTTTGGTTTTAAAGTCTATTTGTCAGGTATAAATACAGCTACCCCACCTTTTTACCCTTTCTATCTGTATAAAATATCTTTTTGCATCCCTTTACTTTTATTTTTTTTAAATTATTAATTTATTTTTAGAGAGAGGGGGAAGGGAGAGAGAAAGACAGGTAGAGAAACATCAATGTGTGGATGCCTTTCACATGGCCCCCACTGGGAACTTGGCCCACAACTCAGGCATGTGCCCTGACTGGGAATCAAACCCATGACCCTTTGATTCACAGCCTGCACTCCATCCACTGAGCTACACGAGCTAGAGCCCATCCAAAACCCTTTAGTCTGTGTATCTTGTGATCTCAGATGGTTTTCTTGGAGAATGAATATATAAGTTTTATTTTGTTGTACATTCCATTACCTTTTGTCTTTTTGTGGGAACATGTAATCCATTAACATTTAAAGTGATTTTTGATAGATATGTGTTTAGTATCATTTTATTGTTAGACTGCTTTCCTCTTTTCTTCTCTTTCATTGCCTTTTGGAAAAATCTTTTTAGATGGTGGTGAGGGAGGTGGGAGCAGAGACCAGTTCTCCCTGTGTCCAGCTGGTACACCTAGCAGATCTTCTGAGGAACAGAGTGAGCAGCCAATGGAATCCCAGCTTGTATGAAGTTTGGAGACCACAAATTGCAGATGACACTGAAAAACAGACTGTGAGGAGATTGCACTCAGGTGGTAAGGTTCCTGGGATCTGCCCAGGGACCAGCCTGGCACCTGCCGCTGGATAAGGGATTGAGGGAGGGGCAGAGAGTTAGATCATCAACTCCATCCCCTACCAAAGCAAGAAACGCAGCCCTGCACCAGGAAGGACCTGGATGCTGAAAGTAGCTGTGGGGAATAGAGATGAAGTGGGAGACACACAGAGGTGGTACACATCAGCTGAGACTGTGGATGCTGGCACCAGAGAAAGTAAGCTGACACAAGACACCTGGAGAAGGGAGGAGTTGGGCAATGTGGGACCCTGACTTGGATGGTCTCTGGATTAGTTAGAAAGTTAAGCCGTATGAAAAGCCATGCCCTTGTTAAGAACAGGGAGGGGGTACAGCTTCTTTGTAAGGAACTCTCAAGCAGTGGCTGGCTCACCCCAAGGAGAATTTCAGCTGTGTGATCCAAAGACTGAGTGGCTGAGTGGGGAACCTAGCACTCTTCTTGTCTCATGCTGTGCACAGCTAAGTGTCTGGTTTGAGCCCTGAAGCTCACAGAGGACCTGGCCTGGAGTCTGGGAAACTGTGAATGTTGTGGCCCAGACCTGGTCCCCATCATCTCAAAATCATAGGGAGGGAAAAAAGTGAAGCCAAACCTCCCTCTTTGTGTGGCGTCTAGGAAGATCAGCAGAACTCTCTGAATAGGTTTAAAGTCAGCAGGAGGCTTACTTTTTTTTTCTTTTTGGTTCCTCTCTCTTTTCCTTCCTTTTCTTCCCCCAAGTGAGACAATAATACCTGGTGTTATGAAAGGTTCAGAGACAGATTGAAAGGAGGAGCACAAGGGTAACCCCCAAAACTGAGAAACTGAGACAAATATAACTTTGCTGTCCCATAGAGCTGGCATTTTATTATTTATATGCATTATTATTATTTTCATTATTTTACCACTTTTATCTGTACTTTTAAAATTTTCTCTTTATTATGTTTGGCTTTCCTTATTTTATTTCTCTGATTAACTGCATTATTTGACTGGTTTTCTTTATTCTTTCTTTATTGTACTCTCATTTTCCTTCTTTCACTTCACCCATGTTCTAATAACACTCGACTTCTGATTGGGTACTTTCTATTCTGGTTATCCAAATCATATATTTCTTGTCATATTATAGTTCTTCCAGTACTATTGTAAATAATTGTTGTTCCATACAATTGTACATACTACACAGCAACCCTCCATTATCTTAACCCACTTCCTTTAATCCTGAGCATTAGTATTGTTGTGGTTAACTCTATTCTCTCTCACTCTATGTCTACCTTCTATCTTTGCTCTCACTATATCTCATGATCTAATATTGCACAAGCACTCTGTTTTCTCCATTCAGCTCACAATCATCCTCCCCTCTAACTAGAGTCTTATCTCTCTTTCACCTTTTATTAAAAAAGTGGCTAACTGGGTGAAATATCACAATTAATGCTATACTTATTTAAAGAATCTCCTATTTCTTCTCTACTTGATGGTACTTTAAGTCCCATGAAATATTTTCATGCTGTCTTAATTCACTGTGCTTACTCACCCCCACCCCTGGAACTGATCACATACAAGAATAGGTGGCAGCTGTGAACATCAGTAACCTGCTGGAGGAGAAAAACCACCGACAGGTAAATCCCAAGCACAAGAGAGCATACAAAAACAGAAGAAAGGGCAAACCTACAGGGCCCAAAGAGGTCAAAGAGACCACACCACTAAACCACATAGAATTCCTAGTATAGAAATTCACCCTACATAGAGAGCTAGCAAAGTGAAACATTAGGAATTACAGAAACAAACAAAAAGAGTCACCTAACATGGGGACAAAAAAAGGAACATGCAGTCAGAAGGAATGAAAGACTCTCCATTAAAGAGCTAAACAAAATGGAGATAACCAAACTATTACATACAGAATTCAAGATAATGGTTATGAAGATGCTTAAGGAACTCACAGAAAATTACAAGCAAAAGAGTGAAAACTATAACAGTATGAAAAAGGAAATATAAACTATAAACAAAAAACAGGAATAAATCAACAATCAAATCTCAGAAATAAAAAAAAAACACATTAGAATGAATTACAGACTAGCTGGATGAAGCAGAGGATTGAGTCAGCAAGCTAGATGATAAAGTATTGAAAAGCACCCAGATAGAGCAAGAAAAGGAAAAGGGGATCAGAAAGAACAAACAGGTGGTAAGGGAGCTGCAAACAAAACATGAAATGTAACAATATTCATATAAAGGGATACCAGAAGGAGAAGGAGAAGAGCAAGGGATAGAAAACCTGTTTGAAAAAAGTAGTGATGGAAAACTTCCCTAATTGATGAGAGAAAATGTCACACAAATCCAGAAAACAAAGAGAGTCCCAATCAAGAAGAACTCAAAGAGGCCCGCTTCAAGACACATCATCATTAAAATGGCAAAATTCCAACACAAAGAGAGAATCTTAAAGGCAGCAGGGAAAGTAACATACAGGGGAGCCCCAATAAGGCTAGGAGCTGATTACTCAATGAAAATACTCTCAGTCAGAAGATAATGGCAAGAAATATTCCAAGTAATGAAAATCAGAGGCCTGCAACCAAGTCAACTTTATTCAGCAAGGCTCTTAATTAAAATGGAAGGCCAGATAATGAGCTTCCCATACAAAAAAAAAAAAAGTCTAAAAGAATACACTTCCACCAAAGCAGCTGTTCAAGAGATGTTAAAGGGACTGCTTTAAGAAAAGTAAAAAAGAGAGAGAGAGAAGCACCGGTACAAAAAAATGGCAATGAATAAGTACCTATCAATGATAACCATAAATGTAAATAGATTAAATACTCCAATCAAAAGAAGTAGAATAGCTGAATGAATAAAAAAGCCTGGCCCACATACATGCTGCCTACTAAGGACCCACCTCAGAACAAAAGACCTACACAGACTGATAGTGAAGAGCTCAAAACAAATATTGCATACACATGGACAAGGAAAAAATCCAGGGTAGCAATACTTATATCAGACAAAATAGACTTCAAAAGAAATGCCATAAAATGAGATTCTGAAGGTCATTTTATAATACTCAAGGGAAGAATCCATCAAGAAGAAATAAACATTGTAAATATATAATGACCTCAACCCAACATAGCAGCACCCAAACACAAAGAAAATCTTGGAAGACTACAAGAAAGATATTGACAGCAACACAATTATAGTAGGGGATTTTAACACCCAACTGTCAAAAATGGATAGATCTTTCAAACAAAATATAAAAAAGATATTGTGGCATTTAACAAGGTTCTAGATTGAATGAACATAAATGATACATATATATATAGAAATTTTCATCCCAAAGAAGCAAAATACACATTCTTTTCAAGTGCACATGGAACAGTTACAAAGATAGACCACATGACATGACACAAAATAAACCTCAACAAATTCAAGAAAATTGAAAAAATATCAAGCGTTTTCTCTGACCACATGGGACTGAAACTAGAAAGCAACCTCAAGGAGAAAAGTCAAAAGCATTCAAACTCATGCAGATTGAATAGCATGCTATTTAACAATAAATGGGTCAAGAATGAGACCAAGGAACAAATCAAAAAATTTCTGGAAGAAAATGAAGATGAACTCACAACCACCCAAAACTTATGGGACACAGCAAAAGCAGTCCAGATAGGGAAGTTTAGAGCGATAAATGTGTACCTAAAAAAATAGGAACATTTAAAATAAACAGCCTAACTCTACACCTACAAGAAGTCAAAGAACAAAAACAAAGACAGCCAAGAGCAAGTAGAAGGAAGGAAATAACCAAGATAAGAGCAGCATTAAATGACATAAACACTAAAAGTGCAATTCTAAGGGTCAATAAAGCAAGGAGCTGTTTTTTTTGAAAAAAAAAATAAATGAAATTGACAAACCTTTAAGTAGGCTCATCAAGAAAAGAAAAGAGAGGACCCTAATAAACACAGCCATAAATGAAAGAGGAGAGATTACAACTGATACCACAGAAGTATAAATTACTGTAAGAAATTACAATGGAGGACTCTATGCCAAGAAATTTGAATACCTAGGTGAAATGGACAAATGTCTCAAAAATATAATCTTCCAAAACTGAATGAAGAAGAAGCAGAAATCCTGAACAGATTCATAACAGCTGACAAGATAGCATCAGTAATTATTAAAAGGCAGAAAACTGTATTTGAACAATTAAAATAGAAATAAATCAATTAATTTAAAAAAGATAGAAGCAGTAACCAAAAAACTCCTGACATCCAAAAGCCCTGGACTGTATAGTTTCACAGGAGAGTTCTACAAAGCATTTAAAGAAGAGCTAACCCCTATCCTTCACAGACTATTCCAAAAAAATTCAAGGAGAGGGAGTACTCTCAAACTCTTTTTATGAAGCTAGCATGATTTTAACCCCAAAACCAGATAAAGACACAACAAAAAAAGAAAGCTTCAGGTCATGATTGCTGATGAACATAAACACTAAAATCCTCACCAAATATTGGCAAACCATATTCAACAATACATTAATAACGTATATATCATGAGCAAATTGGATTCATCCCAGGGATGCAAGGATGGTACAATATTTGCAATTCAATAAATGTAATATATCACATAAGCAAAATGAAAGACAAAAATCACACAATCCTATCAAGAGATGCAGAAAAAGCTTTTGATATAGTACAGCACCAATTTATGATAAAAACACTCAGCAAAGTGGGAATAGAGGGAGTACTCCTCAACATAATGAAGGCCACATATGAGAGAACTACAGCCAACATCATACTCAATGGGCAAAAACCTAAAATCTTCCCACTAAGATCAGGAACAAGACATGGTTGTCCATGTTGTCCACTTCTATTCAACATAGTATTAGAAGTGTTAGCCACAGCAATCAGACTAGAAAAGGAAATAAAAAGGCATGCAAATTGGAAAAGAAGAAACAAAACTGTCATTCTTTGCAGATGGCATGATAGTGTACATAGAAAATCGTATGGACTCCACACAAAAAAAAAAAACCCTGTTCAATCTAATAAATAAATTTGTCAAAACATCAAGACAGAAATCAAAATTAAGAAAGCAAAGGTATCTTGGTATATCAACAATGAAATATCAGAAGAAAAATCAAGAAAAAAATCCCACTTGATATAGCAACAAGAAAAATAAAATACCTAGGAATAAACCTAGCCAAGGAGGTAAAAGACCTGTACTCAGAAAACTACACAACACTGAAGAAATAAATTAAGAAAGACATAAACAAATGGAAATGTATACTGTGTTCATGGATCAGAAGAATTAACATCATCAAAATGTCCATATTACCCAAAACAATTTATAGATTCAATGCAATCCCTGTTAAAGTACCAATGGCATATTTCACAGATATAAAGCAAACACTTCAAAATTTATATGGAACCATAAATGACCCCAAATAGCTGGAGCAATTTTGAGAAAGAAGACCTAAGTAGGAGGGATTACAATACCTGATATCAAACTATATTACAAGACACTATAATCAAAATAGACTGGTACTGGCATAAGAAGAGACACATGGCCCATGGAACAGAATAGAGAGCACAGAAATAAACCAAAGTCTGTATTTGACAAAGGGAGCAGCTGCATAAAATAGAGTAAAACTAGCCTCTTCAACAAATGGTGTTGGGAGAGCTGGACAGATACATTCAGAAAAATGAAGCCCAATCACCAACTTACACTATACACAGAAATAAATTCAAGGCAGATAAAAGACAAATATAAGACTTGGACAAAATAAAAGTCCCAGAGGAGAACATAGCCAGGAAAATCTCAGATTTCCCATGAAGCAATATTTTCACTGATATGTTCCCTAGAGCATGGGACATAAAGGAAAGAATAAACAAATTGGATCTCATTTAAATAAAGAGCTTGTGTATTGCTGAAGTAAACAGCATTGAAATTAAAAGAAAACCAACCATATTGGGAAGCATATTTGCCAATGATACCTGAAACAAGGGATTGATCTCCAAAATATATAAAGAACTCAGATAGCTCTAAGAAGATAAGAAACCCAATATAAAAAATGGGTAAAGGACTTCAAGAGAAATTTCTCTAAGAAGAATCCAGAAACATATGAAAAGATGCTCCCAGCAATCCCACTCTTAGGAGTATATCCTAAGAACCCTGAAACACCAATCCAAAAGAACCTATGCACCCCAATGGTCATAGCAGCACAATTCACAATAGCCAAGAGTTGGAAGCAACCTAGATGCCCATCGGTCAATGACTGGATCAAAATACTATGGTACATTTACACAATGGAATTCTATGCTGCAGAAAGGAAGAAGGAACTACTACCCTTTGCAACATCATGGGTGGAACTGGAAAGCATTATGCTGAGTGAAAGAAGCCAGGCAGTGAAAGACAAATACCATATGATATCACCATTAACAAGGATCTAAACAAAACAAACAAGCAAGCAAAATATGACCAAAGACACTGAAATATGGAACAGGCTGACCGGGTCCAGAGGGGAGAGGGGAGAGAATCATAGGGGAAAAGGGAATGGACTCACATGAACAAGTATAAAGGACACATGGACAATAACTAGGGGTGGGGGGTGGAAAGGGGAGGGAGGCGGGGAGCATGGGGTGGGGGGCGGGCAGGGTTGGAAATATAAGACAGAAACCTGTACGTGAACAAGAATTAAATAAAAATTATATTAAAAAAATAAAAAAATAAAAAAAATAAAAAAAAGAAAAGATGCTCAATATGCTAGCTATGAGAGAGATGCAAATTAAAAACACAATGAAATACCACTTCACACCTTTAAGAATGGCAATGATAAACAAAGCAACAAAAAACAAGTGTTGGAGAAGTTGTGGGGAAAAGGGAACCCTGCTGCATTGTTGGTGGGATTGTAGACTGGTGCAACCACGATGAAAAACAGTATGGAATTTCCTTCAGAATACTAGAAATGAAACTGCATTTTGATCTGGCAATTCCAGTGCTAGGATTATATCCTAAGAACCCAGAAACACTAATCTAAAAGAACGTCAATGTTCATAGCAGCACAATTTATAATAGCCAAGTGCTGGAAGCAACCTAGGTGCCCATTCATAAATGAATGGATCCCAAAACTATGGTACATTTACACAATGGAATTCTATGCAGCAGAAAGAAAGAAGGATCTCCTACCCTTTGCGACAGCATGGATGGGACTGGAGAGCATTATGCTAAGTGAAATAAGCCAGATGGTGAAAGATAAATACCTTATGATCTCACCTTTAACTGGAACCTAATCAACAAAATGAACAAGCAAGTAAAACATAACCAAAGACATTGAAATTGAGAACAGGCTGACAGTGAACAGAAGGGAGAGAAGGGATAATGGGGGAAAACTGTGAAGTATTTACAGGACCAATTAAAAAGGGTACATGGACAATAACAATGGAAATGGAAAGGAGGTGGGTAGGGCTGAGGTGGTGAGGATGGATGGGGTGAAAGAGCAGAAAACACACTTGAACAATAAAAAATACTTTTTCACCTGTCTCAGAGTAACCTAGAGTATAAGCACATAGGGCTCAGCTTAGCCTCCAGAAACTCACTGAAAGCCATTGATTTCCTTCTGGATGTCTGATGTCTAGACTTTCAGGTCAAAGAAAGAGAGAAGAATTTGTGGTGGTGATATCCTGGAAATAGTGAATATTCTTTATTACCTTGGGAGATTCTTCAAAAGTGCTGAGAGATTTTTTTCTCACATTAAAAATATTTTAACTGAATTAGAAATAATCTAGTATCTGTATATGGTAATTATAGTAGATTGAACAAAAGGCCATGAATCCTTCCTTACATGCATCCACACCAGTAAAATATGACCTTGAAAAATCTTGTGTCAAAAGACAAGCTCAGAGTTTATTTCTTTAACCATTAAATCTAGTTTGGCCCATATGACTTTCTTTGCCAATGAGATTTTTGAAAATGTGATATAAGCTAAGGTTTGAAAAGTAACTCATATTGCCATCTCAAGTAATTTTTAATCAAAATTCAAGGACATGCAGTAATCTCAGTAATATTATGTTGGCTTCAAATACATATTATCTTTTTAAAAAATTAAATTATTTTAATGTATTATTCCATTACCATTTATCCCCCATATACTTTCTTACACCTTAACCCAGCCCCCAAAACATATTATCTTAAGAAGTATGGAGGAACAAGCACAAATACAATAACAATATTAACATTTAATAATAAACACAACAAAAGGATTATTTTTTTCTCAGATGAGAGTGTACTCCTTCCTACTTTGGGGGTACTGGCTGGAACCAAATGGCATCAACAGCCACCTCTTTGCCAAGGTCATCTCCAAAAGTTTCAGTCTCACTTTGACATTATGGGAACTAAAAACAATGGGTTGAGGATAGACTTGTTTGGGAGACAGTTGATGTACTGGGGTGTCTGTTAGGGAGAGTAGGGGGTTACAGTGAAGGAAAGTCAGAAAGAGTTGAGTTGAGGTAGAGGACTGAATACAACATGGGGAAGCATGCCATGATAGACAGGAGGGACAATTGATACACTAGTGTTCAAAGGGAAGACAATCATTTGCTGAGACCAGGCAAGTTACTCAGAGGTGAGTACTTGACTAATGACTTGTTAGCTCGTAATTCTGGCAAAGTGTTATCACTGTCTGAGCATGGAGGCTGCTGCTTCCCTTAAGCCTCCAGGTCTCATACACATGGACTTGAGAGCAATGATTGTGGGGCGGGGCAGCAGGGAGGGGGCTCCAGCCACCACAGATGAGAAAAAGTCTACCAAGACACAATCTGCTTGGGAAGAAAAGGTGGCCAATCTCTCAAAGTAGAAGGGCCAAGAGCCTTTTCCTCAATGGGCTTTTATTAGGTTCATTCTGAACAGGTATACAGGTAAAAGTTCATTAATCACTGTCAGGCAGTAAGGATCAAACAATACATAACATACAAAGAACTACTAATGCTTGTTCTGAGTCAGGGTCTGTTAGCTAAAGGGCTACAAAACGTTGGGAAACAAACTTATTTCCTGCTCAGACCCTTATCATTTAATTGAGAACATTCTTAGCAAAGCAAGTATCACAGGATTTTATACATTCTTTCTTAGGCCTGAGCACCTGTGGAACCCCCCCCCACCCCTTTCCAGTACAGGGCTGCACCACCCTCTGTCATTGTTTCAGGCTGAAGTCAGGCAGGGGAAGTAAGGCAGCCAAGAGATTAAGAGACTTCTCGCACACAGAATGAGGACTCAGGCTATGTAAAACCTGAGGGGTGAGGATCCATCACCCCCTTTTGCCATAGTCCCCCAAGTCCTTCCCTGGGGGCCACCCATGATTATTCTTGTCTTAGGTTGTACCCCCCTGGGGAAACTTACCTGTCTTTGGCTAACTGACCAAGTACTGGGATCATCCATTTATGAATGAAGTAAAAGGAGCAGAAGAGGCACTTCTACCAGGGAGATAAGCTTTGTCTCCTTAGTGGCTGATGGTCTGAAGGTTTTTCACTCAGCCTTAGCCATGGGTGGCAGTGGGGGGCAGGCAGTGGTTACAGCTTCTGAAATCAGACAGGGCAGTTTCCAACAAGTGATTACATGGGACCAGACAGGGTAGAGGTTTTTTTCTTCAGTGGCTATGGTGATGACACTGGCTGACTGTCCAGTACAGTGGGTCTGAGTAGTGGTGGCAGTCCTTCTCTTACCTTTGAGTTGACAAAGCAGATAACATTTGAGTTGACTCTATATAGGAAGAGAACATCTGGGGTGGCCTCCATAGTAAACTTTACTCTGATTTTCATAAAGAAGGAAGGCACTTTCAGGCCAAATTTCTGGTAAATCTTGGCAAGGTTTTGGATAAGGCTGTAGTTTTATGAAAGCTAGTCTGCCAGGACTTAGAAAATCTTCTGAATGAGCTATCTGTGTCACCAGGAATGTAGTGGGGAAGGGGCCAGGAGGTCTACCCTGTTTTAATTTGGGGAACTTCACTTTCTCTTATTAACCATTTCCATTAACCATTCATATTTTTTATCTAAACCCTTTTTGGGATGCTTCTCAGAATTGGAAATAACCTGTATATGTTTTATTCTTGTCTTTGTTTGCCAGCTTTGTGACAAAAGCATGTTTACATAAGCACACATCCTGACTAATGTTTCCACATGCCTTATCCAGGTCCCCTTCCATGAATTTCCTCCATTCCTATTTCTCCCCCTAAAAAAACAAGTCCCCAGCTACAAGCAAGTACCCAGAGGTGCCACCATTTTATTGCCCCCTCTTTTTGCCAGACTCAGGACATTCAATTCCAGACTTAGGCTATCTTTTCCCTTCTCCAACCCTGGCCCAGTTACATCTCATTCAGGCCTTACTCTCTGACCTTCCTTGCCTCTTCCAGCTCCTTCAGGATAGCTGCAGAAGAAGGCAAACCATTGCCTCCTCTAACATGCTTGGTTCTGACCTGCCCTGAATATGCTTTTTTCCCCACCTCTGATGTCCTTCTGGAGCTACATTGAATACGCCAGGTTCACATGAATCATGAAATTGAAGGATAGGCTATTATTTTTGCTTTTTTTTTTTTAGTTTTGTATTGAATTACCCACCTTTTAATTGCCCTTCTTTGTAGTTGCATATTATAACAAAATATACATTAGTGATAACAACAGAACTGTTGGCCACTTTTGCTCACTTCTACCCTAAATACAAGAGTGGATCCCAATGCTTTTATCTTAGCATCATTACCTCTTCATATGGGACTCATCACAGAATGGACTAACTAATGAGCTATCCAGTTCCATCCCAGACCTGATTCCTAAAGGTCTATGCCAGGGAGTAACATGGGTTAGGTGTTGTTACTGAAGGTGGGATCCTCAGTGGTCTACCTATAATCTTCTCACTATAGTTTGAAAGGACTCCTCTGGGCTCTAAGTTTCATTCTTTTCTGAACTTGTGAAAGAGTGTTATAGATTGCTCCTTTCACTTAAGAATAGCTTGGGGTTATAATTTACTTTCACATCATGAGCAGTTTGAACTGTTCCCTTCTAGCTAAAATTTTCTATAGTCTTATTTTTATAAAGCTTGTGTATACACAGCATCTGAAAATATATGAAGAAATTAATTTTACCTTCATTTACTATTCATTAGCCTTTACATCCAATTGCATGACAATTCCTTAAAGAGAACCTTATTAAATCACTACTAATTCCTCAGTAACAGCTCTGTGTATATTAGACCAGCAATTTATTTCCTTTGTACTTGAGTAACAGAAAGCCAGGCCTTCCAGGTTTGATAGTATGTACTTCCTCTCTGAAACTTCTTTGATGGCCTACAAAGTTAGTTTAAAAGAAAAATATTATCTTTGATGTTTCATGTTCCCAACAGATTGAAAACTACCTGGATCAGGTGCAATTAAAACCAGAGAACCTTCTTGTGCTTTATATGTTGTGCATGCTGTAAACTCTTCTAAATACACAAAGATCCCTATTTATGAGAGAAGCAAGACTCCAAGGAGTCCTGATTTACCCAAGGCCTCTTAGCTCTTTTCTGCAACCTTGCAAAATCTTTCTAATTCCTGGTTACCATCCTCATTGCTTCTCCCATGAAGGCACGCACCATCAGCCATTTCTACATGACTTGCTTGTGGAACAATTACTGAATATTACAATGATGTTAAAAATGCAGATCTGTTGCCCCACTAATAACTTCAGAGTATGAGATCTCATAATGTAATTTCATAAAATGGCTCATACATTTACTGTGGATTATTTATTACTTTTTAACCCATATCATTTTGGGAAAAGACTAGCTTTCATTTATAATCTAAACCCATGCAAAGATCTGCAAATCTTGCTGATTCAGGAGTCTGACTTACAAAAATTAACAAAACCACTAAAATCAAACCCCTTCCTTTTCCCAGTATGACTACAAAAGTGACCCAATTAAGAGGGGGAGTACAAAAAAGCATCTGAGTTTCTCATCCTCTATTTTATTTAATGCCTTTTATTTCAACACATGAACACAATTCCTTTACCTAATCTTCTCCCTTCACTCCTTCTAGACTGCCATTAATTCAACATTGTCATCAGCATTTATTTAATAATGAATCTTCTGCAGAGTTTAATATTGTAGTAAAATATACATAACGAAATTTATCATTGTAATCATTTTTAAATGTACAGTTCAGTGGCATTAAGTGCATTTATGTTTTGGGGCAACAACCACTACAATCTACTCAAATTTTTTGTTGTTGTTTTTCCAAACTGAAACTTTGTATCCATAAAACAATAACTTATATTCCCTCCCTTTACCTATCCTGTGGTAACCACTGCCATGCTTTTTGCCTTTACAAATTTGATCATTTTGGATACTTTTTATACTGGGATCATACAGTATTTGACCTTTTATGATTGGCTCATTTCACTTAACATAATGGCCTCAAAAGGTTCACCCATGTTGTAGCATATGTCAGAATTTTCATTCTTCTTAAGGCTGAATAGTGTTCCATTATATGGATACCACACATTTGGGATACCGTATTTTATATTCCCTCCCCATGCTTCCTGAAGATCTTCCAATTAAGCACCTATGCTCAAGGCCTTACCTCAGGTTTTGCTTTAAAAGGAGCTTTAATCAAGGCAGATTTAGATTTTTCTCATTTGAAATGTTTAGATTCCTCTTTATACAGAAAAAGATTTAAGGACATACTGAATGTGAAAACATTCTTCTGAAAGAGAAGAAATAGTTACCAAAAAAATTAAAGAAAACTTAGGGCAATCTTAAAGGCACACAGACTCCAGATAAGTGCAGGGTACATTCCACAGACTCATTGAAGAGGCAGGTCTGGTAGAAGCTGGGTAAATGGGTCAGAGTCCCCAGCTGGTGAATTTCTGGGTGGGAGGGACTAAGATTAGATTCATCCTCAGTGCAAGGTCTTAGAGACTTTGGAACTATTTAGAACTTTAATAGGAACCAAGAACCCAGGGAAAGGAAGTGACGCTAGCAGTTGGGAGAAAGGAGTAGCTTGCTCCTGATGGTTGGTGTAAGAAGGGAATTTCTAATATTTTTCTTTTTTTGGCTGGCCCCCTGGTGGCTGAGAATGTGGTTATTGTCAGTGATAACTGTAGTTAGTTGGAGCAGGACCAAGGTTGCATGGCCAAACTAAACCTTTCAAAGTTCCCCCACGTGGTTATACTTACTTCACTGGACCCCACATTTGAGTATAAATATCAGCACCTTAAACATGTGGTGTCTGTCTTTCCTTTTTTTTCTTTTTTCCTTTTCTGAGGCTTTCTGTAAAGCAGTAATGTGGGGGCAACTTTCCTTGCAAGTCCCTCCATGTGCCACAGATGAGAGGGAACATGACTGAGATATGATGTGATCTGCTTGGGGAGGAGAGGTGGCCAATTTCCCAGAGGAAAAAAGGCCTTGAGCAGTGGCCAGTTTTTCAGGGGAAAAAGGCATTGAGCCCCCTCCTCCAGGGGCTTTTATTGGGTTGAAATACACAGGAATACAGGGTGGCAAGGACCAAACAGTAGATAACATTTCAAAGAAATCCTAGGGCTTAGTTTGAGTCAGGGTCTGTCAGGAACAGAGTTTTAGGGTTTCCTGCTCAAACCCTTAACATGTGAATGAAAGCATTCTTAGCAGAGCAGATTTCACAGGTTTATCAGGAAGTCTTTGTGATGCCAGATTTTTTTCCCCAGGACAGGCTCTAGCAAGGCAAGGAGCAGCACTCCTCCCCATCAAGTATTCAGGCTTAAGGGAATTAGAGCCGGGGAGTGCTTCTCCCACAGTGCTTGGGGACTTGGGCTTCATCAAAGCTGGGGGATGAGGGTGAGAGTCCATTGCTCCCTCTTTGTTACAGCCCTCCCCAGTCCTTCCATGATGGCCTCCCACGTGATTGAGTCTGGCTTAGGTTGTCCCCCACTGTGAGGGGTCTTACTCATCATTGACTTCCTATCAAGCTTTGGGGGCAGGAAGAGGAAACTGAGGCAGTGTTTGCTACCAGATACAAGCTTTGTCTCCTGCAGCTTGCATTCCAAAGGTCGACCCTTGCCCTTAGCCACAAGGGGTAGAGTTACAATTCCTAAAACCAGGCAGAGCGGTCCACAACACAGTCAATAGCTTTTTTGACCATCTATCTACCCATCTTTTGACAAAGTGGTAGAGCTGCTCTCAGGAAGTAGGCTTTTGCCTGTTAGTTCCATGTTTATCCTTGATTTGGCCTGCAGTTCTTAAGTGTTTTCCACTAAGAACTGATGACTTATATTGTTTGTACCCTTAGTTATGTTATGATATTTTGTTGTTGCCATGACTTTTTCTAATAAGCCTGCTCTTTTCCAAGATGGGAGGTTAAAGTCTTGAATGAAAATACTGGAAAATGTCAGCCCTTTCATGACATCCTGAATAAGCTACATGTGTAATAACACTGATGAAAGTGCTCAGTAAATTAATGGGCAGCAGAGGTGAGGTTCATCTTAGAGAACTAGAAGCCATGAGGATACTGGGTTGGAGGCCATCCCTGGGAACTGACATAATAGTGGAGCACCCCTTGTAGGTGGTGCTCCTCAATTGTTCTCCCCATCTTACTTTTCTGACACTTTGACATAGAGTATTCAAAGAGTAAACAGTGCTAACAAATGCTCTACAAGGTCTGCCCATAATTCCTGGAGACTCTGTTCTGAAACCCTCCCTTGGAGTCCTGCTCTATGTACCTGTTACTCTCACTAATACTGTGCTCCCCATGCTCTTATGGGACAGTCAGGAGGTACCTGAACTTGGTATGGCAGAAGCAGCCTCCAGCCATGCTGGATGGCAGATGGGGATGGAAAATGAAACTTTCCTTCCCTAACCCGTTTAGGCAAGTCTAAGAAAACTTACACATCATCTCCTAGAAGTCCTCATACTGCACATAAGTTGGCCATAGCAGTGGCCTGCTCACTAATGGGCTTCTTTTTTTTCTTCTATATAACTTTCCAATATGTCACTTGGGTCCTCTGAAAGCAGACTTTGAGAGACAGAAGTACCAGCACTTTCTTGAGGGTAATACTTGTGAAAGGGAACTTTGGGAGGAGAATTACATTGGGAAAGAAGGACTCTTCTATGCAGATATAACACCTCTGAGAGGAAAAGGAATCTCAGGATTGGGCAGAGAGAGTCTCAAGGACATGGCACAATCTTCACAGTCTCAGCCAACCTTGTGAAAGTACATTGGAGGAGTCTCACATTGGGCATACATCTGGTAAGAGATGATCTGAGATTTTCATTCAGGTCTGTGGCTGCTTAATTTACAACAGTGTTTACTGCACCCACAAGCTCATTTTCTTTTTGTACAAGATGATATTCTTTGTCAGGAGTTTCTTGGCCTGCATACTTAGTACTTAGTTAAATATAGATATGGAGAAGATGGGCATATTTTAGCAGGTACCTAGCCATTGCTGAAGTTGTCTTCTCAGATGCAGTGTAGTGTTCATTGGAAGCATGTAACCTGGACATCCCTCAGAAGCACATGCATTGCAGGGGCCATGCTGTGTTCTGTCTACAGCTCCCAAGTCCTCTTAACAATGTGTCATGTGCCTGCAAAGAAAGTTAGCAAGGGGTCTCCAAGAGGACTGCAGCCATTTGAAAACTGCAGAAATGTAATTAGGATATTACAGAGGAATTTGTCTGTCACCTGCAAAATGTGCACTCTGAACAAGGAAGCGAAGCAACAGGGCAGTGAGAAGGGCATGGCCAACACTGTGGTGATTGCTGGGGGGGGGAGTATAAGAGGACCAAATAGTAATAGAAAAACTGAATAAAGATAAAATTCAGAAATAAAAGAGAGAAGGGCACTTGGACCTGGGTGTCATAGCCCCAGTGCTTGGTAAACACTAAGTTTTTAGTTTGTAAGGCTGATCCATGATGTACCTTTTCCACTGTATTTTTCCCTTTATGACACCCAAAATACACAACAGCCAGATTGGGAACAAATAAAAAGGATATGAGCATTTATAAGATTTCAGATAAGCATCCTCTTGTAAGGAGGCAGTTATATAAAAAATCAGTTAAAATTAAGATTTTTAATTTATATAAATGCTTAGATTTGTCCCATGGGTTACTAACTTCTCATTTTGCTTGTAGGCCAAGTGCTACAAAGCTAATAACTTGCATGCATCTTGTGTGCTTCAAAATTGAAATTAGCTTCTTTAATTGTATCAGCATAAAGCAAATATCTGTCCCTCAGAGTACTTGATTTTAAAGTTAGCTTGAAATTAAGTCATTCCAGGGCCTTGTGGGTGTTTCTGCAGCAGCTAAAAAACAGGGTAACTTACTGTGCAATTGACAGAAGTTCAGGGAAACTTAAAATAATGAGGGAATTGTCTTTTTCCTCACTTCTTTATTCTTTGGACTGCATTATCAACAACTGATTAGTTCCTTCACTTTCCAATTCTTTGAGACACACATAGAAAGTGGTAAGCCTACAAACTGAGTGGAAACAACTAATTGTTTAATGATCCCAACAAAAGCTTCCTCAGTGAGACAACTGCTCATGATATTACCAGGTAAGACCTGGCTCCTTCTGATCCTCTCTGTTCACTTGTCACAGCACAGATCAATTCCATCAGCAAAGATGCACAGCTCTTTCTTCAGTTCCCTAGAGAAGAAACAGAGAGGGGCAGAGAAAACGGGGCACAAGGACTGGTACTCTGAGGAAAAAGCAGCACTGAGAGTAAGAAAAGAAAATGGGACCAAGCAAGAGAGACAGGGGCAGGAAAGGAGATTTGGGGAGGAAATAGAAAAGAATGAAGGAGACAGCTTCTGCTCTGCCATGCTGCTAATGACGACAGTACACTTTCCAGCCCTTTCCACTAGGCTTACTACTAACAGCATCAAATTAAGGCTATTTTTCTAAATGTGCTATTTGAAAAATTCAATAATTATAATAATGAAGGTCACTTGCTTTTAAACAGTGTTTCATTTTCTCTGATATACTTGTGATGATATTTACAGTTTTAATGTACAAAGTGCTTTCATGTACATTACCTCTTTGAGCCACACCAAGAGAAAGTTAGGGTTCAACTTAACTTAATACCAATAAGAGAGGCCTTCCAAGTAACCCTCTTTGGGAGTAAAAAGTATCTGGTTACTATCAATGTATAATAAATTACCCCCAAACTCAACAATTTAAAATATCACTAATTTTTCTCACAATTTTGTGTCAGATATTCAGGGAGGGCTAGGCCAAACAATCCTCTGTTAGATTTTATATGCTATTGCAATCAGCCTCAGCTGGAACTACACAACTGATCTGCATACCCAAGGCAGCTCATTCACACAGCTGATGTATCTTGAGGACTCTCAAACATAGAGGGCTCAGGGAAACTGGACTTCTTAAGGGGCATCTGGCTTCTCCCCACAAGAGTAGCCAGAGAATGAGATGAAGCTCTTCCACCTCCTGTTGGAAGTCACAGGGTGTCCCTGTATTGCATTCTGCTCAGTGCAAATTCAAGCTTAAGGCCCATAAACTCCACGCCCCAATATCAGGAGCATCAGTAATTTGGATCTTTATTTTCAATCATCCCAAGAGATTTTCTCAGTGAAGTGACTGAAGAAATATATATTCAGACAAATTTTGTCCCAGAATTGGAATCTTAGGTATTCCACAATGCTCCAGGGGTCTCACTGCTTCTCTGCCCTGAAAATGCTTCCTGACTCTTTTGGCATAAAACAGACAGCATGCTCCAACATGAGACCTAGTGTATAGTATTGGTAAGTAGATTAAAGAATACGTGACCTACCTCAACCAATTGTCAATCAACTTATCTTCTGTTAAGTGGCAAGAAGAGGATCAAAAATGATGAACAAGGGAGAGAAAGATATTGATCACATTCCTGAATCTGCATGCATAAAAGTGTGCAGCACTTAATACAGAGCAAATCAGCATAACTTTTTTATTTGTCTTGTAATTAAATTTAGAGAGGAAATAGCCATCTCAGGCAAAAGCTGTGCTACTTTGTATGGTCCATGCTGAGAACTTGGCACAGAGGGTGGTCAGGTACAGTGCTCTACACCCTGCCTTAGCCCACTTGATGAGTACTAAAGCAATTGCAATTTTTTGTCATGTCTAAATTGTTTTTTTAATTTTATTTTAATTGTTGTTCAAGTACAGTTTTGTCTTTTACTCCCATTCCAGCCTACCCCCCAGTCCTCCCTACCTCCCTCCCATTTCCACCCCCCCATTTTTGTCCATGTATCATTTATACTTATTCCTGTAAATCCTTCCCCTTTTTGACATGTGTCCATCTTCTGTAGAACCAACTATTCATTTCTCATGTACCTTTCCATTAAGGACAAGCACTGTTTATAGGTGTTCCTGGTGCTGATATAGCACTGGGAATAATTAAATATTAATCTGTAGACCCTGCTTTCAAGGAAGTTATGGCCCAGGGAAACAGTCAAAGCTATGAACCTGCAACTATGATGAAAGCTGAAGATTTTTTCCTTAATGTAAGTGTCATGAAAGTCTTCTTAGAAAATGTAAAATATGAGTTTAATTCTATAAAGTATATGTTTTTTATCTGTTTGGTGTGGTGAGATGGGGTGGATCAGAGTTGGTAAAAAGGCAACTCCAGGCTAAGGGGTAAGTATGAGAAGTCAAAGGGAGAGGAAAATGTGAGGTGTTTAGATATTCTAAATAGTTCCTGAGAGTTCTATCATATCTGCTATTTTTCAGGCAGGAATCTCCCCAAATACAAACTAGGTCCTAGCTCCTGGTTAGATTCCAAGTAGAAGCAAGGGGAGAGTAAAAAGATGGATCTGTCCAGTGTCCTAGCTCAACTTGTTTTGACTCTGCTCCACCTCAACTTTTTCCTTCAAGGCCACCCTGTTTCCCCAGAAGGCCCCAAGATTATGATGAAAACCTCTAACTATTAGAAATTTTACCTTCCTATTGACTCTCAGGCTGCCTTTCATTAAGTCTGGTTCTTCCCTAGGGCTGTAAAGAGAAATGTAATTTCTACCCCTTAAATCTGTTCTCAGGTATTCACCAACAGCTATACAATTTACCACAGCCAGATTTTTTTAAACCTGAATTCTACTTCTCTCAAATTTCTGAGAACATACTGCTATTTCCATAAACATCTAGATTCTTACCGGTTTCTTCACTCAGAGTATCACATTTCTTTAGTTTTGTAAATTAATTTCAGTCAGTAAACTATGTTTTGTTATCCTGTTCTGTTTATTTTAACAATCAGAGGTGACAGGTTTTGTTTTTTTTATTGAGTTTGCTTCCAGGAGTGCGGACTGTCTTGATAGCTACATAGAAACTGTTCTCACTCAAACTGCATTGTAGTAGAGATAAACACTCACCACAACATCACAATGCCTCTCTAATTTATTATTTCTGGTACACAAGTGACATAGATAGTTTTAATAATCATGTGAGATATTTGGTCTGCACAAAAGTAAAGAAAATCAACCTCACTATTAAGCCAATAGTGGAGAGAGCTCTTGACTCAGAAAAACCATCACATAAGCAAAGACAGTTGCTCTCGTTTACATTAGTTTTCTCTATAGGAATTCATACAGTTGATAGTTGTCTTCTGACTTTCAGGATCTGAGAGGTTAACATGCTTATTTTCACCTGGACAGTGATTAGAGGCCATGGAATCTTGTAATATTTGCCATAAAATGAGCCATCATAGTGCCAGACAGCAATAAGATTGTAACACATTTAGAATCAGCCAGCTAAAATGCAGAGATATGCAGTAGAATAAACATATCACAATTTTAATATGAGGTAATTTAAAATTGTATATTGGTTTAATATTTGTCAAAATAATACATATATGGTAAAGAAAAACAAAAACATATGATTGTACAGTGAAAATCATAGTCCTCTGAATGTCTCAAATTACTTATCACAAATCTTTCAACTTACAAGTTCTGCTGATTACCACAAAAAATACTAATAGTATTTTCTGCTACTTCATTAACATTAAAATATTTTTCTGACATTATTTAGTAACTGTCTGGTTTTAAATTTCAATAGTTAGCTCACTTGAACCATCTCCTCCTCTCATCTCTGGCCTCTTCACCATTTTAGGTAGTACAGTTGGCTCTTGAACAGCATAGATGTTATCAGCTTTATTGCCCTGTGCAGCTAAAAATATGAATATAACTTTTTGATGCCTCTAAAACTTAATTACTAATAGACTGCTATTGACCAAAAACCCTACTGATAACATAAACACTTGACTAACACATAATTTGAATGCTATATTTTTACAATAAAGTTACCAGAGGTGGGAGGAAGAGAGAACTGGAGGAAGGTAATCAAAAGGTACAAAAAAACACATCAGGAGAGGTGAAAGATAGCAACTGAGTAGGTAGAAGCTGAGCCTATTTGCTTTGACCCCAGCATGGATTTTCAACTGATCTTCTGACAAGTGACCTGAATAATCAACAGAATCTTAGCTGGCATTATTTTTTAAAGCCAGAGAGTGCAGAAGAGGCTTTGTACTGTCTGGTGAGAGATTTTACAAGTTGAAAGGTTAATACCCTGTGCAAAGTCACTAAACCAAAGGAGGGAGCAAGGAGAGAAAGCACAACTAGGTAGCTGTCACCTCTCCAAGACCAGGGACCCCAGTCCTGCACAGAAACTCCCCCATCCTAATCAGAAATTACTTGGGAGGATATACAAAGTCTTGAAGACTCAGGCTGCATACAGAGTGAGTAACACACCCATGGCTGCCATGCCAACTGGGAGAAACTAGGAGAGAAATTCTGGCTCTTATGACTGTTGGAGGCACAGGAAAGCTGTGGCCAGGCCTGACGAAGAAAGACTTTTTGCCTTTAAGGGAAATGGAGGGAACAGAGAGCTAGGCAGTAGTTTAGAACTGCAGTTTAGATGCCATATAGGGACTTTCTAAAAAGTTTTATTTTATCATACTTCAAGTACAGTTGCCTACCTTTCCCCCCACCACCACTCCCCACCCCAGCCATCCCCATCTCCCTCTCCTGATTCCACTTTCTCTTGGTTTTGTCCATGTGTTCTTTATGGTTGTTCCTGAAAATCCTTTCCCCTTTCCTCCCATTATCCCCTCCCAGCTCCCCTTTAGTTACTGTCAGTTTTTTTTTCTTAATTTAATTGTTTCTGGTTGTAGTTTCTTTCTTGTTTGTTTTGTTGATTAGGTTTCACTTAAAGGTGAGATCACATGGAATTTGTCTTTCATTGCTTGGCTTATTTCACTTAGTATAATGCTCTCCAGTTCCATCCATGTTGTTGCAAGGCACAGGAGCTCCTTCTTTCTTGCTGTTGTGTATTATTCCATTGTGTAGAGGTACCATAAATGAAGGTATCCATTCATTTACTGATGGACACTTAGGTTGCTTCCAGCACTTGACTATTGTAAATTGTGCTGATATGAACATTGGAAAACAGCATTAAAATGAAATGAGAACCAATTATATGGGAAAACATATTTGTCAATGATACCTCAGACAAGGGTTTGATCTCCAAATATATAAAGAACTCACATGACTCCACTCCAGGAAGACAAAACCCTGATTAAAAAATGGGCAAAAGACCTGAACAGATACTTCTCCAAGGAGGACATACAGAGGGCCCAAAGACGTATGAAAAGATGCTCAGCATCACTAGCCATCAGAGAGATGCAAATTAAAATTACAGTGAAATGTCACTTCACACCAGTGAGATTGGCCATCATAAACAAATCAACAAACAACAAGTGTTGGAGAGGATGTGGAGAAAAGGGAACCCTAGTGCACTGTTGGTGGGAATGCATACTGGTGCAACCACTGTGGAAAACAGTATGGAATTTCCTCAGAAAAATAAAAATGGAACTGCCTTTTGACCTGGCAATTCCACTGCTGAGATTATATCCTAAGAACCCTGAAACACCAATCCAAAAGAACCTATGCAGCCCAATGTTCATATACGAACTTTTTTAAAGTGGGAATTGGAAGAGTGGCTAATAGAGAACCCACATACATGCAGCTGTCCTGCCAGCAAAGAGGCCAGATTCAAAGCACAATTTGAGCCCATTGGAATCAGCTGGCCAGGAAGAGTAGAAGGCTGCACAGAAAAGGAATTGTGGGGTCCCACACAGCATGGCTAGTGAGTAGGGGCATTGTGCATGGAATGAACGGTTTGAATCTGAGTCTTCAGCAATAACGGTGAGCCAAGAACTGCTTGGGCTAGAGCTGAGCACTTGGGATTCCTAACAGCCAGGCAGTAGCACACAAACTGTAGAATACAAACCTCTTGGAAGGGGAAAACATGCCCATTCCCCACCTACAGGATTTTGATCTCCTCAAAACAGTAAGGCCAGGCTCAAAAACACCTGTCAGGTGCACATTAATAAGGAAAAGAAAGATAATTTCAAAGGAGACCTTTGTGAAATTTTATAATACACTATGCTGTCTCCTTTTTGGGCCCAATTCAACTGAAGACAGCAAGACAGAGAGATTAGACATTGGCACAGCAAGAGTTATTCAGGGCCCCACCCAGCCTCAACTCTCACTCATTACTGGCATCAGCACCAAGCAAGAAAGAGCTGACCCTTTACACAGATTGACCCCTCATATAAAATGCTAATTCATCAAATACTATGAATTAGCAGAAATGACCTGGGACCAACCAAGGCATGTAGCATAGGGGTGAGGAACATACTCACCATTTTCCCTGAAGGCTGAACAGTGCCACATGCCTCCCCAGGCTTGTTCCAGGGACCCCACCCTCCTTATTGCACCAGAGGCCTCCTCTGAAGGCAGGTAGAAGTGGTACTTGTAGTGTTGTCATAAGTTAAATAAACCACCTCTTGGCCTTGTGCTGATAAAAAGTAATCAGGGACCAGCCAAGCCTAAAGGACATACCCACAGACTGTAGGTTGCTTTTAGCCTTGAAGACGCTGCCTAAAGCTAGACTGGGACAACAGCTGACATCAGAGACAGATCATGAAGGAGAAAACAGTTGGCCAACAAATACTGGACTCTGCTGAAATGAATTCTACCTCATTCTTTTAATTATTTGTGCTATTTTTTCTCATGTATAGCCTTTTAACATTGTTTCATTGTCTCCAATTTTGTTTCTGTTATTTCATTATTTTTTATTTTATTATATATATTTTAGTTTTGTTATATTTTATTTTTAGTTCAGTTTTAATTCTAATTTCATATTTTACTCTTCCCTTCACTTCATTTTCCCATCATTCTTCTCTTTCTTACTTTTATCTTAAATTTTATTTTTTCCCTTTCCACACCTGGTTTCTATTCCTTACTCTTATTATTTCTCCTCTCTCCATCCTCTCAAAGCTATTCTTCTTTTTACTAGTCATCTCACATTATTTTTCCCTTTCTTATAATAGCATTTTGTAATTCCACATTTATGAATATTTGCTCAAATGTTGTTGATATTGGGGTTGTTGTTGCATTTCTTCAATTCTATCCTAGATAATGTTCACTTTAATATTTTTTAAATTTAAATCTTATTTTTAATTTTCACCCAAGATGGAGGAATAGGTAGAAACACTTTGCTTCCTTGCACAAACGAAAGAAGGATAACAACCAATTTTAAAACAATAAGCTAACAAAAGTGCTAGAAAGTCAAACTGCATGGAAATGCAATAACAAGAAGTTAAACATTTATCAAGTTTGATAGGTGGGGCAGAGACAGGAAGCTGAGTGGAGAGGACACACAGCAAATAGCAGACCACACAGGGGAGGTGGGATTGGCTGAACAAGAAACTAAAGACTCAAAACCCTCAATCTATAAAATATTGTGAAGGTTTAAATGGCAGAAGAAACTCCCAGTCTCACAGAAGTGTTCATTGAAAAGTGGGGCTAGAGTAGCAAGCAGCATTGTCCCCTCTCTGACCCCTTCCCTATAGGCAACACCACAACACAGCAAAGAGAGTTGCCCTGCCCTGGAAAATACCTAAGGCTCCACCCTCTTACAGCATAACAGGTGTGCTGAGACAAAGAAATATGGCTAAAATGAAAGAACAGATCGAAACTGCAGAAAAGGAGCTAAGCGATGAGGAGATAGACGACATACCTGATATAGATTTCAAAACCCTGGTAATCAGGATGTTCACAGAATTAATTAAGCTCGGTTGCAAAATGAGGGAAGAAATAAGAATTATCCAGAGTGAAATAAAGCCAAATATACAGGGAACCAACAGTGAAGGGAAGGAAATCAGGACTCAAATCAACAATTTGGAACAAAATAAAGAAATAAATATCCAAATGTAACAGAATGAAGAAACAAGAATTCTAAAAAATGAGGAGAGGTT
Source organism: Sturnira hondurensis (assembly GCF_014824575.4). Taxonomy (NCBI): domain Eukaryota; kingdom Metazoa; phylum Chordata; class Mammalia; order Chiroptera; family Phyllostomidae; genus Sturnira; species Sturnira hondurensis. The sequence goes on along the minus strand of NW_028074169.1, from coordinate 858,530 downwards.
TAGGATCCTCTGGGACAAGTTTAAGAACTCCAACACCCAAATCATAGGGGTATCAGGAGGAGAACAACAAGAAATTGAAGACTTATTTGAACAAATAATGAAGAAAAACTCCCCCAATTTGGCAAAGGAAATAGACTTCTAGGAAGTCCAGAAAACCCAGAGAGTCCCAGAGAAATTGAACCCAAGGAGAAAAACACCAAGGCATATCATAATTAAGTTACTGAAGATTAAAGATAAAGAGAGAATCTTAAAAGCAGCAAGAGGAAAAGAGAGAGTTGCCTACAAAGGAGTACCCATTAGACCAGCAGCCAACTTCTTAAAAAAAAACCTCACAGTCCCTGGCTTCTGCAGCTCAGTTGACTGAGCACTAGCCTGTGAAACAAAATGTTGCTGGTTCAATTCCCAGCTGGGGCAAATAGAATGAAATATTTTAGATAATGAAAAGCAAGCTCATAGCATTACATGCCTATCTAAAGAAGATATAAAAGTCTTAGTAGCCTGCAACTAAGACTACTCTATTTAAAATGAAGGAGAACTAATGAGCTTCCCAGAAAAAAAAAAGGCTAAAGTAGTACATCTCCACCAAATGAGCATTGCAAGAGATGGTAAAGGGACTGCTTAAAAAGATGAAGAAAAACAGAGAGAAAGAAAGAAACACAGGCACTCGGGGAACAAATGGTTATGAATAAACACATATTAACAATATTCCATGTAGTGCTCACTTTGGGCATCACATATACTAAAACTGGAATGATACAGAGAAGATTAGCATGGCCCCTGCACAAGGATGATACACAAATTCGTGAAACATTCCATATTTTTAGGCGGTGAAAGACAAATACCATATGATCTCACGTTTAACAAGAACCTAAATAACAAAACAAACAAGCAAGCAAAATATAACCAAAGACACTCAAATACAGAACAGACTGACAGTGACCAGAGGGGAGAGGGGAGGGAATTTCAGGGGGAAAGGGGAAAGATTTAATGGAACTGGTATAAAGGACACATGGACAAAAACTAAAGGGGGTGGAAATGGGAGGGAGATGGGGATTACTGGGGGTAGGGGGTGGGCTGGGATGGACATAAGAGAAACAAAACTGTACTTAAACAACACTTAAATTAATTAAAATAATATTCCATGCAAATGGATTAAATACTCCAATCAAAAGACATAGCATAGCTAAATAGATAATAAAATATGACTGCATATATGCTGTCTAAAGGATGAAACTGAAGGGATAGAAAAAAATATTCAAAGCAAATGGGCATGAAAAAAATGCTGTGGTAGCATGCTTAAATTACACAAGACAGACTTCAAAACAAAGGCCATAACAAGAGACAAAGAGGATCTTCATGTAATACTTAAATGAAGTGTCCAACAAGAGAATATAACTCCTGTAAACATATGTACCCAAAAAAGGAGCACCTAAAAACATAAGGAAAGTCTTGGAGGACATTAAGAAAAAGATCAACAACAATACAATAGTCAAAGGGGACGTTAACACCCCACTGTCAAAAAATGGACAAATCATCCAAACAAAAAAATAACAAGGTTATTATGGCATTGAACAACACCCTAGATCAAATGGAATTAAATAATATCTATAGGGAATTTCAATGAAAAAAGCAAAATATGCATTATTTTAAAATGCACATGAATAATTTCAAAAATAGACCACATGGTAGGTCACAAAACAAGCTTCAGCAAATTCAAGAAAATTGAAAGCATATCAAGCATCCTCCTGGATCACAATGGCTTGAAACTAGAAACCAACCTGAAGGAAAACACAACACTAAAAAACATTCAAATACATAGAGACGGACTAATGCATTGTTAAATAATGAATGGGTTAACAATAAGATGAAGGAAGAAATAAAAAAGTATCTGGTATAAATGAAAATGAACACATCAATGAAAATGTATAGAACAGTGAAAGCAGTCCTGAGAGGGAAGTTCATAGCATTACATGCCTATCTAAAGAAGATATAAAAGTCTCAAATAAACAACCTAAGCCTAGATCTAAAAGACTTAGAGGAACAACAACAAATAAAGCCCAGACTCAGTAGAAGAAATGAAATAATAAAGATCAGAGCAAAACGAAATAACAGAGCTTAAAAAATATTCAAAAATCAATGGATCTAGGAACTAGTTCTTTGAAAAGATAAACAATATTTACAAGTCTTTAACCACACTCATCAAGAAAAAAAGAGAGTACCAACATAAACAAAATCAGAAATGAAGACAAGTAGAAACCAATACTGCAGTACTACAAATGTTGTAAGAAATTACTATGAAAAATGATATGTCAAGAAATTTGACAATCTAGGTGAAATGGACAAATTTCTAGAAACATAATCAGTTCCAAAGGTGAATCAAGTAGAATCAGAAAGCATAATTAAGGCAATAATAACTAGCAAAATTAAACCAGTAATCAAAAACTCCCAGCAAGCATTCTAGGTGATGTAGCTCAGTGGGTTGAGCTCAGACTGTGAACCAAAGGGTCACTGCTTCAATTCCCAGTCAGGGTACAATGCCTGGGTTGCAGGCCAGGGCCCCAGTAGGTGGCCACATGAGAAGCAACCTCACATTGATGTTTGTCTCCATCTCTTTCTCCCTCCTTTCCCTTCTCTCTAAAACTAACTAAATACAATCTTAAAAAAAAAAGACTCCTAGAAAACAAATGACCTGCATCAGGTGGTTCAGCAGATGAATTTTACCAACATTCAAAGAAGAACTAACTCCTATTCTTCTCAAACAATTCCCAAAATTCGAGAAGAGAAAAGGACCCAAATTCCTTTTTATAAGCCCAGTAGTATGCTAATTCCAAACCAGGAAAAGATGCTACAAAGAAAGAAAATTACAGGCCAATACTTCTGATGAACATGGACGATAAAATTATCAACAAAATATTGACAATACAGATAATACATTGATCAAGTGGGATTTATCCCAGGGATGCAAGGATGGTACAGTATTCAGAAATCAATAAATGTAATGCACCACTTAATCAAAATGAAGGACATAAAATTACATGACCATGTCAATGTATGCTGAAAAAGCATTTGCTAAAATCTAGCACTCACTTATGATGAAAATACTCAGCAAAGTAGAGAGAATTCATAATCACAAAAATTAATAAACTAGAATCCTACTGCCAGCATCATACTCAATGGGAAATAGTAAAAACTTTCCACTAGGATCAGAAATAAGACAAGGGTGTCCACTTTCACTACTCTTATTCCACATGGTACTGGAAGTTCTAAGCACAGTGATCAGTCTAGAAGACATAAAAGGCACCCAAAATGGAAAGGAAGAAGTAAAACTGTCATTATTTGCAGATGACATGACACTGTTCATAGAAAACCCTAGAGTATCCAACTAAAAACTACTCAATCTAGTAAGTTAAAATGGCAAAATAGTGGGACACAAAGTCAATATTGAGAAATGGCATTTTTGTACACTAACGATGAACTATGAGAAATAGAAACTAGGAAAAAAATCCCACTCACTGTAGCAACAAGAAAAATAAAGTACCTAGGAATAAGTTTATCCAAGCAGGTAAAAGACCTATATTCAGAAATCTAAGGAATAGTGAAAAAAGAAATTCAGGAAGATACAAATAAATGAAAGTGTATACCACGTTTATGGATCAAAATAATTTACAACATTAAAATGTCCACACTATCCAACAAAATCTATAGATTCAATGCAATTCTTATTAAGAAAACAATGGTATATTTCACTGATCTACAACAAATACTCCCAAAATTTATATGGACCAAAAGAGACACCAAATAGCCTCAGCAATCTTGAGAAAGGAGAATAAAGTAGGAGGGATCACAACACCTGATATCAAACTACTACAAAGCCATAGTAATCAAAAAAGCCTGATAATGGCATAAGAACAGTTACATAGGAGAAGGCCCAATTTGCTTGCAGGAAGTGCAGGAAGTGACTGAAAACCAGCCCAGAGCTGAGCACATGCCATTGCTCCCTCTTGGATCTCTCCCCCACACACAGCGCCACAACATAGGGATGTGGTTTTCCTCGCCCTGGTGAATTCCTAAGATTCTGCCCCTTATTACATAATAGGTGCAGTGAGAATATATATATATATATATATATATATATATATATATATCCCAAATGAAAGAGCAGATCAAAGCTCCAGAAACATACAACTAAGCGATGAAGAGATAGCCAACCTATCAGATGCACAGTTCAAAACACTAGTAATTGGGATGCTCACAGAATTGGTTGAGTATGGTCACAAGATAAAGGAAAAAGTGAAGGCTATGAAAGGTGAAATAAAGGAAAATGTACAGTTCCAGTAGGGGATGTGTGAGAGGCAACCACACATTGATGTTTCTCTCCCTTTCTTTTTTCTTCCCTTCCCCTCTCACTAAAATTACATAAATAAACTCTTAAACAAAAGATTATACACTGTGATCATGTGGGATTTATTCCAGGGTTACAAGAATGATACAATATCTGCAAATCATTAAATATAACACATTGCGTAAACAAAATGAAGGGCAAAAATTACATGAATATATCAATAGATAATGAAAAAACATTTTATAAAATCCATCACCCCTTTATGTAAAAACACTCAGCAAAGTGGGAATAGAGGGAGCATACTTCAATACAATAAAGTCCATATATGAAAAACCTACTACCAATATCATACTCAAAGAGTAAAAACTGAAAGTGTTTTCCTTATGATCATGGGCGTCCAATTTCACTGCTCTTCTTTAGCATAGTATTGAAAGTTCTGACACAAAGATCAGAAAACAAACATAAGTAAAATGCATCCAAATTAGAAACGAGGAAGTAAACTTGTCATTATTTGCAAATGACATGATAGTGTACATAGAAAACCTATAGGCTCCACAAAAAAAACAAACAAAAAAACTGCTTGACCTAATAAGTGTATTTGGCAAAGTAGCAGAATACAATGTCAAAATTTAGAAATTAATGGCAGTATGGTACACCTACAGTAAAGTATCAGAAAGAGAAACTAAGAAAAGAAATCCCATTTACTATAGCAACAAAAAACATAAAATACCTAGGAATAAATTTAACCAAGGAGATAAAGGACCTATACTCAGAAAGCTATAGAACAGTAAAAAATTAAATTCAGGAAGATACAAACAAATGGAAACATAATGTGAGTTCATGGATTGAAAGAATTAACATTAAAAAGTCCATACTACTCAAAGCAATCTATAGATTCAATGCAATTTTCATTAAAATATCAATGGCATATTTTGCAGATCTGGAACAAATACTCCAAAATTTATATAGAACCAATAAATATCCTAGGTAGCTTCTGCAACCTTGAGAAAAAAGAACATACATAGTTGGAGCAATCACAATATCTGATGTCAAACTATACTACAAGTCCACTGTAACCAGAACAGCCTGGTACTGGCATAACAACAGTCACATAGAACAATGGAACAGAAAAGAGAGCCCAGAAATAAACCATTGTTTCTAACATCAATTAATATTTGACAAAGGAGGCAAGAGCATACAAGGGAGTAAAGATAGTCTCTTCAATAAATGGTCTTGGGATAACTGGACAGGTATAGGCAAAAAAATGAAACTAGAACACCAACTTACACCATACACCAGAATAAACTCAAAATGGGTAAAAGACCTAAATATAAGTTGTGATACCATAAAAATCCTAGCAGAAAGCATAGGCGGTACAATTTCAGATACCATACACAGCGATATTGTTGTCAATATATCTCCTAGAACAAGGATCAAAAAGGAAAAAAAAATAAACAAGGGAGACTACATCAATATCTCTGACTGAAAAAACTTGTGAGGGTTGAGGCAATGGGAGAAACTCCCGGCCTCAAAGGAGTGTCTGTGGGGGAGACCCATACGGTTCTGGAATGTACACAAAACCACCCACCTAGGAATCAGCACCAAAGCACTGAATTTGCTGGAGGGTAGTGCCAGAAGTGACTGAAAGCCAGCAGAGAACTGATCAAGCAGCACTGTTCCCTCTCTGACTTCTTCTCCATGCCCAGCAATGCATAGCAGGTTGTCCCACTCTGATGAACACCTAAGGTTATGCCCCTTACTACATAACAGGCACACTGAGACAAAACAAAAAAATGGCCCAAATGAAAAAACAGCTCAAATCTCCAGAAAAAAATACAACTAAGCAACAAAGAGATAATCAATCTAACAGATGCAAAGTTCAAAATACCGACAATCAGGACGCACATAGATTTGGTTTTTAGAATACACAGAATGTGAGGATAGTCACAAAATAGAGAAAAAATGAAAGCTATAAAAAGCGAAATAAAGGAAAATGAACAGGGAACCAATGATGAAGGGAAGGAAACTGGGACTCAAATCAACAGTTTGGACCAATCCAAAAAATCCTATGCACCCCAATGTTCATAGCAGCACAATTTACAATAGCCAAGAGCTGGAAGCAACCTAGGTGCCCATCAATAAATGAATGGATCAAAAGACTATGGTACATATACACAATGAAATTTTATGCTTCAGAAAGAAAGAAGGAGCTCCTACCCTTTGCAACAGCATGGATGGAACTGGAAAGCATGCTGGCTGAGTGAAATAAGCCAGGCGGTGAAAGAAAAATGCCATATGATTTCATCTTTAACAGGAACCTAATCAACAAAACAAACAAACAAACAAAATACAACCAAAGACACTGAAATAGAGAATAGGCTGACAGTGACCAGAGGGGAGAGGGGAGAAGATTTCAGGGGAAAAGGGGAAGTGTTTACAGGAACAAATAAGTATAAAGGACACATAGACAAAAACAGGGGGTGGGTGGAAATGGAAGGAAGATGGGGAGGGCTGGTGGGGTGGACTGGGATGGGAGTAAAAGGCAGAAAACTGTACTTGAACAATTAAAATAAAATGAAATAATATAAAAAGGAAAAAACAAAAACAAAAACAAAAAACAGTTTGGGCCAGAAGAAAGAAATAAACATTCAACCAGAAGAAGAATTCAAAAATATGAGGAGAGGCTTAGGAACTTCTGGGACAACTTTAAACATTCCCACATCTGAATCATAAAGGTACCAAAAGGATAAGAGGAAGAGCAAGAAATTGAAAACTTATTTTAAAAAAGTAATAAAGGAGAACTTCCCCAATCTGGCAAAGGAAATAGACTTCCAGAAAGTTTGGGGAGCTCAGAAAGTCCAAAAAAAATTGTCCCAAAGCACACACCAAGGCATATCATAATTACATTACTCAAGGGTAAAGATAAGGAGAGAATCTTAAAGTCAGCAAAAGGAAAGGAGGCAGTTACCTACAAAGGAGTTCCCATAACACTACCAACTAACTTCTCAAAAGAAACCTTTCAGGCAAGAAGGGGCTGGGAAGAAATATTCAAAGTTATGAAAGGCAAGGACCTACATCCAAGATTACTCTGTCCAGCAAAGCTATCACTTACAGTGGAAGGGCAGATAAAGTGCTTTCCACATAAGGTCGAGTTAAAGGAATTCATCATCACCAATCCCTTATTATATAAAATGTTAAAGGGACATCTAAAAAAGATAAAATATATAAACAGTAAAATGACAACAAATTCACAATTATTAACAACTAAACCTAAAACAAAAACAAAAGCAAACTAAGCAAACAACTAGAACAGAAACAGATTCACAAAAATGGAGATCACAGGGATGGTTATCAGGGAAGAGTGGGAGGGGGAGAGAGAGAAAAAAGCTACAGTGAATAGTAACATAAATGGTAGATAGAAAATAGACAGGGGGAAGTTAAGAATAGTATAGGAACTGGAGAAGCCAAATAATTATCTTTTTCACTTTTATTTATTCATTTTTTATTTAATTCTTGTTCAAGTACAGTTTTCTGTCTTATATTCCCAGCCCTGCCCCCCCAGTGCTCCCCACCTCCCTCCCATTTTCACCCCCCACCTTAGTTATTGTCCATATGTCCTTTTTACTTGTTCATGTGAATGCTTCCCCTTTTCCCCTGTGATTCTCTCCATTCTCCCCTTTGTCAGCCTGTTCTGTATTTTAGTGTCTTTGGTCATATTTTGCTTGCTTATTTGTTTTGTTGTTTAGATTCCTGTTAACAGTGAGATCATATGGTGTTTATCTTTCACCTTCTGGCTGATTTCACTCAGCATAAGGTTTTCCAGTTCCATCCATGATGTTGCAAAGGGTAGGAGCTCCTTTTTTCTTTCTGCTGCATAGAATTCCATTGTGTAAATGTACCATAGTTTTCTGATCCAGTCATTTACCAATGGGCATCTAGGTTGCTTCCAACTCCTGGCTATTGTAAATTGTGCTGTTATGAACATCAGGGTGCATAGTTTCTTTTGGATTGATGTTTCATTGTTCTTAGGATATACTCCTAACAGTGGAATTGCTGGGTCAAAAGGCATATTCATTTTTAGTTTTCTTAGAAGCCAAATAATTTATATGTGTGATCCATGGACATGAACTAAAGGGAGGGGAATGCAGGTGGGAGGCAGTGTGCAGGGTGAAGTGGAATAAGCCAGGGGGGGATGGGACAACTGTAATAGCATAATTAATAAGATATATTTTAATAAAATAAATGAATTTCATTTAAAATTGCACCAAAAAATAAAATACCTAGAAATAAATTTACCAAGGGAGTAAAGACCTATACTTGAATAAGTATAACATTGAAGACAGAATTTTAAGAAAACACTAATAAATGGAAGTATGTAACATTGTCATGGACAGGAAGATTTAACATTGTTAAAAAGTCTATACTACCCATAGCAATCTGTGGGTTTAAAGGAATTCCTGTCAAAATACCAATGACATTTTTAACAGAATATTCCTAAAATACATATGGAGCCACAAGGACCCCAAAAAGGCAAAACAATCTTGAGAAAGAACAAAGTTGGAGATATCATGCAACCTGATATCAAATTATGCTCCAAGTCTACAGTAATCAAAACAGCATGGGTGTAGCATAAAATTAGACACATAGATCAATGAAACAAAATAGAGTACAGAAATAAATCCATATCTGTATGGTCAATTAATGACAAACGATGCTAGAAAATTTACAGTGGAATAAAAACAATTAATTAAATACGTGGTGTTAGGAAAACTAGACAAATAAATGCAAAAAAAATTAAACTAGATCACCTTCTTAAACCAAGAACAAATTCAAAATGGATTAAAAGCCTAAATGTAAGTTTCTGAAACCACAAAACTGCTAGAAGAAAACATAAACAGTAAACAGAGACATTTTCTTAGTACTATTTTTGATATTTCTTTTCAGGTGAGGGGAAAAATAAACAAATAGGAATACATTCAGTTAAAAATAATTTTCACAGAAAAAAAAATAAACAAAATGAAAAGATGGCCTACTGAATGAGAGAAGATATTTTGCCCATGATATATTTGATAAGGAATAAATATCCCTGGCCCTGGCTGGTGTAGCTCAGTGGATTGAGCGCAGGCCTGCAAACCAGAGGATCGCGGTTCGATTCCCAGTCAGGGCACATGCCTGGGTTGCAGGCCAGTTCCCAGCAGGGGACACACAAGAGGCAACCATACATTGATGTTTCTCTTCCTCTCTCCTTCCCCTCTAAAGATAAATAAATAAATAAAATCTTTAAAAAAAAGGAATAAATATCCCAAATATATAAAAAACTCATTCAACTTAACTCCCAAATATATAAAAAACTCATTCAACTTAACACTGTAAAAAACAAATCATCTGATTAAACAGTGGGTAGGAAACCTGAATAGACATTTCTCCAAATAGGACATACTCATCTGATGAATACATATGAAAATTTGTTAAAAATCATTAATCAACATTAAAATAAAAATTAAAACCACAATGAGATATCACCTCACACCTGTCTGAATTGGTACCATCAATCAATCAATCAATGGCAAGTGCTGTGGAGAAACGGGGATCCTCATGCACTGTTGTGAAACTGCAAATTGGTGCAGTCCCAAGGGAAAACAGTATGAAACTTTCCTTAAAAATTAGAAGTAGAGCTACTTTATGACTCAGCAATTCTACTTTTGGGCATTTATCTGAAAAAATCCAAAACACTAATTTAATGACATACATATTCATTGCTGCATTATTTAAAATACCCAGTAAGTATATGGAAGCAACAAAAATGTTTACTGATAGATGATTAGATAAAGGAGATGTGGTACATATATACAATGTAATATTTCTTGATAATAAAAGTGAATGAAATCTTTCACCACCTGGCTTACTTCACTTAGCATATTGCTCTTCAGTTCCACCCATGCTGTCAGGAAATGGAGGGGCACCTTCTTTCTTTTTGCTGCATAGTATTGCATTATGTAAGTGTATTAGAGTTTTTTTATCCACTCATTTATAGATGGGCATCTAGGCTATTTCCAGCACTTGGATATTGTAAATTGCACTGCTATGAACATTTGGGTGTACAGAATCTTTGGAATTGGTGTTTCAGGATTCTTAGTGTATAATTCCAGCAGAAAAGACAAATACCATATGTTCTCATCTATAAGTATAACCTAATTAACAAAACACATAAGCAAGCAAAATAGAATCAGAGACATAGAAATAAAGAACAAACAGACAGTGACCAGAGGGAAGAGGGGAAGGAGATAACAAAGAAAAGAAGGGTAAGAGTCTTCAAGGAACATGTATAAAGGACACATGCACAAAGACAATGGGGGTTAGGATGGAATGTGGAGGTGGGTATATGTAGGGCAGAGAGGAGTAATGGGGGTAATGGGGACAATTGTAATTGAATAACAATTAAAAAAAGAAAAATGAATGAAACCTTATCATTTGTGATAACATGGATGAACTCAGAGGGCATTATACTAAGTGAAATAAATAAGATAAGTAACATATGATTTCACTTATATGTGGACTCAAAGGGCCAAAATTAATGAACAAAAAACCAGAAACAAACTCATAGAGACAGAGAACAAATTGATACTTGCCAGATGAGAGGAGTATTGGGTAGGGGATGGTAAAAAAAAAAGGTAAAGGAATTAAGAAGTAATTATGAATTGTGGCAAGAGGTTAGTAGACTCATCAGTGGAACCACCTCATAAATTTTAAAATGTCTTATCAGAGGAAGAAGGAAGATGGCGTCGGAGTAGGACAAAGGATTTTGCTTCCCTTCACATGCCGGAGAAAAACCAGGCTGCTCTGCAGAGGAGCATGGTGAACACCCAACAGGGACCCAGCATATGGGACGGCAGGACCCCAGAGAGTATAGCGGACACTGAATGACCAGAAGTTGGGGAGAGGAGACGGACCTCAGATCACCAAGGTACGAGGGAACAGCACAGAGGCTGCGGGCCCTTCGCTGGGCAGCGCCAGGGCCCTGGCAGGGTTGTCTTGATCTCCGAGAGCCGAGGGAGGGCAACAACAGACAACCCTATGAGAGAACTAGTCACCGGCATCCTCTCTAACCAGCAGGGTGCAGATTGGAAAACACCAGGAGAGATCGGTTTGCCTGAAGTGGCAGAGAGAGGAGTGGGCATTGGGAAGCAAACCGGAGAACTCTGATAACTCGTGGAGTCAGGCTGTGGTTGCCAGTTTGGGGACCTGAGGGGCCCGGGCATTCCCAGTAGCCTGAGCCGGCACTCCCACAGTCTCGGGGAGCTTCAGAATACTGTCAGTACCCCTGGAAGAGCACCAGTCACCAGCTCCCTCCCTACCCAGCCAGGCGCAGAGTGAGAAGCACCAGGAGTCAGGCTGTAGTTGCTGGCTTGGAGGTCTGGGAATCGTGTGCATTCCCAATACTGGGGGACTCCAGCCGGGGACTCCAGCCGGCACTCACACAGCATCGGGGCGCTGCTCGAGACTGACAGGGCCCCTGGGGAAGCGCCAATCGCCAGCTCCATCCCTACCCAGCTGGGCTCAGACTGAGAAGCACTGTGAGTCAGGCTGTGGTTGCCGGCTTGGAAAAATTGTGAGTTGCCCAGTGTATGCAGCCACAGCACTGGGAAAGATCCAAGCCCAAGCTTGCGAGACCAGGAAAGCCTGGCTGGGAGTGCATGACCTCACGCCAGGCCAGAGCTGGGAAGCCTGGGGGAAAACCTGCTCTCGGCAGGGCACGGGAGAGCAGCGTCATTCTGGATCTTGGGAGGGCACTGGCGAGACCAGCTAAGTTCACCGAGACCAGAGAAAGGCCACACTAATAGCCCCTCAGGCTGCTGCAGCTAGGGAGACCAGAAGAAAAGGTTTGACGAGCTGGAAACCAACCAGAAGAGTAGGTGGAAGTAGAGAACACCAAGATACCTGCAGGAGACTGCACCACTGAATCTCACAGGCATCTTACCACAGAACTTCACACCATAAACCCAGGAACCCAGAACAGATCATTTTAAGAAGCTGAAGCCAACAAGAAGAGCAACACAACCAATGGGAAGACAAAGAAACACTCCCCAAATGAAAGAAAAGGAGGAAGTCTCAAAAAGAACGTTAGATGAAATAGAGGCAAGCCAACTATCAGATATTGAATTAAAAGCACTGGTTATCAGGAAATTCAAAGAGCTTACAACAAGCTACCAGAAACTACAGGGGAGCTACAGTGAGCTCTCTGCAAACTACACCAACATGAAAAAGGAAATGGAAAACCTTAGTAAAGGCCCAGAGGAAATGAAGAATACAATTTCTGAATTGAAGAACACAGTAGAAGGTATGAAGAATAGAATCCATATGGCAGAAGATCACATAAGTGAGATAGAAGACAGGATAGAAAGAATCTCCCAGACAGACCAAATAATGGAAAAGAGAATCAGAAAAAATGAGGAGAATTTAAGAGAAATGCAAGACAACATGAAACGTAATAATATCTGAATAATAAGAATACCAGAAGGAGAGGAAGAAGAACAAGGGATAGAAAACCTACTTGAAAGAGTAATAATGGAAAATTTTCCTAAGTTGAGGAGAGAAAAAGTCACACAGATTCAGGAATTGCAGAGAGTCCCAATCAGGTGGAACCCAAAGAGGCCTACTGCAAGACACATCATCATTAAAATGGCAAAACTACAAGACAAAGAGAAAATCCTGAAGGAATCAAGGGAGAAAAAGGAAGTAACATACAAGGGAGTCCCAATAAGGTTGGCTACTGACTTCTCAGTGGAAACACTCCAAGCAAGAAGAGAATGGCAAGAAATATTCCAAGTAATGAGAAACAGAGGCCTGCAACCAAGGCTGCTTTACCCAGCAAGGCTGGCAATCAAGATAGAAGGCCAAATAAAGAGCTTCCAAAACAAAAGAAGTCTAAAAGAATATGCCTCCACCAAACCAGCTCTACAAGAATTACTAAAAGGGCTGCTTTAAGGAAAGGAAGGAAAAGAGAGAGACAGAGAGGAACACAGGTACACAAATGGCAATGAATAAGTACCTTTCAATAATAACCTTAAACATAAATGGATTAAATGCACCAATAAAAAGACATAGAATAGCTGAATGGATAAGAAAGCACGACCCACACATATGCTGCCTACAAGAGACCCACCTCAGGTCAAAAGACCACCACAAACTAAAAGTGAAAGGATGGAAACAAATTTTCCAAGCAAATGGACAAGAAAAAAAGCTGGGGTAGCAATTCTCATACCAGACAAAATAGACTTCAAAAGAAAGGCCATAAAGAGAGACCCAGAAGGTCACTTCATATTACTCAAGGGGAGAATCCACCAAGAAGACATTAACATCGTAAATATATATGCACCCAACATAGGAGCACCCAAATATATAAAGGAAATTCTGGAGGACCACAAGAAAGAAATTGACAGCAACAGAATTATAGTAGGGAATTTTAACACCCCACTGTCTAAAATGGACAAATCTTCCAAACAACATATCAACAAAGATATTGCAGCATTAAATGACACCCGGAACGAAATGGACCTAATTGATATATATAGAGCCCTCCATCCCAAAGAAGCTAAATACACTTTCTTTTCAAATGCACATGGAACATTTTCAAAGATAGATCACATGATAGGACAGAAAATGAGTCTCAATAAATTCAATAAAATAAAAATCATACCAAGCATTTTCTATGAACACAAGGGAATGAAATTGGAAACCGACCACAATGAAAAAAAACCAAAACACCCAAAGTCATGGAGACTGAATGGTAGGCTATTAAACAACGAAGGGGTCAAGATTGAAATTAGGGAAGAAATCAGAAAGCTTCTGGAAACAAATGAAAATGAACTCACAACAACCCCAAACCTATGGGACACAGTGAAGGCAGTCCTGAGAGGGAAGTTCATAGCAATACAGGCTCACCTAAAGAGGACAGAAACATTTCAAACAAAACACCTAATCCGATGCCTCCAAGAACTCGAGGAACAACAACAAAGACAGCCCAGAGCAAGTAGAAGGAAGGAAACAACCAAGATCAGAGCAGAATTAAATGACATAGAGACTAAAAGCACAATTCTAAGGATCAATGAATCCAGGAGTTGGTTTGTTGAAAAGATAAACAAAATAGACAAACCTTTAAGTAGGCTCATCAAGAAAAGAAGAGAGAGGACCCAAATAAACACAATCAGAAATGAAAGAGGAGAGATTACAACTGATACCACAGAAATAGAAAGGATTGTAAGAAATTACTATGCGGAACTGTATGCCAAGAAATTTGAAAACCTAGGTGAAATGGACAAATTTCTAGAAAAATATAATCTTCCAAAACTCAATGAAAAAGAAGCAGAAAACCTGAACAGGCCAATAACCGCAGCGGAAATTGAAGCAGTAATCAAAAAACTCTCATCACACAAAAGCCCTGGACCAGATGGTTTCAAAGGAGAATTCTACAAAGCTTTTAAGGAAGAGCTAACCCCTATTCTTCACAGACTGTTCAAAAAAAATCCAAAAAGAGGGGAAACTCCCCAACTCTTTTTATGAAGCCAGCATCACCCTAATTCCAAAGCCAGATAGAGACACAACAAAGAAAGAAAATTACAGGCCAATATCGCTGATGAACATAGACACTAAAATCCTCAATAAAATATTAGCAAATCGCATCCAACAATACATCAAAAAGATCATACACCACGACCAAGTGGGATTCATCCCAGGGATGCAAGGATGGTTCAATATATGCAAATCAAGAAATGTAATACACCATATAAACAAAAGCAAAGACAAAAATCACATGGTCATATCAATAGATGCACAAAAAGCTTTTGATAAGGTTCAACACCCATTTATTATAAAGGTACTCAGAAAAATGGGAATAGAGGGAGCTTCCTCACCATAATAAAGGCCATATATGAAAGACCTACAGCCAACATCATACTCAATGGGCAAAAACAAAAATCTCTTCCATTAAGATCAGGAACAAGACAAGGTTGCCCACTATCACCACTTCTCTTCAATATAGTATTAGAAGTTCTAGCCACAGCAATCAGACTAGAAAAGGAAATAAAAGACATCCAAATCAGGAAGGAGGAAAAAAACTGGCATTGTTTGCAGATGACATGATAGTGTACCTGGAAAATCCTATAGCCTCTACCAAAAAACTGCTGGAACTAATAAATGAATTTGGCAAAACAGCGGGATACAAAGTCAATATTCAGAAATCAAAGGCATTTTTGTATACCAACAGTGAAGCAGCAGAAGCAGAAATCGAGAAAAAAATCCCATTCGATATAGCAAAAACAAAAATAAAATATCTGGGAATAAACCTAACCAAGGAGGTAAAAGACCTGTATGCAGAAAACTACACAACACTGAAGAAAGAAATCAAGGAAGACACAAACAAATGGAAACATATACCATGTTCATGGATTGGAAGAATTAACATCATCCAAATATCCATACTACCCAAAGCAATTTACAGATTCAATGCAATACCTATTAAAGTACCAATGGCATATTTTACAGACATAGAACAAACACTTCAAAAATATATATGGAACCATAAAAGACCCCGAATAGCAGTTGCTATGTTGAGAAAGAAGAACAAAGTAGGAGGGATCAGAATACCTGATATCAAACTGTATTACAAGGCCACTGTAATCAAAACAGCCTGGTACTGGCACAAAAACAGGCACATAGAAAATGGAATAGAATAGAGAGCCCGAAATAAACCCAACTCTCTACAGTCAATTAATTTTTGACAAAGTGGGCAATAACATAAAATGGAGTAAAGACAGCCTTTTCAACAAATGGTGTTGGGAGAACTGGACAGCTACATGCAAAAAAATGAAACTTAAGCACCAACTTACACCATACAGCAAAATAAATTCAAGGTGGATAAAAGACTTAAATATAAGCCGTGAAACCATTAAAGCCCTAGAGGAGAGCATTGGCAACAAAATCTCAGATATTCCACGCAGTGATATTTTTACTGATAGGTCCCCTAGAGCAAGGGATATAAAGGAAAGAATAAACAAATGGGATCTCATCAAAATTAAAAGCTTCTGCATGGCTAAGGAAAACAGTATCAAGATACAAAGAGAAGCAACTGTTTGGGAAAACATATTTGCCAATGATACCTCAGACAAAGGTTTAATCTCCAAAATATACAAAGAACTCACTCGACTCCACTCAAAGAAGACAAGCAACCCGATTAAAAAATGGGCAGAGGACTTGAACAGACATTTCTCCAAGGAGGACATACAGAGGATCCAGAGACACATGAAAAGATGCTCGATATCGCTAGCTATCAGAGAGATGCAAATTAAAACCACAATGAGATACCACCTAACACCAGTCAGAATGGCTCTCATAAACAAAGAAACAAACAAGTGCTGGAGAGGTTGTGGGGAAAAGGGGACCCTAGCTCACTGTTGGTGGGATTGCAGACTGGTACAACCACTATGGAAAACAGTATGGAATTTTCTACGAAAACTAAAAATGGATGTGCCTTTTGACCCAGCAATTTGCACTCTCAGAATATATCCTAAGAATCCTGAAACACCAATCCAACAGAATCCATGCACCCCAATGTTCATAGCAGCACAATTCACGATAGCCAAGAGTTGGAAACAACCCAGATGCCCATCGGTCAATGACTGGATCAAAATACTATGGTACATTTACACAATGGAATTCTATGCTGCAGAAAGGAGGAAGGAACTACTACCCTTTGCAACATCATGGGTGGAACTGGAAAGCATTATGCTGAGTGAAAGAAGCCAGGCAGTGAAAGACAAATACCATATGATATCACCGTTAACAAGGATCTAAACAAAACAAACAAGCAAGCAAAATATGACCAAAGACACTGAAATAGGGAACAGGCTGACAGGGTCCAGAGGGGAGAGGGGAGAGAATCATAGGGGAAAAGGGGATAGACTCACATGAACAAGTATAAGGGAAACATGGACAATAACTAAGGGTGGGTGGTGCAAATGGGAGGAAGGTGGGGAGAATGGGGCGGGGGCGGGCAGTGTTTGGAATGTAAGACAGAAAGCTGTACTTGAACAAGAATTAAATTAATAAATTATTTAAAAAATAAGATAAAATATCTTATCACTATGCTAAAACTAAAATAATATTGCCTGCCAAGTATAATTTTTTAAAATGTGACAGTAATGTCACAGGTGTTCCTCTCTCCCTCTTTTTCTTCAAGTTTTAAAAGCAGTCACTTTAGCATATCTTGCAATACTTACTGGTGGAGATGTATTCTTTTAGTGTATTTTTTTAACTGGGAAAGGTCTTATTTTGGCTTCTATTTTAATAAGGAGCCTTGTTGTATAGAGTAGTCTCAGTTGCAGGTCTTTGCTTTACATTACTTGGAATACTTTTTGCCATTCCATTCTGGCTTGTAGTGTTTCTGTTGAAAAATCAACTACTACCTTATCAGAGCTCCCTTTTACATTACTGTCTGTTTCTTCCCTGCTGTCTTTAAGATTCTCTGTCTTTGAATTCATCATTTTTAATATGTTGTGGTGGACTCTGTCCAGCAGAGTCCACCTGTTGTGACTAAAGGCAGGAATAAATGCACAGGCTACAGCAATTCTGTGGAGAAAAAGGGAATGGAACAGCCACTCTCTCAAGGGGAGATCACCTCTGAGTGCCTTGACCACTCTCTCAAGAGGAGAGCACCCCAACCCTTACCTAGTCAGGCTTTTATTGTTTTTCTCGGGTTTTACATCAAAGAATGATTTATTATCTATTACATAGAATATTATTGTCTACATTTTAGGTACAATCAAGGAAATGAAAATAACATGCAGAAGGGAAAGGTGATGAGCTGATTAGCTCTGTCCTTGGGAAAATTCACACAGGATTTGGAAATTACCTTGAAGATAGATAATACACATTTGTTGTTTTAGATCATGGTGATGGAGTTGTAGCAAGAGCAAGCCATGACACTCTGTATGCATTTTCTTAGGTCTAATTCCCACAGAAAAACTTAGTTGGAAGGTCTAGCTCCTGCCCACCACCTTGCTTCTGTAGGTTTTCCATACAGAGCTGAGTCACATTTGCCAGACCAAAACAAACCGGCCTCCTACAATATGTGTTTCAAAGTGAGCCTCTTTGAATTCATTTTGTTTGGTATGCTCTGTGCTTCCTGGACTTGCATGACTTTTTCTCTCATCAACTGAGATAATTTTTCTATCATTACTTTGTCAGATATTCTATACCTTACTCCTCTTCTTCTCCTTCTGCTATTCCTATGACATGGACATTATTATGGTTCACGTTGTCCTGCAGCTCCCTTAAATCTCCTTCATTCTTTTTGAGTCTTTTTTTCATTTTGTTGCTCTGTATTGGAATTGTTTTCTAACTTGTCCTCCAGCTCACTGAGTCAGTTCTCTGCTTCATCTAGTTTTCTTTTTACTCCTCCTATTGTGTTGTTCAGTTCAGATATTGTACTCTTCATTTCATCCAGGCACTTATTGATAGTTTCTATGTCCTTTTTCAAACTGGTGTAGTTCTTAATAAGTTCCTTGTAGCTCCCCTGGAGTTCCTTGTAGTCTTCATTAAGCTCCTTGAATGTCTTTAAAACCATTATTTTGAATTTGATATCTGATAGTTTTCTTGCCTCAATTTCACTTAGCATTATTTCTGGGGATTCCTCATTTCTTTTCGATTGGAGGTTGTTTCTTTTGTCTCTATTTTTTATGACTCTGCTTATTTGATTCTGCATATTAGCTTTGTCTTCCTTTATTTCCTGTCTTCCTGGTATGATGTTCTGTGGTAGAAGTCCTATGGGATTCAGTGGTGCAATCATTTCTCTCTTGAACTTTATGCTCGTGGGGTGCCCTGTATGGCATTTATATGGGATCTCTGGTTGTAAATGGGATTTGGTTGTTGTTGGGTCATTTTTTTGGTAGTGCCTTCCCAGCAGCTGGCTGACTAAAAGTCACACTGCCCACCATATCTAGTGTGCTAATGTACAAGTGCTGTCATAATAAAACCAACAGCTCTAGAAACATTCCCACAAGCACTTAAACAACCCCCATCCACATCCACACTGTCAACAACAAATGTACCAGTATTAATAAGGGTGTAAAGATATTAAGACTATTACAAGAAAGTAAAAATGAGTACACAATGACTAACTGAAGGAAAATTTATTTTGAAGGGGTTGATTAAAGGAAAATAGTGAGTAGTGAATATAAAAAAGGTGAATACAGAAATAAAATAAAATTTACATTTTAAATAAAAATGGGAGGAAAGAAGGCAGAATGGAGTAAGAAAAGCAAAGAGTATAGTATTGGGTTTAAACAAAAGTTTAAAAAATATATAGTGAAAAAAGAAAAAAGTTAGGAACCAAATTGTACTTAAAGATTCACCACAGCATTATCACCAGCAAATGAACAAAGATTAGTACATGTGAGATAGTAATAAGAAGAAAGAGAAGCTTAAGAGATTTCTGGAGGAAGGGTAAGTGATTTTGAGAGGATAGAGGGAGAAGGAATACTAAGAGTAAGGAATGAAAACCAGGCTAGGTCAGGTAAATATTAAAATTTAAAATGAAAAAAAGAAAGTACAGGAGGAGGCAAAATGGTGTAGGAGAGGGGAACAGTAAAATCTGAAATTTGAAATACAAAAACAATGAAAATCGAAATAAAATTGAAGAAATGCAACAACCACTGCCATACCCAGAACCAATAAGCAAAATCTGAGAAAAGTGGAGAGAGAATAGGGTATTTAAGAACAGGAAAAATAATGTAAGATGACTAATAACAAGAAAAATGGTTTTGATGTCTAGAAAGAGGAGAAACAGCAAATATTTTTAATAGAAACAAGTTGTAGCAAGAGAGAAAAGTAGAATTTAAAACAAAAATAAGAAGCAGAAGAAAGAAGCCATAATGGTGTAAGAAAAGGGTGGAGCAAAATATGAAATATGAAATGTTACAATATTAAAATTTGTGACATAATATTCACAAAGTTGAAGGTAAAGAAATGAATGTTAAGAGCTATGCAGGAGAGAAAATAACACAAATCATAAAGACTAAGTTAGAATTCATCTCTGTAAAATCCAGTTTTCACTGCTGTCTTCTCTTTCTGGATCCACCTCTGGTGATGTCATATGGTTTCCCAGTCTGGTGCTAGACAGCCTGTTCAAAGTTGCAGGTGATCCATAGTTTGTGGCTGTCTCCTTCAGATTTTGCTGAATCCTACTATTGTGCCTTGCTGAATTTCCATCACCCGTGGGTCCAGGAATGATTCCTTTAATGACCTGAGAGGTCTGCCAGTACCTTCCCCACCTCCCTCTACAGTGGGCCTTTGGTGCTATCCAGTGTGTGACAACCCTGGTTCAGCCCTGTAGTGCACTATTCAGTCTTCAGGGAAGATGGTGAGAGTGTTTCCCCATCTCTTGCCACATGACTTTTTTGTTCCTGATTCTTTTCAATAATGTGTAGTTTCTGGTGATTTTGCCCACTGTTTCCTCTGAGGGGCCAATCTGTGTAAAAGGGGCAGCTCTTTCCTGCTAGGAGCAGACAGCACCTCTGTCTAGACACCAAGGGTTGGGTGGATCCCTAAATCTCACTTATTGCATCTGTCTGTACTTTGTCTGCTCTCCTGGGGTTAGTGGATCAGGGTCCAAGGAACAGTGTGGTTGTAGTATCTGATTAAGGGCCCTTTCAGAGGATTTTCTTCTTTCCCTTGCAGAAATGTGCCCAGCAAGATGCTCCAGGACCTGGCCTCACTGATCTGCAAAGCCAGTAATCCTGCAGGTGGGGGTTGGGCTTGCCTGTCTCTGAGGACCTCTGGAAGGCTGAAGCAAATCTCAGGCGTTCAGTTTCTGCTCTTCCAGTCCCCAATTCCCCACCTCTCACAGGAGGATAGGGCCTGATTTCTCCACTCTGAACAGCCCTCAGCTTGTCAGCCATGCTAGGTCAGACCCACAGACCCTAAAGTATGACTCTATCCCTCTGAGTTCTCTGTTAGTGCAGCCACCGTGTGTGCCTGAGAGCCCCAGATCCCTGATGAGTCTCGGATCCAGCTCCAGTGCCCCTTTTAAAGAGTTTGTGTGTGGCCCCCACACTGCAGCATGGAGCCCTGCAGGACCTATTCTCATGTGCTCTCCCCCAGCAAAAAAAAAAAAAAATCACAGAGCCTTCCTCTCACAATCAGTGCTGGCCATCTCCTGTCAGAGATTCCTACAGTTTTAGATAAAGCTTTTTTTCTGGATCTTTCCCAGATGGTGTTAGGAAAAGCCCCACATTTACACTATTACTATAACACAGGGTGTTGCCGGGATGCTGTCCCTGATTCCTCTAGAGATTTTCAGCCTGGAGTGGTCCTGCTCCCACCACGCTGTTTCTGGAGCCAGTACCTCTCCAGCTGTCTCTCTTTGCCATCAGTGATCAGGGCTCCTGCAGGGAGCCACAGCCATCATGACTCTGTGCAGCTGAAAGTATTGGTTTGGGCCACAGTAGTGGCAGTTTCCCTGTTTGGAGAGCCCAGGCCACAGGCTCCATGTGGCCTGCAGGCAGGCTGTCTCTTGTTTACTCCATGCACTCTCATCTGTATATGTGCCCACTCACTCACACTCTCTCTCACGCTCTGTTGGATTTTCAAGCTAACCACTCTATAGCTAGGCTGCAAGACAAATCTGGATCAGGGAGCAAGTAGATGGAGCCCACCTACTTTGAAGCCATCTTGGATCTCTCAGTAAGTTAATTTCTTAATGGTTGCCTTTGGAATTACAATTAGTATCTAAACATATAACAATCTAGTGCAGATTAATATCAATTTAATTTTAATAATGTACACAAACTGCTTTTATATAGCTCCATTTCCTTTTTACTATTATATTAATGTTATACAAATTATATTTTTATGAATTATAAGACCATCAATACAATTGCTTTATGTAGCTATTTCTTTTTTTTAAATTTTTTTATTTAACTTTTGTTCAAGTACAGTTTTCTTTCTTGTATGCCCAGCCCTGCACCCCCCATAGCTATTTCTTTTAGATTAAATTAAGAAAGGTGTTACAAGCAAAGTTGCATTTATACTGTCTTTTAAATTTACCCTTGGTGTCATGTTTGCTACTGTTTCTTATTTCTTTATGTGTATTTGTTATTGTTCAGTGTCATTTAATATCAGCCTAAAGATTTATTTCCTTTTAGTATTTCCTAAAAGATGGGTATACTCGTGACAAATTCTGTTTCATTTTAAACTGGTTATGTATTAATTTCTCATTCATTTTAAAGAATAGTTTTCTTTTATATAGAATTCTTGGTTAATAGTGTTTCCTTTGAGTGCTTTAAACATATTATCCCACTACCTTATAGCATCCATGGTTTCAATATGAAAACAGGGTTAATCTTACTGAGGATATTCAATATATAATGAGTCACTTATATTCTTTTGAGTTCAGTCCTCTGTCTTTGACTTTGGACAGTTTGATTACATCTTGGTCTCAGTCTCTGAGTTTATTCTATTTGGAATTCATTGAGCTTCCTAGATGTGCAGATTAATATTTTTCATGAAATTTTGGAAGGTTTTGGTCATTACTACTTCAAATAATATTCACTAATCTTTTAAAAAGACTTTAATAGTCTATCTTCCCCTTTCCCAGTACATCTGTGCTGGCATACATGATGCCGTCTACAGGCCTCTGAAGCTCTGTACATTTTCATTCATTCATTACATATTTTCTGTTCCTCACTTTGTGTAATCTCAATCGACTTATCTTCAAATTCACTAATGATTTTACCTGTGCATTCAAATCTGCATGTAAACCCCTTCAGTGGTTCTTTTATTTCAGTTGTTAACAATAACTGCAGAGCCCTGGCTGGTGTAGCTCAGTGGATTGAGCACAGGCCTGTGAAGCAAAGGGTCACTGGTTCGATTCCTGGTCAGGGCACATGCCTGGGTTGCGGGCCAGGTCCCCAATGGGGGACGCATGAGAGGCAACCACACATTGATATTTTTCTCCCTCTCTCTTTCCCTTCCCCTCTCTCTAAAAATAAATAAATAAAATATTTTAAAAATAACTGCAGAATATCTATTTGATTATTTTTTAAATAATGTGAGTCTCTTTATTGATATTGTTTATTTAGTAAGATATTTTTCTTATACTTCTCTTTTGTTTTTAGATATAACTTCCCCATTACTTTGAACATATTTAAAACATGTTTTATAAACTATTTTTATAGAAAGTCTAATTGTCATAGGCGGGAACAGGTAACCAGGTTCTTGGTGATCAAGACAAAGAATTGAACAAAACACCCAGAGTTTATAGCAGAGAACATGAAAGCAGGCCAACTCCAAGCAGAGACTGACCTCATGGGCAGGAGGGACTCTATTCTTATAGGGCAGATCCTTCCTGGCTAGTTTTGGCAGGCTTTTACTGTGACAACTAGTTGTAAAGCTACTGAACATGTGGTCTCCCATAGTTTTCCTGGATTGGCTGCCAGGGAAGGGGGTCCCACAATGTTACTTAGTTGACCCCCCTTCTCCTGGGGTCCCCCGGTACTAGGTTTGCCTTTCCCTTCACTAAAGAATTATAGCTCTCCATGTTAGAGATTGGAGAAAAGGAAAGGAAGTATTTATTCAAGTTATACAGACTTAAGAGTAATGACTTAATGTCTTCTTCAAAATCCCAAAGTCCCTTAAAACACCCACAAACACACACAGTCCTTCTTTCCCCCTTTGCCGAGTCCAAGGTATCGTATCTCAGGAAAAGAAATAGAAAGCTCTGTGGTGGTTCTCTGCTAAAGCCAAGTGATGGTTCTTTGCTAAAGCCGCATAGTGGTTCTCGCTAAAGCTGAATGGTAATTCTTCTCATGGCTGCAGGGGTGTCGTCCCCACTCTGGCCAAAACCATGTGGTTCTCTCTGCTAAAGCTACATGCTGATTCTCTCTCACAGGGCTACGAGAGTCCCCATTCTGGCCAAAAGTGTGTGGTTCTCTCTTCAATGGCTGCTGCATCTGCCTTTAAATCCCCGTGCCAATCTTCCTCTGCAGTCCCATTTCCAACTCCTCCCACAATTGGCTACACCTGCCAGGACTCCCATATCCTCCCAGCTTTCGTGGGCTGCCATGGTGAGTCTGGGTAGGCATGGCCCCGTGGCGTGGAGTCAATCATCTCCAAGCTCTCAGTCAGGTGCTGTAATGGGGGCTGGAGAGTTGCCTCCCAATTAAATCCTGGGCGGAAGTCACTCCCTTCTCCCTGGCTCAAAGCTTGGCCACAGCTATTTAACATATCTATGAAACCAGTTAAAGGTTACAGATATGTTAAATGACCATTCTAGAGGTTATCTTCAAAACTGTTGCTGTGTAAAACAACACAATGGCCCTGCTCCATGTATCCCATCCCCCCAGCTCAGACTTGTGGGGCTGAGGACATCCCATATTTTTTAATATTTCCTGAACAACCTAAGTTCTGGACCCCTTTGCAAATTCTTCTTTTGGGGGCACCCTGGCTGCACCCTCCTATATAATGTCTCAGTTTTTTGAAAGACATTCTATTGACTACCTTTTTTACCTTTCTGTGGGGCCATATTTCTTGTACTTTGCATGTCTCATATATTTTTGTCATTGTTGTTGGAAAGTGGACATTTCAAATAATATAGCAAAGTAACTCTGAAAATCAGATTACCCACCTCCAGGGTTTGTTTTTCATTCTATTTTTATTTCTGTTTGTTTGTTCAGTGGCTTTTTTGAACTAACTCAATACAGTCTGTATTCTTTGTCATGTGTGGCCTCTGAAGACTGTTAAATTAGCTTGTGGGCATCTGATGATTAAACTAAGACTTTTTTGAATGCCTTGAATCTACATCCCTCCTAGACTTTGTTAAGTGCTCTATGTGTGTTGGGGCATGTTTTCCACACTCTGTTAGGGAGCTTTCAACATGACTTAACGTTTGCCATCTGATTGCCTCTATCTTCAAGGCCAGCCAGAAGTAGAGCTTGGAGTCCTGTTAGGCTTTTCCTGGATACACAAACAGTCCTAAGTACAAACATGGTCTTCTAGATTCTTAGGATGTGATGAAGTTTTTTCAAAGCCTTATAGATATATCATGACCCAGGTTTATATTATAAATTTTATGTTGGGTTTCTTATTTATTCCAAATGTAACACTACTTCAGGCAGTTTTATGTTGCCATACTGTTTTTGAAGTGTGCCATGGGGAAAAAGCTATTCACATGAAATTAGCTCTGAGTCAGATCAAATAAGGATAAGCATTACAATTGGGGGTTTCCAGAGACATTCCATACATGTCAGGTAATGGCAATTATCTGGGGATGGGGTTTCTGGGGAAATTTAAACCCATACTTTTTTCTTCATTCATTGTTAGGTTGTTTTTCACATATACTATGATTGCAAATCTGTTTTCAAGGCTACTACTGCAGACCTGCTGAGAAAAGGAAAATAGGAATAGATCAAGTTAAAATGCTTCAAGGATCACTGCTATTACTAATGCTCAGCTATTTTTCTTGAAGAAGCTCTCTTCGGATTTCTGTTAGCCTTTTGTTAATTTTTTTCTGAAAAAGATGATTTTGACAAATTTTGCCATCGTTTTGTTACTCTTATGGAGAATACAATATTTGGAGGTTCTCATTCTCCTATTTCATTGATATCACTCCATCGGTTTAATATTGTAGTCAATGAGATGAGAATAAACATACCTGAATTATCTGTGTTTGTTTGTTCTTAGAATCACATCTAAGAAAGCATGGAAGAAAGCTTTGCAAATTTTGTCTTTTTAAAGTTATTTTGAACTCTTAACAATCAGGATAAGGAATAATGGCTTCTCTTTCATCAGGAATCATTGAAAATACAGGAAATGTCTGTTGTATCTTTCTTTGTATCTTAGAAACACAAAGCCTGAAAGAGAGACCTCTGAGGATTCCCATCTGAGAGTACAGAAAAGATAAGAAAAAGTTCTCATATGCTAGGGCAGTCATAAGCCAACTCCCAAGTTCTTTGTACTATAGAAAGAAGAGCCTTATCAGTCATTATTTTGAAAGTTTTCCAGACGGTGCAAGACAAATACCATATGATATCACCGTTAACAGGGATCTAAACAAAACAAACAAGCAAGCAAAATATGACCAAAGACACTGAAATAGGGAACAGGCTGACAGGGTCCAGAGGGGAGAGGGGAGAGAATCATAGGGAAAAGGGGATGGACTCACATGAACAAGTATAAAGGCCACATGGACAATAACTGAGGGTGGGGTGGTGCAAATGGGAGGGAGGTGGGGAGAATGGGGTGGGGAGCGGGCAGGGTTGGGAATATAAGACAGAAAGCTGTAATTGAACAAGAATTAAATAAAAAAATATTTAAAAAAATAAAAAAATAATAAAAATAATTTTAAAAAAGAGAAAGTTTTCTCTTTAAATTTGAGTAATGTTTCTCAAAATTACTTTGAGTCACTACTTTGAGCTCTATTAATTATTATTTTGAGATGATTTGAAGGAAAATAAATTTCATAAAAATGTAATGAGTAATAATGGGAATGATAACATATCCCTTTACTCAATTATTTTTTTCTTAGAAGATTCTTTTCCTTTAGATTATAATTAATTTTTATTTCTTATGCTATTTTAATACAATCTGGAGTAAATTTTTATTTTTTCGAAAATAGCTGAATTTATCAAACAGCATACATATTGCAACTTTATTGAAAAATCAGATTCAAGGTGACACAATGTATAGTTTCCCTCCTAACTTTGTTTGCGGTCTATCTGATGTACAATAATGAAACAAGGAAAAATATCACAAATGGAAATGTACAGATTATGCTGCTTTGCTACCATAAAAAGAAATGCTTTAATTATCATTTATTTTATTTTATTTTTTGATTTTAAAAATATTTGATTTTTATTTTTTAAGTATATTTTATTGATTATGCCATTATAGTTTTCCCATTTCCCCCTTCATTCCCCTCCACCCTGCACGCCCCCTCCCCCACCATTCCCCCTCTTTGGTTTATGTCCATGTGCCACAAATTCTTTAGATTCTATATTTCCCATACTATTCTTGCCCTGCCCCCTGTCTATTTTCTACCTACCATCTATGCTACTTATTCTCTGTACCTTCTCCTCCCTTCTCCTCTTCCCACTCCCCCATTGCTAACCCTCCATGTGATCTCCATTTCTATGGTTCCGCTCCCAATCTAGCTGTCCTCTTAGCTTGCTTTTGTTTTAGGTGTGGTTGTTAACAACTATGAGTTGCTGTCCTTTCACTGTTCATAGTTTTCATCTTCTTATTCTTAGATAAGTCCCTTTAACATTTCATATAGTAAGGGTTTGGTGAGGATGAACTCCTTGAATTTGACCTTATCTGAGAAGAACTTTATCTGCCCTTCCATTCTAAATGAAAGCTTTGCTGGATAGAACAATCTTGGCTGTAGGTCTTTGGATTTCATGACTTGGAATACTTCTTTCCACCCCTTCTTGCCTGTAAGGTCTCTTTTGACAAATCATCTGACAGCCTGATGGGAACTCCTTTGTAGGTGACTGTCCCCTTATCTCTTGCTGCTTCTAGGATTCTCTCCTTCATTTTCATCTTGGCTAATGTAATGATGATGTGCCTTGGTGTGTTCTTCCTTGGGCCCAACTTCTTTGGGACTCTCTGACCTTCCTGGATTTCCTGGAAGTCTATTGCCTTTGCCAGATTGGGGAACGTCCTAATTATCTTTTAATAAAAACATTTACATAATAAATGTTTTTATTGAACCTCTTCAGAGATTAGTAAAAAAAATTATCTTTTTTACTAATCTTTGAAGAGGTTTTTACATCCATTCTCTGAAAGTGTGACTGTATCTTCCAAATGAGCATCCAACAGTGGAATCCAGTTTCAAAATTTCCTTGGTTTGAAGCATAAGTGGAAGGACCACTGTAGCTTTCTTTCAATGAAGATGAAATCAAGAAACAGTGGTGCAGTTATACCAAAACCTGTTCAGATCATCAAAACAGCCAGGAAATTTTATTCATAGCATCATTTTTTAGGCTAGCTAACATAATTTTTATGTTTAGAATGAATTACATTGTTGTACATGGATCATCAAAAATGTGAAATTATAATAGTTTTAACATTAAGGTATGGTCATAATGACTTTCTCAGGATACTTACCCACCATTTGAAAGGTCTGTTTTGGAACAATTGCCATGAATTATGCAAACTTACTGGCATCTATGAGTGCTGAAGAGAAGAGGAAGATACTGGGACAGAAAAGATCTGTCTTTGTTTCAAGTTATTTTATGAGATAACTTAGTAGAGATCTTTTTCAATTAGGATCTCTACTAAGAGCTCTTCTATTACCAATTAGTTCTTAAGATCAAGGTGAACCAGCTGCTTAAACATATCTATTTTTTTAAAGATTTTATTTATTTATTTATCTTTAGAGGGGAAGGAGAGAGGGAGAGAAACATCAATGTATGGTTGCCTTTTCTGTGTCCCCTGCTGGGAGTTGCCTGCAGTGAACTGGACTACAACCCAGGCATGTGCCCTGACTGGGAATCGAACCACGATCCTCTGGTTCGCAGGCCCGCGCTATTTCTATTTTTTTTTACTTAAGTTACCCTAATAAGGTAAATAATCCTGTAGAAAACCATTAGTAAGTGGCATAATAAATGGCTTGGGACTATGAAGACCCCCACTGTTGGTCAAGCTTCCCTATCTGTGGGCTCAGTTATCTATGATACTTTTGGAAACTGTGGGCCCATTTGCTTTTATCAGCAGAAGTCAATCAGCAACCTGGCCTTACCCTAAGAATGTATAAGTCTAAATAGTGTTTTCCTGAGAATTTACTTCACTTTATGTATAGTTATTTGGGATTTCTGATGTTATTATCAAATACTTTTTTTCCTGCATAGGAAATAAATTGTGTTAAGATCTCTCAGTAAGAATCTCTAAGGCTGCTGGATGGGGATGGACTGGTACACTAGGGGGAGGAGTAGGCTCCCTCAGCAGAGGAGAGCAGCAGGGCTCACAGAGTTAGCAGCTCGGAAAGACAATTCGGTGGGGGAGCCAAACTACGCTGAAGGCACTTTGAGGGTGCCTAGCACCTAGGACAGCAAAGAATGAGAAAGTGGTGTGTGAGTTGCCCCTAACTGGTGCACCCCTAGGACAGCACAACTGGTGGACTGAAGGCATAGGCCTGGTGCAGAAGGGCACTGGGGGCCCAGCAAAGAACAAAGGAACTGGGCAGAAGGCTAGGCAACTGTGATGAATATGGTCCAGACCTGGCCCTCAACAATCCAAAACCACAGGAAGTAAAGTGAAACCCAACCCCCCTCAGCCTGCTGCAGCAGGAAAGATCTGCAGAACTCTCTTGGCTGGTTTAAAGCCAGCAGGAGGTTATTTTTCTTTTCTTTAAAAAAAAATTTCCTTTTATTTCTCTTTCCCACAACTGAGATAATAAGATCCAGAGCTGTAAAGGACAAGAGTCAGACACAAAGAGGGATCAAAAAGCTAATCTAAACAACTGAGAAACTGAGGTAAATTTCACTTTGCTATTCCAGAGAAATTACAAATCATTGTTTATTTGTATTATTATATTTTTTCATTATTTTTACTTTTTTATTTTATGAGTGTTTTTTCTCATCTTTCTGTTCAGTCTTATTCATTTAATTTGTTAAATTGCATTGCTAGACCGGTTTTTCTTGTTCTCTTTTTCATATTGTATTTTTAATTTTTCTTCTTTCACTTCACTTGTGTTCTAATAGCACACTACACCAGGTCGTGTGCTTACTATTCTTGCTATTCAGATCACATAGATTCTGTCATATGATAGTTTTTCCAGTATTGTTACAAATAATTGTTGTTCCATATAATTGCAAATAGTACACAGCACTCCTCCCAAATATTAGCCTAGTTCACTGCCTTCTGGGACTTTATTACTGTTGTGGTTAACTCTATTCTCTTGCACACTATGCCTATTTTATATCCTTTACTGTCTCTGTATCTCATAAACTGACCTACTACAAGTTCACTGTTTTCTGGATTAAATTCACAATCCTGCACTCCTCTAACAGGAGTCTAATCTCTTTTCCACCCTTTCCAAAAAGTGGCTAGTTGGGTGAAATATTATGGTTAACACTATACGTATCCAAAGATCTCCCATCTCTTCTCCACAGGTTGGTACTTTAAATCCCATAGAATACACTCCTGCTGTCTTAATTTATTTTGCCTTTCCTCTCCAACTGATCACATAAAAGGGTAGGTAGGAGCTGTGAACACCAGTATGGTTCTGTGTACCTCCTGGAACACAGAATCAACCAAAAACAAAAACAAAAAAAACACCAACAGATAATAATGGAAGAAGGTGAAGGAATGAGTGGAAGCCCCACTAACTTCCACCCAGGACCAGTTGGGAACTACAACAAAATGGTGGAGTAATTATCCAGAACAAACGACTGAACAATCGTGAAAGAGAAGCCTCAACCACTCAGACAGATAGAACCATCTTCAGCACAAATTATCTGCACCTCTGCATACCATACAGGACATAGTGGGCAGAGTGACTTTCACTTAACCAGCTGTAGGGAAGGATGCACCAAAGAGAGACCCAACAACAATCAAAACCCAAAAACATAAGGAGAATCAATATAAATGACAACCCAAGAGCAGCAAGTTCAGCAGATCAAGGAGACTGCACCATTGGATTTCAAAGGTCTCCTACCATAGAAGATCACACCACATCCTAGGGAGTCAGAACACACCAATTTAAGAAGCAGACGTTAACAAGAATTGTCTCACAAAAAATGGAACGACAAAGAAACAAACCCCAAATGAAGGAAAAAAGAGGAAGCCTCAGAAGGAATGCTAAATGAAATAGAGGCAAGTTAACTATCAGATATCGAGTTCAAGGCAATGGTTATCAAGAAGTTCAGTGAGCTCACAGAGAATTACCAGAAACTACAGGGAAACTATGATGAACTCACTGCAAACTATTATGAACATGAAAAAGGAAATAGAAACTATCAACAAGGACCAAGAGGAAATGAAGAATTATCGAATTGAAGAACACAGTAAAAGGAATCAAAAGCAGGGTAGATGAAGCAGAGTATTAAATCAGCAAGCTGGATGACAAGGTAGAAAAAACACACACCTAGAATGAGCAAGAAAAGGAAAAAAGACTCAGAAAGGAAAAGGGTATTAAGGGAACTTCAGCAGGACAACATAAAGCATAATAGTATCCATACAGCCCTGGCTGGTGTAGCTCAGTGTATTGAACACGGGCCTGCGAACCACATGATCACGGTTTGATTCCCAGTCAGGGCACATGCCTGGGTTGCAAGCCAGTTCCCAGCAGGAGACTCACAAGAGGCAACCATACATTGATGGTTTCTCTCCCTTTCTCCTTCTCTTCCCCTCTAAAGATAAACAAATAAAATCTTAAAAAAATAGTATCCATACAATATGGATACCAGAAGGAGAAGAAGTAGAGCAAGGGATAGAAAAGCTGTTTGAAACAGTAATGATGGAAAACTTCCTTAATTTGATGAGAGAAAAAGTCACACCAATACAGAAAAACACAGAGAGTCCCAATCAACAGGTAACCAAAAAAGCCCACTTCAAGAAACCCCATAATCAAAATAGCAAAACTCCAACACAAACAGAGAATCTTACAGGCAGCAAGGGAGAAACATGAAGTAACATACAAGGGACGCTGATAAGCCTAGCAGCAGACTTCTCCATGAAAACACTCCAAGCCAGAGCGAATGCCAGGAAATAGTACAAGTAATAAAGAACAAAGGCCTGCAACCAAGAGTACTCTATCCAACAACACTCTCAATTAAATAGAAGGCCAAATAAGGAGTTTCCCAGACGAAAGTGGCCTAAGAGAATAAAACTCCCCCAAACCAGCTCTGCAAGAGATACTAAAGGGGTCTACTTTAAGAAAAGGAAAGAAAAGAGTGAGCGAGAGAGAGGAACACAAGTACAAAAATGTAGCATTGATTAAGTACCTATCAATAATAACCTTGAATGTAAATGAATTAAATGATCCAATCAAATTGATAGAATAGCTGAATGAATAAGAAATCATGACCCACACTTATGCTGCCTACAAGAGACCAACCTCAGAACAAAACACCTACACAGACTGAAAGTGAAGGGTTGTAAACAAATATTCCAAGTAAATTGACGGGGGAAAAAAGCCAGGGTAGCAATACTCATATTAGACAAAATAGACTTCAAAACAAGGGCCATGAAATAAGACCCAGAAGGTCACTTCATAATACTCAAGAAAAGAATCCATCAATGTAAGGGATAATTCTGTGTGGTGTGGGCTCAGCCCCCAGTGGCAAACATTTACTGTAAAGTAACTTCCTAAAAACCATGCTAAACCTTCCAATGACCAGTATAACTGGTTCAACTTCTTTTGCCTTTTCATTTGCAAATATCCATCTTCTGTGATGTGATTATTGGCATCCTCTCCTTTGTTTTCTGTATAAGGTAACCACCTAAATAGAACCTGTCCATAGTTAATGAGGACCTTCATGTAATGTGCCCAGTAAGACAATAAAAGCTCATTGGAGCAAGGGCTGAGGCTTTTGCTTCCATTGAGAGAGAAGCAACTCATCCTTTTTTCCACAGAATTCCATAGTCCCTGTGAATTTCTTTTGTTTCAGCTACAATGCCATAGACCCCACAAGCAGGGGTCCATGACACATTAAGAGAACATAAACATTGTAAATACAAATAAACCCAACATAGGAGCACCCAAATACATAAGGAAAATCTTGGAGGACTTCAAAAAAGATATAGACAGCCACAAACATATACTAGGGGATTTAAAAACAAAACTGTCAAAATGGGTAGATCTCACAAACAAAATATCAACAAATATATTGTGACATTGAACAATGCCCTAGATCAAATGGACTTAACTGATATATAGTGAGAGCCTTTCATCTCCCAAAAGCAAAATACACATTTTTTTCAAATGCACATGGAACATTTTCAAAGATAGACTATATGATAGGTCACAAAACAAGCCTCAACAAATTCAAGAAAATTGAAACCATACCAAGCATTTTCTCTGGCCACAAGGGACTGAAACTAGAAACCAGTCTCAAGGAAAAAAAAAACACTCAAACTCATAGAGATTGAATAGCATGAAATTAAACAATGAATGAGTTAAGAAAGAGATTAAGTAACAAATCAAAAAATTTCTGGAAACAAATGAAAATGAACTCACAACAACCCAATACTTATGGATGGAGCAAAAGCAGTCCTAAGAGGGAAGTTCATAGCAATACAGGCCTACCTAAAAAAGATAGAAACATTTCAAACAAACGACCTAACCCTACACCTACAAGAACTGAAAGAAAAACAACAAAAACAGCCCAGAACAAGTAGAAGAAAGGAAATAACCAAGATCAGAGCAGCATTAAATGACATAGAGACTGAAAGCATAATTCTAAGGATTGATGAATCCAGGCACTGATTCTCTGAAAAGATAAACAAAACTGACAAGCCTTTAAGCAGACTCACCAATCAGACCTGTAGGAGTGAAACAGGGCAGATGGGTGGACAGAGAGAACCCAGGGCAAGATGGTGGAATGTGCAGGTGGTGTTGGCTGAACCAGAAACTAAGACTAAGAGCTGAATGTGGACTATGACAGGGGTTGCCACAGTGAGAGAAACTTCCAGTCTCACATGAGAGTTTTTTTGGAAAGTGGGTCTAGAACCCAGCAAACAAGCTGCATTGTTTACGCTCTGACCCCTCCTCCACAGACAGCGCCACGAGACAGCAAAGAGGGTTGTCCTGCCCTGATGAAAACCTAAGGCCCTGCCCCCTTACAACTTAACAGGTATACTGAGACAAAGAAATATGGCCTAGATGAAAGAACAGAACAGAACTCCAGAAAAAGAGCTAAGTAACAAGGAGCTAGCCAATCTATCTGATGGAGAGTCCCAAACCCAGCTAATCAAGATTAACATCAAAGATGTTAATCCAGAAAGGATGACAGTCCTTTATCAGATATATCTCTAGTAAATATTTTCTCACAGTCTTTATTTTTATTCCCCCACCACTCTTTGTTTTTTATTTAATGTATTACATATTTTGTGTGTGTCTCCTGATTATGTATTGTAGTTATAGTTAACTTTGTTACTATTTTCTTTTAACTGCTTATCTTCTTGTTCTCTTGAAAACGTCTTTTGCAGAGAAAGAGTTTTTATTTTAGAGATCAAATTTAGAGAGATTTTTCCTCTGTTATTTCCTAGGAGTTTTATAGTTTTACATTTTACATAGGTCTATAATCCATTTAAAGTTAATTTTTGGAAGAACTTAAAGTCCACATCTAGAATCATAGTTTTGCATGTGGATGTCCAGTTGTTCTACCGCCATTTGTTAAAAAGACTATCTTGGTTTGGGGACAAGATGGTGGTATAGGTGGACTCTGGGCTTGACATCTTACAAGAATAGATTGAATGTGCACCCATATTTACAGAAAATTCTCCTAGAGACAACTATGAGCCAATTGAACAGCCTCTGTACAACAAGCAAGAGAGAGTGACTACATGGAGAAGGTATAGGAACCATGAGAGCTCTTTGGAAGCTGAGGAACAGCTCAGGACTGGTGGAATGAGTGAAAGCCATTGTTTACATTTCCCTTAACCTTGGCTAGAAGGCAGAAGCTTTATCTAGGTTGTCTGGTATACCTGCAGGGCACTGCAGCATATCTTCAGCCACCCTAATGGAAACAGACCCAAGGAGAAACAAGAGAGGGCCATAGCATGCATACGAAAGGCTGCCTCATCCAGAGATTTATCCAGCAGGTGCAGCAGGATGCTGCTTCACATTCCACTGGACTGTGATACACAAAGGTTTCTCCCACCTGAAGGGAGTGCAGAGCCAACAGAACACTGAAGTATCTACTTGTAGGGCTTCCTTGTCCAGAGAAAGTGCTACTGTGTGTTCACATGGTGCTCTCCATGTAGCAAGAGTAATGAGCGGACACAATGCTGTGGTACCCACAGGTAGAACTTCTTAGTCCAGAGACAGTACAGAGATAGTGGGGACACTGTTGCATGTACAAGTTAAGTGCTGACTTGAAGGGGCTTTGTGGTGTTCACAGCTGTGTTGCCCTTTGATGAGGAAGTGAGTTGCACCATGGAGAAACTTCTGCCTCTGCCAGTGAGAGTTCAGAACTACCAAAGTACAGGAGGTATGATAGTGATATGTAACACTTCCTCACCAGGAGAGGGGCCAAGCTGGATAGGCACACAGAGCAGGTGTGCCCATGTTCTACTCTACAGACAATTGAAACAACAGGGCTGACTTGTGCAAAGTGAAAGGGTGCTGCTATGTGTACCACCCTCCTCCCCACTGCGAGAGTTCAGAACTACTAAAGAACAGCTGGGTGTATGCATGCAAGGCTTCCTCAACTGGAGAAAGGGAGGAACAAGGAGGGCTTTGAGGCTCAGGTACCCAGAGTGGCTTCCCTCAGACCTTGCTCTGACTACTGGGTCTTTATTTTCTTAAAAACAAACAAAGTTTATTAACATATATACCTTGTGTACACATGGGCAATACCCAGAAGAAAAGAGTAACTCCCCAATATGTATTAGAATTTAGACGTAGGCCTGGCTGGTGTGGCTCAGGGATTGAGTGTCAGCCTGTGAATCAAAGGGTTGCTGGTTCAATCCCCAGTCTAAGGCACCTACCTGGGTTGCAGGCTAGGTCTCTAGTGGGGGGCCATGTGAGAGGCAACCACACATGGATGTTTCTCTCCCTCTGTTTCCCTCTCCTTTCCCCTCTTTAAAAAATAAAACAAAATCTTTTTTAAAATTAATAATTTATACTTAAATATAATCTTAATAGGAAAAGTAGGCTTCTTAGGAGAAAGTGATGTTTAGGAAAGATAAATGGGCCTTTAGAAGAGTATATGTGAGTAATGATACTTTGTGAAAAATTCTGTCTGTGTGTGGTCACTTCTAGTCTCTTCCAAGATGAGTCAGTTTTCCCTGGTTGATGAAATCTCAGGAGATGATCAATGGTAATTAACTAAGAGTTTTGTTTGTTTGGTTTTTTAGAATCTGTTTTTAGACAAATATGGAGATTTCAGGGAAAGCGTCTACCTGCATTATTGCTTTCAGCTGTCTACAGCTTAAACTAATCAGTATGCCAAAGTGGCATATAATGAGGTGGCATGTCCTACACTCCAACAGTTATATTTTGGGGTAGCATATAGTGCTATGCTTCCCTTATTTTCCTTAATCTTACCTTACACTTTTTCGGTCTTTAGTCCCAGACCTCTGATACATCGGTTGTGCTATTCATGGACAACAGCCACTCTCTGGATCTGGACAGAATCATCTGAGATCAAGGCCCAGTATGAGGATATCACCAACAGCAGCTGGGCTAAAGATATAGCCCTGTAACAGATGAAGTATGAGGAGCTGCAGACATTGGCTGGGATACAGGGGAATGATCTGCACTGAATGAATATGGAGATTTCTGAGATTAACCAGAACATCAGCCAAACCCAGGCTGAAATCAAGGGCCTCAAAAGCTGGAGGGCTTCCCTGGAGGCCATCATCACTGATGCCGAGCAGCACAGTAAGCTGGCCATCAAGGATTCTCAGGCCAAGTTGGCTGCTGGAAGCCACTCTGAGAACTGCCAAGCAGATTCTCATGCCTGGCAGTTGCAAGAGTACCCGGAGCTCATGAATGTCAAGCTTGCCCTGGACAGGGACACTGTAAGCTGCTGGAGGGTGAGGAAAATTGTCTAGAGTCTGAGGTGCAGAACATGAGCATCTACACCAAAACCACCAGCGGTTACTCAGGTGACCAGAGCTCAGCTTATAGGAACCTCACTTATGCCCAGGGTTTCCAGGCCAGTCTGGGCTCTGTCAGGGGCCCTGGTTTCTTCATCTGCACCAGCACAGCTCCTCCAAGTCAGTGGTTGTGAAGAAGATTGAGACCCGTGATGGGAAGCTGGTGTCTGAGTCATCTGATGTCCTGCCCAAGTAAATGACTACTGTGGTCTGTCCTGTACTCTGAGAGGGTGGGAAAGGAGGTGTGCAGGGAAGCAGAAGGCACAGGAGACCCACCTGAATCTCAGCCCCAGTTCTCAGTTCACTCGTGGGGTGGGCAAATTTCCTGCTTTGAGGACTGCCTCTTACCCATGCCCCAGACTGAAAGCCAAATCAACTATATTTTTTGTTTTTTCCCCCAAATAAATTTTCAGCTAGCTCTGCAAAACAACAAGAACAACTTGGTACCCTTTATTATTATTATTATCTTACATTCAATATTATTTTGCATTACTTTCAGGTATACAGTAAAATAATTAGAGAACCATTAAAAAGTGTCTCCCCCAATATCTTCAGTACCCAAAGGCACCATACATAGTTATTACAATATTATTGACTATAATTCCTTATGCTGTACTTTACATCCCAAGACTATTTTGTAACTACCAATTTGTACTCCTTAATCTCTTTACCTTTCTACCCAGTTCCCAACCCTTCTGCCCTCTGGAAACCATATGTATGTGTCTATGGTTTTTTTTAAAGTTTTTGTTGTCGTTGGCTTAGAATCATTTAAAGAACAGGGAACACGCACACGAGGTTGCCTGTAGAACAAGAAGGAGCTGTATTTCTTTTGAAGAGGAGCAGAAATAGTAAAGCACTGAGGTGTACACAGACAGATCTGACCCAGCAGAATATGGGGGCAGCACTTATGGGGCCTTGACATCCAAGCTTGCAAAGCAGCCCCCCAGACCTAGTTTGATTCACAAACAAATAAAAAACCAAAGCACTCCAAGAGTGCACAGAGCAGCTCAACTGCACTAGGCAATGCCACCCAGATTTGAAAGGAAAGGATGCAAGCACACACCAGGCTACTACACTCAGAACTTACCCCTACAGGCCAGGTGATGAACCAGACACTGCAAGCACCTGCCTTGACTGCATGCAGTCTACTTAGAAACTATTATTTCAAGACAGGAGAGAGAGAGCTATTTTACCCAACTCATAGTAACAAATACAGAAAGAAAAAAAAAAAAAACAGGAGAAAGAAGAATATAAAGAAACAAGGAAAACCTCAAGAAGAAAATTTTAATAAAATGGAGGTAAGAAATTTTCTTCTTAGAAAAATTCAAAGAAACAAGAAGAAATGTACTGGTTTTAAGACTCCAGGAGATTAAATATGGTGTCAGAGTAGTTGGCAGTTTTGTCCACTTGCTTTCAGACCTGGACCATCCTTGAAGTCAAAACACAGAGAGGAAAGTGACTGAGAGCATATACACAGATGAGATCATGAAAAGTGTGTGTACATTTACACAATGGAATTCTATGCAGTAGAAAGAAAGAAGGAGTTCCTACCCTTTGCAACATCATGGATGGAACTGGAAAGCATTATGCTGAGTGAAATAAGCCAGGCGGTGAAAGACAAATACCATATGATCTCACCTTTAACAGGAACCTAAACAGCAAAACAGGCATGCAAAATATGACCAAAGACACTGAAATTCAGAACAGGCTGACAGGGAACAGAGGGGAGAAGGGAGAGAATTTCAGGGGAAAAGGGGAAGGATTCATAGAAACTAGTATAAAGGACACATGGAGAACAACTAATGGGGTGGAAATGGGGCAGAGGTGGGGAGCACAGGGCAGGTGGGATGGGATGGTAGTGGGGGATGGAAAACTGTACTTGAAAAATAATTAAATTTAAAAAAGAAAAAGAAAAAGAAAAGTGTGTGAAGTGGTCAAGAATAGGCCACCTGCAGGATGCCCTGGAGCTGGTTGCTTGGGCTTTCTAAGCATCCCAGCACTTCCTGCTGCACAGAGTCTGGGGAGCTGCAAATCAACTCAGGAGCTGCAAGCTACCAGGGAAGAGAGAGAAGGCCTGGGAGGTGCAGACTCCAGAAAGAACATGGCAGGAGCAGTCCCTGCCAAGGCTGAAAATCTCTGGAGGGAAGGAGCAAGGTCGGCACTCTGCCACTACCCTGTGTTAAGAGTATAACTTCAGAGCCATTCCCAGCACTACACGGGAAAGATCCAGAGAGAAACTATCTAAAATTGTCAGAGGCT
Source organism: Sturnira hondurensis (assembly GCF_014824575.4). Lineage (NCBI taxonomy): Eukaryota > Metazoa > Chordata > Mammalia > Chiroptera > Phyllostomidae > Sturnira > Sturnira hondurensis. Next base: position 819,112 of record NW_028074169.1, on the reverse strand, counting down.
CTGAAAGGCAGTAGCCAGCCCTGACATGAGAGGCCCTGTGATTTTTGGAGTGGAGAAGCACTGAAGAATAAGACCTCTAGGGCTTGATGCTGTAGTTTGGGAGCCACACACAAACTCTTTTAAAAAACGAAGCTGAGGTGAGACCCAAGACGCAGCAGGGACCTGGGCCTAGCATGCCTGTGTATGTGGGTACAGTGGCTGTGCTAACCAAAAACTCAGAGGGATAGTGTACACTGAAGGAATGGTAGGATGTAACCCATGAGCATGGCTCATGAGCATAGCTCATGGCTGTTCAGAGTGAAGAATTTGGGTAGAATATCATGTGAGAGAGTTGCAAGCTCAGGACTGGAAGGCAGGAATGGAATGCCTGAGCTTTGCTGCAGTCAGCCAGCTTTTCTCACAGCCTGAGGAGCCTAACCTCACCTGAGGAATTACAAGCTCTGCAAATCAGTGAGTACACATTTGGGAGTCCCCTACAGGGTACATCTCCAAAGGTAAAGGAAAAAAATCCTTGAAAGGGGCCCTTCGCCAGACACTACAAGCTACATAGTTCCTCAGGTCCTGATCTAGTAAACCCAGCAGAGCAGAGAATACAGACAGGTGAAACAAGGCACTATCTTCTCCCCTGCATACCATTTTAACATTCATTCCATATCCTTCAACTTTGGACCTAATATAACAACATGTTTTATATTATAGCTTATTTTAAATCTCATATTTTGCACTCCCCTACTCTTATTTCATTTTACCTTCTTTCTTCTTCTAATTTTTGTTTTAAATTCTATTTTCTTTCTTCCTATGACTTGTTTCTAATCTGCACTCTTACTATTTCTTTCCCTTTCAGCCTCTTAAAACCATGTCTGATTGTCATTAGTCACCTCACATTCTTTTTACTGTTCTTTTTAAAATATATTTTATTGATTATGCTATTACAGTTGTCTTGTTTCCTCCACTTCATTCCCCTCCACCCTGCACACCTTCTCCCACCCACATCCCCACCTTTAATTCATGTCCAAGTGTCATAAGTTCTTTAGCTTCTACATTTCCCATTCTATTCTTGCCCTCCCCCTATTTTCTACCTACCATCTGTGCTACTTATTCTCTGTACCTTTACCTCCTCTTTCTTCCTCCCACTCCCCTCTTGCTAACCCTCCATGTGATCTCCACTTCTATGGTTCTGTTCCTGTTCTAGTTGTTTGTTTAGTTTGCTTTTGTTTTAGGTGTGGTTGTTAATAACTGTGAGTTTGCTGTCTTTTTACTGTTCATATTTTTATCTTCTTCTTCTTAGATAAGTTCCTTTAACATTTCATAAAATAAGGGCTTGGTGATGATGAACTCCTTTGACTTGACCTTATCTGAGAAGCACTTTATCTGCCCTTCCATTCTAAATAAAAGCTTTGCTGGATAGAGCAATCTTGGATGTAGGCCCTTGCATTTCATGACTTGGAATATTTCTTTCCAGCCCCTTCTTACCTGCAAGGTCTGTTTTCTGAGAAATCAACTGACAGTCTGATGGGCACTCCTTTATAGGTGACTGTCCCCTTATCTCTTGCTGCTTCTAGGATTCGCTCCTTCATTTTCATCTTGGCTAATGTAATGATGATGTGCCTTGGTGTGTTCTTCCTTGGGTCCAACTTCTTTGGGACTCTCTGAGCTTCCTGGACTTCCTGGAAGTCTATTTCCTTTGCCAGATTGGGGAAGTTCTCCTTTATTATTTCTTTAAATAAGTTTTCCACTTGTTGTTCTTCCTCGTCCACTTATGGTACCCCTATAATTTGGATGTTGGAACATTTAAAGATGTCCTGGAGGTTCCTAAGCCTCTCCTCATTATTTTTGAATTCTTATTTCTTCATTGTTTTCTAGTTGGTTATTTCTTTCTTCCTTCTGGTCCACTCCATTGATTTGAGTCCCATTTTTTTTTTCCATCACTATTGGATCCCTGCACATTTTCCTTTATTTCAGTTAGTGTAACCTTCATTTTTTCATCTAATTTCTGACCAAAATCAACCAGTTCTGTGAGCATCCTGATCACCAGTATTTTGAACTGTGCATCTGATAGTCTTACTCCATTTTGCCTTACTTCTGCCCTTTCTATATTTTAGCTTTAAATGTTAATTTTTTCCTGTCTTAACCTGCTTTTCATTCCTCATTCTTGGTATTCCTTCTCCTTCTATTTTCTGAAAATAACTTCTCTTTTCTCTAGACATCTTTTAAACTTTTCTTTATTTTTTCCTCTTGTGTTCCCATCCTGCCTATATAAATCTTAGTTCATTTGTTGTTGATATTGCTGTGATGTGCCACGGTCCAGCCGCAGCTCATCTAAGGGTCCTCAGGTGAGAGTAGGCGTCGGCGCTGGGTAACAGGCAACTACACAGCTCAAAGGCAGGTGAAGCACTGTTCCGTTTATTGCAAGTACAAGCTGATTTTTTACGTTTTCATTTTTGGCATAGATTAACATTTACAGGTGCATAGCATGATCAATTAAGCAGAAAAAATCAATACAAAGGTAATCAGGAAAAGTACGAAAGTTCCCATAGTTTTAGTTATGTTAAACAAAAGTTATTTTGACCAGGAAAACCATTAATCAGACAATTTGAAATAGTTCTATGTGTACAGTTTGAATATCTTATTGTTTATTAAAGTTCTCAGAAATTGTCATGGGCAACAGGTATGCTTAGACTGAGCAGAGGTTAGGAAATTCATTATAAGCCTTTGTAATATCTAACTTAGCTATCTATATTGCTGTCTAAAATGTTTTTTGTATACTGAGGACTCTAACTCCTTGGTAATTGTTTCTAAGTGCTTAGTTTGTAATAGCTAACCAGCTTCTTCTGTTTTTATGCCTGTCTAATTCTAATTGATATATATCCCTATTCAAGGTAAAGGAGGGGCTGCTACTCTAACAACTCTTTGACAAACAGGGACTATTTTCTAAAGGGGTTTTTGCTGTTCTATGAGGCAGTTCTATGGGAATACATATTTTTCCCTGAACTGTTCTTTCTTGGGTAGCTTTCACAGGAACAAATAAGTAAAGTACGATGCCTTAATTCAGCCAGGGTGATATTGCTTAGGACTTGAGCCAACTGTTGTTTTTTCTCTGAGAGTGGTCATTAATTCTAGGAGATTCCAATTTATCAGAAATGCAAAGGTTAGAATACTAAGAAACAGTAAGAATAAAAGCAACACCATATATCCACTAATGCCACGTCCGTCCTGCTGGAAAATGCTTCTGTGAAGCTGTCATCTCCAAGTCGTGACTGTGTCAACCGACATGGTTAGAAAATGCTTCTGTGAAGCCTTTGTCCCCAAGCTGTGACTGTGTCAGCCGACCTGGTTAGCATTGGACGTGGCAGTGATGCATCTTTTTCTCCAAATATATGTGTGTGTGTTATGCATGTATAATGTTTTCTTCTCTCATCATACACACACACATGCATATGCACACACACACACACACACACACACATATATATATTTCATTTTAACCTACTATTTTTGCTTCCTTTCCTTACACGATTCCACCTTCCCTCCCCACTTTTTTACTTATGAATTTTCTTTTCTTGTCTTTCTTTCTTTGCCTTGTCTCTATTCTCTACTCTTATTATTGCTCCCCCCTCTATCCTCACAAAGTCACTTTTCTTTCAGTCAGTCATATAATATTCATTTTCCATTATTATAATAGTATTAATCTCTTTAGACTTTTATTAATATTGGCAAATTTGCTGTTAATAGTCTCATTGTAGGTGGGCATTATTTCTGTGGGTGTAGATATTTTTGCAGGGCTGTTTGGTTTTGTTGGGGCAGTTCCTGTACAAGAGTATAAAAGACATGGTGGATGGAATGACTGTCAGCCAGTTGGAGGGAAGGACCCACCAAAAAATTACTCAACAACAACCAAAACCCAATTACAACCAGAGAGCCGGCATAAATGGCATTAAGGGCACCCCAAAAGTGTAAGTCCAAAAAAGGAAGGAGACTGCACCACTGAATCCTACAGGACTCCTGCTCCAGAAGTTCATACCACAAAGACATGGAGTAAAAGCAGATAATCAAATATACAGGGGGAAAAAAAAAGCAGGAAGAGTCACCTAAATTGGGCATGCAAAGAAACCACTTCCAACAAAAAGGAAAGGAAGAATCCCCAGAAAGACCGTTAAACAAAATTGAGGCAAGCAAACTATCAAACATTGAGTTCAAAATAATGGTTATAAGGATTCTCAAGAAGCTCAGTGAGATCTTCAAAGAACTCCAGGGAAGCTTCAGGGAATTCACTGAGAGCTATACCAGTATGAAAAAGAACATAAAAACTATCAATAAGAGCCAAGAGGAAATAAAAAGTACAATATCTGAAATGAAAAACACAGTACAAGGAATTAAAAGCAAGTTAGAGAGTCAAATCAGCAAACTGGAAGACAAGGTAGGAAACAACTACTAGACAAAGCAACAAAGTGAAAAAACACTCAGAAAGAATAAAAAGGGGTTAAAGAAACTTCAGGACAATATGAAACATAATAATATGTATATAATAGGGATACAAGAAGGAGAAGATATGGAGCAAGGGTTATAAAAACTGTTTTAAGAAGTTATGACAGAAAACTTCCCTAACTTGATGAAAGAAAATGTCACACACAACCAGAAGAACAGAGAGTCTCAATCAAAATGAACCCTAAGAGGCCTCTTTAAGATACGTCATAGTTAAAATGGCAAAATTCAAAGAAAAATATAGAATATTAAGAAAGCAAGGGAGAAACATCTAGTAATATACAAGGAGCACTAATAAAGTTCTTAGTTGATTTCTCAACAGAAACACTACAAACCAGAAGTGAATGGCAAGAAATATTCTAAGTGATGAACAGCAATGGCCTGAAACCAAAACTACTCTGCCCAGTAAGGGTCTCATTTAAAATGTAAGGGAAAATAAGGAGTTTCCCTGACAGAGGCAGGATAAAAGAACATATCTTCACTGAATGGCATTACAAGACATGATAAAGAGACTGCTTTAAAAAGATGAAGAAAAAGAAAGAAAGATAGGAATACAGGTAAAAAGGGGGGAAATAGTAATTAATAAGTACTGATCAATAATAACCTTAAATGTAAAAAGGTCAAATGCTTCAATCAAAAGACATGGGATAGCTGAATGGAAAAAGAAAACATGCTCTCAACAGGAGACCCACCCGAGAATAAAAGATCTGCAAAGACTGAAAGTGAAAGGATAGAAAAAAATATTCCAAGCAAATGGACATGGAAAAACAGCTAAGATAGCAATAATCATATCAGACAAAATAGATTTTTTAAAGACCATACAGTACAGAGGGAAGGGTACTTCATAACACTTAACAGGAGAATCCATCAAGAAGATATAAACATTGTAAACAAATATGCACCCAATATAGAAGCACCAACATATATAAGGAAAATCCTGGAGGACTTCAAGAAAGGTATAGACAACAATATACTCATAGTAGGGGATTTTAACATGCCACTGTCAACCATGAATTGGTATTCCAAACAAGGAATCAAGAAGAACATTATGTTTCTAAATGATAACCTAGATCAAATGGACTTAATTGATATATATAGAACCTTGCACCCCAGAGAATACAGTTGCATTTTTTAGATGCATATAGAATATTTTCAAACATAGACCACATGGTAGAACACAAAACAAAAGCCTCAACATATTCAAGAAAATAAAAATCGTATTAAACATCTTATCAGACCACAATGGCTTGAAACTAGAAACCAACCTCAGAGAAAAAAACTCAGAAACATTCAAATTAATGGAGACTGTGTAACATACTATTAAAAATGAATGGGGTAACAATAAGAACTAGGAAAAAATAAAAAAAGTTTCTGGAAACAAATGAAAATGAACACAAAACATCCCCAAACTTACTCGACACAGCAAAGGCAGTCCTGAGAAGGAAGTTCATAGCTATACAGGTCTACCTAAAAAAGATTTAAAATTTTCAAATAAACAACCTCACCCTACATCTACAGGCACCAATGACATAAACAATGACAAACAAAGCTCAGAGTGAGTAGAGGAAGGAAATAATCAAAGTTAGAGCAGAAGTAAATAACATAGAGACTAAAGGAACATTTTGAAGCATCAATAAATCCAGGAACTGGTTGTTTGAAAAGATAAACAATTTGACAAACCTCTAACAAGACTCATCAAGAAAAAATGAGAGAAGACACAAATAAATAAAATGAGAAATGAAAGAAAAGTTACAACTGATACCACAAAAATAGAAAGGATTGTCAGAAATTACTACAAACAGCTATATACCAAAAATTTTGAAAACCTGGGAGAAATGGAAAAAATCTGCAGAACATTTAATCTTCTAAAACTCAATCAAGAAGAAGCAGATAGCCTGAATAGACCAACAACAACTAGTGAAACTGAAGCAGTAATCAAAAAACTCCCAGCAGATGGAAGCATTGGACAAGACAGCTTCACAGGTGAATGTTACGAAACATTTAGGGAAGAACTAACTCCTACCATGCTCAAAATATTCCAAGAAATTCAAGAGGAGGGAAGACTCCCGAACTCTTTTTGTTTGAATTTCATAAAGCTTTTTAAAAATAGTTTTTTATTGATTATGCTATTACAGTTGTCCCACTTTTCCCCCTTTGTCCCCTCCTCCACCCATCACCCCATCTGGCAATCCCCACCTCCTTAGTTCATATCAGTGGCTCATGCATGAGTTCTTTGGCAACTCCATTTTCTATATTTGTTCTTAATATCCTCCTGACTATTCCTATTTATTTTTAAATGTTATTCAAGTACAGTTGCCTCCATTTTATCACTTCCATTCCCCCCACCCCATCCATCCCCGCCTCCCACCCTCGATCCTATGCCTCATTAGCTTTGTCCATGGGTCCTCTATACATGTTCCTGAACAACTCTTCCCCTTCTTCCCCATTATCCTCCTCCCTCCTCCCCTCTGGTTACTGCCAGTGTGTTCTTTATTTCAGTGTCTCTGGTTATATTTTGCTTGCTTGTTTGTTTTATTGATTAGGTCCCACTTATAGGTGAGATCATACTGTGTTTGTCTCTAAACACCTGGCTTATTTCACTTACCATATGATGTGGACCCCAGCCCACAGTGTCCGCATCATTATGAATGAAATGAAACATTCACATGGACTACTGAGTCCTGTGGAGGAAAAGGATGAGCATGGCTTTTCTCTCAAGGGGAGCAAAAGCCACAGCCTGTGTCAGGACTGGCCTTTATTGGGTTTCTTGGCACATTACATGATGGTCCTCATTTACTGTGCACAGGTTCACTTTAGGTGATTAGCTTTTACAGAAAACAAAGGAGCCAACACTGCTAATCACATCAAAGAAGAGGAATATCTGCTAATGAAATGGGCAAAAGTGGTTGAACTGGCTACACTGGTCCTAGGAAGGTTTAGCATGTTTTTTAGGAAGTTACTTTGCAGTAAATGTTTGCCACGAATTTAGGTGAGGAAATTTTTAGCAAAAAGCAAGACTCAAAACAGCCTAGGTACATAGCAGGCCTGATTCCCCACAGGAGAATCTATCCATGGGCATGGGTCTTGTGCATCTCCACGTGGGAGCTGGGCTCACACCATGCAGAATGGTTTCCTGCAGCATAATGCTATGCAATCCCATCCATGATGTTGCAATAGGTAAGAACTCCTTCTTACTTTCTGCTGTGTAGTATTCCATTATGTAAATGTACCCTAGTTATTTGATTCACTCATTCACTGATAGAAACTTGGGTTGCTTCCAGCACTTGGCTGTTGTAAATTGTGCAGCTATGACCATTGGGGTGCATAGATTCTTTTGAATTGGTTTGGTGATGGGGGTGGGTAGGGCAGGAGAAAGTGGTGGCAAGAAAATTGAGACAACTGTCCTTGAAGAACAATAAAATAAAATAAAGAATTCCTACTACTTCATAGGGACAAAAAGTCTTTTTTTCTTTTCATATACTGTCATGTTTTATAACATGTAAATAAAACACAGGAATACATGATGAAGTCTCACAATATGATTTATCAAAGGGAGAAAATCATTTCTGACATTTTAGGCTTTGAAAAAATAAAACTAAAAAAAATAATGCAGCAAGAACAAAAAACAAGTCACAACCAAAGAAATTCCATAAGGTTATCAGATGATTTCTCAGAAGGAATTTTACAGGCTGGAAATACTTAAAGTGCTCCAAGAAAGAAATCTACAACCTAGAATACTTTAATCTATCAAGGCTATTATTAGAATTGAAAGAGAGATAAAAAGCAGTCCAAACAAGCAAATATTAAGGATGTTAAGCAACAATAAGCCAGCTTTACAGGAAATGTTAACAGGTCTTCTTTATTTAAAAAAAAGCTATAATGAGAAATAAGAGTGTACAGCAAAGGAAAAACAGCCGACTGATAAAGGAAAATATATAATAATCACAGTGAATCAACCACTTAAATGGTTACTAGGAACATTAAAAGAAAATAGTAACAAAGTTAACTATAACTACAACGAATAAGTTAATTATAACTATAATAAATAATGAGACACACACAAAAATGTGTAAAATGTGACAATGAAAGCAAAGAGGAGAATGGGAAAATATAGTGCTTTTAAAATGCAATCCAAAAGAACCTATGTACCCCAATGTTTATAGCAGCACAATTTACAATAGCCAAGTGCTGGAAGAAACCTAGGTACCCATCAGTCTACAAATGGATCAAAAAAACTATTGTAAATTTACACAATGAAGCCCTGGCTGGTGTAGCTCAGTGGATTGAGTGTGGGCCTGCGAACCAGAGGATCGCGGTTCGATTCCCAGTCAGGGCACATGCCTGGGTTGCAGGCCAGTTCCCTGCAGGCCAACTCCCAGCAGGGGACGCACGAAAGGCAACCATACATTGATGTTTCTCTCCCTCTCCTTCCCTTCTAAAGATAAATAAATCAGTAAATAAAATCTTTTAAAAAATTTACACAATGAAATTCTACTCAGCAGAGAGAAAGAAGGAGCTTATACCTTTTTTGACAGCATGGATAGAACTGGAGAAGATTATGCTAAGTGAAATAAGCCAGGTAGTGAGGGACAAATACCATATGACCTCACCTTTAACTAGAACATAATCAACAAAAGAAAGAAGCAAACAAAGTATAACCAGAGTCATTGAAATTAAGAATGATCTAACAATAGCCAGAGGGGAAGAGGGAGGGGACAGTGGGGAGAGGGTTTTCAGGAACTACCATAAAGGACACATGGACAAAACCAAGGGAAAGGGTGGGAGGAATGGAGGGAGGTGGTTTTGGGGAACTGAGGGGAGGGGTGGGCAGGGAATCCAGACAATTGTAATTGAGCAACAATAGAATAACTTATATTAAATTAAAAAATGTAAAAAAAAATGCCAGTGGGGAACAAAAAGGATGTTACCTGAATATAATAAAGTGTTCATTCCATGCAATAAATAAATAAATAAATAAATAAATAAATAAATATGATGCATTTGAACTTAAATGACTATCAGCTTAAAGTACATTACTATAGATATACTATATATATATATAAAATCCTCATGGTAACCATGAACCAAATCCATACAAAAAACACCCCCCCAAAAGAGGAGAAAAGAATCCATCAAAACACACAGAAACACAAATTCCAACAAATAGGGAAAGAGCTCCAGAGGAAGAAATAATGGTGAAGAACAACAAAAACAAACAAAAATTGAAAAAATGGAAATAAACACATACTTGTCAATAATTAGCATAAATGTAAATGAACTAAATGCTCCAATCTGAAAAATACTATGCAGCAAAAAGAACTCCTACCCTTTGTGACAGCATGGATGGAACTGGAAAGCATTATACTAAGTGAAATAAGCCAGATGGTGAAAGACAAACACCATATGATCTCACCTTTAACAGGAATCTAAATAACAAAACAAACAAGCAAGCAAAACATAACCAGAGACATGGAAATAAAGAACACACTGACAGTAATTATAGGGGAGGGAGAAAGGCATAATGGGGAAGGGAAGGGGAAGGGCCATCAAAGAACATGTATAAATACACATGGAGAAAGACAGTGGTGGGGAAGAATTGAATGTGGGATATGGGCAATGGGTAGGGCAGAGGGTAATGGGGAGGAAATGGGGGCAACTGCAATTGAACTACAATAAAAAATAAAATTATATATATATATATATATATATATATATATATATATATAACCTACCAGGGGAAAAACAGGGTAGCAGAATGGATAAAAATACATTACCCATCTATATGCTGGTTACAAGAGACTCTCTTGACACTGAAAGACACACCCAACTGAAAAGTGAAGAGACAGAGAAATAATTTCTATTTATTACATGAAATAGAAATTAAAAGAAAGCTTGTGTAGCAATACTCAAATCAGATAAAACAGACTTTAAAACAAAGAATGCAAAAAGATGAAGAGATAAATTGCATAATTTTAAATGGGCGATTTAAGAATAAGGTATAATTATCTATATACTCAACATAGGAACAACTGAGTATATAAAGCAAGCATTAAGGACATTAAGTTAGAAATTAACAGCAATACTCTACTAATTGGAGATTAATACTCTACATACCTCAATGTATATATCATCCAGACAAAAGAATAATTTTAAAAAATGGCCTTAAATGGCACATTAGACCACTTTGACTTGACAGACATTTTTAGAGCTTTTCATCCAAAACAGCAGGGTACTTATTTTCCTTAAGTGCATATAAAACATTTTCCAAGATAGATTACAAACTAGGCCATAAAACAAGACTCAGTATTCCAAAATAATTAAAAATTACATCAAGCATATTTCTTTTAGACCAGAGTAGCATAAAACTAGAAATCAACTAATACAGGAAAAAAAATACTGGAAAATAACACAAATATGTGGAGATTAATCAATATACTTCTGAAAAGCCAATGGATCAGAAAGAAAATCAAACAGGAATTAAAAAACTACATTGAGACAAGTAATTATGAAAACACAACCTTACAAAATCTATGGGATGAAGCAAACACACTTGTGAGAGAAATGTTTATAGCTATTCAGTTCTACCTGAAGAAGCAGGAAAAATCCTCCTGAAAACAATCTAACTTTACACCTAAAGAAACTAAAAAAAGAAGAACAGACAAAACCCAAGTAAGCACAAAAAAAGAAAATAATAATCAGAGCCCAAATAAATAAAATACAAAAGAGGAAGAGTATAAAAATATTAATGAAACTAAGAGCTGACTTTTTTCATTTTCACCAATAACTTTATTTTTAATTTATTTCTATTTTTTAACATTTTTTATTATTTACATACAGTTTTCTGCCTTTCCCTCTGACCCCTCCCCACCACTTCAGACCTCCCCACTTCCCTCCCCTGTTTCTACCACCCTTATTATTGTCCATATGTCCTTTATAATTGTTCCTGTAAACCCTTCACCCTTTTCCTCCATTACCCCCTTCCTTCCCCCACTTTGGTCGCTGTCAAGAACTGGCTTTTTGAGAGGATAAATAAATTAACAAACCTTTAGCATGACTCATTAACCAGAAAAGAGAACACAAATAAATAAAATTAGAAATGAAAGAGATTACAACCAACACCAGATAATTAAAAGTGATTATTAAAGAATATTGTGAACAGTTATATAACAACAAATTTGACAATCTCGAAAAAATGGATGATTTTTAAAAAATGATGATTTTTAGAAGAAACAACGTTCTAAGAATAAACCAGAAAGAAACAAATTCTGAACAGATGAATTACTAGCAAGGAAATCGAAGTAGTAACCAGAGAAGATCCAAGATGGGGTTGAAATACATAGAACTTACACTTGTCTCCTCTCAGAACCAAACTAGAATCACAACTAAATTATAGATGAACCTGAATAGCTAACTGAAGATTAACTAAACAGTCTTAAAACCAAAGATTTATGGAAGATACACTGAGATTGGTAGGAAGGACAAATACAAAAAAGCTGGCCTTGCACTCAGGTGAAGTGGTTGAGAATTTGGAAGGATATCTCAACTGCAAATTTCCCTCTGAGGAATGTTGAGTCTCAAACCTGTGCCAGGCTCCCCAGATCATACCACCAGAAGTAGGGAGAGGAGTCAATGTAACATCTAATTGTGAATATCAGTGGAAATTCTGTCCAACAGAGAGAGATGAGAGTCTCCTAGAAATCCAGATGCCCTCTCAGAGGCCCAATGCCCAAAATTTCATTTGCAGCCATGGACCCTGGGCTCTGACAGAGGTAGGACAGCTTGGGTCAAACTGGAATTGTGTGAGAGAGACAGGGTTGTGTGGTTCTGAGGGGAAATCTGAAGTGACAGTCAGCAGGGTCCCTGCACTGAATTCTACACTGTGTACAGATGCCATCTTTCTTTGATCAGCAATTCCCTCCACGTGGTATTAGCCTGGGGGAATGCAACAGCCACAACTTTTTAACTCCTTTTCACCCCATTCTACCAAGCTCATATTCTGCAGAAATGTCAGCTGCCTGAGGCCATTGTGTAGACTTTCTTAAAGGGTTCTTGAAGAGGTATGGGCAGAATCAGGATTTCAGAGATTAAGATGTTTGGTTCTTGGGTGGGAGACATTCCTGCCTCTCACCTAAACACAGGACTAGTATGCTCTCCCCATGGGAAATCTACTAGCTCTAGTGAATTCCCAGTGATTTCTAGTGGCCCCACCTTGCCAAGTCTGTCCCCTGAAGAACTGTCAGCTTGCTGTTACTAGCTTGGGTCCATGGAGTAGACTTTTGGGGAAGTCCAGTAAGAACCAAAGTAGGGGGTCATATTTTCCTCACACACTGAGTGGCTTCACCATTCCTGTACATAGAACTCCCTTCACAGAGCCAAATCATGGTTTGTTTAGAATGGATGAATTTCACTGGCCTCACCTTGAGATTCACTGAGACCTGTCTCATCACAAAAGACTGCAGGCATGCAGCAGATGGCAGCTGGCCTTGGTGTACCATGGAACATTGCTAAGTGGCCCGTGTCCTAACAGTGATACCAATTTTAAATCTGTATCACTCTGGTGAACAACACTAACCCCTGCCCTGTGACTCACTGAGAACCTACCTTACACAACTCATGTACAATGAGAGGCTCTTTCAGTGACTGAGTCTAGAGCCATCTGACAGACAGAAGTAGATCATAGGGCACTTTGAGCCTTTTGCTGACCAAGCCCCCAAGCTTGGGTCTAGTGACAGTCTGCCTTGGTACACAGCTTAACCTCTCCATGAAGAACTGAGCCCCACAGAGCAGCCACAAACTGTGAATTAATTTGAGCTTCAAACAAGTAGCCCAGGGCTGGACACAGGAAAAGCCTGACACTGACCTGAACTAGCATTCTTCCCAAGAGGCTTCAGAATCAATACACTTGGTGGTAGGCTTTAGACCACATCAGAACTTGCCTCAGTTAGCTCCATAAGCGGCACACCCAAATGAAGATCTCAACAGACACCTAAGCCTGCTTGGGAAAATTCTTCTTGTTGGGGTCAGCTTCCACAAAACAGTTTGTACACTGTTGTCAAGATCAATCTTCACAGCCAGTAATCCTGAGGGTTAATCTCACTCAAATATGGGCCAGCAGCAATCAAGACATATACACCAGGAGGGCTCACATAACTCAAACAAGAGACATTCCTGTAGCATCTAGCTCAGGTGACCAGAGAGAGTATGACACTAAGACCTAGAAGACACCTACCACATAAAGCCAACATAGGAAGCCAAAATAGGGAGACAAAGAAATATGCCACAGCATGGGCAGAAGGAATATGCCAGGGCAAGAGAAGACAGTTACATACAATGACATTTATGTAAGACTGTCAGCTAATTTCTCAATAGAAACTTTTCAACTTATAAGGCACTGGCATAAAATATTAAAAGGGATAAAGAGCTTTTTGAGTCAGGCTGCTCCTTTATGATGGATCTGCTTTCATATGCTGACCATTCAGATTTCTAAATCTGCAAGGCTAAGGACCAGACTGTAGACCTAAACATTCCTGAAGTTCTTGGAGAGCCGAGCTGCCATTTCCCTGGGGGTGTTAGGAGCATTACCTTTTTACCTTTTGGAATTTCCACCTACTACCTGTCTAATGTCACTTTCGTAAATACTTTTCATTCCATCTTCGCAACCCTCTGAGAATGATGGTTGTAATCTCATTTTTTGATGGCTACAGAACAAAGGTCAGAAAAGAGAAGTCAATGGACCAAGGTTACTTAACCAGTGGGTTGCAGAGAAAGGTCTTGAAGTCAGGTCTTCTGACTAAAATAGTGTTATTAGTAGCAGTAGTTTAAATGTATTAAGAAATGAATATGGAGAAAATGGTGGTGGAGTAGGACAGAGCAACTCCAGTTCTTGTACCCCTGGGAGAAAATCCTGGCAGATCTAATGAGGAACAGCACAATCAATTCCCCAAACAACAATTTCCCAGCATTTGTGAAAATAACAGACCAGAGATAGAGACAGACCAGACAGCTACAGGTCAGTGGGGTCTCAGGGACCTGAGTAAGGACAAAGGCGCTAGACTGGCAGGCCTTGGCTGGTGCATAACAGCCTCAGAGCCGCTGCTGCCGCAGTGGTGGGGGCCCAGAGGCTTCTCTCTGTGCCCAGCCACAGGGGCATCTGCCACGGAGGACTCATTGGGAGCCCGGCACCCCAGAGTAAAGTCAAAAGCAGCAGAAGTGGGACCAGCAGCCCTTGGCTGATGCCTAGTGGGCTCAGAGCCCCCGCTGCCACCACGGTCAGGGTCCAGAGGCTTGCATCTACACCTGGTGACAGGGGTGTCTGCCACAGAGGACTCATCAGGAGCCCGGCATCTGGTGGAGCCTTGGGCTGGCTGCGGGGTCCTTGGAAGAGAGCTGACTCCCTCCCTCCCCATCTAGGCAGGGCTGGGCAGCACTGGCTAGAGACCTGTCTGCCTAGGTTTGCAGGGAGGGTGGCAAGAACAGGGGGCTGTGTTCAGTTGCAATCAATGTGGTTGCCAGCCCGCCAGCCCAGGAGATCTGAGAGAAGCAAGTCCTAACCAGTCAGGTTGGGGATTGGGCTGGGCTGAGAGGCAGGCTTTCTGCAGAAGTTTTTATTGGAAAGTGGACTGAGGTGTTCTCCTGTGAAGGGAGTTTGCCTTGTTTCTCGCCCAGCCAAGGACAGGGAAGGACAAGTACCAGATCCCATGAGACCCAGGCAGCTTGTTGGGTGGGCAGGTGCCCACACCCCAGTATGATAGCCTGGCTGAAGCACAGGTGTGCGCCTGCACCTAAAACTCAGCCCACAGAGGGGTCCTGCTGAAACCAGAAAAACTGGATTGGACAGTTTGAAACCAACCAGGGAGGGTGTGTTTTTTTTTTACTTTTTTAAAACTGTTTTTTTTCAGTAATCCTATGTATTTTTTTAATTTTATTATTGCTTTATCTTTAAATACTTTGTTCCTGTCCTTTATTTTTTTCTGTTTTAGTCCTTCCTTTCATCCCAAATTTATTGCTCTTTCCTCCCTTCTCCTGCCCTTTTTTATGTTTGTTTGTTTGTTTGTTTGTTTGTTTCTTGTTTTCTGTACCATTGTAAATACACCACAACACATCTCTCAAGTCTTAGCTCACTTTACAGGTTCCTGAATTCTATTACTGTAGTGATTAACTCTACTTGCTCACATGCTATACCTAGTTACTATTCTTTACTCTCATCTTACCTCAAAATCTGACCACCCACAAACTCACTGCTTTCTAGATACAACTCACAAGCCTTCCTTCCCCAACAAGAGACTTGTCTTTGATCCATCCTTTCTTAAAAATGGAAACTTGGGTTGAAGATTACAGGTAACACTATATAGAGCCTAAAGACCGTCTATCTCTTCTCTCCCAGCTGTGACCCTTAATATCATAAAGTACTCTCCTGCTGTCATAAACCATTTTGCCTCCCCCTCCAACTGATCACACACACACAAAGAAAAAAGTAGGTGGAAGCGGAGAACATCAAGATACCTGCAGGAGACTGCACCACTGAATTTCACAGGTATTCTACCACAGAAGTTCACACCATAAACCAAGGGAGTCAGAACAGATCACTTTAAGAAGCTGAGGCTAACAAGAAGAGTCTCACAAACAATGGGAAAACAAAGAAACAAGGCCCAAATGAAAGAAAAAGTGGAAGTCTCAGAAAGATGTTAGATGAAAGAGATGCAAGTCACCTATCAGATATTGAATTCAAAGCATTGGTTGTCAGGAAATTCAAAGACCTCACAATGAGATACCAGAAACTAGAGAGGAGCTACAAGGAACTCTTGGCAAACTATATCAACATGAAAAAGGAAATAGAAACTATCAGCAAAGGACAAGAGGAAATGAAGAATACAATTTGTGAACTGAAGAACACAATAGAAGGAATGAAAAGCAGGATAGATAAGGCAGAAGATTGAATCAATGAGTTGGAGGACACAGTAGAAACAATCCCTCAGAAAGGGCAAGAAAAGGAAAAGAGGCTTAAAAAGAACGAAGTGGGATTAAGAGAAATTCAAGACAATATGAAACGTAATAATATCCAAATAATAGGAATACCAGAAGACGAAGGAGAAGAACAAGGGATAGAAAACCTATTTGAAAGAATAATGATGAAAAATTTCCCTAATTTGATGAGAGAAAAAGCCACACTAATCCAGGAATCACAGAGACTCACAATCAAGAGGAACCCAAAGAGGCCCACTTCAAGACACATCATCATTAAAATGGCAAAATTCCAAGAAAAAGAGAATCTTAAAGGCAGCAAGGGAGAAAAGGGAAGTAACATACAAGGGAGCGCCAATAAGGCTGGCTACTGACTTCTCAGTTGAAACACTCCAAGCAAGAAGAGAATGGCAAGAAATTTTTCAAGTAATGAAAACCAGAGGCCTACAACCAAGGCTGCATTACCTAGCAAGGCTCTCAATCAAGATAGAAGGCCAAATAAAGAGCTTCCAAGAGAAAAGAAGTCTAAAAGAATATACCTCCACCAAACCAGTTCCACAAGGAATACTAAAAGGACTACTTTAAGGAAAGGAAGGAAAAGAGAGAGACAGAGAGGAACTCAGTACAAAAATGGCAATAAATTAGTACCTATAGATAATAACGTTAAATGTAAATGGATTAAATATTCCAATCAAACGATATACAATAGCTGAATGCAAAAGAAAGTATGACCAAGTACTGGCTGGCATACCTCAGTGGATTAGGCGAAGGCCTGTGACCCAGAGGATCACGGCTGAATTCCCAGTCAGGGCACATGCCTGGGTTGCAGGCTCATTCTCAGCAGGGGACTCATGAGTGCAACCATACATTGATATTTCTCTCCCTCTCTCCTTCCCTTCCTGTATAAAGATAAATAATTTTTTTTTTAAAAAAAAGAAAGTATGACCCACACATATGCTGCCTACAGGAGCCCCACCTCAGGACAAAAGACCATCACAGACTAAAAGTGAAAGTCTGGAAACAAATTTTTCAAGCAAACGGACAAGAAAAAAAAAACAGGGTAACAATTCTAATATCAGACAAAAAAGACTTCAAAAAAGGGGCCATAAAAAGAGACCCAGAAGATCACTTCATAATACTCAAGAGAAGAATCCACCAAGAACACATTAACATCATAAATATGCATGCACTCAACATCGGAGCATCCACATATATAAGACAAATCTTAGAGGACTTCAAGAAAAATAATGACAGCAACCCAATTATAGTGGGGATTTTAACACCTCACTGTCAAAATACACATATCTTCCAAACAAAATATCAACAAAGATATAGTGGCATTAAACAACACCCCAGATGAAATGGCCTTCACTAATATATATATAAAGCCCTTCATCAAAAAAAGAAGCTTAGTATGCATTATTTACAAATGCACATGGAACATTTTCAAAGATAGACCACATGATAGTACACAAAACGAGCCTCAACAAATTCAAGAAAATTGAAATCATACCAAGCATCTTCTCTGACTACAAGGTACTGAAATTAGAAACCAACCCTAAGGGAAAAAAAGCCAAAACACCCAAAATCATGGAGACTGAATGGTATGCTATTAAACAATGAATGGGTCAAGAATGAAATTAGAGAAGAAATCAAAAAGTTTCTGGAAACAATTGAAAATGAACTCAAAACAACCCAAAACTTATGGGACACGGCCAAGGCAGTCCTGAGAGGGAAGTTCATAGCAATACAAGCTCACCTAAAGAATATAGAAAAATTTCAAACAAACAACCTAACCTGACTCCTGCAAGAACTTGAAGAAGAACAACAAAGACAGCCCAGAGCAAGGAGAAGGAAGAAAATAACTAAGATCAGAGCAGAATTAAATGACATAGAGACTAAAAGCACAATTCTAACGATCAGTGAATCCAAGAGTTGTTTTTTTTTGAAAAGATAAAGGAAATAGACAACCCTTAAGTAGGCTCATTAAGAAAAGAAGAGAGAGGAAACAAATAAACAGAATAAGAAATGAAAGAGGAGAAATTACAATTGATATCACAGAAATAGAAGGCATTGTAAGAAGTTAATATGCAGAACTGTATGCCAAGAAATTTGAAAACCTAGGTGAAATGGACATATTTCTAGAAAAAACATAATCTTCCAAAACTCAATGAAGTAGAAAGCCTGAACAGACCAATAACAGCAGATGAAATTCAAGCAGTAATCAAAAAACTCCCATCACACAAAAGCCCTGGACCAGATGGTTTCACAGGAGAATTCTAGAAAGCATTTAAGGAGGAGATAACCCCTATTCTTCACAGACTATTCCAAAAAATCCAAAATGATGGGAAACTCCCAAACTCTTTTTATGGAGCCAGCATCATCCTAATTCCAAAACGAGAGAGAGACACAAAAAAGAAAGAAAACTTCAGGCCAATATCGCTGATGCACATATACGCTAAAATCCTCAATAAAATATTGGCAAAATCGCATCCAAAAATACATCAAAAAAGATCATACACCACGACCAAGTGGGATTCATCCCAGGGATGCATTAATGGTTCAATATCCACAAATCAGTAAATGTAATACACCATATAAACAAAAGCAAAGACAAAAACCACATGGTCATATCAATAGATGCAGAAAAATCTCTTGATAAGGTACAATACCATTTATGATAAAGGTACTCAGCAAAGTGGGAATAGAGGGAGCATTCCTCAATATAATAAAGGCCATATATGAAAGACCTACAGCCAACATCATACTGAATGGGCAAAAACTAAAAGCTTTTCCAATAAGATCAGGAACAAGACAAGGTTGTCCACTTTCACCACTTCTATTCAATATAGTATCGGAAGTTTTAGCCTCAGCGATCAGGCAAGAAAAGGAAATAAAAGGCATCCAAATAGGAAAGGAGGAAACAAAACTGGCATTGTTTGCAGATGACATGAGAGTGTACATGGAAAATCCTATAGCATCTACTAAAAAACTGCTTGAACTAATAAATGAATTTGGCAAAACAGTGTGTCACAAAGTCAATATCCAGAAATCAAAGGCATTTTTGTATACTAACAATGAATAAGCAGAAGCAGAAATCAAAAAAAAAAATCTCATTCAATATAGCAAAAACAAAAATAAAATATCTGGGAATAAATCTAACTAAGGAGGTTAAAGACCTGTATGCAGAAAACTATACAACACTTAAGAAAGAAATCAAGGAAGACACAAACAAATGGAAACATATACCATGTTCATGGATTGGAAGAACTGACATCATCAAAATATCCATACTACCCAAAGCAATTTACAGATTCAGTGCAATACCTATTAAAGTACCAATAGCATATTTTACAGACATAGGACAAACACTTAAAAATTGTATATGGAACCATAAATTACCCTGAACAGCAGCCACAATTTTGAGAAAGAAGAACAAAGTAGGAGGGATCACAATACCTGATATCAAACTGTATTACAAGGCCACTGTAATCAAAACAGCCTGATATTGGCATAAAAACAGGCACATAGACCAATGGAACAGAACAGAGAGCCCAGAAATAAACCCAGCTCTCTAAAGTCAATTAATATTTGACAATGGGGGAAGTAACATAAATGGGGTAATGATAGCCTTTTCAACAAATGGTGTTGGGAGAACTGGACAGCTACATGCAAAAAAAATGAAACTTGAGCACCAACTTACACCATACACAAAAATAAATTCAAGGTGGATAAGACACTTAAATATAAGCTTTGACACCATTCAGGAGAACACTGGCAGGAAAATATCAGATATTTCATGCAGTATCATTTTTACTGATATGTCCCCTAGAGCCAGAAATATAAAGGAAAGAATAAATAAATGGAACCTCATCAAAATAAAAAGCTTCTGCATGGCTAAAGAAAACAATATTTAGATAAAAAGATAAGCAACTGTTTGGGAAAACATATTTGTCAATGATACCTCAGACAAAGGTTTAATCTCCAACATATACAAAGAACTCACACGACTTCACTCTAAGAAGACAACTAACCCAATTAAAAAATGGGGAAAGGAGTTGAACAGACACTTCTCCAAGGAGGACATACAGAGGATCCAGAGACACATGAAGAGATGCTCAATATCGCTAGCTGTCAGAGAGATGCAAATTAAAACCAAAATGATATACCACTTTACACCCATGAGAATGGCTATCATAAACAAAGCAATAAACAACAAATGTTGGAGAGGGTGTGGGGAATACGAAACTCTAGTCCACTGTTGGTGGGATTGCAGACTGGTACAACCATTATGGAAAACAGTATGGAATTTTCACAGAAAACTAAAATTGGACTTGCCTTTTGTCCCAGAAATTCCACTGCTGGGATTGTATCCTAAGAACCCTAAAACACCAATCCCAAAGAACATATGCACCCCAACTTTCATAGCAGCACAATTTACAGTAGCCAAGAGTTAGAAGCAACCTAGGTGCCTATCTGTAAAGGAATGGATTAAAAAACTCTGTTACATATACACAGTGGAATTCTATGTAGCAGAAAAAGAAGGAGCTCCTACCTTTTGCAACAGAGTAAATGGAACTGGAAAGCATTATGCTGAGTGAAATCAGCCAGGTGTTTAAGGACAAATACTACACGATCTCACCTTTAACAGGAAGCTAAACAACAAAACAAACAAGTAAGCTAAATATAACCAAAGACACTGAAATAGAGAACAGGCTGACAGTGACCAGAGGGGAGAGGGGATGGAATTTCAGTGGAAATAGGGGAGGGATTTAAAGGAACAAATGTGAAGGATACATGGACAACAACTAAGAAGGGTGGAAATGGGAGGGAGGAAGGAGCACAGGGTGGTTGTGGAATGGGTTGGAAGTAATAGGAAACTGTACTTGAAAAGTAATTAAATAAATTTTAAAAAAGGAAAAGAAATGATAAAGTGCAAGGACTTAAAACCAAGACTAGCCTACCCAGCAAGGTATTATTTAAAATTGAGGGAGAAATAACAACCTTTGCAGAAAAGAACAAGCCAAAGGAGTATATTACCACCACATCAATATTATAATAAATGTTAAGGGGACTTTTTTTAAGAGGAGAAATAAAATAGGAACCTATGGCTTTAATTATGTATCTATCAATAATCACTTTTAATTTAAATTTATTAAATGTACCAATAAATAGATGTTGGGTAGTTGAATGAAACATCCAGTAAAGATACATGGAGAAAACCAAAGGCAGGTAGGATCAAGAGTGGGACCTGGGTTATGGCTTCGGTGGGGTTGGGGGAGTGGTGGGGGGAAAATAGAGACAACTGTACTTGAAAAGCACTTTAAAAAAACAGGTTTCAGATGCTGCCTACAAGAGACCCATCTCAAATTGAAAAACACACACAGAGTCAAAGTAAAGTGATGGAAATCATATTTGATGTAAATGGAAAGAAAAAGCTGTGGTAACAATACTTAGATCAGACAAAAGAGACTTTAAAACAAAGGGTATAATAAGAGACAAAAATAAATTAAATAATTATAAAGTGGTCGTTACAATAAAAGAATATAACTCTTGTAAACATTTATGCACCCAACATATAAGCATCTAAATATGTGAGGCAAATTTTAATGGATATAAAGGGAGAGAAAGGTAGTAATATCCTCACCGTAGAACACTGTAACATCCTATTGATACCAAAGAATAAACCTTCCGCAAAGAACGTCAACAAGGAAACAGTGGTCTAGTGACTCAGTAGACCAGATTGATTTAATATATTTTCAGAGAATTTCACCTCAAAATATTATAAAATTAATATTTTAGTGTACATAAATACATTTTCTCAGATAATATGTCAGGACATAAAACAATTCTTAATAAATTTAAGAAGATTGAAATCATATCAAGTATCTTCTTTGACTACAGTGATATAAAATTAGAAATCAGTTACAAGAAAATAACTGAAATATATACAAACAGATGGAATCTAATTAGTATGTTACTAAAAAATCAGTGGGTTAACAGTGAAATCAAGGAGGAAATCAAAAGATACCTTGAGACAAATGAAAAAAGAAAACAATAAACCACAATCAATGGGACACACAAAAAAGCAATTTTAAGAGGAAAAGTTATTGCATTACGGGACTACCTCAAGAAACAAGAAACATTTTTTTAAAAAATCTTATACCTAAAGGAACTGGAAAAAGAGCAACAAACAAAGTCCAAAGTGGGGAGCATGAATGATATAATCAAAATCAGAGTGGAAATAAGTGAGAGTTTTAAAAACTACAAAAGATCAATGAAACTAAGACCTGGTTCTTTAAAAGGATAAGGTAAATTGACAAGTGTTTTACCAGACTTGAGAGAGAGAGAGAATCCAAATAAATAAAATTAAAAATAAAAGAGAAGTAACAACTGGCACCACAGAAATACAAAAATATAAATAAATAAAACCTGATCAACAAACAAATAAGCAAGCAAAATATAACCAGAGACACTGAAATTAATAACAATCTGACAGTAGCCAGAGGTGAGGTGGGAAGGGATAATGGGGGGAAAAGGAGGAAGAGTTTTCAGGAACATTATAAAGGACACATGAACAAAAAAAAAGGAAGGTAGGATCAAGGGTGGGAAGTGAAGATGGCTGTGGTGGGGGAAGTGGTGGGGAGAAATGGAGACAACTATACTTGAACAATAACAAAAAAAGTTTCAAAAGTCAAAATAAATAAATGTGAAAAAAATTAAAAAAATACAGGTAGTCCAAAAAATGTCCAGTCATTGTTAATACAATGAGAAACGTTTGCATGACATCAATGTAACCTGGAAGCCAAGCAGAGTGGTTTGGAATGTGCATGTGTGAATAATGATGACTTCACTGTACCAGTCAGTGGGGGTGGTAGACACAGTTGAGTCAGCACGTGTACATTGATTGTGACATTCAAAATGACTGAGAAAGTAGAGCAAAAACTGCATCAGATTTTGTGTTAAGTTTGAACATTTCTCCACGGAAACCTTTTGGATGATTCAGAAGGCCACAGCTATGGGCAACTGGTGATTGGCAGCTTCATCACAACAACATGCCTGTGCATGTATAGTGTCCCATTCAGTTTTTGGTGAAATGTCAAATCACTCAGATGACTCAGCACCCTACAGCCCAGATTTGGCACCCTGTGATTTGGCACTCTGGCTTTTCCAAAAACTAAAATAACTTTTGAAAGGGAAGAGATTTCAGACCATCAATGAGATTCAGGAAAATATGATGGGGCTCCTGATGGTGATTGGGAGAATTGTGTAAGGTCCCAAGGTGCCTACTTTGAAAGTGACTGAGGCACCATTGTCCCATGTACAATATTTCTTGTATCTTTCGTCTTCTTCAATAAGTGTCTATATTTTTCATATGACATGGCTAGATACCTTCTGGACAGACCTTATATTACAAACAATTATATGCCAAAGAAGTTGAAGAATCTGGAAGAAATAAATTAATTCGTAGAAACCTATGCTCTTTAAAAACTGAATCAAGAAGAAATAGAAAATCTGGACAAATTACAATTAGCCAATTGAGTCAGTAATAAAAAACAAACAAACAAATAAACAAACCTCGCAGAAAACAATTTCCTGGATCAATGGCTGCATGTACCTGTTCAATTTTCCCAATATTATTTATTAAATACCCTGTCCTTACCCATTATATTTTCTTTCCTTTACTGACAAATATTAATTGAGCATATAAATGTGGAATTATTTCAGATATCTCTACTTAGTTCCATGGATCCATTTGTCTTTTTTATACCAGTTTCATGGTGTTTTCATTGATATGGCCTTGCAGTATAGTTTGATATAAGTTAGCACCAGATACCACTTTTATGTTCTTTTTCAAGTTTGCTGTACATATTTGGAATCTTAAATGGTTTAATAGAATTTTTTTTTATTATTTGTGCTAGTTCTGTGGAATGCACCATTGGTATTTTGATAGGAATTGTGTTAAATCTGTAGAATACTCTGGGTAGTATGGACATTTTAATGATGTCAATGCTTCCTATTCATAAGCACAATATATGTGTCCATTAATTTGTATTTTTTAAGTTTCTTTCTTTAGTATCTTATAAATTTCTGAATACAAGGCATTAAATATATTCCTATGTATATTTTATGCAATTGTAAATGGGATTGTTTTTCTTAGTTTCCCTTTCCAGTAATTTATTGCTGGTGTATGAAAATGCAACCAATATTTGAATGTAGCAGTAAAAAAATTCTGACATTTCTCTCAGCAATATATTTGATATTATTTCCTCAAGCAAGATAAATAAAAGTAAAATATGAAGAAATAAAAGTACATTAAACTTAAAAAAATGCACAGCAAAGGAAACCATCAACAAAACAAGAAGACAATTTACTGAATGGCAGAAGATATCAGTCAATAATACAACTGATAATGGGTAATATCCAAAATTTATAAAGAATTCATATATTTCTTCATAAAAACAAGCAATCTTACTAAAAATGAGTGGATAACCTGAATAAACAGTTCTTCAAAAGGACACACAAATGTCTGGTAAACATATGAAATGATGTCAACCACTAATCACCAAAAAATGCAAATTAAGACCATAATCATATATCACCTTACACCTATCAAAATTGCTGTCATCAAAAAATAAGTATTGTCAAGCATGTTGAGGAAATGGAACCATGGTATGCTTTTGGTGGCAATATAGACTTGTGCAGCCACTACAGAAAACAGTATAGCCTCTGCAGAAAACAATATAAAGTGTCTCCCCAAAATTAAAAATAGAACTTCATTATGACCCACCAATTCCCCTTGTAGGTATATGGAGTCTTTCCAGAAAAAGCCCAGCCATTGTTAGTATAATGAGAACAGTTTGCACAATTGTAGGGAACCACTTCACATGGTGTGAAATTATAGCTCAGCCTCCACATGGAAAACCAGTGGAGCAAGTGGGGAGCAAGTGGCACACAGAACCAGACCCATGGAGAAGTTTTCCCATGGGGAATCAGGACTGCATTGTATCTAGACTGCTATGAGACTTGCTTTTTCTAAAACTCCCTCACCCTGAATTGAAGCAAAAAGTGCTTACTATAACTTCCTAAAGTCTGTGCTAAACTTCACGAGGATGAAATGTGTCAAGTTCAACCACTTTTCCCCTCTGCAGCATCCTTCTCTTTGAAGTACTTAGCAACATTCATTCCTTTGTTGAAAGATAAGAATGTTTTTTATCTGTAAAAGGTAATTCCTGGAGTGAATGTGTACATAGTAAATGAGGACAATTGTAGGGGCAACTTTGCCCACAAGTCCCCCTGTCCACTACGGATGAAAATAAAACTGCCACAACACAATCTGCTTGGGGAGAAGAGGTGGTCAATTTCTCAAAGGAGAAAGACCAAGAGCCCCTTCCTCAAGGGCTTTTATTAGGTTTGTAACACACAGGAATACAGGTAAAGCTCATCAATCAATGTCAGGTCACAAGGATCAAATAATATATAACATTTCAAAGAGATCTGAGGGCTTAATCTAAGTCAGTGTCTGTCATGTAAGGGGGTTGCAAAAACTTTTGGAGACATACTTACTTCCTGCTCAGACCCTTATCATATGAATAAAAGCACTTTTAGGCTTCATAGGACTTTACGAATTCTTTCTTATGCCTATCACCAGCCAGCAAAGGGCTGCCCCACCCTCCCCATCATAGATTTTTAGGCTTCAGTGGATTAGAGCGAGAAAGCCCTTTGCCCAGACAGAAATGGGGACTCAGGCTATGTCAGAATAGCTAGGGGGGTGAGGGTCCATCACTCCCTCTTTGCTGCAGCCCCCTGAGTCCTTCCTTGAGGGCCTCCTAAGTGATTGTGTCTGGCTTAGGTTGCCCCCCTCTGAGGGGTCTTACCCATCATTGACTAACCAACCAAGCATTAGGGACCAGAGATGGATGAAGCAGAAGCAGCATTCCTGCCAGGGAGATATCTTTGTCTCCTTAGTGGCTCACAGTCCAAAGGTCGCTCACTCAGCCTTACCCATGGGGAACAGTTACAACTCCTGAAACCAGGCAGAGCAGTTCCCAATAGACTACCTTCCTTGTAATGTACCCAGGAAAACAATAAAAGCCTGTCCGGGTTGGGGTCAGGGCCCTCTCTCTCTGACTTAGAGAGCTGCTGTGCCATCCCTTTTTTTCCCACAGGATTCCTATAGTACATGTGTATTTGTTCACGAGCAGCCACAAAATACACAGATCCTGCTGGCCAGGATCTGCCACACACAACATCAATGTAACTTAGCAGTCTAGGAGAGTGAACTGGAATGTGCATGTGTGGCCAATGACTTTACTGTACATGATAAATGCCATTGAGTGAACATGTATACTGTGTGGCTGTCACATAAAAAAATGACTGAGTGAATAGAGCAACGAGCATGCATCAAATTTTGTGTAAAGTTTGAGCATTCCTCCAAGGAAAATATTCAGTAGATTCAGAAGGTGGCAGCTATGGGCAACTGATGACCGGCAGTTTTATCACATCTTGTGCAGAGATTTTTGGTGAAAAATTAATTCACCCAGGTGACTCAGATTCCCTGAAACTGAGATTTGGCACCCTGCAACTTTTGTCTTTTCCAAAAACTAAAATCATTTTTGAAAGGGAAGAGATTTCAGACCATCTTGAATCTCTGAAAAGAGGTTTCAGAGATTCAAGAAAATATGATGGCATGGCTAATGGCAATTGGGTGAATTGTATGAGGTTCCATGGGCCTACTTTAAGGGAGACTGAGGCATCATTGTCCTTGTACAATGTTTCTTGCATTTTTATTTTTCATATGTATGGCTGGAAACCTTCTGGGCAGACCTTGTTATTCAAAGAATGCCAAAACACTAACTCATAAGAATATATGCTCGCTATTTTTGTTGCAACATTATTTACAATAGCCAAGATACAGAAGCAACCCAAGAGCCCATCAATAGACTAGTGGATAAAAAACTAGTACATTTACACAGTGGAATATTACTTTGTCATTGAAAGAGAGAAATTTTACTATTAATGAGAGAGTGGGTTAAACTAGGGGTTTTTATGTAAGTCACATATTCAGTAAGAGAAAGACAAATACCATATTATTTTACTTATATATAAAATTTTAAGAAACAATATAAAGAAATAAACAAAACAGAAATAAACTAATAGATACAGAGAACAGAGTGATGTTTGCCAAGGGAGTAGGATTGGGAAACTAGGTTAAAAAGGTAAAGGGGATAAGAAATAAAAATTGGTAGTTACAAAAGAATCATTAAGATACAAAGTAAACCATAGGAAATATAGTCAATATACTGTAAAAACTATCTGTTAGGCAAGGTCGGTACTGGAGAGATCCAAGATAATACTTGGTAGAGTATATGGTTGTGTAAACACTATGCTGTATATCTGGAAGTAATTCAAGATAATATTTGGTGTTAATTATAATTAAAAATAAAATTGATTAAAAGAATGTGAAGCAATCATTTAAAAGCTCCCCAAAAAGAAACTCCCAGAACTAGACAGCTTCACAGGTGAATTCTACAAAGCTTAAGACAAAAAGTTTACCTATCCTTTTCAAACTATTCCAAAAATTTGAAGAAGAAAGAATAATTCTAAACTTATTTAATGAGGCCAGCATTTTCTTGATACCAAAACCAGAGAGAGACACCACAAAGAAAATGAATTAGATGCCAAAACCACTGATGAAATAGATGCCAAAATTCTCAGAAACATAGTAGCAAAATAAATTTAACAGTAGATTAAAAAAACTATGCATCACAATTAAGTATGATTTTACCAGAAATTCAAGGGTAATTCAATATTCATAAAACAATGAATGTGATTTGTCACATCACGAAAACCAAAGATAAAAAGCATATGATTATCTCAAAAGATGCAAAAATAATGTGACAAAATTCACCATCCATTTATAATAATAAAAATACCCTCTAAACAAGGCGGATATGAAAGGATTTTACCTCAATTTGGTAGAGGCTATATATGACAAGCCAATAGCTAACATCATATTCAGCGATGAAAAGCTAAGCTTTTCCTCTAAGCCCAGGAACAAGAAAAGAATGCCCACTTTTGACACCATTATTTAACAAATAATATTAGAAGTTCCTAGCTACTGCAATCAGGCAGAAAAAAAAAGAAATAAAAGGCATCCAAATAGTAAAGAAAATAAAATTGCCATAAAATTGCCACTATTAGCAGAATATATATATATATATATATATATATATATATATATATATATAGTATTATTACCCTATATAATAGGGTATGTGTGTGTGTGTATCTCCTAAATAATTCACCAAAAACTAATAGCATTAACAAAATCATTCAATAAGGTAGCAGGATACAAAATTAATATACATAAATATATCGCCTTCTTATATACTAATACTAAGCAATCAGAAGAAGAAAGAAGATAATCTTTTTCTTTAGTTATATGAACACAATTTATATGGAACAAAACAACCCTTAAAACCTTGGGTAGCTACAGCAATCTTGAGAAATAAGAACAAAGTTGGAGGCATCATGTGCTCTGATATCAAACTATATACTAATCATGGACATTTATGCTGTTTCTAGCACTTGGCTATTGTAAATAAAGCTGCTATAAAAATTGGGGTGCATACCTTCTTTTGAATTGGTGTTTCAGGATTCTTAGTGTATAATCCCAGCAGTGGAATCTAGCAGGGAGTGGCTAGAGAACTGAGTGGGTGAGAAAGTGTCTGGAGGATACGGCAGTCCCACATTTGCATTCAGATAACTGGGGAGGAACAACTGGGGAGTGAGACAGACCCCACCACCCAGAGTTCCAACATGAGAAAATAAAGCCTCAAAACCTCTGGCTGTAAAAACTGTGGGGGTTGTGGTGGTGTAACAAACTGCCAGCCTCACAGCAGAGTTCATTGGAGAGATTCACAGGGTCCTAGAATGTGTACAAACCCACCCTTATAGGAATCAGTACCAGGAAGGCCCAAGTTCCCTGTAGATAGTGCAGAAGTGAATGAAAGCAGGCTGAAAGCCAAGCACACGTCATTTCTCCCTCTTGGACCCCTCCACCACATATGGTGCCACAAATCTGGAACCTGGGTTGCCCCAACCTGGCAAATACCTAAGGCTCCATCCCTTACAACATAAGAGGCATGCTGAAACAAATTATATATATATAATTTCTCTCTATTCTCTCTTTTGGGATATATATATATCCCAAAAGAGAGAATAGATCAAAGCTCCAAAAATAAAACTAAGTAATGAAAAGTAGCAAACCTATCAAATGCATCGTACAAATCATGGGTAATCAGGATGCTCACAGAAATGGTTGAGTATAGTCACAAAATAAAGGAAAAAGTGAAGGCTATGCGGTGAAATAAAGAAAAATACACAGGGAACCAACAGTGAAGGGAAGGAAACCAAGAATCAAATAAACTATTTGGAGCAGAGGGAAGAAATAAACATTCAGCTGGAACAGAATGAAGAAAGAAGAATCCAAAACAATGAGGAGAGCCTTAGGAACCTCCAGGACAACTTTAAACATTCCAACATCTGAATCATATGGGTGCCAGAAGGAGAAGAGGAAGGTCAAGAATTGAAAACTTATTTGAACAAATAATGAAGGAGAACTTCCCCAAACTGGCAAAAGAAATAGACTTCTAGAACATCTAGGAAGCTCAGAGGGCTCCAAAGAAGTTGGACCCAAGGGAGCACACACCAAGGCACAGGATAATTACATCACCCAAGACTAAAGAATGAGAGAATCTTAAAAGCAACAAGAGGAGAGAAGACCATTACCTCCAAAGGAGTTCCCATAAGAACATCAGCTGATTTTTCAAAAGAAACATTGCAGGCAACAGGGGGCTGGAAAGAAGTATTTGAAGTCTTGCAAGGCAAGGGCCTGTATCCAAGATTACTCTATACAGCAAAGCTATCATTTAGAATGCAAGGGCAGATAAAGTGCTTCCCAGATAAGGTACAGTTAAAGGAATTCATCATCAGCAAGCTCTTATTATATGAAATATTAAAGGGACATATCTGAGAGCAAGAAGAAGATAAAAATAAGAACAATAAAATGACAACAAGCTCACAATTATCAACAACTGAACCTAAAAAAAAACAACAAAAATAAACTAAGCAAACAACTAGAACAGAAAGAGTTTCACAGAAATTGAGATCATATGGAGGGTTATCAGTGGGGCAGGGGAGAGGGAAGAATGGGGAAAAAGTTACAGGTAATAAGAAATGGTAGGTACAAAATAAAAAGGGGAAGGTTAAGAATAGTATAGGAAATGGAGAAGCCAAAGAACTTACATGTACAACCCATGGACATGAAATAAGGGAGGGGAATATTGATGAGAGGTCAGGGTGCAGGATGGAGGGAAATAAAGGGGAGAAAACATGGGTCACATATAATAGCATAAACAATAAAATGTATTTTTTTAAAAAAGGTAACCTACTCAGTGGATTGAGCATGGGACTGTGAACCAGAGTATCACGGTTCCATTCCCAGTCAGGGCACATGCCTGGGTTGCAGGCCAGTTCCCAGCAGGGGACACATGAGAGGCAACCATACATTGATATTTCTCTCCCTCTCTCCTTTCCTTCTCCTCTCAAAATAAATAAATAACATCTTTTAAAAAGGTAACCTACTAATTAGAAGAAAATATTTGCAAATGATATATCTCATAAAGGATTAATATCCAAAGTATATAGAAAACTCATATACTTCACACAGAAAAGAAACAATTTTTTAAAATTTATTTAATAATTTTTCAAGTACAGTTTTCTGTCTATTACTCCCATCCCAAACCACCCCCATGCTCCCCGCTCCCTCCCATTTCCACCCTTTTTAGTTGTTGTCCATGTATCCTTTATATTTGTTCCTCTAAATCCCTCCCCTATTTCCCCTGAAATTCCCTCCCCTCTCCCCTCTGGTCGCTGTAAAAAGAAACAATTCAATTGCAAAATGGACATGAAAAGACATTTCTCTAAAGAAGACATACAGATGATCAGCAGACATATAAAAATACTCAACATCACTAATCATCAGAAAAAATATAATTAAAACCACAAATAGATACCACCTCACACTATTTAGAATGCCTGTTATCAAAGTGCACAAATAGCATGTGTTTACAAGGATGTGAAGAACAGGGAACCCTCATTACTTGGTGGGACTGCAAACTGCTGCATCCCTTACAGAAAACTGTATTGAGATACCTCAAAAAATTAAAAATAGAGCATATGGTCCAGAAATTCAACTTCTGGGTATTTATTTTTTAAAAATGAGAACACTGATTCAAAAAATATGTGTACATCTATATTGATTTCAGGATTATTTATAATAGTCAACATACGGAAGCAACCTTGGTGTCTGTTGACAGATGAATGAGTGAGGGTGTGGTATGTATAAACAATGGAGTATTATGCAGCAATAAAATGAATGAAATCATGCTGTTTGCAAGAACATGGATTGATATAAAGGGTATTATGCTAAGTGAATAAGTAAGGTAAAGAAAGACAGACACTGTATGGTTTTGTTTATATGTGAATCTAAATACCAGACAAAATAAAACAAAAACAAATTCATAAAATCGGAGACCAGAGGGATGGTTATCTGAAGGGTAGGAGAGGGTGGATGTGTTTAAAATGGGAAGAGAAATTTAGTCAATAATATTGTGATAAGTTTACATGGTTACTTATAATTATTAGAATCAATAAGAGGATCACACTGTTAGATATAAAATATCAAATTACTGTATTGCACACCTGAAATTAATACAAGCAATATAATATCATGTACCAGCTATATGGAAATAAAATTGATTAAAAATTCTTTTATCCTTTTATTTTCTTCACTTTTTTGTCAAAGATTATTTGATTCTATCTGTGTGGGTTTATTTCTATATTTTATTTCATCGACCTATTTGTTTATTACATTGATATATTTGTCTATTTTTTAATCCCTACTCAAGGACATGTTTATTGATTTTAGAGTGAGAGAGGAAGTGAGGGAGGGAGAGAGAGAGAGAAACATTGATGTGAGAGAGAAACATTGGTTGACATCTGCACATGCCTCCACAGGGGATTGACCCCACTACATAGATATGCACCCTGACCAGGAATCAAAACCATGCTCTTTCTTTCCATTTACAGGACAACACTCCAACCAACTAAGCCACACTGGCCAAAGATGCATATTTGTATATTATTTCCCCAATCCCACACTGTTTTGATTGCCAATCACTTTTTTAATTAGAACAGGACACCTGTTAATGACCTACATTGATATTTACATATTTGAGGTTTGGAGTTATGGCATAGATATTATACATGTTTTATGTGGTCACAATGGCTGGATACTAATATAGATAAATATGAATTAGAGAAAGGAGATAAATTATATGCCCTCTTGTACCCTCACCCCAGTTTACAGTTAAGCATTGGAGTAAAAATAAAATTAAATAGAGCATTAAATTGTAACACTTCTGCCATATCTGAGTCTGATTCTGAGGTTTGCTTTGTATCTTCAAACTTTGTGGGTTTTTTTAAATATTTTATTTATTTATCTTTATAGGGGAAGGGAGGGAGAGAGGAACAGAAACATCAATGTATGGTTGCTTCTCGTGCACCCCCTGCTGGGAACTGGCCCCTGCGGGTGAATTTGCCTGCAACCCAGGCATGTGCCCTGACTGGGAATCGAACCGCGATCGTCTGGTTCATATGTGGGTTTTTTCTTTTATCATGAATTGTAATTTATTTTTGTAAGCTGAACATGATGATATGATGTACAAGGTAACAGGAACTGATGTCAATAGGCCTTTAGCATTACATGTTATATTTATTTGATTGGCAATTAGGCTATTTTTATTGTTTGCTATAGCTATATTTATCAGAGGCTAAAATTTCCTTGTGTGATCTTGTTTTCATATCTTGATATTTTTGGGTTTTCCTACAGGCTTCTTCTCAGATAAGGTCTGAGACACACAGTTTTGTTTTGTTTTGTTTTTTTACCAGTTGTAACCTTTTATTCTATAGCAACCCTGCTGATGTAGTGGTAAAGTATAAGGGAGAGAAGCATTTATAGTCCAATGGTTAGGTTTTAGTCCCTTAGTGAGCATATGTTTCAGGGCTGTGACTTTCACAAGTGCTTCTTTGTCTATCACCATCCCTTGGGTAGGACAGGAAGACTGATGTGGGTTGGGTTTAGTATTTTTCTTTTCCAGATTGGTTAGGTTCTGACAAAATAGTTTATTTTGAGAACAAACTTGTTAAGAAGAACATAATGTTCTGGTGTATTTTAATTTTTTCTTTCCCCCACCCCTGCCTATTGAAAGTATTTTTCATCAGTCTTAACTGTGAGGACTCCTGGAGCTAAAACTCATACAATGGTGGGGCCCTCCAATAAGTGGCCCCCCTAGAGTTTTTAACTCTCAGACTTGCCTTCATTAAACCTCCATCAATTTGTAAATTATGGTTTAGGTTTTATCCCAGGACTGATTCCTACAGTGTTCTGCTCCTGGGCTTCTGCTCTGCTCAGTTGTAATCCCCTGAATCTGCCTATTTATTCTACTTTGGGGGCAATATTTTGTCCCATGAGCTCAATTCTCCAAAGAATGTAAGAAGAGTTGTTAATTTTCAGTTTGTTCAGTTTTTTTCTTTTTGTGAGGATAGAGTGAATGACCTCCTTATGTGCCAGAGTAACACTGTGGGTGTTGCTCAGCCTTTACTTGTTTTAGAGAACTTTCATAAATTTCAGGAGTACTGGTCCAGTATGTTATAGGTTGTTCATATAATAAAATATGTCTGATGTTTTCTCATGTTTAGACTGGTTTTGGAAAAGGAAAACTTAAAGGTAAAGTGTCTTTCTTATTACATAATACTATCAACATGATTTTTGACTGTTGATATTGAACTTAATGACCTTACTGAAGCTGTGGTTGTCAACTTTGTCCAATTTAAAGTTACCTACCCCCTTCTATACAGTACTCTTTGAAAGGATATCACTATATACAGCTCACACTTAAAAAGAGTTATGCTCACCCTCTTACAGGGTGGTGTAATTACAGACATTATTTGGAATTTGTTCGCATGAGAGACTTGTCTCCTCTCTCTGTTATTAATTTATTAAAGCATTTATTTATATATGTGTGGACTTATATTTGCTTTGTTTTGAGAGTTGTAACTCTATACTACTTTATTTTCAATTAATTAATTAATTAATTAATTTCTACCATTTTAAAAAGATTTTATTTACTTATTTTAGGGAGATGGGGAAAGAGGGAGAAAAAGAGAGAGTAAAACATCAATGTGTGGTTGCCTCTAGCACACCCCATACTGGAAATATGGCCTGCAACCCAGGCATGTGCCCTGACTGGTAATCAAACCAGTAATGCTTTGGTTCGCAAGCCTGTGCTCAATCCACTGAGCTACACCAGCCAGGGCTGAACTTCTACCATTTTTTAATTTGTTTTTTAATTACAGTTTTATGCCTCTTTCAATTGGTTCCTGAGTCCCTTTGAGATACCCCTCATTATTATGATTTTTGTTTATTTGCTTTAGCATTTCCTTACTTTCTGGAATTAAAATATTTTCGAAGATAATCTTGTATAATTTCTTTTTTTAAAAGATTTTATTTATCTTTAAAGGGGAAGGAGAGAGGGAGAGAAACATCGATGTATGGTTGCCTCTAGCGCATCCCCTGCTGGGAACTGGCCTGCAGGGAACTGGCTTGCAACCCAGGCACGTGCCCTGACTGGGAATCGAACCACAATCATCTGGTTCACAGACCTGTGCTCAATCCACTGAGCTACACCAGCCAGGGGTAATCTTGTATAATTTCTGTCCCCATTCTAGAATCAGTAATTTTTGTTAGGATCTCTGGTTGTTTTGATTAAAGAATAATGCTAGAAACCAACATCTGTGCAGTAGATGTGCTTCTTGCTACTCCATTTTCCCCTCTCTGGTGATTTTGGTGATAATTTTATCCATTCTGACCTTCAGCCTCACCTCATTCTGCATAATGTTAGACCTCACGATGCACAAAACCCCAGAGATGGGCCCACTGACCTCCAAGAAATCATTTGGGAAGAAAATTATTAGTACAACTATGCTATATTCTTATACCCTAAGTGACCGCTGGGATACTTCTCCCATCATTGTCTTTAAAAAACAGCTTTGTATTGTATAAGAACCTTCAGTACTTCTCATTCTGGAACCTGGAAACTACTCCTATTTAATTTGTTTGAAAAAGTAAGTTCAAACCAAACACCCAGTGAAGACCACGCCCCCATAATATTCATTCTTAATCCAGCAGAAATAATACTCTTTTAAAAACGTAAGAAAAAAAAGTTTCCCTTTTTGAAGACCTCCAAAGGCTTTCACTGGACTTAGAAGAGAGGGAACTTCCTCATTCTGGTTTCTAAGGTCTCCAGCTCTGCCATCCTCCCACTCTCACACTTCATCCCTTTTCACATGCTCACTGTGCTTCAGCCACACTGATTTCCTTTATTCCTTTCCCATGCCAAGCTTACCAACTGTTCTGATTTTTTTTTAAAAATTTATTTTCTTAATCGTTGTTCGAGTACAATTTTCTGTATTTTACTCCCATCCGAGATCACCCACCCAGCCCTCCCCACTCCCTCCCATTTCCACCCCATCCTAGTTTTCCTTCATGTGTCTTTTATACCTGTTCCTGTAAATCCTCCCCCATTCCCCCTGAAATTCCCTCCCCTCTGGATAATGTCAGCCTGTTCTGTATTTCAGTGTCTTTTGTTATATTTTGCTTGTTTGATTGTTTTGTTGATTAGGTTCCTGTTAAAGGTGAGATCATGTGGTATTTGTCTTTCACCACCTGACTTATTTCACTCAGCATAATGCTTTCCAGTTCCATCCATGATGTTGCAAAGGGTAGAAGCTCTTTCTTTCTTTCTGCTGCATAGAGTTCCATTGTGTAAATATACCATAGTTTTTTTTGATCCATTCAGTTACTGATGGGCACCTAGGTTTCTTCCAGCACTTGGCTATTGTAAATTGTGCTGCTATGAACACTGGGGTGCATAGGTTCTTTTAGGTTGGTATTTCAGGGTTCTTAGGGTATAACCCTAGAAGTGGAATTGCTGGGTCAAAAGGCAGGTCCATTTTTAGTTTTCTGAGAAAATTCTATACTGTTTTTCATAGTGTTTGTACCGGTCTGCAATACCACCAACAGTGAACTAGGGTTCCCTTTTCTCCACAACCTCTCCAACACTTGTTGTTTGTGGTATTGTTTATGAAGGCCATTTTGATTGGTGTAAAGTGGTATCTCATTGTGCTTTTCATTTGCATCTCTCTGATAGCTATTGATACTGAGCATCTTTTCATGTGTCTCTAGATCCTCTCTATGTCCTCCTTGGAGAAGTGTCTGTTCAACTCCTTCACCCACTTTTTAATTGGGTTGCTTGTCCTCTTAGAGTGGAGTCATGTAAATTTTTTATATATCTTGAAGATTCATCCCTTGTCTGAGGTATCATTGGCAAATATGTTTTCCCATACAGTTGGTTCTCTTTTTATTTTAATATTGTTTTCTTTATCTGTGCAGAGGGTTTTTATTTTGATTAGGTCAATTTGCTTATTCTTTCCTTTATGTTCCTTGCTCTAGGGGACATATCAGTAAAAATGTTGCTGCATGATATATCTGAGACTTTCCTGCCTATGTTATCCTCTAGGACTTTAACAATGTTACAGCTTATATTTAAGCCTCTTGTCCACCTTGAATTTATTTTTGTGTATGGTGTAAGTTGGTGCTCTAGTTTCATTTTTTTGCATGTAGCTATCCAGTTCTCCCAACACCATTTCTTGAAGAGGCTATTTTTACTCCATTTTGTGATACTGCCCCCTTTGTTGCCTGTGTCAGAAACACTTTTTCTGCAGGTGTCCCGCATGATGAGGTCTTCTCTTTATTCTGGTCTTTGGTAAAATTCCCTACCCTGAATAGTTCAATCTAAATTAGGAAGTTACCACAACACTGTCATAACACTCTCTAAATCTCTAATGGTACTCAATATTATCTTGAATTATATTTGTTTATTACATAAGGTTTTTCCTATTTTCTTTATTATTTTAATCTTAGCACCTATCTTAGTTTTGGGATTTCAAAAACTCAAAATTCCTGAGCATTTTATTTTTTTAAAGGATCATTTTCTACCCTAATACTCAAGTGTTATTTATTCCATTGAATGCTCTGCCAGTTTAGTTCTGTACAACTGGGTAGTCTCAGGTGTGAGACCAAGCAGAGTCCTACCATATTTTTTGGTGAGTATTTGTCCCCTGATATTTTACTGTAAAATCTGTTACAATTAAATAACAATTTTTGTTGCTTTATTTGACCCTTTGTTATCCTTCGATTGTGTGTCCATGTTAAATGGAACAATTAGAAACCCTTAGTTATTGATGTTTTTACAAAAGCTCTAATTCAAGAGCTCAAGGCAGCCTTCAGGTCTGCTATGAAATCTACAAGGCACGTCAGCATGCCCCATTACAGCCTGAGACAGATAAAGGAAGGCTGGGATCACTTCCTTCTCTCATAACAAACATTTTACACATTACAACATTATCTGGGTGCTCTTTCCAAAGTTGCTGGGCAATTCATATTTGCATGTTGAAAATAATTTCATGTCATTAAGTAGAAGAATTTTTAATCTAACATGTGCTACAAATAATGCCAAAACTAGTGATTCCAAACCAGAAACACATTATGTTGTCCATAATCCCATTTGCCCACACCTGCCAACTTCAAAATTCAGGTTAATTGTCTAGTTACTGAAGATATCTATGTTTGCCCATGAATACATTCTAGCAGGAAATAACACCTTTCAAAGTAGATTTTTCAACAAGAGCACTATGAGAGTTTTTCTGTGGTACGTAGCACCTGAAAATATCTACCTTGAAAATTTTCTAGGCTATCACAATCACATTCATTCTTAATAAAGTTTTAATTTTTGTTTCTGTTCAGCAACTGAAGCAGGCAAAAAACAACTCCTTTTGGAAAGATTATTTTTTATTTTTTGCGACATTTCACCTTAAAAGTTTACATAATGTCTCTATAATAATGAGCCACATTTTTCAATGAAATTTAGCCTCCCCACCTCATCTCCTATTTTCTAAAGTATATCAATTATGTTGCAGTTCAAAATGGAAACATCAACTTTTTCAGAGAAATCAACTTTAAATTATTGATTGATAGTACACTTGTAAAGCCTCATGAAAAGACGATTTTTATCAGTGAGAAAATTTTAACAACTTATTTCTTCACTCAAATGATCTAAAATATTTTGGCACATCCTTATTTTATGTTCTACTGTATTAAATTTATATTGCTTTCAGAAAACTGAAAGCGATATTATTATTAAACTTTATGGGATTAATAAGCTATTTTCAGGATGTTTTCCTTTAGTTGAAATATACACACTCAGGGTAATTTTTAAAACTTCTTGTTGAAGTATATTAAATTTCAATGGAAAAGAA
This sequence comes from Sturnira hondurensis, assembly GCF_014824575.4. NCBI lineage: Eukaryota > Metazoa > Chordata > Mammalia > Chiroptera > Phyllostomidae > Sturnira > Sturnira hondurensis. The sequence goes on along the minus strand of NW_028074169.1, from coordinate 780,166 downwards.
CATACAAAAGAAAGGTACATATTGATGAGCTTTTACAAATTGAGCTCACACTTGTAACCAGCACTTAGGTTACAAACCAAAACTTAACAATACCTCAGAGAGTTCATCATTCCCCCACCCAGTCATTCATTGCTATATTTATGGCTAAATACTATCATGAGAAATACTATCATGTTAGAAATCTATGCTTTATAACAGCATAGATTCGTTTTTCCAGTTTTTGAGCTTTAAATGAATGGAATCAATTTAACCTAATTTTAAATATACAAAATTAGCATGGAAAGGCACTCACTGTCACAACACTGACAATTACACAGCCTCTTTGCTACCCTCTTCATCACACAACTTAGACTTGCTTTTTTACTTTATTATCATTAAACCAATGGCATTCACATGGTACATATACACAAGGAATATTATGCAGCAGAAAGAAATGAGCTCCTAATCTGCACAACAGCATGGACAGAACTGGAGAGCACTATGCTAAGTGATATAATCCAGGCGGTGATATAATCCAAACACCATATAATCATATATGGTTATTATATATGGAGATTATATATGGAGATTATAACCATATAATCATATATGGAGATTATCCATAACCATATAATCATATATGGAGATTATAACCATATAATCTCACCTATAAGTAGAACCTAATCAACCAAACAAACAAGAGGGCAAAACAACCAGAGACTTAGAATTAAAGAACAAACTGACAGTAACCAGAGGGGAGAGGAGAGAGGTATAATGGGGGAAAGAAGGGAATGGATTGTCAAAGAACATGTATAAAGTACCAGGGACAAAGCCAAGGCAGGGAGGATTGAGGGTAGGAGATGGGGTGGGTGGGACAGGGGAAAGTGATGGTAGAAAAATGGAGACAACTGTACTTGACCAATAACAAATGAATAAATGGGGAAAAAGAATAAAAATATATGTAGATACAGAATTACTACTACCCATCTAAAATGCAAGTCCTTATTTTTCCCTAAAAAATTTTGACCAAAAACATGGAAAGATAATTTTGAAGGATGCTTTAAAAACTGTGTAGTTCATCTGTTTCTCCAGATTATTTCTCAGACTATTTATCCAGCCTTTGTCAAATGCCTTCTACTGACTCATGCTTCCACAGTCTGTCTTTGATTTCACTCAATGAGAACCCAGCCATGGGTTCATTAACAGTGTTTGAGATGGATATCCCACTGATGGCAGACACTACTGAGGCATCCACCATTCTCCCTGTGAAGTCTCACAGGGAGTGAATGCTCAAAGACTCAGTGAGAGTGTTGTGGGGAAAGGATGATCCTCTCTGTCACTGAAACTGTGCATCACCCCTGTTTAAACTGCCAGAAAACCCTGAATGGGTGCTAACCCCATTTCTGCATCCTTTATTAACCATTGCTCTGGCAGTTATGTAATCTTTTTTTCCAAATTATTGTACATTTTATGTCAGGTTACCTCAAAACCTTGCAACTTTTTGAGACTATCAATTATTTAAACACTTAGTAAAGACATTAAAGAGAAAGGTTGAGAACAAGATTGAAAAATAATTATTGAAAATCCCTTATAGCCCAGAGATTTCACATTGTAGTAACTTTATTAATTAGGACTAAAATGCTCTCTCTTTTCCATTGGTTCTGCTGTAAATGTCTGTACCTTCAAGATAGGCCTTGACAACTAATGGCTGCTAATTAATTTTTTCTTCCTCATGTAGCACTAATAATGAGTGTGCTTGTTGACTCAGTGTTGATGTTTTTCCATGAATCAAGGTTAGACATGAAAATCTGATGACTAATCAAAACGCAACGTTTGAACTTTTCCAAGGAGGACATTCAGAGGATCCAGAGATGCATGAAAAGATGCTCAATATTGCTAGCTGTCAGAGAGATGCAAATTAAAACCACAATGAGATACCACTTTACACCAGTCAGAATGGCTATCATAAACAAAGCAATAAACAACAAATGTTGGAGAAAAGGGACAGGAATTGCAGACTGGTACAACCAGCCTGCTGGTGGGATTGCAGACTAGTACAACCATTATGGAAAGCAGTATGGAATTTTCTCAGAAAACTAAAAATGGACCTGCCTTTTGACCCAGCAATGCCACTGCTGGGATTATATCCTAAGAACTCTAAAACACCAATCCAGAAGAACCTATGCACCCCAATGTTCATAGCAGCACAATTTATAATAGCCAAGGGTTGGAAGCAACCTAGGCACCCATCAGTAAATGAATGAATCAAAAAATATGGTACATATACACAATGGAGTTCTATGCAGGAGAAATAAAGAAGGAGCTTCTATCCTTTGCAACATCATGGATGGAACTGGAAAGCATTATGCTGAGTGAAATAAGCCAGGTGTTGAAAGACAAATACCATGTGATCTCACATTTAACAGGAAGCTGAAGAACAAAACAAACAAGCAAGCAAAATAAAAGCAAAGGCACTGAAATGGAGAACAGCGGGGGAAGCGACCAAAGTGGGGAGGGGAGGGAATTTCAGGGGGAAAGGGGGAGGAATTTAGAGGAACTAGTATAAAGGACACATGGACAACAACTAAAAAGGGTGGAAGTGGGAGGGAGGGGGGAGCAGGGGAGCAGGGGGGGTGGGTTGGGATGGGAGTAATAGACAGAAAACTGTACTTGAAAAATAAATAAATAAACAAACAAATAAATAAATAATTTTTAAAAAGAAGTATGGTAAAAATTGCAAAAAAATGCAATGTCTGAATATATTATATGAATTTCTGTTTTGGGTTTTTTTTTTGTTTTGTTTTTGTTAAGGAGACAAACTGCCAAGAACATTTCTCAGGAAGTACCATAAGAACATGGCCCATTTATACATCTTTGAAACATAAGTTTAGTAACTGCCTTTTCATGCTGAATTTATTTCTGTTTTGCTTGTCTTCTTTCTTTCCCATTTCATTTTCTTAAATAAGTTTTTAAAATGTGTTGGAGGTTCTCATATTAATTGGGGGAGCAGAAGACCAAGGGAGCCAGTATGTTTGAGAAATGGCTACACCAGCCACAAAGCAAATGTGGAACTAATGGGGCACATATCTGCTTTAGTTGCTTCAGAGAAAATATTTTACAGTGGAGAGAGGATTTGATTTTGTGTATTAAAGAGAGATCTTCCCTCTGACACTGCTAAATAAAAGAACAATGGAAACTAGAGGATGGGGGGGCGGGGCAAGCTGGAGGTGTAGGCAGAATTGCCTTGCTTCCTTGAACAACCAAAAGAAAGAATACAATGAATTTAAAAACAAAGAACAACTAAAATTGCCAGAAAAAAAATTTTCATAGAAGTCCAACAACCAAGGAGTTGAAGAAACATTCAACCAGATGGTAGGAGGGGAAAGACAGGCAGTGGGGTGGAGAGAACTTGGTAAGACAGTGGCTGAAGGACCAAGTGGGCAAGGCAGCAGCTGGTGGACTGTATAAGCGATACCACATTTGCATGCAGACAAGCGTGTGGAAAAGTTAGGGAGCAAGAGGGACAAAAAAATCCTGAATTTCAGCGTGGGAAGCTAAAGACTCAAAATCACAGGCTATGGAAATGATCTGTGGGGATTGTGGTGGTGGGAGAAACTCCCAGTCTCACAGAAGACTACATTGGAGATACCCACAGGGTACTAAAATGTGCAAAAACTCACCCACCTGCAAATCAGCACATAAAGGGCACAAACCAATTGTGGGAAGTGAAGGAAGTGATGGAAAGTGGGACGAGAGCAAAGCAAGCAGCATTGTTTCTTCTCTGGTCTCTCCCTCACAGATAGCATTACACCGCAGCAAAAAGGGTTTCCCTGCCCTGGCAATATCTAAGGCTTTGTCCATTACATGTAACAGGTATGCCAAGACAATGAAATATGGCCAAAATAAAAGAAGAGATCAAAACCCCAGGAAAAGAACAAAGCAAGGGGGAGATAGCCTACCTATCTAATAAAGAGTTTGAAACACTGGTAATCTTAGATAAACAAAATTAAAAAAAAAAAAGAATAGCCCTGGCTGGTGTAGCTCAGTGGATTGAACCCGGGCTTGTTAACCGAAGCATTGCTGGTTTGATTCCCAGTCAGGACAGGTGCCTGGGTTGCAGGCCAATTCCCAGCAGGGGACACACAAGAGGCAACCATACGTTGACATTTCTCTCCCTCTCTCCTTCCCTTCCCATCTAAAGATATATAAGCAAAAAATTTTAAAAAATTACAAAACACTGGTAATCAGGAGGCCCACAAAATTGATCTTGGTTGCAAAATGAAGGAAAAAATGAAGGCTACACAAAGTGAAATAAAGGAAAATATACAGGGTACCAACAGTGAAGGGAAGGAAACCAGGATTCAGATAAATGATTTGGAACAAAAAGAAAAAATAAGTATTTGACTGGAACAGCATGAAGAAACAGGAATGCAAAAAAATGAGGAGGCTTAGGAACCTATAGGACAACTTTAAATGTTCCAACATCCAAATTATAAGAGTGCTGAAGGAGAAGAGAAAGAGAACGATATTGAAAAAGAAGAGAGGGATGGGTTTTCGGGAACAACTAAAAAGGGCACATGGACAAAACCAAAAAGGGGCCAAATCAGGGAAGGGAGGTGGGGGTGGCTGGGGTCGGGGGTGGAGTAATGGGGGAAAGGACAGACAACTGTACTTGAACAATAAAAAAGAAATCTTTTTTTTTAAAACAAATAACAAAGAAAAACTTTCCCCATCTGGCAAAGGAAATAGACTTCCAGGAAGTCTTGGAAGCCCAGAGAGTACCCAAGAAATTGGACCCAAGAAATTGCACACCAAGGCACATCATAATTACATTACCCAAGATTAAAATCAAGGAGAGAATCCTAGAAGTAGCAGGAGAAAAGAAGACAGTTACCTACAATGAAGTTTCTATAAGACTGTCAGCTGATTTCTCAAAAGAGACTTTACAGGCAAGAAGGGGCTAGACAGAAGTATTCAAAGTCATGAAAGGTGAGGACCTACATCCAAGATTATCCTATCCAGCAAAATTATCATTTAGAATGAAAAGGCAGATAAAGTGCTTCCCAGAAAAGGTAAAGTTAAAGGAGTTCACCACCACTAAGCCCTTATTGAATGAGATATTAAAAGGTCTTATCTAAGAAATAGAAGATCAAAAACTACCAACAGTAAAATTCCAATAAACCCACAACTATCAATAACTGGAACTGAAAAACAAAAACTAAGCAAACACACCCTGGCTGGTGTAGCTCAGTGGATTGAGCGCGGGCCTGTGAACCAAAGGATTGTGGTTCAATTCCCAGTCAGGGTGCATGCCTGGGTTGCAGGCCAGTTCTCAGCAGGGGACACATGAGAGGCAACCGTACATTGACATTTCTTTCCCTCTCTCCTTCCCTTCTCCTCTAAAGATAAATAAATAAAATTTAAAAAAACAACTAAGCAAACAACTGCAGCAGGAATGGAATCACCAAAATGGAGATCACATGGAGGTTTATCAGTGAAGGGGGAGAGGGGAACAATGTGGGAGAAATACAGAGAATAAGAAGCAGAATAGGTAGGCACAAAATAGTTAGGGGAAGATTGAGAACAGTATAGGAAATGGAGAAGTCAAAGAAATTATATGAATGACCCATGGGCATGAACTGTGGTAGGGAGAAATGCTAGAAGGTGAGGGGGGCATTGCAGGGAGGAGAAGGATAAAGGGGAGAAAAAATGGGAACAACCATAATAGCATAATCAATAAATATACTTTAAAAAATAAAAGAAGAAGCACAAATTGGTAGGTAAATTTTAGGGGAGTTTTAAGAACAAATATAGGAAATGGAGTAGCCAAAGAACTTAAAGGCATGACTCATAGGTATGAACAAAGGAGGGTGGGTCAATGGATGGAATGGGGGTTGTGGGGTGGAAAGCAAAGGGGAAAGATTGGGACAATTGTAATAGCATAATCAACAAAATGTAAAAAAATTATTTAAAAACTATCAGAAAAAAAGAACCAGGGAGTTTTCTGACAAAAAAATTAATAATTTTACTATCACTATGAAAAGTCCATCATCCAGAGCACAGAGGAAACAATAAATATTCAGAACTGTGCAGTACTCATGGTAGACACTGAGGCTCTGCTGCCATGTCAAATGCACCTGGACAACTGCAGTGAGTCTCTTCAGTCCATTACCTACCTGAGTGCTCTCTGAAAAGAGCATTTGTGTAAAGCCCTGCCAGTACTGTTTAAGAAAAAAGTCAACTTTTTTAAACAGAATTCTTCTTCAAGAAACTTGTTCTTCTTCAAGTTTCATGTGATGAGACACATCTTTTCTGTTTACATCCTAGGATCATGCCTCTCTGTCCTCTCTGGGATACACAAACCTACTTTTTCCTCTACCTGGAATGCTCTCTCCACCTCCATACATCTGCTAGGACATATTTCAGGCTTTCTTCAGGCCATTTCTTCAATATCAGTGTTCCTACTTTTTGTCTCTTTATTCTTTTTCTTTATACTATTATCATTTTTTTCAATTTAACTCAATGATTATAAGAAGAGTGTCTGAATATGGTTTGGGTTTTATATGTGACTATTAAATGTTGGATATTGTATGGGTTCAGCTATTACATATGTGCCATTATTCCCAAATATTTATTTCCAGAGCCTTTTCTCCTGAGCACTAAATATGAATATTTGTCTCCTTCCTAGATATGGCCAGCAGTAACTGAGGCATTTGTCAGTCACTATGCCTTCCATTAAAATAATTTCAAGTAGTGCAACTGTAGGAACATAGACTTCTGAAATGCCTCACAGATGTTCATATTCCAATTCTGATATTGCATATACAGTTTACTGTTTAACAACATGAGTTTGAACCATGTGGGTCCAGATCCACTTATATGTTCATTATTTATCAGTAAATGCTGTAAATGCACTTTCACTTCCTTATGATTTTCTTAGTAACATTTTATTTCTTCTAGCTTACTTTATTGTAAGAATACAGTATATAATACATATACCATACAAAATATATGTTAACCAACATTTTATGTTATCAGTGAGGCTTTTGGTCAATAGTAGGCTATTAGTAGTAGTTAAATTTAGGGAACTCATATATGGATGTTTGCAAAATTCTGTGTTGTTGCTCATCCACTTAACATTAGTTAAAATTTTGACAGAGCATAAAACATTGAAGGAAATGATCAGAATTGTATGAGTGATGTCTCATTAACACTGAATGCTGGGTTGCAGCCGGGAAACTGGTGTGGGTTTCAAAGCTTGGCATCACATGTGTGCAAGGCATCAGTAAAGGGTACATCAGTAAAGGCAGCTACATGCCTAGACACAGTGACTGAGAGAGTAGAATGGTCTTAATTTCCACATGTTATAAGGATCAGAGAATCTAATCAGACTCTCAGAACAAAAAAGTAGGAAATCAGACTGGAGTAAAACACTCAAGTGACAGACAAGAAGAAGGAGCTTATTGGGGGTGGAGGGCACTGGTTAGTGTCTGATATGGAAAACGGGTTGTCCAAAATTAGGGCCTGTGTGAATGTCTGTACTTATTATGGACAGCACAACTCCATTACGGAGTCCTCTGGTATGCAGTTCAGATACTGCAATGATGTAACCTGCTTTGAGTAAGGAAGAGGCTTTGTGTCAGTGCACCATCCAAATGAATTAGGTCTTACTGCAGAGTTGTGGTCTTTCAAGAGATAGACAAGAGCCGAAAAGGCAGAGTGGGGGTGGGCAGTAGGTTAGCCCCAGATAGAGCACATTCAAACAAGATCAGACTTCCAGAGTTCTAGCCACATTGGGTTACAGATACTCCAAGAATAATCAGGACTCATTCTCTGTTTGCCCTTCTGTGGGGTGGGTCCAGTATAAAGGGGATATGAGTTTCCAGTGTTCCCCCAAAGCTTAATCTGAGTCCAGAAGTGTGACAATTCTAAATTATATTTGACTTGGTGAAGGAGACTAGACAAAAAAGGGAAACATAAGGTCTATAAATTTGAATACTGCATGGGTCTAACAGTAGGGTTGGTATCTGATTGATTTCTAAGGAGCTGAGAAAGGTGTAAAAATCAAATAAACATAAAACTATTAGACAAGGAGAGTTGTAACTAAGTCTTATTGTACCTAGCTGACTAGGGGCCATCTAGAGGGCTTAGAAAATATATCACTATATTACACTACTAAGTGTTCTTGTATTACCAAAAGATCATTTATTGCAAAAACTATTTCAAGGAGAGAATAGGGTGCTTTATACCTGAAAATGTGTTTTGTAATTGCAAATTAAAATTTAGAAATTGTTTTATCTATAGCTCAGACAAAGAAACAAACCTAAAAACTTCTTCCTTTGTCCTTAAGTCCATATGTTCTATAGCTATTCAGAGTATTCTGTCATCTTGGATATTGTGAGATGTGACTCAAACAATACTGGAAAGTTAGACAATGAATAACAATGAAATCTCAAGGGAAAAGAAAATAACAGGAAGTTCTTTTTTTCCTATTCATTTAGCTCTAGTTCCAGGTCCTAATCGAGTTAGAGGCAATCCTGGTCAAGACTTAGCAAGTCCTATTATCTAATTCATGAATCTCAATAAATCCAGTTCATGCCGTGACTACCCATGCACTGGAAAATGTCTGAATTAACAATGTAGAAGAACCATCTATGACACTCTGAACACACCATCAGCCCTAGTGCCATGTTTTTGGGACCTGCTTGTGTGGGCACCTCCCTCTGTGCTGAGGTGCCTGTGTGTACACCAATGAAGGAAGACAAAGAAATTCACAGTAAGATATTACTGTCACAAAAATAAACATATCACTTGTGCCCAGCTGTTCTTGGTCTCTGCTTGGGAAGATGTCTCAGACTGAAGCTATTTTTCACTGGAGCCAAGCCAGGCCAAAAAAGGTGAGTTTCTGATTCTTCAGCTTGCCAAAATCTTCAGCATTCCTGCTCCAGAACATATCTCAAATGGAATCACTTTTGTACATCTCACTACCACATACAAGTTCAGACTTTTATCAGTTTTCACTTAAATTTCTTTTAGAACCTCCTCACCAACCCATCTCCTTCATTGTCACATAGGCTGCATTCAGCATTGTCAACATAACAAACATTCATAAACTGCAAGAATTTTTATGATTTTATTTTAGGCTAACTGATGACAATTGATGAGAAGCAAAATCTCAATGAATTGAAAAAATGTTCCAGAAAATGGCAGTTTTACCACTTATTTTATATATCAAAATGAAAGGGGAAGTTTTAAGTGGATTACATGAAATTCACTGGTGACAGATTGGGAACATGGGAGAAAGCAAAATGAAGAAACCTTTGGTATTGAATAAAAAATTAAATGAACAGACAAATTTCTTTTACATAGCAGGCACAGAATAGTTAACAGTCAACAATGAACAGGATAACAATAACAATGATGGGACTTGTGGTTGCGCTGGTGTCTGTGCTTAGAGGGGTCTTGGAAAAAAGAAATTACTTTGTTATCCAAAGGTATGTTATCAGATATGATATCCTTGATGCAAAAATACAACAAACAGATTCAATTATACTAAAGATTGACTTTTATTACATAAAAAACTATCCTATGACATAACTACCCACCATAATCTGCTTTCATTTTTTATTTATTCCATTTTTTATTTAATTATTTTTCAAGTACAGTTTTCTATTACTACCATCCCATCCCACCCCCCATCCTCCCCCCTCCCTCCCATTTCCACCCTTCTCAGTTGTTGTCCATCTATCCTTTATATAAATTCCTGTAAATCCCTCCCCTATTTCCCATGAAAGTCCCTCCCCTCTCCGCTCTGGTCACTGTCAGCCTGTTCTCTCTTTCAGTGTCTTTGGTTATATTTTGCTTGCTTGTTTGTTTTGCTGTTTAGCTTCCGGTTAAAGGTGAGATCATATGGTATTTGTCCTTCAACACCTGGCTTATTTCACTCAGCATAATGCTTTCCAGTTCCATCCATGATGTTGCAAAAGGTAGGAGCTCCTTCTTTCTTTCTGCAGCATAGAATTCCATTGGGTATATGTACCATAGTTTTTTGATCCATTCATTCACTGACGGGCACCCAGGTTGCTTCCAACTCTTGGCTACTGTAAATCGTGCTACTGTGAACATTGGGGTGCGTATGTTCTTTGGGATTGGTGTTTTAGGGTTCTTAGGATACAATCCTAGCAGTGGAATTGCTGGGTCAAAAGGCAAGTCCAATTTTAGTTTTCTGAGAAAAGTCCATACTGTTTTCCATAATGGTTGTACCAGTCTGCAATTCCACCAACAGTGGACAAGAGTCCCCTTTTACCCACATCCTCTCCAACACTTGTTGTTTATTGTTTTGTTTATGATAGCCATTCTGACTGGTGTAAAGTGGTATCTCATTGTGGTTTCAATTTGCATCTCTCTGATAGCAAGCGATATTGAGCATTTCTTCATGTGTCTCTGGATATTCTGTATGTCCTGCTTGCAGAAGTGTCTGTTCAAGTCCTTTCCCCAATTTTAATTGGGTTAGTTGTCTTCTTAGAGTGAAGTCATGTGAGTTCTTTGTATATTTTGGAGATTAAACCTTTGTCTGAGGTATCATTGGCAAATATATTTTCCCATACAGTTGGTTGACTTTTAATTTTAATGCTGTTTTCTTTATCTGCGCAGAAGATTTTAATGTTGATGAGATCCCATTGGTTTATTCTTTCCTTTATATTCCTTGCTCTAGGAGACATATGGGTAAAAATGTTGCTTCATAAAATATCTGATATTTTCCTGACAATGTTCTCTTCTAGGACTTTAATGGTGTCACGAATTATATTTAAGTCTTTTATCCACCTGAGTTTATTTTGGTGTATAGTATAAGTTGATGCTTGAGTTACATTTTTTTGCATATAGCTGTCCAGTGCACCCAACACCATTTTTGAAGAGGCCATCTTTATACCATTTTATGTTACTGCCCCCTTTGTCGAATATTAATTGACTGTACAGAGTTGGGTTTATTTCTGGGTTCTCTATTCTTTTCCATTGGTGCCTGTTTTTATGCCAGTACCAGGATGTTTTGATTACAGTGGCTTTGTAATACAGTTTGATATCAGGAATTGTGATCCCTTCTAATTTGTTCTTCTTTCTCAAAATTACAACTGCTATTCAGGGTCTTTTATGGTTCCATATAAATTTTCGAAGTGTTTGTTCTATGTCTGTGCAATATGCCATTGGTACTTTAATAGGTATTGCATTGAATCTGTAAATTGCTTTGGGTAGTATGGACATTTTGATGATGTTAATTCTTCCAATCCATGAACACGGTCTATGTTTCCATTATTTGTGTCTTCCTTGATTTCTTTCTTCAGTGTTGTGTAGTTTTCACATACAGGTCTTTTACCTCCTTGGTTAGATTTATTCCCAGATATTTTATTTTTGTTTTTGCTATATTGAATGGGATTTTTTTCTTGATTTCTGCTTCTGCTGATTCATTGTTAGTATACAAAATGCCTTTGATTTCTGGATATTGACTCTGTAACCCACTGTTTTGCCAAATTCACTTATTAGCTCAAGCAGTTTTGGAGTATAGTCTATAGGATTTTTCATGTACACTGTGGTGTCTTCTGCAAACAATGACAGTTTTGTTTCCTCCTTTCCATTTGAATGGCTTTAATTTCCTTTTCTTGCCTTATTGCTCAGGCTAAAAATTCTGATACTATATTAAATAGAAGTGGTGAAAGTGGACAACCTTGTCTTGTTCCTGATCGTATTGGAAAAGCTTTTAGTTTTTGCCCATTGAGTATGATGTTAGCTGTAGGTCTTTCATATATGGCCTTTATTATATTGAGGAATGTTCCCTCTATTCCCACTTTGCTGAGTGTTTTTATCATAAATGGGTGTTTTACCTTATCAAAAGCTTTTTATGCATCTATTGATATGACCATGTGGTTTTTTGTCTTTGCTTTTGTTTATGTGGTATATTACATTTACTGATTTGTGGATATTGAACCATTTATGCATCCCTGGGATGAATCCCACTTGGTCGTGGTGTATGATCTCTTTGATGTATTGTTGGATGCGATTTGCCAATATTTTGTTGAGGATTTTAGCATCTATGTTCATTAGCGATATTGGCCTAAAGTTTACTTTCTTTGTTGTTTCTCTATCTTGTTTTGGAATTAGGATGATGCTGGCTTCATAAAAAGAGTTTGGGAGTTTCCCATCATTTTGGATTTTTTGGAATAGTTTGTGAAGAATAGGGGTTAGCTCTTCCTTCAACGCTTTGTAGAATTCTCCTGTGAAACCATCTGGTCCAGGGCTTTTGTGTGATGGGAGTTTTTAATTACTTCTTCAATTTCATCTGCTGTTATTGGTCTGTTCAGGCGTTCTACTTCTTCTTCATTGAGTTTTGGAAGATTATACTTTTCTAGAAATTTGTCCATTTCACCTAGATTTTCAAATTTATTGGCATACAAATCTTCATAGTAATTCCTTAAAATCCCTTTTATTTTTGTGGTATCAGTTGTAATCTCTCCTCTTTCATCTCTGATTGGTTTATTTGTGTCCTCTCTCTTCTTTTCTTGATGAGCCTACTTAAAGGCTTGTCTATTTTGTTTATCGTTTCAACAAACCAACTCCTGGATTCATTGATCCTTAGAATTGTGCTTTTAGTCTCTATGTCATTTAATTCTGCTCTGATCTTGGTTATTTCCTTCCTTCTACTTGCTCTGGGCTGTCTTTGTTATTATTCTTCAAGTTCTTGCGGGCGTCGGGTAAGGTTGTTTGTCTGAAATGTTTCTATTTCCTTCAGATAAGACTATATTGCTATGAACTTCCCTCTCAGGAATGCCTTCGCCGTGTGCCATAAGTTTTGAGTTGTTGTGAGTTCATTTTCATTTGTTTCCAGAATTTTTTTTATTTCTCCCCTAAATTCAATCTTGACCCATTCATTGTTTAATAGCATACCATACAGGATCCATGATTTTGGGTGTTTTGGCTTTTTTTCCATTAGGGTTGGTTTCTAATTTCAGTACCTTGTAGTCAGAGAAGATGCTTGGTATGATTTCAATTTTCTTGAATTTGTTGAGGCTCATTTTGTGTCCTATCATGTGGTCTATCTTTGAAAATATTTCATGTGCATTTGAAAAGAATGTGTATTTAGCTTCTTTGGGATGAAGGGCTGTATATATATATATATATATCAGTCAAATCCATTTCATCTAGGGTGTTGTTTAGTGCAGCTATATCTTTGTTAATATTTTGTTTGGAAGATCTGTCCATTTTTGACAGTGGGGTTTTAAAATCCCTTACTATAATTGTGTCACTGTCAATATCTTTCTTGAAATCTTCTAGGATATTTCTTATATTTTTGGGTGCTCCTATGTTGGGTGCATATATATTTATGATGTTAATGTCTTCTTTGTGGATTCTTCCCTTGAGGATTATGGAGTGACTTTCTGGGTCTCTCTTTATGGTCCTTTTTTTTTCTGAAGTCTATATTGTCTGATATTAGAATTTCTACCCTGGCTTTTTTTTCTTGACCATTTGCTTGGAAAATTTGTTTCCAGCCTTTCACTTTTATTCTGTGATGCTCTTTTTTTTTCCTAAGGTAGGTCTCCTGTAGGCGGCATATGTGTGGGTCATGCTTTCTTATCCATTCAGCTATTCTTTGTCTTCTGATTGGAGCATTTAATCCATTTACATTTAAGGTTATTATTGATAGTTACTTATTCATTGCCATTTTTGTATCAGAGTTCCTCTCTGTCTCTCTTTTCCTTCCTTTCCTTAAAGCAGTCCTTTTAGTATTTCTTGTAGAGCTGGTTTGGTGGAAGCATATTTTTGTAGACTTCTTTTCTCTTGGAAGCCCTTTATTTGGCCTTCTATCTTGATTGAGAGCCTTGCTGGGTAAAGTAGCCTTGGTTGTAGGCCTCTGGTTCTCATTACTTGGAATATTTCTTGCCATTCTCTTCTTGCTTGGAGTGTTTCCATTGAGTAGTCAGTACTTAACCTTATTGGGGCTCCCTCGTATGTTACTTCCTTTATCTCCCTTGCTGCCTTTAAGATTCTCTCTTTGTCTTGGAATTTTGCCATTTTAATGATGATGTGTCTTGAAGTGGGCCTCTTTGGGTTCCTCTTCAATGGGACTCTCTGTGATTCCTGGATTTGTGTAACCTTTTCTCTCATCAAATCAGGAAAATTTTCCATCATTACTCTTTCAAATAGGTTTTCTATCCCTTGTTCTTCTTCTTCTCCTTCTGTTATTCCTATTATTTGCATATTATTACGTTTTATGTTATATTGCATTTCTCTTAGTCCCTCTTCATTCTTTTTGAGCCTCTTTTCCCTTTCTTGCTCTTTCTGGGAGATTCTTTCTACTGTGTCCTCCAACTCACTGATCCGATCTTCTGCCTCATGGATCCTGCTTTTCATTCCTTCTACTGTGTTCTTCAGTTCCGAAACTGTATTCTTCATTTCCTCTTGGCCTTTGCTGATAGCTTCTATTTCCTTTTTCATGTTGATATAGTTTGCAGAGAGCACATTGTAGCTCTCCTCTAGTTTCCGGTAGCTCCCCTTTACTTTCTGGTACCTCATTGTGAGCTCTTTGAATTTCCTGATAACCACTGCTTTGAATTCAATATCTGGTAGCTGACTTGCCTCTCTTTCATCTGACATTATATCTGAGACTTCCACCTTTTCTTTCATTTGGGCATTGTTTCTTTGTCTTCCCGTTGCTTATGAGACTCTTCTTATTAGCCTCAGCTTCGTATATTGATCTGTTCTGACTCCCTAGGTTTATGGTGTGAACTTCTGTTTTAGAATACCTGTGAAATTCAGTGGTGCAGTCTCCTGCAGGGATCTTGATGTTCTGTGCTTCCACCTACTCCTTTCTTTGTGTGTGTCTGATCAGCTGGAGGGGGAGGCAAAATGGTTTATGACAGCAAGAGAGTACTTCATGATATTTACAGTCACAACTGGTAGAGAAGAGATAGAAGATCTTTAGCCTCTATGTAGTGTTAACTGTAATCTTCAACCCTATTTGCCACTTTTAAAAAAGGATAGACCGAAGATAAGTCTCTTATTGGGAAGGGAAGGTTTGTGAGTTGTATCTAGAAAGCAGTGAGTTTGCGGGTGGTCGGATTTTGAGGTAAGGTGAGAGTAAAGGATAGTAAATAGACGTAGAGTGTGAGCAAGTAGAGTTAATCACTACAGTAATAGAATTCATAAACCTGTAAAATGGGCTAAGACCCAAGAGATGTGTTGTGAAGTATTTACAGCGGTGTAGAAAGCAACAAACGCACAAAAAAAGGGCAAGAGAAGTGAGGACAAAGCAATAAGTTTGGGGTGAAAGGAAGGACTAAAAAAGGAAAAAAGAAAGGAGAGGAACAGAGTACTGAAAGATACAGCAACAATAAAATTTTAAAAAATATACGATTACTGAAAAAAAATTAAAAATGTTAAATAAAAAAAAAAAAAAGAAAACCTCCTTCCTTGTTGGTTTCAAACTCTCCAATCTGGTTTTTCTGGTTTCAGCAGGACCCCTCTGTGGGCTGGATTGTAGGCCCAGGCAAACACCCTCCCACCAGCCATGCTACCAGACTGTGGTGCGGGCGCCCATCCACCTGACAGGCTGCCTGGTTCTCACGGGATCTGGTCCTGTGTCTGGGTGAGAAGCAAGTCAAGCTGCCTTCACAAGAGAACACCTCAGTCCACTTTGCAGTAAAACCTTTTCCAGAAAGCGTCGCTCTCAGCCCAGCCCAATCCCCAACCTGACTGGTTAGGACAATGCTCCTCTCAAATTTCCTGGGCTGGCAGGCTGGTGGGTTGGCGACCACAGAGATCACAACTGAACATGGCCCCCTGTCCTTGCCACCGTCCCTGCACACCTAGGCAGACAGGTCTCTGCCACCCAGCCCCGCCTAGATAGTGAGGGAGGGAGCCAGCTCTTCCAAGGACCCCACAGCTGGCCCAATGCTCCACTGGGTGCTGGGCTCCCTATGAGTCCTCCATGGCACTGGCCCCAGAAGGAAGCCTCTACATTGCTAATGCAGCGGTGGCTCTGAGGCATTTTGGTCTGGCAGAGGGCTGCCGGCCCTGCTGCTGCCACTTTTCTCTTTACTCACAGGTGCTGGGGTCCCAATGAGTCCTCTGTGACAGACACCCTGACGCTGGCCATACACAGAAGCCTCCGGGCCCTGGAAACTGGCAGCAGCAGCTCCGAGGTCTTTACACGCTGTCCAATGGCTGCTGGTCCTGTCGCCATTGCTTTTCACTTTACTCTGGGGTGCAGGCCTCCCGAGGGCAGCCGGCCCTGCTGCTGCCACTTTTGTCTTTACTCACAGGTGCCGGGTTCCAGATGAGTCCTCTGTGGCAGACGCCCCTGTTGCTGGGCTCAGGTGGAAGCCTCTGGGCCCCAACCATTGCGGTAGCTGCGGCTCCAAGGTCTTTATGTGCCAGCCAATGGCTGCTGCTGGCCTGGCCGCCTGGCTCCTTACTCGTGTCCCTGAGACCCCAATAACCTGTAACAGGCTGGTTCATCACTATCTCTGGTCTCTTATTTTTATAAATGCTGGGGAATTGTTGTTTGGGGGATTGATTGTGCTGTTCTTTAGTAAATCTGCCAGGATTTTCTCCCAGAGGTATGAGAACTGGAGTCAATCTCTCCTACTCCACCACCATTTTCCTCTCTCTCCTCCATAATCTACTTTTAATTAGAAAGTTTTAATTTCAGACCATCTCATGTGGTTAGCTTCTGTCTCTGAGTTTGTAAGGCTGCTATGTATGCCTCCCTGACCTTGTCAGTGTTAGTATTTGGCCCCTTTTTTTTCCACAATGCATTCATTCTAACATGCGTAGTGGACTAGCCCACCTAGCAGATTAGTCTTTCTGCAGCTTTACCAGTCTTTAGAATATGTTTTAAGCTTATTAAGACAAAAAAAAGGTATTTTATCTGACATTGCACCACCCCATTACTCTGCTTTATTCCACTAGCACCCTAAACTTTTAGATTCTTAACTGAAAGGTAACTCTAAACTCTATTTTTATCTATCTATCTATCTACCCACCTACCAACCTAACTATCTCTAACTCCCTCCTACCTTTTCTAACCCCTTCTTTATTCTTTCCTGTGACAATCTTTTCATCTGGCAAGACTTTACTCCATACATTCTTTTAGGACTGAATGACTCAGTTTGCTCATGAACTCAGGAAAACTTTCCTTGATCCGAGAGGCTGCGCTGTTTGCCTTGTACCTTTTATCAAATAAATATCCTTTAACTAAACAGTTCTCGGACAGTTTAAATGGTCTGTGTCCCCAACTAGACTGACAGATTACTGAGGGCAGGGAGCAAATCCTGTTCAAAACTATTTCTACAGCCTTTACTACTCTACTCAGAATGTAAGGAGGGCATGGAAATTGTATCTGTTAAAATGAATGAATAAATAGATGCTCTGAAAATAATTCATTATTTTAGTAATAAAAATTCAGTGCCAAATTAGAAAAAAAACTTCCCCATCCTGTGAGGACTTTTTCTGGAAAATTTAAAACAGAATAGAAATCTGAGTGTGGTGTAGGGAAAAGAAGGGGTTAGGTAAAGACCAAGAGAGACTTCTATGTTAAGGCATCTTTCTGTGTAGAATTTTTGGATTAATTTCACAATTAAGAATAATAGAAGACATAAAAGTAATATAAGAGATTATTTCTTCTTCCACCTTTAGCCAAATATCCATGATTCTTCATCCTACATGCCCTCAAGTTTACTATGGTCTGTAAAGGGAAGCAGGGTTTGCCACCCAAAAATATGTCTTCTGAGATATTAACTATTTAAGCTGGTTATTTTTAAGAAACAAAAGATTCAGAAAGAAGCTTAACCTGTCCCTTAACTGCCTAAAATGAATTTGTAGACATATCATCATGTTAACTATAATTTAATATGAACTAAATATGAAAGGCAGAGAGGAACCTAGACAAGCCCATTTGATCGAAGTTCTTTCAGTGTCCCATTGTTAAAATGGCTAAGCAATAATCTGTTTATTAATCATTTGCTTTCCCAGTTCCATGTGAATTGCTTTCCTGACCTTTGAAGTTGCGAACCACATATGTTCTTCTCCTTAGCACTGGCTGGCATACAAACCTTAATTGTCTGCTTTTTTCTAGGTCTCAAATTCTTATGGAACCCCCATACATCACACATGATAACTTTGGTTACTTTATCTTGTTCATCTGTTTCATGTTAATTTGATTATTAGTCCAGCCAGAAGAACTTGCTAAAAGGTGGTAGGAAAATGTACTTCTGGCCCCCACATCTGTTTTTTAGCATATGCAGAAACTGGGAGTTCTGTTTTATTTTGTTATAGATAAGGTGGCAGCACCAGTTGAACTTGAGTTCCTTTTTCACCAATTGATGACATGAAATATCCCAAATGATCTTATGGCAATGACTCCAGAGAGTGAGACTTGACTCCCAGTCAGCAACCTTTGAAGTAATTCAGAAGTCCAGAGTGATACTTAAAAATTATTTGTGTGTAAAACGATAATTAGAGCTTCTGGTAAAGATGCAGTCATAGGTGGAAACACTGCATCCCATCTCACAACTAAATTTAAAGACAGCTAAGTTTGAGAAACAAAGACGCAGCCAAAATAGTGAAAATTTTACTGTAAGGAAGTCCAAAAACAACACACCACTCAGCCAGACTGGTAAGAGGGGTGGAGTCAGTGGTGGAGCAGGGTCAGGCTGGAAAGATCATTCAGTCCCACCTACCCAGGAGTGGAGGCAGGGGCAGTTGGTGGATCCCAGGCATGGGGTGGCAACAGGCGGACCCAGTGAGGGTTCAGGGTGGCTGGCTGACTGCGGTCACACATTCACATGCAGATAAACCAAGCAAAGGAGTGAACTGTGAGACAGACCCTGCAGGCTAGGGCCCCAACAATGGGAATTAGAGCCTGAAAGCACCAACTGGAAAGACTTTCTTGGGGTCAAGGGGCCAGGAGGGTCTCCCAGACCCACAGAGAGATTGTTGGAGAGACCCACAGGATCCTGGAGAGTACACGGGCCCACACACCCAGGAACCAGCACCAGGGGGGCCCAATTTGCTTATGGGAAGCCACAGAGGGGACAGAAATCTGAGAGAGAGTAGAGTGGAGCAAAGCACCATTTTTTCCCTCTCCAATCCCGCCTCCACATATAGCGTCACAACCCAGCAACTGGGTTTCCGGCCCTAGTGAACACCTAAGGCTCTGCCCCTCAAACATAACAGGTGTGAACAGACCAAACATTATGACTCAAGAACAGCTCAAAGCTCCAGAGCCTATAATTCTAAGTGACCAAGAAATAGCCAGCCTTTCAGATGCGCAGTTCAAAATACTGGTGATCAGGATGTTCACAGAATTGGTTGATTTTAGCCACAAATTAGAGGAACATATGAAGGCTAAACTGATTGAAATGAAGGGAAATGCACAGGAAACCGAGAGTGAAGGAAAGGGAACTGGGACTCAAATCAAGAGACTGGACCAGAAGGAATAAAGAAACAACCAAACTGAAAAGAAGGAAGAAACAAGAATTCAAAATAATGAGGAGAGGCTTAGGAACTTCCAGGACATCTTTAAACGTTCCAACATGTGAATTATACCGGTACCAGAAGGAGAAGAGGAACAGCCATGAATGGAAAACTTATTTGAACAAATAATAAAGGAGAACTTCCCCAGTCTGGCAAAAGAAATAGACTTTCAGGAAATCCAGGAAGCTCAGAGTCCCAAAGAAGTTGGACCCAAGAAGGAACACACCAAGGCACATCATCATTACATTAGCCAAGATGAAAATGAAGGAGAGAATTCTAGAAGCAGCAAGAGATAAGGGGACAGTCACCTACAAAGGAGCTCCCATCAGACTGTCAGCTGATTTCTCAAAAGAGACTTTACAGGCAAGAAGGAGCTGGAAAGAAGTATTCCAAATCATGAAATCCAAAGACCTACATCCAAGATTGCTCTATCCTGCAAAGCTTTCATTTAGAATGGAAGGACAGATAAAGTGCTTCTCAGATAAGGTCAAATTTAAGGAGTTCATCATTACCAAGCCCTTATTATATGGAATATTAAAGGTACTTATCTAAGAAAAAGAAGACGAAAAATATGAACCGTGAAAGGACAGCAAACTCACAGTTATTAACAACCACACCTAAAACAAAAGCAAACTAAGAGGACAGCTAGTTCGGAAGCGGAACCATAGAAATGGAGATCTCATGGAACGTTAGTAACAGGGAAATGTGAGGAGGAGAAGGTTGGAGAATGTACAGAGAATAAGTAGCATAGATGATAGGTAGAAAATAGACAGGGGGAGGGCAGGAGTACTATGGGAAATACAGAAGCTAAAGAACTTGTGACACATGGACATGAACAAAAGGGGAGAAATGGTGGGGAAGGGGTGTGCAGGGTAGAGGGGAGTGAAGGGGGGAATGGGACAACTGTAATGGCATAATCAATAAAATATATATTTTTAAAAAAGATAATTAACTAACATTCAATATTTAGTGGCTACATCTCACAATTATTTTCTTCTCACAATCTGAGGGCTGGCCACCAGGTAAGTCCTTCTTTTCTTTCTTCTGGGGTCTCATATGACAGATCAACAGGTGTTATAGGCTGTTGGGTTGGGTTCCTCAGTGACCTCTAAGTAGACTCTTATTCTCCAGGATGCTTACCCAGTCCTCTTCAAAATATAGTGGGCCCAGGAGTGCTGGAAGGTGAAGGTAGGAGCTATAGGCTATTCTGAGGCTCTAGAATCCACACAAAGTTAGTTCCCCCACCCTCCATCAGTCAAACAAGGCACAGGCAGTGCCCAGCTATAGGGGAGAGGAGAATCTTAATGGCAAGGCATCCTTGCAATGTAAAGGGAAGTAGGATTTACTGGGGCCTGAATTAGACAATCTGCCACAGCACAGACTAGATCAACACAAGTGACTCATTGATCTAGAATAGAACCAGACAGAACCTGGGAATAAAAACAACAAAAGAAACTAAGTAACTACTTACATAAAAATGAATGTCTCTTATAGGTGAGATAATATGATATTTGTTTTTCACCACCTGGCTTATATTACTTAGCATAATGATCTCCAGTTCCATCCATGTTGTTGCAGAGGGTAGGAACTCTTTCTTTCTTTCTATTGCATAGTATTCCATTGTGTAAATGTAGCATAGTCTTTTTATGCACTCATTTACTGATGGGCACTTAGGGTGTTTTCAACACTTGGCTACTGTAAATTGTGCTTCTATGAACATTGGGGGGCATAGGTTCTTTTGAACTGGTCTTTCAGAGTCATTAGGGTATAATCTAAGCAGAGGAACTTCTGGGTCAAGAGGCAATTTCATTTTTAGTTTTCTGAGAAAATTCTATACTGTTTTCCAAAGTGACTGCACCAGTCTGCATTCCCACCAATCACTATTTACTAGGACATATTTACACAATGGAATACTATGCAGTAGAAAGAAAGAAAGAAAAAGAAAGAAAGAAAGAAAGAAAGAAAGAAAGAAAGAAAGAAAGAAAGAAAGAAAGAAAGAAAGGAAGGAAGGAAGGAAGGAAGGAAGAAAGGAAGGAAGGAAGAAAAGAAAGAAAGAAAGAAAGGAAAGAAAGAAAGGAAAGAAAGAATGAAAGAAAGAAAGAATGAAAGAAAGAAAGAAAGAGAAAGAAAGAGAAAGAAAGAAAGAAAGAAAGAAAGAAAGAAAGAAAGAAAAGAAAAGAAAAGAAAAGAAAAGAAAAGGAAAGGAAAGGAAAGGAAAGGAAAGAAAGAAGGAAGGAAAGAAAGAAAGAAAGAAGAAAGAAAAGAAAAGAAATAAGAAAGAAGAAAGGAGGAAGGAAGGAAAGAAAGAAAGAGAAAGAAAGAAAGAAAAGAAAAGAAAAGGAAAGGAAAGGAAAGGAAAGGAAAGGAAAGGAAAGGAAAGGAAAGGAAAGGAAAGGAAAGGAAAGGAAAGGAAAGGAAAGGAAAGGAAAGAAAGAAAGAAAGAAGAAAGAAAGAAAGAAAGAAAGAGATGCTACCCTTTGCAACAGCATGGATGGAACTGGAGGGCATTATACTAAGTGAAATAAGCCAGCTTGTGAAAGACAAATACCATATAATCTCACCTACAACAAAACAAGCAAGCAAGCAAAATATAACCAGAGACATTGCAATAAAGAACAAACTGACAGTAACCTGAGGGGAAGAGGGAGAGGGATAATGGGGGAAAATAGGGGAAAGGCCATCAAGGAACATGTGTAAAGGTCACATGAACAAAGCCAAAGGAGAGTTATAGTTTCTGAAACAAGGCAGGATGGTTCCCAACATTAAGGCATTCATATTTTTTTACTGTTGTTTATGTACTATTGTCTCCATTTTACTGTTGTTTATGTACTATTGCCCCCAGGAGGGATCGAGGGTAGGAGATGGGGATGGGTGTGGTGGAGTGAAAATAGAGACAATAGTACGTAAACAACAGTAAAAAAAAAATGAATGCTTTTTTGTTGGGAACCATCCTGCCTTGTTTCAGAAACTATAACCCTCCATGGCCAAGGCTGAGTAAAAAGACCTTGGGACCATAAGCCACTAATGAGACAAAACTCATCCTTCTTTCAGGGGCACAGCCCCTGCCCCCTTTACTTCACCCTGCTTGGGCCCTGGAGGATGGCTGGATAGTCAGTGATGCATAAGATTCCTCAAGGAAGGATCAACCTAAGACAGGTACAGTCTCAAAGGAGCTGTCAGGGAAAAATTTAGGGGATTGCAGAGAAGGGACAAAAGATCCTCACCTTTCAGATTTGTTGTAGCCTGAGTCCTCATTTTATCTGTAAAAAGTTTCCCAATCTCTTGGCCGCCCACATTCCCCAACTGATTCAGGCCTGAAACGATGCTAGAAGGTGTTATAGTCCTTGGTTCAGGGAACGGCAGTTCCCAGGGAAGAATGCATAAAATCCTATGAAACCTGCTTTGTTAAGAATGTCCTCAATTTAAATGTTAACAGTCCAAGCATACAATGAGTTTGTTTCCCAAAGTTTTATGGCCCTTTGACATCACTCTATCTATCTGACCATGACTCAGAATAAGCCCTTATAGTTCTTTGAATGTTATCTATTCTTTGATCATTACTGCCTGACAATGATTGCTGAGCTTTACATATATGCCTTGTATTTGTATGCAATCTAAACCCAATAAAAGCCCATTGAGAAAGAGGCTTGAGGCCCTTTTCCTCTGAGAAAGGCTTGGGTTAGCCTTTCTTCCTCAAGAAGATCATGTCTTGGCAGACTTATTCTTATCTATGGTGACCAGGGGAGCTCTGCAGGACAGAGCATCTCCTTCCACCTCTTGATATAGGAAACAAAATGGACATATCTCAGAAATATCATGTTGAGCAAAATAGGCCAGACAAAAATATATACATACTGCATGATTCCATTTGTATGAAATTCTAGGAAAAACCAAATTTAAACTGTTGTGACAGAAGATCAGTGGTTGCCTTGGTCTGGGTGTAGTGAGGTAGTGATCACAGAGGTGTATGGGAGCATGAGAGAATTTGATGATGTGGGGGGTGATAGAAATACCTTGATTATGAAAATGACTACTCAGTACACATTTGTCAAACCTATCAAACACTGTTCTTAAAATTGAGTTTTATTGTGTGTGCCTTGGCCTCAGGAAAGTTTTTTAGAGGCCCTTTAAAATGAACTTACTAATTATGTTCTGTACCTTGCACTGCCTTGCTCTGATAATTAGTGATATTGAATAATGGTGCCCTGGCTCGAGTTTGGCTTAATTAGATGGTGACATTCCCTCTTTTGGCACTTCATCTCTGTCCCCTATTCCTCTCAAGGCAGAAAGTACTTTGTTAATGGGATTAGGTCTTTTCAGTTAGACGCCAGTGATGATCAAATAATTTCCTGGAGATTAAATCAAACCCGGTCTCCTCGTAAATTGAAATGTTGATTATTGCCAAGTTCATTTCTCCTCAGTCCCTACAAGAATCTTCTCCTGACAAGGAAATGCTATTAGCATCTTCTCTTCTCTTTCAGTCCAAAGACAGGGTCAGTTTTCCTAAAGTTGAAAAAAATGAACCTGGGGGTTCACCAGTGTGATTCCTGGTCAGAGCACATGCCTTCTCTCTTTCTCTTCTTCTCTCTTCTTCTCTCTCTAAAAATAAATAAGTAAAATCTTAAAAAAAAGAATGTTAATATAGTTTCCAACAGCAACAGTAGAAACCAGAAAACAGACAAATGGTCTTTTAAAATAATAATAATAAATTCCCATTCTGTGCAATTAAGTGGTTTTTTGTATATTCACAGTTGTGCAACATCACCACTATCTAATTCTGGGATATTTTCATCACCCCAATACACTGCCCATTGGCAATCACTCCCTATTCTCCTCTCCCCTGGCAAACACTAACCTACTTTCTATTTCTATAGATCTACCCATTCTGAACATTTCATATAAATGGAATCATATAATAAAAAAAAGAAAAAAAATGCCAGGTGGACTGTATTTTTTCTAGATTAACCAGATATAGTTAGTCAGTGTTGACATATTTTACCAAATGGCAAAAAAAAAAAACTTTAATAAGACAAAACATGATATTTACCTCTCTGCCTACAGAACAAAGAATGATTTCAGAAAACATTCAATAATTATAAGATACTACCTTAAATCTATTAGCTAAACACAAGACATAAATCGATCTCCTTTTAAATGTGTCTTCTGCTGAAGTATATAATGAAAAATTTTTGAAGCTGAAATGAATACTCTTTGGGCTATGATGAAATGATATCACAAAATATAAATTCCCTCAAATAAGCAAAATAACATCTCAGAGAAAATTTTATAAAATTTTATATTCTTCATCATAACCAAAGTCAAGTGGTGCCTCCTGCAATGATATCACTTCTGACCAGAAATAGCATCTTATTAAATCTTGTCTAAAGTTGACCCACTCTAGGTTGAACATGATAGGGAAAGCCAAATCTCTGGAATAAAGATTTAGCCCCTTCTTCTAAAATGGTTTTTTGCAAGCTGGTTCACATTTCAAGATAAAAAGGTCAGGCTGTTAACACAGCGGGGAGTTTTCTAAAGCAGATGGTGTCCTTTTTTACATTTTTATTCTGATAGTAAGTGGCATTGGGATATAAATTTATCAGTGTTGAGTTGTAGTTTCTCCAGTAGTTATTACTTGTGAAAACACCAATCAATAGAACTGGAGGTAGGCCCCTGCTATTTACAAGACAAGGACTGCAGCCTTGAATCCACCAAGGACCTGAGTCCATCACTTGGGAAAGCTTTGGAAAAGGGAGGCGGACGGATTGGGGAGGAGAGAGAACCTTTATTTTCTATTAAACAGAATCCTAAATTTCTGGTTCTGTCATTCTCCCCTCTCTCACTGCAAAACTGGTGTGGTCCAAAGAAGAACTGAAACACCCCAGAGTCCTGCTCCTTAGTTTTTAATGTAAAGATGTGAAGTACCTCAGCCACTTTCTCCATAGGTATAGTAATATGAGTAATAGTAATAACTTTCTTCCAGTAATAAAAGTGTTTCCTGCAGGCAGGGGTGGGACTCCCTCCAATGCACAGAGAATGCCCCATTGTTTGAGGATTTAGCTTCTTGATGTAGAAGCCAGGGATCTGAGGACAGGGATTTGTACCCAGTTATTACAGTGCTGTGCACCAAGACAGACTCCAAAAGAGCACAGCTGTCCCAGTACCACCAGAACTTATTGTTGTCATGGCCAGAATCCCTGGATGTGTAAGGCTAAGGAACTTGGGACCATGATTCATACTTTTTGACCTGGGATCCTTCCATAGCAGCACCACAGGTAAGATCAGAATCTAACCTGGTCCAGGTAAAATGAGGCCAGCAGTCAATGAGAAGATGCATTGCAACATTTCGGTCCAATCATAGTGTGGGGTAATGCCAACCAGAAATCTGCTTTTAGGGAGCATGGTGCAGGACAGATAAGATGGAAGCTAAGGTGGGGGAGAAAAAGTAAGTAGAAAGCATAGGGATGGTGATGAATGAAGCACTTGTGGGCTATGGGGTGGGTGTCACCCCTTGACCTGGGAAATAATAAGAACTTCTTCTTGGAAACTGCCAAGACTGATGCCTAGTTTTCTGTGAACCCTTAGAATAACTTTCATTACCTTGAGCTCACCTTAGGGTTTCTGTATTGTTCAGACTTCAATCTTTGATGACAATGAGATTATGTAAAAAATCAACAAATAATAGTACTGTGGCTAGCAGTCCTCCAACACTACTAGAAATAATACTACAAAAATGTATAAGTAATTCATGAGATAAATAATAAATGAAAATAAAGATTCAAAATCTGCTATAACCATAGAGGCTCTGTTGGTGTAGCTCAGTTGCTTAGAGCATCAACCTGATATGTTAAGGTTTCAGTGCAATCCCTGGTCAGGGCAAATACAAGGATTTAATGAACTGAACTAATGAGGAAAATGGGGACATACTCATTAGATGAAGAGCAGATGACAGCTAGTGGGGTAGTGGGAGGGTTAAGGGATGGAGGGATTGAGTGAAAAGGAAAAGAGACTCATAGACATGAATAACAGTATGGTAATTTCTGGAGAGGAAAAGTATATAAGGGAACTAAATGGTAATGAAAAATTACAATAAAGAATAAATCTTAAAAAGAATAAATTAATGAATGCATAAATAATTGGAAAAACAATTTGATGTTTCTCTCTCTAAAGAAATCAATGAAAAATCAATAATAATAAAATGGCAAACCATAGGTTTTAAGATGTTAGAAAAGAAAGCACAGCTTAAGCACAGAAAACAGAGCAAAGGAGTATGATGGATAAGAGTAGTAGCAATTAATGAAATAGAGAAATCATCACACTTAAAAGTTGTTTCTGAAAAGACCAATAAAGTTGAAAGACCGTAGACAAAACTGAGAGACAAAAACCAAAATGACATAAACAACATTAAGGATAACATTAATGTATAATTATAGATGTAGCAATAATTAAAACTTTTGATAAAAATAAGAATTTGAAAATTTAGGTAACATGCACATATTTTGTGTAAAGAATAAAAGGAAACGTTTTCCTCTTTATTTTTATGTTTTTTATTTTTTTAATTATTGTTCAAGTACAGTTGTCTTCATTTTCACCCTACCCACACCAACCACCCACCCTCAATTCTTCCCTCACTTTGGTTCATGGGTCCTTTATAAATGTTCCTTGACGACCCTTCTTCTTCTTTCCCCTGTTATTTCCCTCTTCCCCCCATTAATGTCAGTTTGTTCTTTATGTCAATGTCCCTGGTTATATTTTGCTTGCTTGTATACTTAGAGAGCTACCAATGATCAAGATTGAAGGGAGAAGAAGAGTAACACTTTTGTTACTAAATAAACTAAATATACAAATAATGTAGTATATACATGTACACTTGAAAACTATATAATCTGAGTGTGATGGAGGAACCAAGCAGCAGCAGGTCAGCAAGGAATCCAGAAGGGGAGTGAAGACAAGCGGCTGCGCACCCCCTGGAGGCCACGGGCTGCGCCCGGCCCAGGCGCGCCCAGGGCAGGCGAACTCTGGTGGAGCATATCCTACCACAGAAGTTCACATCATAAACCCACCGACCAGAACAGATCAATTTAAGAAGCAGCGGACAACAAGAAGAGTATCACAAACAATGGGAAGACAAAGAAACAATCCCCAAATGAAAGAAAAGAAGGGAGCCTCAGAAAAAATATTAGATGAAATAGAGGCAAGTAAACTATCAGATGTGGAATTCAAAGCAATGGTTATCAGGAAATTCAAAGAGCTTACAACGAGCTACCAGAAACTACAGGGGAGATACAATGAACTCTCTGCAAACTATACCAACATAAAAAAGGAAATAGAAACTATCAGTAAAGGCCAAGAGGAAATGAAGAATACAATTTCTGAACTGAAGAACACAGTAGAAGGTATGAAGAATAGAATCAATATGGCGGAAGATCTCATAAGTGAGATTAAAGACAGGTTAGAAAAAATCTCCCAGACAGAACAAGTAAGGGAAAAGAGAATCAGAAAAAATGAAGAGAATTTAAGAGACAACATGAAACATTATAATATCCGAATAGGAATTCCAGAAGGAGAAGAAGAGGAACAAGGGATAGAAAACCTACTTGAAAGAGTAATAAAGGAAAATTTTCCTAAGTTCAGGAGAGATAAAGTCGTACGGATCCAGGAATCACAGAGAGTCCCAGGCAGGTGGAACCCAAAGAGGCCTACTGCAAGACACATCATCATTAAAATGGCAAAACTCCAAGACAAAGAGAAAATCCTAAAGGCAGCAAGGGAGAAAAAAGAAGTGACATACAAGGGGGTGCCAATAAGGCTGGCTACTGACTTCTCAATGGAAACATTCCAAGCATGAAGAGGATGGCAAGAATTATTCCAAGTAATGAGAAATAGAGGCCTACAACCAAGGCTATTGTACCCAGCAAGGCTCTCAATCAAGATAGAAGGCCAAATAAAGAGCTTCCAAGACAAAAGAAGTCTAAAAGAATACGCTTCCACCAAACCAGCTCTACAAGAACTACTAAAAGGGCTGCTTTAAGGAAAGGAAGGAAAAGAGAGAGACAGAGAGGAACACAGGTACATAAATGGCAATGAATAAGTACCTTTCAATAATAACCTTAAATGTAAATGGATTAAATGCACCAATTAAAAGACACAGAATAGCTGAATGGATAAGAAAGCATGACCCACACATATGATGCCTACAAGAGACAAACCTCAGGTCAAAAGACCATCACAGACTAAAAGTGAAAGGATGGAAACAAATTTTCCAAGCAAATGGACAAGAAAAATAGCCGGGGTAGCAATTCTCATGTGAGACAAAATAGACTTCAAAAAAAGGGCCATAAAGAGAGACCTAGAAGGTCACTTCATAATACTCAAGGGAAAAATCCACCAAGAAGACATTAACATCATAAATATATATGCACCCAACATAGGAGCACCCAAATATATAAAGAAAATTCTGGAGGACCTCAAGAAAGATATTGACAGCAACACAATTATAGTAGGGGATTTTAACACCCCACTGTCTAAAATGGACAAATCTTCCAAACAACATATCAACAAAGATATTGCAGCATTAAATGACACTCTAGATGAAATGGATCTAATTGATATATATAGAGTCCTTCACCCTAAAGAAGTTAAATACATATTC
Organism: Sturnira hondurensis; assembly: GCF_014824575.4. Taxonomy (NCBI): domain Eukaryota; kingdom Metazoa; phylum Chordata; class Mammalia; order Chiroptera; family Phyllostomidae; genus Sturnira; species Sturnira hondurensis. Next base: position 751,014 of record NW_028074169.1, on the reverse strand, counting down.
TTTTCAAATGCACATGGAACATTTTCAAAGATAGAACACATGATAGGACACAAAACCAGACTCAACAAATTTAGGAAAATAGAAATCATACCAAGCATTTTCTCTGATCACAAGGGACTGAAATTGGAAACTAACCCCACAGGAAAAAAGCAAAAACACCCAAAATCATGGGGACTGAATGGAATGCTATTAAACAACAAATGGGTCAAGATAGAAATCAGGGAAGAAATAAAAAATTTCTGGAAACAAATGAAAATGAACTCACCACAACCCAAAACTTATGGGACACGGCCAAGGCAGTCCTGAAAGGGAAGTTCATAGCAATACAGGCTTACCTGAAAAAAACAGAAACATTTCAAAGAAACAACCTAACCCGACGCGTTCAAGAACTTGAGGAACAACAAGAGAGACAGCCCAGAGCAAGTAGAAGGAAGGAAATAACCAACATCAGAGCAGAATTAAATGACATAGAGACTAAAAGCACAATTCTAAGGATCAATGAATCCAAGAGTTGGTTTTTGAAAAGATAAACAAAATAGATAAACCTTTAAGTACGCTCATCAAGAAAAGAAGAGAGAGGACCCAAATAAACACAATTAGAAATGAAAGAGGAGAGATTACAACTGATACCACAGAAATAGAACAGATGGTAAGGAATTACTATGCAGAGCTGTATGCCAAGAAATTTGAAAACCTAGATGAAATGGACAAATTTCTAGAAAAATATAATCTTCCAAAACTCCATGAAAAAGAAGCAGAAAACCTGAACAGGCCAATAACCGCAGCGGAAATTGAAGCAGTAATCAAAAAACTCCCATCACACAAAAGCCCTGGACCAGATGGTTTCACAGGAGAATTCTACAAAGCTTTTAAGGAAGAACTAACCCCGATTCTTCACAGACTATTTCAAAAAATCCAAAAGGAGGGAAAACTCTCCAACTCTTTTTATGAAGGCAGAATCATCCTAATTCCAAAACCAGACTGAGACAGAACAAAGAAAGAAAACTTCAGGCCAATACCGCTGATGAACTTCGACGCTAAAATCCTCAATAAAATATTGGTAAATCGCATCCAACAATACATCAAAAAGATCATACACCATGACAAAGTGGGATTCATCCCAGGGATGCAAGGATGGTTCAATATTCGTAAATCAGTAAAAGTAATACACCACATAAACAAAAGCAAACACAAAAACCACATGATCATATGAATAGATGCAGAAAAAGCTTTTGATAAGGTAAAACACCCATTTATTATAAAGGTACGCAGAAAAATGGGAAGAGAGGGAGCATTCCTCACCATAATAAAGGCCATATATGAAAGACCTACAGCCAACATCATACTCAATGGGCAAAAACAAAAATCTCTTCCATTAAGATCAGGAACAAGACAAGGTTGCCCACTATCACCACTTCTATTCAATATAGTATTGGGAGATCTAGCCACAGCAATCAGACAAGAAAAGGAAATAAAAGGCATCCAAATCGGAAAGGAGGAAACAAAACTGGCATTGTTTGCAGATGACATGATAGTGTACATGGAAAATCCTACAGACTCTACCAAAAAACTGCTCGAACTAATAAATGAATTTGGCAAAACAGCGGGTTACAAAGTCAATATCCAGAAGTCAAAGGCATTTTGTATACTAACAATGAAACAGCAGAAACAGAAATCAAGAAAAAATCCCATTCAATATAGCAAAAACAAAAATAAAATATATGGGAATAAACCTAACCAAGGAGGTTAAAGACTTCTAAGCAGAAAATTACACAACACTGAAGACAGAAATCAAGGAAGACATAAACAAATGGAAACATATACCGTGTTCATGGATTGGAAGAATTAACATCATCAAAATGTCCATACTACCCAAAGCAATTTACAGATTTAATGCAATACCTATTAAAGTGCCAATGGCATATTTCACAGATATAGAACAAACACTTCAAAAATTTATATGGAACTACAAAAGAGCACGAATAGCAGCTTCAATTTTGAGAAAGAAGAGCAAAGTAGGAGGGATTACAATACCTGATATCGAACTGTACTACAAGGCCACTGTAATCAAAACAGCCTGGTACTGGCATAAAAACAGGCACATAGACCAATGGAATAGAACAGAGAGCCCAGAAATAAACCCAACTCTCTACAGTCAATTAATATTCGACAAAGGGGGCAGTAACATAAAATGGAGTAAAGATAGCCTCTTCAACAAATGGTGTTGGGAGAACTGGACAGCCACATGCAAAAAAATGAAACTCGAGCACCAACTTACACCATACACCAAAATAAATTCAAGGTGTATAAAAGACTTAAATATAAGCCGGGAATCCATTAAAGCCCTAGAGGAGAACATTGGCAGGAAAATCTCAGATATTCCATGCAGCAATATTTTTACTGATACGTCCCCTAGAGCAAGGGATATAAAGGAAAGAATACACAAATGGGATCTCATCAAAATTAAAAGCTTCTGTATGTCAAAGGAAAACAGTGTCGAGGTAAAAAGAGAAGCAACAGTTTGGGAAAACATATTTGCCAATGATACCTCAGACAAAGGTTTAAGCTCCAAAATATACAAAGAACTCACTCGACTCCACTCAAAGAAGACAAGCAACCCGATTAAAAAATGGGCAGAGGACTTGAAAAGACATTTCTCCAAGGAGGACATACAGAGGATCCAGAGAGACATGAAAAGGTGCTCGATATCGCTAGCTATCAGAGTGATGTAAATTAAAACCATAATGAGATACCACTTAACACCAGTGAGAATGGCTATCATAAACAAAGAAACAAACAACAAGTGCTGGAGAAGTTGTGGGGAAAAGGGGACTCTAGTTCACTGTTGGTGGGATTGCAGACCGGTACAACCACTATGGAAAACAGAATGAAATTTTCTCAGAGCTAAAAATGAATCTGCCTTTTGACCCAGCAACTCCACTGCTAGGAATATATCCTAAGAACCCTGAAACACCAATCCAAAAGAACCTATGCACTCCGATGTTCATAGCAGCACAATTCACGATAGCCAAGAGTTGGAAGCAACATAAATGCCCATCGGTTGATGACTGGATCAAAAAACTATGGTTCATTTACACAATGGAATTCTATGCTGCAGAAAGGAAGAAGGAGCTCCTACCCTTTGCACCATCATGGATGGAACTGGAAAGCATTATGCTGAGCGAAATAAGCCAGGCAGTGAAAGACAAATACCATATGATATCACCTTTAACAGGAATGTAAACAACAAAACAATCAAGCAAGCAAAATGTAACCAAAGACACTGAAATACAGAACGTGATGATAGGGTCCAGAGGGTAGAGGGGAGAGAAGCACAGAGTAAAAGTGGATGGACTCACATGAATAAGTATGAAGGACACATGGACAATAACTAAGATGGGGGGCGGAGATGGGAGGGGGGTGGGGAGCACTGGGGGTGCAGGGCTGGGAATACAAGAAAGAAAACTGTACTCAAACAAACGTTAAAGAAAAAAGAAAAAAAAGAAAACTATATAATCTTATTAATCATGTCACCCCAATAAATTTAACTAAAACGTTAGTAAACAAACAAATAAATAAATAAACTGAATAAGTATTTAAATGTTTTCTCACAAATGCATCACTCTGTTTAATGTCCCAGTGAGTTATTTTAGACTCATGATGGCTCTTCCTCATGTATAATTGCCAAGTGTCATGAATTATTATCATTGGCTTGTGCATATTAAATTATTTAACTGTCACAATGACTTGACCTTTTTGGTGATATGCTACTCCAATCTGAGGATGAGTTCAAAGGCATGTGGCAGTTAAGTAACCTGCCCAGGGTCACCCAAAATAGAGAGCCAGGATTTTAACCAAGACTATTGGTGCATCCAGACTCCACACAACCTTGGACCTACAGATAATTTCCTAGGGAGATACAATCCCTGGTTGATGCAAACCCTTCCAGAGAAGGATATTTCCTTTCATTTAGCTGATGTAACACTGGTGGCAGACCAGATAAAGGGAAGGAAAATCAGACCAATCTCTATCAGAAATATAGGTGTAAAATATTGTTTAACTTTTAAAATTATTTTATTCATTTATTTATTTATATTGTTGTTCAAGTGCAGTTGTCTCCTTCCCCTCCCACCACTCACCTTCCACACCAGCCATCCCCACTTCCTACACTGATCCTAACCCCGCTTTGGTTTTGTCAGTGTATACTTTATAGATGTTTCTGAATACCTTCCCCTTTCCTCCCATTATTCCCTCCCACCTTTCTTCTGGTTACCTACTGGTTACTTTGTTTAATTACATACACAAAGTGCTGCATTATATAAAAAAAGATAATACTCATAACTAACATGAAATTACTACAGAGTGCAATGTCATTAAAACATTAGAAAATTAATATCATTCACCTCTTTAATAAAGGAAAATGACAATACAGTTAGCTAAACAAAAGCAAAAAATCGTTTGATAAATTTGAAAATTAATTCCATGTAAAAAACACTTAATAAATTAAAAAATGAATAAAAAATCTTAGTATAACAAAAAATATTTGCCAGAAAGATATAAAAATCAATTTCTAATTAAGTATGAGAAGCCAGAAACATTTTCTTTACAACTGATAGCACAGAAATACAAAGGATTATAAAAAATTACTACAAACAACTATATGCCAAGAAATTTGAAAACCTGGGTGAAATGGACACATTACTAGAAAAAATAATCTCCTAAAACTGAATGAACAAGAAGCAGAAAGACTGAAAAGAACAAGTGAAATCAAAGCAGTAATCAAAAAACTCCTGACACAGAAAAGTGCTGGACAGGAGGGTTCCACAGGAAATTTTACAAAGCATTTAAAGTAGAAATAACTCCTATCCTTCATAGACTATTCCAAAAAATCTAAAATCATAGACAGATTCTTTTTATGAAGCCAGCATCATCCTAATTCCAAAACCAGATAAAGACACAACAAAGAAAGAAAACTACAGGTGAAATTTAAAAAAAAAAAAAGAGAGAGAAAACTACAGGCCAAAATCACTAATGAACAAAGAAGCTAAAATCCTCAAGAAAATATTGGCAAACTGCATCCAGCAATAAATTAAAAGGATCATGGTTAAGTGTGATTCATCCCAGGGATGCAAGGATGGTACAATATTTTCAAATCACTAAATGTAATACATCACATAAACAAAAGAAAAGACAAAAAAATCACACAGTCATATCAATAGATGCTGAAACATCATTTGATAAAGTACAGCAAACATTTATGATAAAAACACTAAACAAAGTGGGAGTAGAGGGTACATAACACAATAGAAAGGCTATGTATGAGAAACCTGCAGCCAATATAAAATTCAATGGGCAAAAAGGTAGAGCTTTCCCACTAAGATAAAAAAAAAGAAAACCATGTCCACTTTCACCTCTTCTATTCAACATAGTATTGGAAGTCCTAGCCACAGCTATCAGAGAAGAAAAATAAATAAAAGGCATCCAGTGGGAAAGGAGGAAACAAAACTGTCATTGTTTGAAGATCACATGATAATAGTGTACATAGAAAATCCTACAGACCCCACCAAAAAAACTACTTGACCTAATAAGTGAATTTGGCAAAACAGCAGTATACAAGGTTGATATTCAGAAATCTAAGGCATTTTTATACACCAACAATGAAATATCAGAAACACAAATAAAGAAAAATATCCCATTTGATATAGGAAAAAAATAAATAAAGTGCCTAGGAATAAACCTAGCCAAGGATGTAAAATACCTGTACTCAGAAAACTACACAACATTGAAGAAAGAAATTAAGGGAGACCCAGACAAATGGAAGCATATTTCATGTTCATGGATTAGAAGAATTAACATTATCAAAATGTCTGATACCCCAAATAATTTACATAGTCAATGTAATCCCTATTAAAATACCTATTAAAATACCTATTAAAATCCACACTAACTCTCCTCTGAGGTATGGGCAAGTATATCAAGTCCCATGAGCCACCTGAGCCTCCTGGCTCCTGTTAGTGGCCACAAGGCAGACAGCACTCTGACACATCTGAGGTTCCAGCCAGGAGGGTGTAAGGCACTGAGTGCCACATTCACTTAACTTCCCTTTCCTTTTTCTTTATTTTTAAAAATTTATTTATTTTTATTTATTACAGTTGTTCAATTTTTTCTCCCTTTGCCCTCCTCTGTCCAGCCCACCCCTGGCTTCCACAGTCAATTCCCACACGATTGTCCATGTCCATGGGTCATTCATACATGTTATTTGACTAATCCCTTCCCCTTTTACCCACTGTTAACTCTCTCTTCACTCCCCTATGACAGCTGTTATTCTGTTCCTTGTTTCCATGTCTCTGATTCTACCTTGCTCATTAGTTTATTTTGTTCATTAGATTCCCCTTATAAATGAGACCATATGGTATTTGTCTTTGACCAATTGACTTATTTCACTTAGCCTAATAGTCTCCAGTTCCATCCATACTGTTGTAAAAGGTAAGAATTTCTGATTTTTTATGTTTTGTAGTATTCCACTGTGTCAATGTAATACATTTTTTAAATCTAGTCATCTATTGATGGGCATGTGGGCTATTTCCAAAACTTAGCTGTTGTAAATAGCACTGCTACAAACATAGGGATTCATAGATTCTCCTGAATTGGTGTTTCAGGATTCTTAGGATACCCACAGCAGTTCAAAAGGCAGTTTCATTTTTATTTTTCAGGGGAAATTCCATACTGTTTTTTACAGTGGCTGCAGCAGTCTGCATTTCCACCAACAGTGCACTAGGGTTCCCTTTTCTCCACATCCTCCCCAGCACTTGGTGCTCGTTGATTTATTAGTGATATCCATTCTGATAGGTGTGAAGTGATATTTCATTGCAGTTTCATTTTGCATCTCTGTGAAGGCTAGTGATGTTGAGCATTTTTCATATGTCTGTGGGCAATCAATATGTCATTTTTAGAGAAGAGTCCATTCATGACTTCTGCTCATTTCTGTAATTGGATTGTTTGTCTTTGTGGTGTTGAGTTATGAGTTTTTAAATACATTTTGGAGATTAAACCCTTGTCCAATGTATCACTGGCAAATATATTCTTCCATACAGCCAGTTCCCTTTTGGTTTTGAGGATGGTTTCTTTAACTGTGCAGAAAATCTTTAATTTGATGTAGTCCCATGTGTTTATTTTTTCCCTTTATTTTTCTGCTCTAGGAGATGTACTAACAAAATATTGTTAGATGAGATATCTGAAATTTCACTGCCTATGTTTTGTGTTGAGACTTTTATGGTACCATGACTTATAACTAAGTCTTTTAACCATTTTGAGTTTATTTTAGTATATGGTGTAAGTTAGTGGTCTAGTTTCATTTTTTAGCATGTATTAGTACAGTTCTCCCAACACCATTTATAAAAGAGGCTATCTTTCCTCCATTGTATGCTGTGCCCACTTTGTCAAATATTAATTTACCATAGTGACATGGATTTATTAGGGGGCTCTATTCTGTTCTGTTGATCTATGTGTTTGTTTTTATGCCACTACCAGACTATTTTGATAAAAATAGCCTTGTAGTATAGTTTGATGTCAGGTTCTGTGATCCCTCCAAATTTGTTTCCCCCCCCCCTCAAGATTGCTGTGGCTATTCAGGTATGTTTTGCTTCCTTATACATTTTTGGAGTATTTTTCTATGTCTGTGAAATATGCCATTGATATTTTAATAAGAAATGCATTGAATCTATAGATTTGAGGGGGCAGTATGGACCTTTTAATGATGTTAATTCTTCAAATCCATGAACAGGGTATGTACTTCCATTTATTTGTGTCTTCTTCAGTTTCCTTCTTCAGTGGTGTTTAATTTTCTGAGTACAGGTCTTTTACCTCCTTGGTTAAATTTATTCCTAGGCATTTTGTTTTTGTTGTTGTTGCTGCTATAGTAAATGGGATCTTTTTCTTAGCTTCTCTTTTTAATAGTTCATTGTTGATGTACAAAAATGTCATCCATTATGAGTATTGACTTTGTATCCCACTACATTGTCAAATTCACTTATTAGGTCTAGTAGTTGTTTTTTTTTTGGTGAAGCCTATAGGGTTTTCTATGCACACTATCATGTCATCTGTGAAAAATAACAATTTTACTTCTTTCTTTCCAATTTGGATGTCTTTTATTTCTTCTTTTTATCTGATTGTTGTGGCCAGAACCTCTAGTTCTATGTTGAATAAGTAGTGAAAGTGGAAACCATTGTCTTGCTCCTTTTCAGAAGAGAAATGCTTTTAGTTTTTTCCCACTGAGTATGATGCTGGCAGCAAGTTTTTTATATACAGCCTTTATTACATTGAGTATGCTTCCTATATTCCCACTTTTCTGAGTGTGTTTATCATAAATGGTTGCTGGATTTTATTAAATATTTTTTCTGCATCTATTGATATAATCATGGGTTTTATCTTTCATTTTGGTTATGTGATTTATCACACACAACAACTCAAAACCTATGGGACACAGTGAAGGCAGTCCTGAGAGGGAATTTCATAGCAATACAGGCCTACCTAAAGAAGATAGAAAAACCTGAAATAAACAACCTAACCCTACATCTAAAAGAACTGGAGCAACAACAACAAACAAAAATCCCAGAGCAAGCAGAAAAAGAAGAACTCAGATCAGAGGAGAATTAAACATAGAGACTAAAAAAAAATCCAAGGATCAATGAATCCAAGAGATGATTTTTTTGAAAAGATAAACAAAATTGACAAACTGTTAACCAGACTTATCAGTAGAAAAAGAGAGGACCCAAATTAATAAAATCATAGATGAAAGAGGAGAAATAACAATTGATACCACAGAAATACAAATGGCTGTAAACAATTACTGTGAACAACTATATGCCAAGAAATCAGACAACTTGAGAAAAATTGATATATTTCTAGAAACATACCTTCCAAAATTGAATCAAGAAGAAACAGAAAGCCTGAAGAGTGCCTCGGTCCTGCCGCAGCAGGGTCCAGGGGTCCCTCGAGGTGAGGATAGGCGTCGGCAATGGGTAACAGGCAACTACACAGCTCAAAGGCAGGTGAAGCACTGTTCCTTTTATTGCAAGTACAAGCAGGTTTTTTATATTTTCATTTCTGGTAATGATTAACATTTACATGTACATAGTATAATCAGTTAAACAGAAAAAATCAATATAAAGGTAATTAGGAAAAATACGAAAGTTCCCATAGTTTCAATTATATTAAACAAAAGTTATTTTGACCAGGAGAACTATTAATCAGACAATTTGAAATAGCTCTATATTATAAACTCTATCTCCCTAGTAACTGTTTTCTACATGCTTAATAGCTAACTAGCTTCTCCTATTTCTTTGCCTGTCTAATTCTAATAGGTATATATCCCTATTCAAGGTAAAGGAGGGGCTGTTATTCTAACAACTTTAGACATTCAGGGGCTATTTCATTAGAGGGGATTTGCCTCGGAACTTACTTAAGGGGTCTGCCTTGGGTGTTCCAGGCCCACTAGCTGATATCGTCATATCCTACAGCTGCTTAATCAGGTCAGGGAAGGAGGTGTTATTTTGGGGAAAGGCCAAGGTGATATTGTTCTCAGACTGACTTAGTTGCTGTTCAGCTCTGAGAATGGTCAGCATTTCTGGGAGATTCCAAATTATCAGAAAAGTAGAGGTTAGAACACCAAGAGACAGTAAGATTAAGATCAACACCACATATCCATTCATGCCACGTCCGCCAAGCCGGAACACGCTTCTTTGAAGTCGTCCTTCCCATGCTCGGACTTTGTCAGACAGCATGGTTGGTGCTGGGACTGGACGTGGCAGAATAGACTGTTAACAACTGATAACAATAGACTGATAAAAACAAAATTGAAGCAGTATTCAAAAAACTACCTATGCACAAATGCCCTGGATCAGATGGCTTCACAGGCAAATTTTATCAAACATTCAAGGAAAAAGTAACACCTATCCTTCTCAAACTGTTCCAAAAAAATTCAAGAAGAGGGAAAACTCTCAAACTCTTTCCATGAAGTCAGTGTTATCCTAATCCCAAAAGGAAAAGACACAGTAAAGAAAGTAAATTATAGGCCAATATCCCTGATGTACATAGATGTTAAAATCTTCAACAAAATACTAGCAATCTAGATCCAGCAACACATTTTTAAAAAGATCTTTAAAAAGATTGTACACCATCATCAAGTGGGATTTATTCCAAGGGTGAAACGATGATACAATATTTGTAAATCAATAAATGTGACATAAGCAAAATGGAAGACAAAAATTAACCTCCTTTTTCTTAAAGAACTGAAAACCTGGAGGGATAGATTCTAGTTCTGGCTCTACAGTGCTAGCTGTTTCTCTTTAAGTCATTTTTATTTCTCTGAACCTGTAGTGACATTGATTAAACAAGGTCACTCAGAAACATTGTCCTTATGAGCACAAATATTCCACAACCTAAAATATTTATGAGGTCTTCTGAATTTCTCAATGACTTAAAATTTTCTTTTTAACATGGAATAAAAATATGGTTTTCAGGGCTGGACCTTGTTCATCTTGGAGCAAACAATATGGTTATGTTTGTGCAGGGAAAGTGCCTTTACATCTTGCAACCGAACCCACTTCCTCCAGACCCTGCACTTGTATTTCACTTGCCTTTGTAATTTTATTTATCACAAAACTGTAGTGCTCCATAGACCAGTAGCATCATCTGGTACTTGTTAGCTGTTCAGATTCTCAGGCCTCAGCCCAGGGGCACTCAGAGACTCCAGTGTTGGTGTCCAGCCACCTGGGCTTAGTATGTCCATTGGGTGATTCTCATGCTCATTCAACTTTGAGACCAATGACACTGTCAGCCATTCTCAGCCTTTCCTATATAATGGGTCACCTGTGCAGTTTTTCAGCCCAACACGCCCAGGTTGTCCAGTCAGGAATGCCTGGAGTTCATGAGTTTAAAACCTCATAGATGATTCTATTATGCACCAAAAGTGGAGACCCTCAGAGCTGGCTCCTGGATAACTATTTTTACTAGCATGAGTCCTGGAGCTCAGAGATGTTTCTGACACATTCCTGAGATAATTTTTCAAGGAGGAGATTGACAGTGCAAAATCCATAATTGATCTCAGGTCTGCCAAGATATTCATGATGCCAGTGGTTCTGAAACCCAGATTTTGTAATCAAGCACACTTCAGTATATATATCAACATGACTTCTCACCAGCCTAAGTCTTAGTCTCCCCACGTGGATAATGGAATGGTTTGGTCCCATGTGTAGGAGTGCTGTAAAAAAACAGAGGTGACAATTAAGTGTAATAGTGGCATGTAACATGTACCTAATAGACACTTACTATCACTGATAACACTACAAGACTTTCCCTCAAATATTTCATCTGTAAGTTCAAGCTGAATTAAGAAGTGTTCATTTCTGGAGACATTTGGCTTTTTTACTTGAAGAAAGCAAGGAAGGTTTATTGTACTGCAATGGGCCCCATTGATTCATGTCATGTTTGAAGGTAGGGAGAGGAGTTAGATGTAATGAGGAAACAGCCATCACCACTCTTTCTGTTTAGTGAACTCAAGGTGCTGATTCAGTTGAGGCTTGCTACAGGTAGGGTTTTGGGAAAGGAAAAACTTATACATATTCATCTACCATCTGCACTCAACCACAGGCACCCACACGACAACCCCCACTCAACCCCCTTCACTCCACATGCACACTTGCTTCCCAATACCAGCATGCCCCCCACACATGCACATATGCACACCTCTTTGAACTTCTTGCAAGCCATTATTTACCTTAAGTTTATCTTCTCCTAACAAAGCAGAGTAGCAATGTGATACACAATTGTAACTGAATTTAGCACATTTTCTCTAATAGATTTCTGCATGCAGCCAGGAAAACCAGGTTTCAGTTTCCTAAGACAGTTACTCTACTTTGTGGGAGGTTTGTTTGTTTAACTTTAGTGACACCTAATGAGCAGCTTCCTTGTGTGATGTCTGTGTCTCAGGTTAGTAGGATCTTATTAGGCCACCTGAGGGGAAATGGCACCATTCTGTAGGACACTGTAAAGAGGAAGAGCCTCTAGCAAAGGAGTAGGACTGTTTGCGTGAGAACACTTTTTCACACTTTGTTATCTTTTTTCAACTATACTAAGAGGACAAGGGGATCTAATGTTGGTTTCTGATTCTGAGGTCAGTCTTCTAGTACTATTCCCTAGTGCTCCCCCATGACCTTCAGGATGTCTCACGCACAAAATAGTAGGTATAATTAGAAACCCATCAGCCTCAAAATTCTGCGAGGACGAGAAAAGAGGGAGAAAAGGAAAGAATGGGCTATTGGCAGCAGGCAAAGTGGTAGTTTACAGATACTTTGAATCTCAAATTCTTTTTTTACCATTAATAATCAATTAACTCTATGCTTAGTTTCTCATGATAATATGGAAATAATGGGGATTAGTTTATACATTTAGGTTCATCTTTTCATTTTGTCCTTAACTAACAGCATGACCTTGGGGACAGGGCTTCATCCTCCTGATGATTTGCTTTCTATATTTTTTATTTGTTTTTTTATTGTTGTTTAAGTATAGTTGTCTTCATTGCTTTCTCATTTAAAGAACAAATTGCGATTTGGGGTCTTTTCTACTTCTAATAGTGGGGTAACTCAGGACATGGCTCCTCCACAACCTCAGAGAACAGGTGGCTGCCTGGCCAGCAGCCATAATCAATGAGGAAAATAATCTGTATCTGTATATCCCAGCCTTCTCAAAGTCCCTATGTCTCATGGCTTCTGTGTTTATAACACAAGTGTAGAATTTTCACACACTATTCACTCCCTAACCTTATAAAGAGACCAAGTCTAAAGGCAGGGGTGTGGTCTTTCCTGTACAAATTTGCTGCCATTGGTGCACTGCTCTGTAACATGAGTAATGAGTGGCATGTCCACATCTACAGGTCCAAGGGTGTTGTTTTTCAAATATCACAAATGCAAGTACAACTCCCCAGTTTGGTGCTCCTGCATTAAATTAACATTCTTGGATTCCATGAAGCTAAAGATTTGTGAATAGCAGAGTAACACAAGGTGCTTACTGCTTACTACATAGGGATAAAAATGCATGGCTCCTCAAAGGAGAATCATATCCCTATCCAAAATGATAAAAGTAGTTCTGTGAACAGAAGTCTGTGTTTAAGAGTTTCCAAAGTAGCTTTGTCCTACTGATATGTTTAGGAAAGTCCTTCTGCTCTCTTAGCCTCTTTCTGTTCCCACAAGGCCTTCACTTCCAGAGTTCCCATCACACCATAGTTACACAGGGCATTGCCCATGCTATATGCGTTTAAACATCCAGCCTCAGCACTTGCTACACTCCACAGCATTTCAAATTGCGGAGTTAACACAGTCACATTCTCCCATGCCTTCCCCTTCCTCACAGATAGCTCAATTCTCGCCCTACTGTCTTTCCAATACTGTATGTTTTGGGGAACCTCAAAGGCAAGCCGATGGGTAATTTTTCTGATGGGTAAAATACTGTTGTTGTTGTTTTTTTACATGATTTTATATATTTTTAGTGAGAGTGGAAGGAAGAAAGAGAGGGAGAGAAATGTCTGCATGAGAGAGAAGCATGGATCTTTTGCCTCTCGCACATGCCTTAGCCAAGGATCAGGCCTGCAACCTAGGCATGTGCTCTGACCAGGAATCAAACCAGTGACTTTTTGCTTTCCTGGATCATGCTCAACCATCGGAGCTGTGCTAGTCAGGGCTGAACCTGCTTGTTAAGCTTGAGTTGTTGCAATTCATGTTTTTCCTTATTAGTTCTGGTTGCTTAACACTGAGTGCATTTTGTGGTTGTACACAGGCCTTTAAGTTAAACAAGAAGGGAAATTATAAACCAGAAGGTCTTTAATTTGGGGGTTGCTAAGATAGTTATGGGCATATGTATAGAGCTAGGTCTTTAATTGCCTAAAAGTCTCCTGCTAGTTTACTTAATTTTGACTCTTGATCTGTTGAGCTTAACAAACTTTCATATCTTCTCATATATTGGGTTCTCTTAAAAATTAATTTAAATGCAAGTTGCTTACGCTCTTTATTTACATTTTGTCTAAATGCTGTTTAACTTTTGCTATTGAAATGTCCTTTAGAATTAATTACAAAACAATTAAAGCACATTATTTTACTTTTCTAATATGCAGGTACTGAGATAAGTGACAGGTACAAGAACAGAATGAACATGCCACTTGCATTGTATGTCTTCCAGCAGGGGTGCGGAAGGCCAAGCACTGCAACAAAGGGAGGAGAAAAGAAGGTGTTACAGACCCATCTAGGTGCTCAAAGTGTGATCCTGGACCATCCTCACCTTCCTCACCTTAGATTTTGTTCAAGTGTGGAAGCTCAGGCCCTCCCCCAAACCAGTTCAGAGCCTTAGATGATCTTACCTTTAACAGGAACCTAAACAACAAAACAAACTAGCAAGTAAAATATAACCAAAGACACTGAAATACAGAACAGGCTGACAGTGACCAGAGGGGAGAGGGGAGGGAATTTCAGGAAAAAAGGGAAAGAATTTACAGGAACAAGTATAAAGGACACATGGACAAAAACTAAGGGTGGAAATGGGAGGGAGGTGGGGAGCATTGGGTGGGGGTGGGCTGGGATGTGAGTGTAAGACAGAAAACTACTTGAACAACAATTAAATACATACATACATACATATATACATACATACATACATACATACAAGTTTCCTGGTGATTCATATGCATATTGTGGTCCTGACCTGAGAGGATTAAGTCTCATAGTTATGAGATGATTGAAGATCACTTCCTAGGAAGACGTCAGATTGCCAAGGTCAGGAAAGGGAGGGCAATGTTTTAACTATGGAATCATTTTGTGAGGAAAAAAAGGAAAATTGCTAAAGAGCCTGGTTTTCTGGTAACTGAAGGAGTTTGGGGCTGTCTAGGGTGGCAGTGACAGCTTGGAGGCAAGTGGGGTTGTGTTCTATAGGGGTTGGGTTCTTGAAGATATATCAGTGTGGGATACGTATTAGCTGGGAATGTAGCTCTAAAATCTCATGACATATTTTTTATGCTGCAGCCCAGCTGAATGTGTATGGCCAAATTATGGAGCATTTCTGAGCCTCAGTTTCCTCATATGTAAAATGGTGGTTATAGTAGCACCTACCCAATAGGTGTGTTCTGAGTATTATCCCTCACTCAGTAAGTGTTACCTGAGTGCTTAGTATTATGGATGGCTGGTGGTCTGTAAGTAGCGAGCATCATGGGAGATTTAGTGTTGCTTTTTGTTTTGTTTGGTTTTAGTTTTGTTTCTCTGGAAAGTGAATTCTGGCAATAATAAAGATAATGAAATGGAAAAAGGAACTGATGCTACTAAATTTTTGTGGGAAATCAAGAGGACCATGAACCCAGCACCAGCTTCTTTGGATTCTGCAAAGGAAAGGCCAGAATCCAAGTAGCCACGTGTCCCTGACCATTCATCCCAGAATGTGACCAGTAACAACATTCCTTGCCTTGGCCTTGTTCCACCTTGGCCTGAGAGTCAGTAAATTCTGTACCATGAGTGAATATGAGTTTACATCTCTAGAAAAGACTGATTCTGAAGCAGGAAGACACCAGGTATACAAAGCAGTTTAGGCAGAGCTATGAACCATTCCATGGAACAGGACAAGGGATTAGTGCCTTAGCCAGGTCTCATGTGGACCAGAGGAATGAAAGGCCAGAAGGACAGGCAAGTAGCATGGTAGTGCTGTAATAGACTTTGATGTCCTAGATCTGCCATTTGTCAGCCACGTAACTATGGTAGAGTTACTCAACAAATCCACTTTTAATGTATTCCTCTGTGAAATGGGGATGATGATGGTCTGCTCAGTACTATGAGTAATGTATGAGAGCATATGTGCCAGGTGCCGACCCAGCTCAGTATGGGTTGTGTTAGGACTTCAGAGTGGGTTTCGTGCCCACCATTGACACTAAGCCCTCAGGTTTTCTATCAGAGAGCTTTCCAAAGGTGCTTTTTGTGTCCCTGAATACTTTTTCTCCTTTGGCGATACGATGCTTTACAATTTGGGCTGAAATTGCAATTATTAAAGTTACTAATGGCATAAAAGCTGGGGCTGTATCTCTACAGGCCTTACATTAAACATACAATTACCTGGTTCCTACCTTTCGCCTACATGCTCAACCTCCAAACACAGTGCTGGGAACTTCTCAACCACAGATGTTCACCTCATGCCCAAAGTAAAGGTGAAGAGTGGATTTTTGAACCAGGCAAACATTTTATGAATTAGAGGAACATTTACAAGAAGGTTATCAGTTATTTGCTTAGATAACTGATAAAAAAAGTCTGGAGAAAATGTATTCCTTTTAAATGAGTATTTTGACTGAATTATAGGGTCTTCCCCCCCCCCGACAAATCACTCTTCAGTCCCTCTGCTTCCTTTGACTTGTCTATTTCCCTTAGCTACCTATTTGTGAAGAAAACAAATGCATAGAGATTTTTAAAAGTGCAATGCCAGAATGCCACAATTAACCTTTAGTTTGTTTCTCTCCCCACTTCTGCAGTTTCTTCTTAATCTCTTTGAAATTCTGATGTTGTAATTCTCTAAAATAATACACTTTTTCTCAAAAAGTTCTCCTCACTCAGTAATGAGTATATATATTCTTTTAAATATGACATTGTTTTCCAATACTATTTATTGGTGTGTTTCATTATTTTTGACATTAACTACCAGTTTTATATTTTATTGCTACTTAAGAAGAATATATTATATTTTATTTTTTATTTAATTACGGTTCAAGTACAGTTTTCTGTCCTTTACTCCCATTCCAGCCTATCCCCAAACCACTGCTCCGCACCACCCTCCCATCCCCCCCCCCAACCTTAGTTTTTGTCCATGTGCCTTTACACTTGTTCCTGTGAATCCTTCCACTTTTTTTTCTGAAATTCTGTCCCCTCTCCCCTCTACTCACAGTCAGCCTGCTCTGTATTTCAGTGTCTTTGGTTATATTTTGCTTGATTGTTCGGTTCGTTGTTTAGGATCCTGTTAAAGGTGAGATCATATGGTATTTGTCTTTCACTGCCTGGCTTATTTCACTCAGCATAATGTTTCCAGTTCCATCCAACCTGTTGCAAAGGGTAGGAGCTCCTTCTTCCTTTGTGCTGCATAGAATTCCATTGTGTAAATGAACCATAGTTTTTTTTGATCCATTCATTTACTGATGGGCACCTAGGTTGCTTTGAACTCTTGGCCATTGTAAATTGTGCTGCTATGAACATTGTTGTGCATAGGTTCTTTTGGATTGGTGTTTCAGGGTACCATTCCTAACAGTGGAATTGCTGGGTCAAGGCATGTTCATTTTTAGTTTTCTGAGAAAATTCCATAGTGTTTTCCATAATGATTGGAACAGTCTGCAATCCCACCAACAGCGAACTAGGTTCCCCTTTTCCCCACAACCTCTACAATATTTGTTGTTTGTTGCTTTGTTTATGATGGTCATTTTGACTTGTGTAAAGTGGTATCTCACTATGGTTTTAATTTGCATTTCTCTGATAGCTAGCAATATTGAACATCTTTTCATGTGTCTCTGGACCCTCTGTATGTGCTCCTTGGAGAAGTGTCTGTTCAAGTCCTTTGCCCACTTTTCAATTAGGTTGCTTGTCTTCTTAGAGTGGAGTCATGTAAATTCTTTGTATATTTTGGAGATTAAATCTTTGTCTGAGGTATCATTGGCAAATATGTTTTCCCATACAGTTGGTTGTCTTTTTTATCTTAATACTGTTTTCTTTAGCCATCCAGAAGCTTTTTGTTTTGAAGAGACCCCATTTGTTTATTCTTTTCTCTATGTCCCTTGCTCTAGGGGACATATCAGTAAAAATGTTGCTGAATGAAGTATGTGAGATTTTCCTGTCAATGTTCTCCTCAAGGACTTTAATGGCGTCACAGCTTATATTTAAGCCTTTTATTCACCTTGAATTTATTTTGGTGTATGGTGTAAGTTGGTGCTCGAGTTTCATTTTTTTGCACATAGCTGCCCAGTTCTCCCAACACATTTGTTGAGGAGGCTATTTTTATTCTATTGATTATTACTGCCCCCTCTGTTGAATATTAGTTGCCCATAGAGATTTGGGTTTATTTCTGGGCTTTCTGTTTTATTCCACTGATCCACGTGCCTCTTTTTATGCCAGTACCAGGCTGTTTTGATCAGAGTGGCCTTGTAATACAGTTTGGTGTCAGGTATTGTGATCTCTACAACTTTATCCTTCTTTCTCAAAATTGCAGCTGCTATTCAGGGTCGTTTATGGCTCCATATAAATGTTTGAAGTGTTTGTTCTATGTCTGTGAAATATGCCATTGGTACTTTAATAGGTATTGCACTGAATCTGTAAATTGCTTTGGGTAGTATGGACATTTTGATGATGTTAATTCTTCCAATCCATGAACACGGTATATGTTTCCATTTGTTTATGTCTTCCTTGATTTCTTTCTTCAGTGTTGTGTAGTTTTCTGTATACAGGTCTTTTACCTCCTTAGTAAGGTTTATTTCCAGATTTTTTTTGTTTTTGATATATCAAATGAGATTTTTTTCTTGATTTCTATTTTTGCTGTTTGATTGTTAGTATACAAAAATGTCTTTGATTTCTAGATATTGACTTTGCAACTTGCCCTTTTGCAAAATTTGTTTATTAGGCTGAGCAGGTTTTGAGTAGAGTCTATAGATTTTTCCATGTACAATATCATATCATCTGCAAACAATGTCAGTTTTGTTTCCTCCTTTCTGGTTTGGATGCCTTTTATTTCCTTTTCTTGTCTGATTGCTGTGGTAAAAACTCCCAATACTGTATTGTATAAAAATGGTGAAAGTGGACAACCTTGTGTCTTGTTCCTGATCTTAGTGGAAAGAATTTTCTTTTTGCCCATTGAGTATGATGTTGGCTGTAGGTTTGTCATGCCTGGCCTTTATTATATTGAGAAATGCTCCCTATATTCCCACTTTGCTGAGTGCCGTTATCACAAATGGGTGTTGTACCTTACCAAAAGCTTTTCCCACATCTATTGATATGATCATGTGGTTTTTGTCTTTGCTTTTATTTATGTGATGTATTGCATTTTCCGATTTGCAAATATTGAACCATCCTTGCATCCCTGGGATGAATCCCGCTTGGTCATGGTGTATGAACTTTTTAATGTATTGTTTGATGCTATTCCCCAATATTTTGTTGAGAATTTTAGTGTCTATGTTCACCAGCGATATTGCCCTGATGTTTTCTTTCTTTGTTGTATCTTTATCTGGTTTTGGAATTAGGATGATGCTGGCTTCATAGAAAGAGTTTGGGAGTCTTTCATCATTTTATATTTTTTGGAATAGCCTGCGGAGAATAAAGGCTAGCTTTTCCTTAAGTGCTTTTTAGAATTCTCCTGTGAAACCATTTGGTCCAGGGCTTTTGTGTGATGGGAGTTTTTTGATTACTGCTTCAATTTCATTTGCTGTTATTGGTCTGTTCAGGCTTTCCAATTCTTGGTTGAGTTTTGGAAGATTATATTTTTCTAGAAAAAAAATAATTTTACGTAGGTTTTCAAGTTTCTTGGCATACAGCTCTTCATAATAATTTCTTACAATTCCTTTTATTTATGTGGTATCAGTTGTAATATTTCCTGTCTCCTTTCTGATTGTGTTTATTTAGGTCCTTTCTCTTCTTTTCTTGATGAGCCTACTTAATGGCTTGTTGATTTTGTTTATTTTTTTTCAAAAAACCGGCTCCTGAATTCATTAAACCTTACAATAGTGCTTTTAGTCTCTATGCCATTTAATTCTGCTGTGATCTTTGTTATTTCCTTCCTTCTACTTGCTCTGGGCTGTCTTTGATGTTGTTCCTCCAGTTCTTGTAGGTGTAGGGTTAGGTTGTCTCTTTGAAATGTTTCTATCTTTTTAAAATACGCCTGTATTGGTATAGCCTTCCCTCTCAGGACTGTATTAGCTCTGTACCATAAGTTTTAGGTTGTCATGAGTTCGTTTTCATTTGTTTCTAGATACTTTTTGATTTCTTCTCTAATTTCATGCTTGACCCATTCGTTGTTTAATAGCATGCTATTCAATCTCCATGATTTTGGGTGTTTTCGTTTTTTTTCCTTTGGACTTGATTTCCAGTTTCAGTCCCTTGTGGTCAGAGAAAATGCTTGGTATGATTTCAATTTTCTTGAATTTGTGAGGCTCCTTTTATGTCCTATCATGAGGTCTATCTTTGAAAATGTTCCATGTGCATTTGAAAAGAATGTATATTTAGCTACTTTGGGAACTCTATATATATATATATCAGTTAAGTCCATTTCATCTAGAGTGTTGTTTAATCCCAGGATATCTTTGTTGATATTTTGTATGGAAATTCTGTCCATTTCTGAGAGTGGTGTTAAAATCCCCTACTATAATGGTATATTGTCAATATCTTTCTTGAAATCCTCTACGATTTTCTTTATATATTTTGGTACTGCTATTTTGGGTGCATATATATTTAGTATGTTAATGTCTTTTTAGTGCATTATTCCCTTGAGTATTATGAAGTGATCTTCTTGGTTTCTCTTTATGGCTCTTTTATTTAAATCTATTTTGTCTGATATTAGAATTGCTACCCCAGCTTCCTTTTCTTGTCTGTTTGCTTGGAAAATTTGTTTCTAGCCATTAACTTTTAATTTGTGTAGGTCTTTTGTCCTGAGATGGGTCTCTTCTAGGCAGAATATGTGTGGGTCATGCTTTCTTATCCATTCAGGTATTCTATGTCTTTGGATTGAAGCATTTAATCCATTTATGTTTAAGGTTATTACTGATAGATACTTATTCATTGCAATTTTTGTACGTGTATTCCTCTCTCTCTCTCTCTCTTTTTCCTTTCCTAAAAGCAGTCCTTTTAGCAACTCTTACAGAGCTGGTTTGCTGGAGTCATATTATTTTAGACTTCTTTTGTCTTTGAAGCTCTTTATTTGGCCTTCTATCTTGACTGGGAGCCTTTCTGGGTAAAATAGCCTTAATTGCATGCCTCTGGGTCTTAGTACTTGGAACATTTCTTGCCATTATCTTCTTTCTTAGAGTGTTTACATTGAGAAGTCAGTAGCTAACCTTATTGGGGCTCCCTTTTATGTTACTTCCTTTTTCTCCCTTGCCACCTTTAGGATTCTCTCTTTGTCTTGGAATTTTGCCATTTTAATGATGATGTGTCTTGAAGTGGGACTCTTTGGGTTCCTCTTGATTGGGACTCTCTGTGATTCCTGTATTCATGTGACTTTTTCCCTGTTCAAATTAGGAAAGTTTTCCCTCATTAAGTTTTCAAATAGGTTTTCTATCTCTTGTTCTTCTTATTCTCCTGGTATCCCTGTTATTCGTATATCATTATGTTTCGCATTGTCTTGCATTTCTCTTAATCCTTCCTCATTCTTTCTGAGCTTCTTTTCCTTTTCTTGCTCTTTTTGGGAGTTTTTTCTCATTTGTCTTCCAACTAGCTGATTTGATCTTCTGCTTCATCTATCCTGCTTTTGATTCCTTCTACTGTTTTCTTCAGTTCAGAAATTGTATTCTTCCTTTTCTCTTGTCTCTTGCTCATGGTTTCTATTTCTTACATGTTGATATAGTTTGCAGTGAGTTCATTGTAGTTCCCCTGTAGTTTCTGGTAGCTTATTTTGAGCTCTTTGAATTTCCTGATAACCAGTGCTTTTAATTCAATATGTGATAGTTGACTTGCCTCTATTTCATCTAACATTCTTTCTGAGACTTCCTCCTTTTCTTTCATTTGGGTATTATTTCTTTATCTTCCCATTGTTTGTGAGTGTCTTCTTCTTAGCCTCTGCTTCTTAAACTGATCAGTTCTGATTCCCTGGGTTTATGGTGTGAACTTCTGTGGTAGAATACCTGTGAAACTCAGTGGTGCAGTCTCCTTCAAGTATCCTGATGTTCTCCGCTTCCACCTACTACTTTTTTGTTTGTGTGTGTGATCAGTTGGAGGAGGGGGCGGAATGGGTTATGACAGCCAGAGAGGATTTTTTGATATTTACAGTCATAGCTAGTAGAGAAGATATAGAAGATTTTAGGCTATATATAGTGTTAACTGTAGTCTTCAACCCACCTTGCCACTTTTAAGAAGGGATGGACAGACCTGGCTGGTGTAGCTCAGTGGATTGAGCACGGGCTCGGTGGATTGAGCATGAACCACACTATCATGGTTCGATTCCCAGTCAGGGCACATGCCTGAGTTGCAGGCCAGTATTCGGTTCCTGGTTCCGGGCAGGGGGCGTATGAGAGGCAACCATACATAGATATCTCTCTCTGTCTCTCCCTTTCTCTCTCTCTCTCTCTCTCTCTCTCTTTTTCTCTCCTTCCCTTCCCTCCTAAGATAAATAAATAAAATGTTTATTTATTTAAAAATTAAAGGATGGACAAAAGATAAATTTCTTGTTGGGGAGGGAAGGCTTTTGAGCTGGATCTAGAAGGCAGTGAGGTTGCAGGCAGTCAGATTAAGATTCCTGCAGCTGTCTCCTTACTGTCTATTCCTTCAGTTTCCATCACAATCTCTGGTCTCATATTTTCATAAGTGCTGGGGAACTGTTGGCTGTTTGCACTGTTCTTCCTTATATCTGCCCAGATTTTCTGCCATGTGTGTGGAAAATGGAATGCGCTCCATCCTACTCTGTTGCCGTCTTCCTTCCTCTCTGTGAATAAAAGGGGTGTGTGGCTGTGGGAGGTGGAGGGAGGCAATTACAACAATCCGTGTCTCAGGATCATCAATTTATTTCTAGTGTATTCTTCACCTTCCATGCATCACATTGACTTTAGAAACCTGAAGTCCAACAACAAGGAATCATTAATCCAGACTGGTAAGAGGGGCAGAGTAGGCCAGAAGATAATTATATGCACTGGAAATCAACAAGTAAACAAGAATGGGATAAAGTGGCAATGTTTATAACCTTGCAATATGTCAAGTAAATTATTATAAATTTCTAACTTAACTGGAGAAGTCAGAACATTAATAGCAAAACAAAACCACTGGAGTAGAAAATAATATACTGACAGTTACTTTGATCTAGAAGAGCTGTTGTAGCAATGTGAAAACTTGAAAAAGAAAGAAAGAAAGGGAAGCAAGGAAGGAAGGAAGGAAAGAAAGAAAGAAAGAAAGAAAGAAAGAAAGAAAGAAAGAAAGAAAGAAAGAAAGAAAGAGAGAAAGAGAGAGAGAGAATTGGCCATGGGTGAAGTTTGAGTGGAACACTTGCTCTTAGGCTTGCAGAATATGACTCTCAAATTATCTATTGGAAGCTACAGCACTGAGTGATGACACATGAGGGGGAGGTACTGAAAGTCAGACTAGTCAGTTTATTTCTGAACATATGTTAGACTAAATATCCTGAGATACTCTAGCACTATATAATAGCAAAGAATGCTCAGTAAAATTAAAGAGGCCGTATCACTGCATTCTCTTCATGCAGTGATAAACTTGTACAGAAATAAGAAAAATTCCCAGGTACCAGTAACAAAGAAGAAGCTAAAAATCAAAGGGAAAAGTTCTGGAGAGCTACCAGCTGGTGGGTGATCCGGTGCTAACAACCATGGCAGTGTGTGTCTAAACCATTTCATAGGATCCAGCATCAGGAAAGGTTGTTTATTCTTTCCAGAAGTTTATTATATCCAGAATGGAGTGAGCAAAATTAAGATCCTTCTATCATGTGCCTTAGCACAGACAAAAATAGGAACATTATGCAAAGCACAGATCTGACCACACATTTCCTCCTCTACTCCACCAAGAGTGGTTGCTGTTTCTTTATTAATAATAGCTTGATTCCTGCTCTGTTCTTCTCATCCTTACACAACAATCATTTGATATCCAATCATAGAGTAACCTCACTTTCTGACAGCATATAATTCAGACCCCTTCCTTCTTTGACTCCTCCCAGTCACCTAACACCAGTCAGAACTCCATCACAAGGTCCTCTAAGCACCCTATTACTGAGATGTTTAAAGCTCTCTATGGTCTGAGGTCTCCTTAGCTGTAGCAGTTAATAAACCCGACTTTAACTCCATGTCTTTCACTGGGGACCTGGACAACATCAACTGGCAATAGCAAGTTGGTGAGAAAAGGGTGTCTATTTCAGAATACAGAGCTGGGTGTGGTAAGGGGGCCAGTGAGAGCAGGGCCCTGAAATGTTGGACTACAGCAGAAAGTGCAAGATCTTTATACTTTGTCTAAGAGTTTGGTTTATATTTTATGGAATGGTGGTTTCAATGTTATTGGATTTTCATCTTAGTGTATCACTTTGGCTGTAGTTTCAAGAATATGTAAGACTAAAAGAATTCTGACTATATGTGATAACTATCATTATCCAGAGGAGAGATGATGCTGCCTGGGAGGGGAAATAATGGATTAGAGAGGACACATAAAGCTAAAACTGCAAGATTCTACATGGGCTTGGCGGGGATGGGGGAGGAAAAGGAGACTTTCAGGCTCCTGGATCAGCCATTGGGTGAATGTTGTTGCCATTTGATTATACATAGGAGACATGATAGGACCAGGGTCTGGGGTTCATTTTAAGTAGGAGATTTTTATTATCATTTGAGACATTCGTGATTTTGAGTGATTTTGGGGTATTCAGATGAAGACACTCCCTCGGGAGGTCTTCAGTCATGTTGAGATGAAATATGTTGGGGAATGGAGGCCAACTGAGGAAGCTGGGTGAGGTCTATGAGGCTGAGTGTTCAGTGAAATGTTTAAGCAAGGTAAGGAGGATGTAGCATAAGACAGTGCAGAGGTGGAAGGAACTAATTGTGAGCTATGGCCACGTAGTAGTAGTGAGCAGGGCCCACTTGTATAAGTCCGTTCAATCTCAGTCTGTTTTATCTCTGCACTGTGGGAATAAATGTCTGCATCTGGCAACAATTAGCATCTGGCTAATTGTTCCCACCACTAAACAAAATTTTCAAAGGGTTATTACTACCTGTGTGCTATTTCCCAATGCCCCACAGTTCTGTGGTTTCACAGGGAAGTACTGTGACATAAAAATATACCTCCATAACTTACAGCCACTTGGGAAATTAATGTTCATTTAGTCATTTTTCTGCTTAACTGTCATATCTCTTCCTACTAATCCACTGATATTTTTGACATGATTTCTCTGTTGATAGTTGTTAATTACAGATGAATTAAAAATGAAAATCACTGCAAAAGTGAAAGTGTTAGTTTGGAAGAAGCTGCAGGACCTCAGGAGGTAATGAACCAGATGTTGGGGGCTGACCAAAGAGCAGCACTCCACCGGCTCTGTCAGAGCTAGATCCACAATGCTGGTAGGAAAGAAATCTGCTAAGACTGACAACAGGGAAGTCGACAGAGAAGAATGCCTTGAATAGCCCTGGCTGGTGTGGCTCAGTGGATTGAGTACCCACCTGCGAACCAAAGGGTCCCCAATTCAATTCCTAGTCTAGGGAACATGCCTGGGTTGCCGGCCAAGTGTCTGGTAGGGGGAGCATGAGAAGCAACGACACATTGATGTTTCTTTTCTTCTCTTTGTGCCTCCCTTCCTCTCTCTAAAAATTAATAAGTAAAATCTTTAAAAAAGAATGTCTTGAATATAAGTGGATTAAAAGAGGTTCCCAGAAAAATGAGTGATGGTTTGGAGTATTATCACCCATCTCCCTTGCAAGCTTCTTCCCCTAGAACAGGGGTCCAACATAAGGTGAAAGGCTTCATGCTAAGCATTCATGGTATTTTTTTTGAAATATTTGATTCTCACATCCCCACTCACACTTCATTTATTATTTGCTCATTTTATGAAGTGAAGTATGGTAATAAAGAAACCTGAATTTTGTCTAACATCAACTTGTTTTACAAGTTTTATTTTCATTATTCAATATAATATATTAGAAACACACTTTTGCTTGAACTATGGTTGCTTCTAAGGGGCCTCTCTTGTGACACAAATCTACCTCCAACAACACCTGAGTAAAGACTGGATCTTTACCTTACACTCACAGTAGAAACTTCATAAACAACAATTCTTTCTTCTGCTGTGTCATTTTATTTGACAGAGAAAGGAAGAAGCAGATGACAAATGTGGAAACCTAGACTGTAGGGGCTGGAGAGAAATGAAAAGGACACAAATTCATCAGTAGGTCTACATGGGGTAAGTTGAACAGGGTATTCATTAGGTGCCAAATAGAAACTTGATTTACCTCCTACAAGCTTCTTAAATGGAAGTTAGTGTGCAATCAATTTAGCTCAAAATGGGAGATCTCTTTTAAATTTTGAATCCTCAATACTCATCTTTGCCTTTTAGGTAAGGAGATCTGATTTAAGAATTTGACTATCTTCTCCCTTTTCTAATCATGTGGTTTTGTTGAGTTCTCTTCTTTTTAGATTTGCCAAGGCCAAAGGAATATTAAATAGCTAATTATTTAACAGGGGAAGAATTACCTTGACTAAAATAGCACTATTATTTTTTTAAGCAGAAGGATGATATTAGTCAGCAGGGCTATATAATGTTTTGACAAAATGAACATAACCTTTCCTTCCTGTTACTGTTGGAGTCTGAACAAAAGGGGTTGTCAGAGGATGCTACTCTGGTGCAGGCTGGTGCTCAATTGTTTTTCCAATTTTGGAAAAATGGAGAGGATATGTTGAAGTCCTCTGTTGGGTGGATGTAACAAGCTGGATGGATTGGAGGATTTGTTATTGCCATGTTAATTTACTGGATTCTTTAAATGGTCATGGGAGGTTTAACAAGGGACAAAGAAAAGGGGAGATTTCCACTGAGAAAACACCATGAAGTTCATTAGAATTACAAATTAGTATCTTTGTTTACAAAAGTCTACTTAACTCAAAGAACAGATACAATGATATGTTAATTTGTTCATCCAAATGAACAAAGACAGAGACTGATTGTAACTGTGGGTACGATAATGGTTTATCTGAGCAGTTGCTAAACACACAAGCTGAGGGAAGACAGGAAAGAAGAGGAGAAAAGAGGAGAGCTGAAAGTGTGTTTAGAAAGTCTGAATAACTTGGAGAGTGATTAGTTATTTTACTTATAAGTTTATTTATTTTATTTAATCCTTGTTCAAGTACAGTTTTCTGCCTTATATTCCCAGCCCTGCCAGCCCCCCATCAAGTGCTCCCCACCTCCCTCCCATTTCTGCCCCCACCCATACTAATTGTCCATCTGTCCTTTATACTTGTTCATGTGAGTCCAGCCCCTTTTCCCCTATGATATTCCCACCTCTGAACACTGTCAGCCTGTTCCGTATTTGTATGTCATTGGGTATATTTTGCTTGCTTCTCTGTTCTGTTGTTTAGATTCCTGTTAAAGGTGAGATCATATGGTATTTGTCTTTCACTGCCTGGGTTATTTCGCTCAGCATAATGCTTTCCAGTTCCATCCATGATGTGGCAAAGAGTAGGAGCTCCTTTTTCTTTCTGCTGCATAGAATTCCACTGTGCAAATGTACCAAAGCCTTTGATCCAGTCATTTACTGATGGGCATCTAGGTTGCTTCCCACTCTTGGCTATTGTAAATTGTGCTGCTCTGAAAATCGGGGTGCATAGGTTCCTTTGCATTGGTGCTTCATGATTCTTAGGATATACGCTTAAGAGTGGAATTGCTGGGTCAAAAGGGAAGTTCATTTTTACTTTTCTTAGAAAATTCCATACTGTTTTTCATAGTGGTTGTAGCAGTCTGCAATCCCACCAACAGTGAACTAGGGTCCCCTTTTCCCCAAAAACTCTCTAGCACTTGTTGTTTGTTTCTTTGTTTATGATACCCATTCTGACTGGTGTAAAGTGGTATCTCATTGTGGTTTTAATTTTCATCTCTCTAATAGCTAGCGATATTGAGCACCTTTTCATGTGTCTCTGGATCCTCTGTATGTCTTCTTGAAGAAATGTCTGTTCAAGTCCTTTGCCCAGTTTTTAATTGGGTTGCACATATTTTTTGAGTGGAGTCAAGTGAGTTCTTTGTATATTTTGGAGATTAAACCTTTGTCTGAGGTATCATTGGCAAATATGCTTTCCCACATTGTTGCTTCTGTTTGTATCTTGATACTGTTTTCCTTAGCCTTGTAGAAGATTTTAAGTTTGATGACATCCCATTAGTTTATTCTTTCCTTTATGTCCCTTGCTCTAGGGGACGTATCAGTAAAAATATTGCTGCATAGAATATCAGAGATTTTCCTGCCAATGTTCTCCTCTAGAGTTTTAATGGTTTCAGGGCTTATATTTAAGTCTTTTATACACCTTAAATTTATTTTAGTGGTTGTGTAAGTTGGTGCTCAAGTTTCATTTTTTGCATGTGGCTGTCCAGTTCTCCCAACACAATTTGTTGAAAAGGCTGTATTTGCTCCATTTTATGTTATTGCCCCTTTTGTTGAATATTAATTGACTGTAGAGAGTTGGGTTTATTTCTAGGCTCTCTGTTCTATTACATTGGTCTATGTGCCGGTTTTTATGTCAGTAGCAGGCTGTTTTGATTACAGTGGCCTTGTAGTACAGTTCGATATCAGGTATTGTGATCCCTCCTACTTTGTTCTTCTTTTTCAAAATTGCAGGTGCTACTCGGGGTCTTTTATGGTTCCATATAAATTTTTGAAGTGTTTGTTCTATGTCTGTGAAATATGCCATTGATACTTTAATAGGTACTGCATTGAATCTGTAAATTGCTTTGGGTAGTATGGACATTTTGATGATGTTAATTCTTCCAATCCATGAGCACGGTACATGTTTCCATTTATTTGTGTCTTCCTTGATTTCTTTCTTCAGTGTTATGTAGTTTTCTGCATACAGGACTTTTACCTCCATGGTTAGGTTTATTCCCAGATATTTTATTTTTGTTTTTGCTATATCGAATGGGATTTTTTTCTTGATTTCTGCTTCTTCTGCTTTATTGTTGGTGTACAAAATGCCTTTGATTTCTGGATATTGACTTTATAACCCGTTGTTTTGCCAAATTCATTGATTAGTTTGAGCAATTTTTTGATAATGGCTATAGAATTTTCCATGTACATTAATTATCATGTCATCTGGAAACATTGACAGTTTTGTTTCCTCCTTTCCAATTTGGATGCCTTTTATTTCCTTTTCTTGTCTGATCGCTGTGGCTAGAACTTCTAATACTATATTGAATAGAAGTGGTGAAAGTGGGCAAACTTGTCTTGTTCCTGATCTTAGTGGAAAACCTTTTAGTTTTTGCCCATTGAGTACGATGTTGGCTATAGATCTTTCATATACGCCCTTTATTATATTGAGGAATGCTCCCTCTATTCCCATTTTTCTGAGTACCTTTATTATAAATGGGTGTTGTACCTTATCAAAAGCTTTTTCTGCATCTATTGATATGATCATGTGCTTTTTGTCCTTGCATTTGTTTATGTGGTGTATTACATTTATTGATTTGCGAAAATTGAACGATCCTTGCATCCTTGGGATGAATCCCACTTTGTCATGGTGTATGATCTTTTTGATGTATTGTTGGATGCGATTTACCAATATTTTATTGAGGATTTTAGCATCTATGTTCATCAGGTATATTGGCCTGTAGTTTTCTTTCTTTGTTGTGTCTCTGCCTGGGTTTGGAATGAGGATGATCCTGCCTTCATAAAAAGAGTTCGGGAGTTTTCCAACCTTTTGGATTTTTTGGAATAGTCTGTGAAGAATAGGGGTTAGCTCTTCCTTAAAAGCTTTGTAGAATTCTCCTTTGAAACCATCTGGTCTAGGGCTTTTGTGTGATGGGAGTTTTTTTATTACTTCTGCAGTTTCATTTGCTGTTATTGGCCTGTTCAGGTTTTCTGCTTTTTTTTCATTGAGTTTTGGAAGATTATATTTTTTCTAGAATTTTGTCAATTTCACCTAGGTTTTCAAATTTCTTGGCATACAGTTCTGCACAGTAATTTCTTACAATCCTTTCTATTTCTGTGGTATCAGTTGTAATCTCTCCTCTTTCATTTCTAATTGTGTTTATTTGTGTCCACTCTCTTGTTTTCTTGATAAGCCTACTTAAAGGTTTGTCTATTTTGTTCATCTTTTCAAAAAATCATCTCCTGGATTCATTGACCTTTAGGATTGTACTTTTAGTCTCTATGTCATTTAATTCTGCTCTGATATTGGTTATTTCCTTCCTTCTACTTGCTCTGGGCTATCTTTGTTGTTGTTCCTCGAGTTCTTGCACGCATCGCGTTAGGTTGTTTGAAATGTTTCTGTCCTCTTTAGGTGAGCCTGTATTGCTATGAACTTCCCTCTTAGGACCGCCTTCACTGTGTCCCATAAGTTTTGGGTTGCTGTGAGTTCATATTCATTTGTTTCCAGAAACTTTTTGATTTCCTCCCTAATTTCAATCTTGACCCATTCATTGTTTAATAGCATACCATTCAATCTCCATGCTTTTGGGTGTTTTGGTTTTTTCCTGTGGGATTGGTTTCCAATTTCAGTCCCTTGTGATCAGAGAAGATGCTTGGTATGATTTCTATTTTCCTGAAGTTGTTGAGACTTGTTTTGTGTCCTATCATGTGATCTATCTTTGAAAATGTTCCTGTGCACTTGAAACAAATGTGTATTTAGCTTCTTTGGGATGAATGGCTCTCTCTATATATGTATCAATTAGGTCCATTTCTTCTAGAGTGTCGTTTAATGCTGCTCTATCTTTGTTGATATTTTGTTTGGAAGATCTGTCCATTTTTGACAGTGGGTTGTTAAAATCCCCTACTATAATTGTGTTTCTGTCAATATCTTTCTTGAGATCCTCTAGGTTTTTTTAAAATATATTTTGGTGCTCCTATGTTGGGTGCATATATATTTATGATATTAATGTCTTCTTGGTGGGTTCATCCCTTAAGTATTATGAAGGGACCTTCTGGGTCTCTCTTTATAGCCTTTTTTTGAAGTCTCTTTTGTCTGATATGAGGACTGATACCCTGGCTTTTTTTTCTTGTTCATTTGTTTGGAAAATTTGTTTCCATCCTTTCACTTTCAGTCTGTGGTGGACTTTTGACCTGAGGTGGGTCTCTTGTATGCAGCATATGTGTAGATCATGCTTTCTTAACCCTTCAGCTATTCTATGTCTCTTAATTGGTGCATTTAATCCATTTATGTTTAAGGTTATTATTGAAAGTTACTTATTCATTGCCATTTATGTACCTGTGTTCCTCTCTATCTCTCTCTTTTCCTTCCTTACCTTAAAGCAGCCCTTTTAATAATTCTTTTAGAGCTGGTTTAGTGGAGTCATATTCTTTTAGACTTCTTTTGTCTTGGAAGCTCTTGATTTGGCCTTCTATCTTGATTGAGAGCTTTGCTGGAAAAAGTAGTCTGGTTGTAGGCCTCTGTTTCTCATTACTTGGAATATTTCCTGCCTTTCTTTTCTTGCTTAAAATGTTTCCGTTAAGAAGTCATTAGTCAACCTTATTGGCACCCCCTTGTATGTTACTTCCTTTTTCTCCCTTGCTTCCTTTAGGATTCTCTCTTTATTCTGGAGTTTTGCCATTTTAATAATGATGTGTCTTGCAGTAGGCCTCTTTGGGTTCCACCTGCCTGGGACTCTCTGCGATTCCTGGATTTGTGTGACTTTCTCTCTCCTCATCTTAGGAAAATTTTCCGTTATTACTCTTTCAAGTAGGTTTTTTATCCCTTGTTCTTTTTCTCCCCCTTCTTGTATTCCTATTATTCAGATATTTTTACATTTCATATTGTCTTGCATTTCTCTTAAGTTCTCCTCATTTTTTCTGATTCTCTTTTCCATTACCTCGTCCGTCTGGGTGATTGTTTCCACCCTGTCTTAGAGCTCGCTTATGCAGTCCTCCGCCTCATCAATCCTACTCTTCATACCTTCTACTGTGTTCTTCAGTTCAGAAATTGTATTTTTAATTTCCTCTTGGCCTTTGCTGATGGCTTCTATTTCCCTTTTCATGCTGGTATAGTTTGCGGAGAGTTCATTGTAGTTCCCCTGTAGTTTCTGGTAGCTCGTTGTAAGCTCTTTGAATTTCCTGATAACCAGTGCTTTGAATTTAATATTTGATAGTTGACTTGTCTCTATTTCATCTAACCTTCTTTCTGAGGCTTCTTCCTTTTCTTTCATTTGGGGATTGTTTCTTTGTCTTCCCATTGTTTGTGATGCTCTTCTTGTTGGCCTCAACTTCGTAGATTGATCTGTTCTTGTACCCTGAGTTTACGGCGTCTACTTCTGTGTTTGGATACCTGTGAAATTCAGTGGTGCAGTCTCCTATAGGTATCTTGGTGTTCTCTGCTCCCACCACTCCTCTGGTGGTGTCCAGCGAGTCAAACCTTTTCTTCTGGTCTCACTAGCTGCAGCAGCCTGAGGGGCTGTTATTATGGCTCTTCTCATGCCTCGGTACGCTCAACTGGTCTCACCAGTACCCCCCCAAGATCCAGACTGGCGCAGCTCTCCCACGCCCCACTGGGAGCAGATTTTCTCCCAGGTTTCCCAGCCCTGGTCTGACATGAGGGTGTGCACTCCCAGTCAGGCTCTCCTGTTCTCATAGGCTTGGGTGTGGACCTTTCCCTGTGTTGTGGCTGAACACACAGGGCAACTCACAATTCTCCCAATCCAACAGCAACAGCCTGACTCCCTGTGTTTTCCTGTCTGCTTCGGCTGAGTAGGGATGGAGCTGGCGACTGGCTCTCTTCCGGGGGCCCAGCCAGCAGCCCGAGACTCCCAGAGACTCTTCGCCAGCCGGTGCAGGTCACATGCCACAGGGATCAGCTGGGCGACTCTCAATTCCCCAAGCCGAGGGTCGGCGCAGACCTCGCCCTGCCGGAAAATCACGGGCGACTGGAGGAACCCCAATTAGAGGGCCTGCACGGGGCCCCTCGAAGGCCGGGAAGGCGCGCGAGACTGGCAGCCTGTCTAGCCAGGGCTGGCAGTGGCCCCTCGGGGGCCAGTAGCCCGAGACTCCTCGGGACTGCTTGAGGGCAGGCACAGGCCCCTCGAAGCAGGGAATGCTCTGGCAACTCTCAGTTCTCCCAAGCCAGCAACCTGACTCCACAGGTTATCAGAGCTTTCTGGTTTGCTTCTGAATGCTCACTCCTCTCTCTGCCACTACTGGCAGACCAATCTCTTATAGTGTTTTCCAATCTGGGCCCCGCCAGATGGGGGTGGTGCCGGTGACCAGTTCTCTCCCAGAGACGGTGTTGCCCACTCTCGGCTCTCAGAGAGAGGGGCAGCCAGCCAGGGCCCTGGCGCGGCCTGGCAGGGGGCCCGCCACCGCCTCTGTGCTGCTCCCTCCTACCTTGTTGATCTGCGGTCGTCTCCTCTCCTCAACCTCTGGTCATTCAGTGTCCGCTACACTCTCTGGAGTCCCGTCTTCTTATATGCTGGATCCCAGTTTGGCATCTGCTGTGCTCTTCCGCAGATCAGCCAGGTCCTTCTCTGGTGCGTGGAGAGAAGCGAAATCCTTTGTCCTACTCCGCTGCCATCTTCCCCTGACCCTCCTACCATTGTTTCTTGATCCATTCATTTACTGATAGGCACTTACGTTGCTTCCAGCCCTTGGTTACTGCAAATTTTGCTGCTGTGAATATTGGGATGCATAGGTTCTTTTGGATTGGTGTTTCAGGGTTCTTAGGATATAATCCTAGGAGTGGAATTTCTGGGTCAAGAGGCAGTTCCATTTTTAGTTTTCAGAGGAAATTTCATATTGTTTTCTACAATGTTTGCACCAGTCTGCATTTCCACCAAGAGCGCACTAAGGTTTCCTTTTCTCCACATCCTCTCAAACACTTGTTGTTTGTTGATTTAAGATGGCCATTCTGACCTGTGTGAAGTGGTATCACTGTGTAGTTTTAATTTGCATCTCTTTGATGGCTAGTGATGCTGTGCATCTTTTCATATTTCCCTGGGCATTCTGTATGTCCTCCTTGTAGAACTGTCTGTTTAAGTCTTCTTCCCATTTTTAATTGGGTTTTTGTCTTCCTGGAATGGAGTTGTGTGAGTTGTTTATGTATTTTGGAGCTCAAACCCTTATCTGAGGTATCATTGGCAAATATGCTTTCCCATACAATTGGTTCTCTTTTCATTTTAATGCTGTTTTCTTTAGCCAGGCAGAACCTTTTTAATTTGATGAGGTCCCATTTGTTTATTTTTTCTTAATGTCCCTTGCTTTAGGGGACATATTGGTGAAATTATTGCTGCATGGAATGTCTGAGGTTTTCCTGACTATTTTTTCCTCTAGGACTTTTATGGTGTCATGACATATATTTAAGTCTTTTATCCACTTTGAATTTATTTTTGTGTATGGTGTAAGTTGGTGATTGATTTTCACTTTTTTGCATGTAGCTGTCTAGATCTCCCAACATTATTTATTGAAGAGGTTCTTTTTATTCCATTTTATGCTTCTTCCCCTTTTGTCAAATAATAAATGACCATAGAAACTTGGATTTATTTCTGGTTCTGGGAATTTATTTAAACTTGGGTCTGACATAGACCACTGGGACAGACTAGAGAGCCCTTTATATATTTTTTTTGATGATCCTTTCCTTTCTTTCCCCTGTTATCCTCCTGCTCCCTCTCCTTTGGTTACTTTCAGTTTATTCTTTATTTCTGTGTGTCTGGTTATATTTTGCTTGGTTACTTGTTTTGTTGTTAAAACCACAATGAGATATCACTTTACACAGGGCAGAATGGCCATCAGAAACAAATCAACAAATAATAAGTGCTGGTGAGGTTTTGGAGGAAAGGGAACCCTAGTACACTGTTGGTGGGAATGCAGACTTGTGAAGGCACTGAGGAGACGGTATGGAATTTTCTAAGAAAACTAAAAATGGAACTGCCTTCTGCTCTGGCAATTCCAGTTCTGGAATTATACTCTAAGAATCCTGAAATAGCTATTAAAAGAACTTAGGCACCCCAATGTTCATAGCAGCGCAATTTACAATATCCAAATGCTGGAAACAGCCTAAGTGCCCATCATTAAACAAATGGATCAAAAAACTATGATACATTTACACAATAGAATACTATGCAGGAGATATGTTTCTTTTTTTCACAAGGGTCAGATCAGTCCCATTTCTCTGTTACTATCTAGAATGAAGATAGTGTTTGGGATATTCATGTGGGACCAAGACCCAATCATAAGCAGACTTGGCTGCATAAGGACTGCCACCAAAAATTTATGATTTTTGAGAGGCCATTGGTACCATTTGCTAAAAAGTAGCAGAGAGGACTAAAAATAAGAGGTCATGAAGAAAAGAAAAGCCTAACTTGGGTTTCCTTCAAACCCTTAAGTATTGGGTTAGGTTTTTCTCACTCTAATGCTTACGTATGTTATGGCATGTGGGTTTTGAATGTTCTAGTAGTCTGTTTAGGGGGTAGGAAGTGCTGACTGAGACTGCGTGTTACCATGGTAACTAACCCAAGACCTTTTATAGGGATCTGAGCCCTTTCTTCCTGATGAGATAGAGATGTGTGGGGAGAAGATCAACTGACAAAACTTAGTCTCTGGCTTTCACTCTTTGTGTGCACCTGCCTGTGAAGAGAAGTAGGGCTTGTTTCAGTGAGTGTCTGAGGGAAAGTTTCCTAGGCAGGATTCCTCTGGGTTGACTATGCTCTAGGGAACCATCTGATTCACTCAAGGGGTCCAGTATCAGAGGTGCTGCCTTGCAATAAGGATCCATAGTTTAATTACCTTCACACGTGGGAGCCCTTACCATCCCATCTTATCAAAAGCAAATCTCATTAAAAAAATAAGCTCAAAATTTCTAGTACTCTGCTCTGAGGATAAAGCTAAGGGTTGTCATAGGCCATACTAACAAATTTACATTTAAACAGCCTAAGACAATGAATATACCTTCCCACCAATAAATTTTACTGTTCTGAACTGTTCACTTATATTCCCTAGTTTTCACACTTTTCACATTAGCTTCTTATTAGGCAAAATCTTTCCTCTTGTGTAAATGTAGAAGCAAAGATGATTTTTCTATTTTAAAGCAAAGTGACTTATTGCAAGTTGTAAGAATGACAGCAAAATTTCTCCTGAGATATTCAGTCTTCTATATTTGTATGCACTTGCATCATGCAAAATAATAAAATTGATAAGGAACAGGGAAACAATTTATTCCCCTTTAGTATTATAGGAGTTTTATTTAACAACACCCACAGATTTCTATTAAACCTGCACAAAGCTCTACAAGGCAAAGTAAAGTGTGTTACATGCCATGAAAGTAGCAGAGTCACCTGTGAGTTCCAGTCTAACTCATATCTAGTGTTCAGTAGATATTAAGTTCCAACATAACATGATCCCCTCAGTATCAGAGTACAGACATTATTCTGAGCCCCTACATGGTTATTTAGTAGCAGGTAGGCCCTCAGTGGGAAAAAAAACAACAACAAAAAACTGAATGAACATGTGACTGTATAAATTATAGAGTCATTCAAGTAATCTTCCCATGAGATGTGTCATCTACCTAGCTATTTCCCACAAGTTAATTTACATCTTAAATGTTATCATATTGTTGATGGAACATTTTGACCACACATCAAGTTTCCTGGAGTATTACTCCTTTCTTTTGATGAATTGGCTCTGGCTTCTATGATGAGATATATAGGTTTTTGGAGTTTGGCATTGTGCTCACCAAGGAGGTGCATTCAGAAAAATTATCCCACAGTGATTTGCTCCTTATGCGCAAGCATTACCTCCTGCCTAGTGTTCTATCATAGTCATCCAAGAGAAAGCAAAGGAATGAGAAGGAAAGATTGTAAGAATGGAAGAGAGTGAGGCACATAGAAATAGGAAAATATAGAGAGATGTGTTGTATAAAGCAAGCAGATGGCCAAGTCACAGAGGTTAAAAACATACTGTTTGATTTTCAGAACTGGAAAAAAAATGTAAGGAAGTATTTTTATAAACATTGGTATACACTTATGTGCTAATCTAAATAAATGTTTGTGTATGTAGATATGCATGTGTATGCATGCAGATGTATATTCTGGTAGATGTATGTATGTGTATGCATGCATGTATGTGGAAGTATATGTATATGTATGGACATGTGCATGTATATGTAGTCGTGTGTGTATGCCTATGTGTGTATATGTAAGCATATACATGTGTGTATGCATCTACCTCTGCCTAACACTGTTTATTGTCCACTGTAAAAACACAGGTTTTGACTTCCTCCAGGTCTCCACTACTTGCCTGGTGAACAATTCTCAGCTTCTGGGAGACTTCCTGGTAAGTTCTTGAGCTGTACTATTCCTGAAACACTGCCTTTGATTAATGGAGTTACCTTTTACTGGTGGGAAATATCTCTCCTGGGGCCCCTTATCCCACCATTCTACATCTTCTTATTTGCAAAGACTGACTGATGCTTGGCACAAGGGCCTGGCTTTCTGACTAAAAAGAGACAACTCTCAGGAGTCACGTATACTCCAGATTTCCCCATGAATTCCAGTTTTCTATGTGCCATAACAACCACCCTGAACTAAGTGGCTTAAACAAGAAGAATTTTATTATACATCATAACCTGTGTGTGAGGGATTTAGGCACAGTTGGGTAATTCTTCTATTCCACCTGATATTTACGGCAGTTTCAGTGGTGTTTAGCTGACAGCTGGAGTAGTCCTTCATGTCCCAGACAAATTTATTTATGTGTCTTGTGCCTTAGTGAGGAGAATTGAAAAAGCTGGCCCTGGCTGGGCCCATCTACCTCTCCCTGGTATCACAAGGTGTCTCTCTCTGGTCTCTGTAGCATGATAGTTGGGCTTTTAGATGAGAGATTGGGGCTCTAAGAGCAAGCTTTTCAAAAGACAGAAGATGAAAACCACAAGTTTCTTAAGGCCTGGTCTGGAAAGCAGCACAGCATCACTCAACCAAATTCTCATGTCAGAATTGTCAGAGATGCACCCAGATTCAAGGGTATGGGGCCAGGGACCTCACCTACCTATGGGAGAGGTGTGAGAGAACATAATCTTCAGTAACAGGCTGAAGCTAAACTTCTGATGAAATCACATTTTTCTTGCCCCATCTTGATTCCTTCAGTTCTTTTTTTTTTTCTCATGAACACTTTCCTAATAAATAACTTCTCAAAAATCCTCACCTCAGATTCTGTCTGCTTAAGAAGCCTGACAAAAAGTGTCAACATAACATTGATCCATTGTCCTTCTTTTTAGCTATCAGACCACAATTTCATTCAGGTTTGTTGATGTAACCTCAGGCAATAGTCATCCTGTTTCTAGCTTTTCCAGCTTCCCTTGTAGCTGGGGGGGTCATGTGACCCAATTAAGTTTACTTTGAAATTGATCTGTTTTTTTCTACGCATTCTGCTCAAATGAATTTTAACAGAGCCCCAATCAGTATTAACATTTATTCAAATCCAGTGTCACTCTTACTACAGCTATTTTATTTTTAATATTTAATCTGGTGGGGCAGCTATTTCCTTCTGTGTCAATAAATTGCCACGATGGAGAAATAAACTTGGGCTTCTCTTTTCTTCCTGAAGGATGCAATGGGCTGGGGTCTGGTTGCACAGCTGCTAACTCTATCCCTGAAGTTTGTTATCTTTCCCACAATTTACATTTAATAAAGCACTCTTAATATCACGCAGACACCCTCTCATCACCAGATATTGTAGGGCAGCCACTGCCCTAGCTTGGGTTCCTCAAAGGAAAGAATATGATGAGATAAGAATTTGCCACAGGAAAATTTATTTAGGGGAAATGATGCTAGGGAAAAGCAGTGGAAACTGGGAAAACAATAAAGACAAAGAAGGAGCAACAATTCAATCTTGCATTTTGAACAGGTCACCACTATGGAAAACTGGGACTTGCTCTTGCTGGGCCTCCTTTGGGAAGCTTTGTGGAATGTGCCTTAGAATTGATTACACAAGAATGGATGGAGGAGTACCCACCACCAACTCCATACCCCATTTAGTCAAGGATGTACTCTGGAGTGCTGCCTCCTTCTTTGAACTGCCAGCTGGCACAGGTGTGAGTGCCAGAGGAGTTTCAGAGGTGACACTTTTCATGGCATCAAAGAAGCTCTGGGCATAAGGAACAATAGATATAGGGTTCAAGGGAAGTGAGTTCTACCAGGGCAACCCTTTGCAAAGATGATCCAGGAAGCAATGGCTAAAGAAAAGGTAGACTGAGAGGACATGAGGCAAGACCCAGACAATGCTCAATACAGCATATTAAAATAGAGGCAGAAAAAAAGCTTTGTGGAGGAAACAAGGACAGGCAGAGAGCATGTATAAACCCATGGAAAATAAAAATGTAGTAGTACAACTGGAAAACCTAATAGAACATCTGGAAATTGAGAAAAATCACTAGGAGTTAGAGTGAACAAAGACAAAGAGTTTTAAAAAAAGGTGTGAAAACATAAAGAGTTCTAAAATTCATCAGATCTAAAAGAAAAAACCTAAACAATTCCCTAAGATTGGAAGAAAAAAGTCACTGTAATGGAAGAAGAATCAAATGATGGTGGGAAAATGGAGACAGCTCTATTTGAACATTAATAAAAATATATCAAAAAATTTTAAAACACTAAAAGGGAAGCAGGAATCAACATAGTTTTAGAGGTGTCAGCAACAACTTTGGATAGTACAAAATAATGGAGCAATGTCTTCAGAATTCTGAGAAAAAACCCAACCAATAATTCTATTCTTAGCCAGATAAACACAAGAATAGACAGTTTACAATGCTAAGCCTTTAAAAATAATCTGCCAAGTCACATTTCATACAAATCTATGCTGCAGGATGTACTCCATCAAAACAAGGAACTAAACCAAGAAACAGGAACAGAAAGATACAGAACAGGGGACACATCTCTTGAGAGAGAGGTAAAGGGGACCTCAGGGTGACAGCTGTACTCTAATCCCAGAAAACAAGCAGTCCTCAGTGAAACAGGTCAAAGAGACCTTGTGGAAATGTTGTCAGGAAAAGTGAACTGGTGGAGCACTTGTTACCTTTGCGTGATTTAGACCAGGCATCCACAAATATTTTCTTATACACACAGTTACAATTTTTGGCTTTGCCTTTGTGGAGCACTCAAATATGCCAATATTAGGAGAAAGCAGCAATATAAAATATGTAAGCAAATGTGTGTGTTTGTGTTCCAGGACACTTTATTTATTTATGTAATAAGAAAAGGTCAGGACTGACTGGTGTAGCTCAGTGGATTGAGCGCGGGCCTGCAAACCACAAGATCGCGGTTCAATTCCCAGTCAGGCCACATGCCTGGGGTGCAGGCCAGTTTCCAGCAGGGAACTCACAAGAAGCAATCATACATTGATATTTCTCTCCTTCTCTCCTTTCCTTCCTCTCTAAAGACAAATAAATAAAATCTTTAAAAAAAAAAGAAAAGATCACCTTTGACATGCTGACTATAGTTTGCTGAGTCCTGTTTGGGACAATTGGGGTGGAGTTAAGGTATGAATTAGTGATGACTCACAAGATAATTTTAACTCCAGGAAAAACTAATTTCTTTTAGTGTACCCCCAAAATGCTAAATAATTGTGTATATAATATGGCTCACCTATGAATAATCTTTATATAATCACAATAATGTAAATATTGAACACTTATAAACCCCAACTTATGATATAACCATGTAGGGAGCATGGGAGGATGAAAATTATATATGTGAAGGGGTAAGTGTGGGAAGAGAAAGAGCCAAACCCCTTGTCTGCTGTGATGGAGAACAAATAAGTGATACCAAGAAAAAGAATCAAAAGCAGTAAAGTCTATATAGTTTAGATTCATTCCAGGACACCTCAACAACAAGCAGCTAAGGGTTAAAAGAGGTGGGTTCTGGGAAGAGGATTTTGGAGGAGTGTCTGAAAGCTTGGAAACAATGTCCAAACTCCCTGAACTTGCTTGTTCATATAGCCTTACAGGTGTCTTCCCCAGAACAGTTCTTCTAGGGCAGAACACACTGTCAACAGCTGAACTCCTAAAGAAAAATGCTAGCTAAAGCATGTGGACAGGCCTCGGGTATGTGGCAAAGGTGTCCCAATCGCATGTGAGCTGGGCAGCTCAAAGTGGGGATGGGAAGAGAAGAGGGTAGCCCTGGACTGGGGAAGGGGGTAAAGGGATGACTCTCCTGGCAATGCTGCCTTCTAGAACAAAATTTCTAGGATTATAAGAATTGTAAGAAATTTGAAATTATATTTGTCAAGGCAGGAGTATGTACACATTTTATTCAATGATTTACTT
Source organism: Sturnira hondurensis (assembly GCF_014824575.4). NCBI lineage: Eukaryota > Metazoa > Chordata > Mammalia > Chiroptera > Phyllostomidae > Sturnira > Sturnira hondurensis. The sequence goes on along the minus strand of NW_028074169.1, from coordinate 709,858 downwards.
ATTTAAATCTGAAGTCAGTGAGCTATTGTCTCTGTGATGACAGGGCATTCGATTTCTTTGCCAGTACACAGACCAGGCCTCCAGATGGAGGCAAGGAGGTGATTAGAACAGAACCCAGAGGAAAGATTCAACCTCCACAGGTCCTCAGATATGCTACCTAATTCAGGGCAAAGATCCACTCCACAGGGAGGCTGTAAATGTCCCTCTCTCTGTCTGAGTCTCCTTTGAGGTTTCTCTGAGTGGTCACTGCTGACTAAAGAGCAGCATAGCAGAAATCTGGAGAGGTCGGGATTACTCTATGAGTTATGGGGTGGAAAGACTTAAAAACCAAGGCCATGAAATAACACTGGACTTGGGGTGGCTGGGGTTGAGGTCTGGATCAAAGCAGGTACAGTTTGGGGGTGCTGTAGTATGAGTCATGGGCATAATGAAGCTGAGGCCAGTGACACTGGGAAAGGGGTGCATGTGGATGCACAGTGGGTCTAAGTGAGCTCAGGTGGGCCCTAAACTCTTCAGGTTTTTTCTTCTCACTGTAAAGAGGTAACAACTCTGCTTGAGTGGTCTCTGTGAGCCAGGCCTGAGTGTTCATCTGTGAGGGCAACTTTGCCCTCAAGTCCCTTTATCCGCCATGGCTGAAAGTAAATACTACCAAGACATAACTGTCTGGGGAGGAGAGGTGGCCAGGTTCTCAGAGGAAAAAAAGGCCTGGAGCAGGGGCCAGTTTCTCAGAGGTAAAAGGCCTAGAGCCTCCTCCTCCAGGGACTTTTATTGGGTTGCAATACACAGGAATACAAGGTGGCAAGGATCAAGTAGTAGATAACATTGGAAAGAAATCTGAGGGCTTAGTCTGAGTCAGAGTCTGTCAGGAAGGGAGTTTTGCAGAAACTTTAGGGTTTCCTGCTTGGACCCTTAACATAGAAATGAAAGCACTCTTAGCAGAGAAGTTTTCACAGGATTTTTAGGAATTCTTTTTTATGCCAGATTTTTCCCCAGATCCACTCTAGCAAAGCAAGGACCTGTACCCCTCCCCATCAGGTTTTCAGGCTTAAGTGGATTAGAGCCAAGAATCGATTCTCCCAGAGGACATGGGGACTCAGGCTATGTCACGTAGCTGGGGAGCAGGGGTCCATTGCTCGCTCTTTGTTGCAGTTCCCAAGTCCTTCCATGATGGCCTCCGAAGTAATCAAGTCTGACTTAGGTTTCCCCTCTTTCTGTGAGGAATCTTACCTGTCATTGACTTCTGACCATGCTTTGGGGGCAGGGAAGAAACTGAGTCAGCATTTGCCACCAGAGACAAGCTTTTCTCTCCTGTGGCTCACATTCCAGAGGTCACTTTCTCATCCTTAGCCATGGGAGGTAATTACAATTCCTGAAACCAGGTAGAGTGGTCCCCAACATTCATCTCCCTCATTTTGTACTGAACCAATTCCCCAAGTAAGAAAACCTGGTCTCAGAGAATATCATGTTCAAGGGCAAGGTAGCTGCTCTGACCTCGTGTCCACTCCCTGGGGCCTCCAGAAGGTACCAACTCATGGCCTCACTTGTTATCATGGGACAAAGCCAATGGCTACCTAGGTGCTTCATTTCTGAGCAGGAGCTACAAATCATGTTTTAACCTTTGGGAGAGTGCTTTGTATGCTAAAAAAATAAATAAAGAGCTGGTTTTGTATTTAATTTCTTTAACTTTGGTTTTGTTATCTTCCTTAGTAGTCAGGACATAATTACTTCAGAATTACTTGGGTAATTTTTGTAATAAAACTTTGTTCCAAACCTCAAAAAAGTAATTTGCACATTTTAGATCCATTATTATGGGGAATCTATAATAAACTCATGCCTGGTATCACTAGGGGGAACCAAGCTACAGAAATACCAAGTGTCTTACTCAGATTTAAACAGCCAACCAGGAAGCAAATGAACTGGGTATCCAGAAGATAAACAGCATGAACCTACTAGCAGCATGCATGAGCTCACTCCTCCATGTAAGACATGCAGTACTATATCTGTCCTCAGCAAGTAACTTTTAGCTGCAGTGCAGTCAACTTACAATCTCCTACCAAAGCATAATCACTGAGGACAGAAAGAGTAGTCTAGAGTGAGAACCTTATTCAAGTTTTCAAAAGGCCCAGACTATCCCCTGAAAACTTACTGCCACCTAGCAAGTCTGGTTATGTGAAGGCCCTTGTGCTGACTCATTAGGGGAGTGAACCAAACTCTTTGTGTACTGGATGCAGCTGCATGTGTTGTCCAGGCTTCCATCTGATCAAAGGAGGAAGGTGTGAAAAATTCCTATAAAGAGTAAGATGATGGTGTCAGTATTTACTCTAATATACTATAATTATCACAATGTCAAGTTTTGCACCTCTGTCTTTGTGTTCAGTGTCATTTTCATGTCTCTAAGGCCTAGTTCCAGTCTACAGAATGTAAAATAGTCTCAGAAAATAAGGGACTAATCTGAGACAGAGAAGTAGACCCAGGACTCAGGGAAGGCCCAGTTCTTGATCCCAGGACCCCCTCAGCTGCTCAGTAGGGAGAGGATATGGTGCTCCCAAGTTCCTGCTCTCACTTCCCACTTCTCCTGCTGTCCAAAGCAAGCCATTCTCTCTCAGAGCAGTTGGCAGCTGACTCATTTCTTTAAAAATTCTTTGAATGAATTTCTTCTAATTCCTTAAGATAAAAAAATGACATCATTTATTTTAAAAGGGGGCTGAAAGTGACCATGGGGCTTCCCACATTTTAAATATTAAATAAAGTATGGAGGTTAAACACTACTAGTTAGGTAAGAGGTCCTAAGTGTGTTACTGTTTAAAATGTCTTAAAAGAGGAATAGATTTTAAGTCTGGCATTTTTCACTGTACTAGTTAGAGTTCCTTCCAAATTACATTTTATTAAACTCAAAAATTCACTCAAAGCTTTATGGGTGTTATCCTAATGCTTGTGAGAACAAAAGCAAGTGTCTCATGTTTGTCAGTTGTTCTGGATTCTTCCTATGTTCCCACCAAGAACAGGGAGTAGGGAGAATCCTAGCTAGGGACAACCTGATACCATGGGCTATTTTTACATGAATAAAATGGGTGACTTCTGTTGGTGTCTGTATCATAATAATTACTTCTTTACTTGGACCAGTGCCCCATTGTTAATTGAAGGCATTCATTAGCAGGGCCTCAGTCTCTCCTGCCCTTCAGCAGTGTGTCATGACCATGCTCACCCAGGTTGACATTTCATCTTCCTTAGCCTGGGAGCATCAAGGGTAAAATACATTTATTTCATCATGGTGATTAGTTTCCCACCACAATGACAGCTGCATCTAGGGGTTGCATTTCCAGCCACTCAATAGAACTTCATTGTGGAGAAAGTTCCAAGATGGCAATGGAGTAGGACGGAGCGGACTCCATTTCCTTGTACACATGGGAGAAAATCCTGGCTGATCTATGGAGGAACAGCACAAGAAGCCAACAGTTCCTCAGCATATATGAAAATAAGGAACCAGAAATCGTGACTGTCACAGAAGATCCAGATGGTAGGGAGACGCCTGCAGTACAGTAGAATCTGATGGACTGGAGCAAAGACAGGAGTAGCAGGGGCTTCAGCTGGTGCACAGCCTGGGGCCCAGTGCCTGGCACGCAGCACCCAGCGCACCTTGGCGGGTGCCCAGGGTGCCTGGGTCAGTGCCCAGCACTCAGGACCGGCTTCTGGTGCATCTCCCGCGGACTCTTTGGGAGCCCCAGGCCTGCCGAAGGGTCCTTGGGAGAGAGCTGGGTTATCAGCTCCCTCCCTCCCAGGCCAAGCAAGGTTACGTGGCGTGGCGGGAGAGACTTGTTTGCTAGAGTTCACTGAGAGGGTGCTGAGGACAAAGGGCCAAGATCAACTTCGGACTCTGTGGTCACCAGCCTGGGAGAACTGAGAGGCGCAGTGTGGGGCTCTGACTCTGATAGTCACAGGTCTGAGTGGGGGAATGGGCTGTTCTGAGAGGCAGGTTTTCTAAAGGAGAAAGTTTTTGTAATGTCAACTGAAGGTTTCTTCTACTACAGCCGCCTGGTCTGCTCCCCACCCAGCCTGGCAGAGAACCTGAGGTTGGGCAGAGGGCCTGGAATTCCCCCACAGAACTGAGACCGCCTGAACCCACGGAAACCAGGCAGCCTAACCCGCAGGCACACGCATACCCTCAGTGGTAATCCCTGGGAAAAGAGCGGTATGAGGAAGTCCTAAATCCCTTTCATGCAGTGCTGGGGAGAGGTGCCAGTTTGGCTCTTGGGAAAGCCCTCAAAGAACACCACACTAATGGCCCCTCAGCAGCCTGTTGCAGCCAGAAAAACCAATTTGGCCAGTTTGAAAACAACAAGAGATGGGGGTTTTTTTTCGTTTTTTTTTTTTTTTTTTAGTAATCTTTTATCTTTTTAATTTTATTATTGTTTTTTCAATACTTTTTCCTCTTTTGTATTTTATTCCTTCTTCCTTTCTTTTCAAACTTATCGCTTTTTCCTCCCTTCTCCAGCCTTTTTTTTTTTTTTTTGTCTTTTACCCACAAGCAACACAGACAACTTGGAACTGAGAAAAGATCAGAGTTGGACCCAAAGAAGAGGCTTCTCAACAGTACAGACAGAGAGACAAATTTCACTTTGCTGTAGCAGAGAAGCCACAAGTTGCTGCATATTTGTATTTTGTATTAGTATTATTATTATTCACACTTCTTTTATATTTTAATAGTATCTTTGTATTCCTCCTCTTTCTGTATAGGCTTCTTTGCCTTGGCTGTTTATATTGTATCATTTGACAGGTTTCCCCTGTTCTCTCCTCCACAGTGTATTCCCAGTTTTCTACACTTCACGCCACTTGTTTTCATTTAGCATACTAACCAAAGTTCTATATTCCCTATTCATGTTATCCAGATCACATAGAGTCTGTCACATAATTGTTGCTCTAATGTTATTGTAAATAATAGATGTTCTATACACCTGTAAATATTTCACAACACATCTCCCGGATCTTAGTCCACTTCACAGCTTCCTGAATTCTATTACTAAAGTAATTAACTCTATTTGATCACACACTGCACCTACTTACTATCCTTTACTCTCACCTTACCCCAGAATCTGACTGACTGCAACCTCACTGCTTTCTAGATCCAACTCACTAGTCTTCACTCTCCAACAGGAGACTTCGTGTCCATCCATCTTAAACTGGCAAGTTGGGTGGAAGATTACGGTTAACAGTATATATAGCCTAAAGATTTTCTATTTCATCTCTACCAGCTGTGACTGTAAATATCATAAAACACTCTCTCGCCATCATAAACCATTTTGCATCCCCTTCAAATGGATCACAAAAAAAAAGAAAAAAGCAGTAGGTAGAAGTGGAGAAAAAAAGATAACCGAAGGAGACTGCACCACTAAATTAAACAGGCATTCCACCACAGATGTTCACACCATAAACCCAGGGAGTTGGAACAGATCAATTTGAGAAGCTGAGGCTAACAGGAAGAGTCTCACAAACAATGAGAGGACAAAGAAACAATACCCAAATGACAGGAAAGGAGGAAGTCTCAGAAAGAATGTTAGATGAAATAGAGGCAAGTCCACTATCAGATATTAAATTCAAAGCACTGGTTATCAAGAATTTCAAAGATGTCACAATGAGCTACAAGAAACTACAGGGGAGCTATAACAAACTCACTGCAAACAATATCAACATGAAAAAAAAAAGAAACTATCAGCAAGGGACAAGAGGAAATGAAGAATACGATTTCTGAACTGAAGAATACAGTGGAAGGAATCAAAAGCAGAATCGATGAAGCAAAAGATCAAATCAGAGAGTTGGAGGACAAAGTAGAAAAAACTCCCAGAAAGAGCAAGAAAAGGAAAAGAGGCTCAAAAAGAATGAAGTGGGATTAAGAGAAATGCAAGACAATATGAAATGTAATCATATCCAAATAATAGGAATACCAGAAGGAGAAGGAGAAGAACAAGGGGTAGAAAACCTATTTGAAAGAGTAATGATGGAAAAATTTCCTAATTTCATGAGAGAAAAAGTCACACAAATCCAGGAATCACAGAGAGTCCCAATCAAGAGGAACACAAAGAGGCCCACTTTAAGACACATCATCATTAAAATAGCAAAATTCCAACACAAATAGAGAATCTTAAAGGCACCAAAAGAGAAAGAGAGGAAATCAAAAAGTTTCAAGAAAAAAATAAAAATTAATTCACAACAACCCAAAACTTATGGGACACAGCGAAGGCAGTCCTGAGAGGGAAGGTCATAGAAATACAGGCTTACCTAAAGAAGATAGAAACATTTTCAACAAACAAATTAACCATTTGACTGCAAGAACTCAAGGAACAACAACAAAGACAGCCCAGAGCAAGTAGAAGGAAGGAAATAACCAAGATCAGAGCAGAATTAAATGACATAGAAACTAAAAGCACAATTCAAAGAATCAATGAATCCAGAAGCTGGTTCTGAGAAAAGATAAAAAAATAGACAAGCTTTTAAGTAGGCACGTCAAGAAAAGAAGAGAGAGAACCCAAATAAAAACAATAAAAAATGAAACAGGAGAGATTAAAACTGATACCGCATAAATAAATGAGATTGTAAAAAATTACTATGAAGAATTGTATGCCAAGAAATTTGAAAACCTAGGTGAAATGGACAATTTTCAAGAAAAATATAATCTTCCAAAACTCAAGAAGAAGCAGAAAACCTGAACAGACCAATAACAGGAGATGAAATTGAAGCAGTAATAAAAAAATTCACATCACACAAATCCCTGGACCAGATGGTTTCAAAGTAGAATTCTAAAAATCATTTAAAAAGACCTAACTGCTATTCTTCACAGACTATTCTGAAAAATTCAAAATGATGGACAACTTGCAAACTCTTTTTATGAAGCCAGTATCATCCTAATTCCAAAACCAGAAAGAGACACAACAAAAAAAAAAACTACAGGCCAATATCGCTGAGGAACATAGACACTAAAATCCTCAATAAAATATTGGCAAATCGCATACAACAATACATTAAAAAGATTATACACCATGAGCAAGTGTAATTCATCCCAGGGATGCAAAGATGGTTCAATATTTCCAAATCAGTAAATGTAATACATCACATAAATTAAAGCAAAGACAAATATCACATGATCATATCAATAGACACGGAAAAAGCTTTTGATAAGGTACAACACCCATTTATGATAAAAACACTCAGTAAAGTGAAAATACAGGGACCATTCCTCCAACTAGTAAATGCCATATACGAGAGACATACAGCTAACACCATACTCAATGGGCAAATACTGAAATCTTTTCCACTAAGGTCAGGAACAAGACAAATTTGTCCACTTTCACCACTTCTATTCAAAATAGTATTGGAAGTTTTTACCACAGCAATCAGAAAAGACAAGAAAATAAAAGTCATCCAAATCGCAAAGGAGGAAACAACTGTCCCTGTTTGCAGAAGACACCATAGTGTACATGGAAAATCCTACAGACTCTACCCCAAAACTGCTCATCCTAATAAATGAATTTGGCAAAACAATGGGATGCAAAGTCAATATTCAGAAATCAAAGGCATTTTTGTACACTAACAATGAGGCAGCAGAAGCAGAAATCAAGAAAATAAATCTCATTTGCTATAGCAAAAACAAAAACAAAAAATCTGGGAATAAACCTAACCAAAGAGGTAAAAGTCCTGTATGCACAAAACTACACAACACTGAGGAAGAAAATCAAGGAAGACACAAACAAATGGAATCATATACCATGTCCATGGGTTGGAAGTATTAACATCATCAAAATGTCCATACTACCCAAAGCAATTTACAGATTCAGTGCAATACCTATTAAGGTACCAATGGCATATTTCACAGACATAGAACAAACATTTCAAAAATTTATATGGAACCATAAAAGACCCTGAATAGCAGCTGCAATTTTGAGAAAGAAGAACAAAGTAGGAGGGATCACAATACCTGATACCAAACTGTATTACAAGGTAACTTTAATCAAAACAGCCTGGAACTGGGATAAAAACAGGCACATAGACCAATGGAGCAGAACAGAGAGCCCAGAAATAAACCCAAGTCTCTATGGCAACTAAAATTTGACAAAGGGGGCAGTAACATACGATGGAGTAAAAATAGCCTCTTCAACAAATGGTGCTGGGAGAAAAAAAAAATGAAACTGGAGCACTGACTTACACCTTACACCCCGCAAAAAAATCAAGGTGGATAAAAGATTTAAAGATAAGTCATTAAAGTCCTATAGGAGAACATTGGAAGGAAAATCTCAGATATTTTATGCAGCAACATTTTTACCAATTGATCCCTGGAGCAAGGAATATAAAAGAAAGAATAAACAAATGGGATTTCATCAAAATTAAGAGCTTCTGCATGGCTAAATAAAACAGCATTGAAATAAAAAGACAACGAACTGTATGGGAAAACATATTTGCCAATGATACCCAGGACAAGGGTTTGACCTCCAAAATATACAAAGAACTCATACAACTCCACTCTAAGAAGACAACTAACCCCATTAAAACACTGGCAAAGGACTTGAACAGACACTTCTATGGATACAGAAGATTCAGAAACACATGAAAAGATGCTCAATATTGCTAGCTATCAGAGAAATGTAAATTAAAACCATAATGAGATACCACTTTACACTGATCAGAATGGCTATCACAAACAAAGCAACAAACAACAAATGTTGGAGAGGTTGTGGGGAAAAGGGGACCTTAGTTCACTGTTGGTGGGATTGCAGACTGTTCCAACCATTATGGAAAACAGTATGGAATTTTCACAGAAAACTAAAAATGGACCTGCCTTTTGATCCAGCAATTCCGCTGCTGGGATTATATCCTAAGAATCCTAAGACACCAATCCAAAAGATCCTATGCACCTCAATGGTCATAGCAGCACAATTTACAGTGGCCAAGAGCTGGAAGCAACCTAGGTGCCCATCGGTAAATGAATGGATCCAAAAACTATAGTACATATACACAATGGAATTCTATGCAGCAGAAAGAAAGAAGGAGCTCCTACCCTTTGCAGCAGCATGGATGGAACTGGAAAACATTATGCTGAGTGAAATAAGCCAGGCAGTGAAAGACAAATACCATATGACCTTACCTTTAACAGGAACGTAAACAACAAAACAAACAAGGAAGCAAAATTAAAACAAAGACACTGAAATAGAGAACAGGGGTATAGCAACCAGAGGGGTGAGCAGAGGGAATTTCAGGGTGGGAAGGGGAAGGATTTACAGGAACTGGTATAAAGGACACATGGACAACAGCTGAAAAGGGTGGAAATGGTAGGGAGGTGGGGGAGTCGGCTGGGATGGGAGTAAAAGACAGAAAACTGTACTTGAACAATAATTAAACAAATTAAAAAAATAACGTCATTGTGTCCACAAGGCCACCTTCTCCCAGGGTAGCTTGTGCCACAGGTTGAATTTTCTTTTCCTTAAGTTCATATACTGAAAAATCCTCGGAATTTAGCACTAGATTGATAGTAGGTAGGACAGTGTTCATGGTGAAAGGAATTTGTTTTCCAACAGAGTGGTTAATATCAGTGCTTGGAAGGGAGGGCTGGTGGTTGACAGGGTAGAGACTGAAGGGAAAGAATAGAACTGAAGAAACTTCCTCCAGGTTTCAAGAGATAGCTTGCTCTTGAGCACTGGGTCTCCAAACTGGGTCTGGGTGGGGGCTTATTAGCAAATCTGTAATCCTGCAGCAGGGACTATGAATTTGCATCTGTCTCTTTCCCTGGTGATGCTGCTGCCACTGGCCTGGGAGCCACACTCAGAGATCCACTGGTTTGGTTTAATGCTTTTAGCTAACATATTCCGTAGCAAGAAGTTCAATGTTTCCATTTGACTGCTTGAAAGCGCACTTGCCAGTACAAGAAATGGGGAAAAATAGAGTTTCAATCACCACATCCCAAGTCTTCCTCCTGGTCTCACACAAGTCCCCTCACTGGTTACTTAATCATCATCCTCTTCCCTGTCTGTCTCTTCTCTTGGCCCCACACTCCAGAATCAAACTTGTTAAATTTGACTGCATATCTCTTCTCCAAATCTTGCCCTTGAAGTACCGTTACTTCAATTCAGCTATCTACCAGGACTATTCAGAAGCCACTTGAATCCCATTCTCAGGCCTTTTCCTATTATCCCCTTTCCCCTGCTGCCTGCCCCACTGTAATGGTTTTCTGAAACACACATGGCACCTTTGTTGCTTTAAGAGTTTTCATCACTATTATGGCTGAAGGGAAAAACACCACACTCCAGCATGTGCCCCATAAGGGCTTCTTGATCTGTAACTCCCCATGGCATAGCAACGGGAAAACCCTTAACTGTCCTGAGCAAAGCCCCTTGTTCAGGGTCCTTTGGCTTGAAAGTATAATAGGCTGTTTTCTCCCAGTTTATTTGTAGTTTTCAGTAACTTTGGTCAACTGCGGTTCAAAATATTAAATGAAAAATTCCAGAAATAAACCTCATAAGTTTTATCTTATATTTGTTTATTTATTTATTTAATTGTTGTTCAAATACACTTTTCTGTCTTTTACTCTCTTCCCAGCTTACCCCTACCCAGTGCTCTCCACCTCCCTTCCATTTCTGCCCCCCTTAGTTTTTATCCATGTATCTTTTATACTTGTTCCTGTGAATCCTTCATTGTGAATTCCCCTGAAATTCCCTCCCCTCTCCCCTCTGGACTCTGTCAGCCTATTCTGTATTTAAGTGTCATTTGTTATATTTTGCTTGCTTGTTTGTTTTGTTGTTTAGGTTCCTGGTAAAGGTGAGATCATATGGTACTTGTCTTTCACCACCTGTCTTATTTCACTCAGCATAATGCTTTCCAGTTCCATCCATGCTGTTGCAAAGGGTAGGAGCTCCTTCTTTCTTTCTGCTTCATAGAGTTCCATGGTGTAAATGTACCATAGTTTTTGGATCCATTAATTTATTGATGGGCACCTAGGTTGCTTCCAACTCTTAGTTATTGTAAATTGTGCTGCTATGAACATTGGGGTGCATATGTTTTTTTTTTATTTGGATTGGTGTTTCAGGATTCTTAGGATATAATCCTAGCAGTGGAGTTGCTTGGTTAGAAGGAAGATGCATTTTTAGTTTTCTGACAAAATTCTATACTGTTTTCCACAGTGGTTGTAGCCACTCTGCAATTCCACCAACAATGAACTAGCGTCCTCTTTTTCCTACAAACTCTCCAACACTTGTTCTTTGTTGTTTTGTTTATGATAGCCATTCTGATCAGTGTAAAGTGGTATCTCATTGTGGTGTTAATTTGCATTTCTCTGATAGCTAGCGATATTGAGCATCTTTTCATGTGACTCTGGATCAGACACATGTTCCCCTTGGAGAAGTGTCTGTTCAAGTCCTTTGTCCGCGTTTTAATGGGGTTAGTTGTCTTCTTAGAGTGGAGTTGTGTGAGTTCTTTGTATATTTTGGAGGTTAAACCCTTGTCTTGGGTATCATTGGCAAATATGTTTTCCCATACATTTGGTTCTCTTTTTATTCTAATACTGTTTTCTTTAGTCATGCAATGGGATCCCATTTGTTTATTCTTTCCTTTATATTCCTTGCTCCAGGAGACATATCAGTAAAAATGTTGCTGCGTGAAATATCTGATATTTTCCTGCCAATGTTATCCTCTAGGACTTTAATGGTGTCACAGCTTATATTTAAGTCTTTCATTCACCTTAATTTATTTTGATATATGGTGTAAGTTGGTGCTTGAGTTTCATTTTTTTGCAAGTAGCTGTCCAGTTCTCCCAACACCATTTGTTGAAGAGGCTATTTTTACTCCAGTGTATGTTGCTGCCCTTTTGTTGAAAATTAACTGCCCTAGAGACTTGGGTCTATATCTGGGCTCTCTATTCTGTTCCATTGGTCTATGTGCCTGTTTTTATGCCAGTAGCAGGCTGTTTTGATTACAGTGGCCTCATAACATACAGTGGCCTTGTAATACAGTTTGTTATCAGGTATTGTGATCTCTCCTACTTTGTTCTTTTTTCTCAAAATTGCAGCTGCCTTTCGGGGTTGTTTATGGTTCCACATAATTTTTTGAAGCGTTGGCTCTATGCCTGTAAAATATGTTATTTTACTTTAATAAGTATTCATTTAATCTGTAAATTGCTTTGGCTAATATAGACAATTTGATAATGTTAATTCTTTCAATCCATGGACAGGGTATATGTTGCCATTTGTTTGTGTCTTCCTTGATTTCTTTTTCCAGTGTTGTGTGGTTTTATGTATATGGGTCTTTTACCTCCTTGGTTAGGTTTATTTCACAGGTTTTTGTTTGTTTTTTTTTTTGCTATATGGAATGGGATTTTTTTCTTGATTTCTGCTTCTGCTGTTTCATTGTTGGTGTACAAAAATGCCTTTGATTTCTGAATATTGACCTGGTATCCCATTGTTTTGCCAAATTCATTTATTAGGTCGAGCAGTTTGAGGGTAGAATCTATAGGATTTTCCATGTACACTATGACATCTTCTGCAAACAGTGACAGTTTTGTTTCCTCCTTTCCAATTTGGGTGTCTTTTATTTCCTTTTCTTGTCTGATCCCTGTGGCTAAAACTTCCAATACTATATTGAATAGAAGTGGTGAAAGTGGACAGCATTCTCTTGTTCCTGACCTTAGTGGAAAACATTTTAGTATTTGCCCATTGTGTATGATGTTGGCTGTAGGTCTCTCATTTATGGCCTTTACTAGTTGGAGGAATGGTCCCTCTATTTTCACTTTGCTGAGTGTTTTGTTTTAAATCATTTTTCAAGTACAGTTTTCTGTCTATTACTCCCATTTCAGTAACTGTGCTCCCCCCTCCCTCTCATTTCCACCCTTCTCAGTTGTTGTCCATGTATTCTTTATATATGTTCCTCTAAATCCCTCCCCTATTTCCCCTGAAATTCCCTCTACTCACCCCTCTGGTCGCTATACCCCTGTTCACTATTTCAGTGTCTTTGTTTTAATTTTGCTTCCTTGTTTGTTTTGTTGTTTACGTTCCTGTTAAAGGTGGGATCATTTGGTATTTGTCTTTCACTGCCTGGACTATTTCACTCAGCATAATGCTTTCCAGTTCCATCCATGCTGTTGCAAAAGGTAGGAGCTCTTTCTTTCTTTCTGCAGCATAGAATTCCATTGTGTATATGTACCATAGTTTTTTGATCCATTCATTTACTGACGGGCATCTAGGTTGCTTCCAACTCTTGGCTATTGTAAATTGTGCTGCTATGAACATTGGTGTGCATACGTTTTTTTGGATTGGTGTTTCAGGATTCTTAGGATATACTCCTAACAGTGGAATTGTTGGGTCAAAAGGAAGGTCCATTTTTAGTTTTCTGTGAAAATTCCATACTGTTTTCCATAATGGTTGGAACAGTCTTCAATCCCACCAACAGTGAACTAGGGTCCCCTTTTCCTGACAACGTCTACAATATTTGCTGTTTGTTGCTTTGTTTATGATGGCCATTTTGACTGGTGTAAAGTGGTATCTCACTGTGGTTTTAATTTGCATCTCTCTGATAGCTAGCAATATTGAGCATCTTTTCATGTGCCTCTGGACCCTCTGTATATCCTCCTTGGAGAAGTGTCTGTTCAAGTCCTTTGCCCACTTTTCAATTGGGTTGCTTGTCTTCTTAGAGTGGATCATGTAAATTCTTTGTATATTTTGGAGATTAAATATTTGTCTGAGGTATCATTGGCTAATATGTTTTCCCATACAGTTGGTTGTCTTTTTATTTTAATGCTGTTTTCTTTAGCCATGCAGAAGCTTTTTATTTTGATGAGATCCCATTTGTTTATTCTTTCCTCTATATTTCTTGCTCTAGGGGACATATTAGTAAAAATGTTGCTGCATGAAATATCTGAGATATTCCTACCAATGTTCTCCTCTAGGATTTTAATGGTGTCACGGCTTATATTTAAGTCTTTTATCCATCTTGAATTTATTTTGGTGTATTTTTTTGCATGTAGCTGTCCCGTTCTCCCAACACCATTTGTTGAAGAGGCTATCTTTACCCCATTTTACGTTACTGCCCCCTTTGTCAAATATTAATTGACTATGGAAAGTTGGGTTTATTTTTAGGTTCTCTGTTCTGTTCCATTGGTCTATGTGCCTGTTTTTATGCCAGTACCAGTCTGTTTTGATTACAGTGGCTTTGTAATAGAGTTTGATATCAGGTATTGTGATCCTTCCTACTTTGTTCTTCTTTCTCAAAATTGCAGCTGCTATTTGGGGTCTTTTATGGTTCCATATAAATTTTTGAAGTGTTTGTTCTATGTCTGTGAAATATGCCATTGGTACTTTAATAGGTATTGCATTGAATCTGTAAATTGCTTTGGGTAGTATGGACATTTTGATGATGTTAATTCTTCCAATCTATGAACACGGTATATGTTTCCATTTGTTTGTGTCTTCCTTCATTTCTGTCTTCAATGTTGTGTAGTTTTCTGCATACAGCTCTTTTACCTCTTTGGTTAGGTTTATTCCTAGGTATTTTATTTTTGTTTTTGCTATATTGAATGAGATTTTTTTCTTGATATCTGCTTTTGCTGCCTCATTGTTAGTATACAAAAATGCCTTTGATTTTTGGATATTTGCTTTTTAACCCGCTGTTTTTATTATAAATGGGTGTTGTACCTTATCAAAAGCTTTTTCCGTGTTTATTGATATGATCATGTGATTTTTGTCTTTGCTTTTGTTTATGCGATGTATTACATTTACTGATTTGTGAATCTTGAACCATCTTTGCAACCCTGGGATGAATCCCACTTGGTCATGGTATATGATCTTTTTTTATGTATTGTTGAATAAGGTTTGCCAATATTTTGTTGAGAATTTTGGTATCTATATTCATCAGCAATATTGACCTGAATTTTTCTTTTTAGTTGTCTCTTTATCTGGTTTTGGGATTAGGATGATGGTGGCTTCATAAAAAGGGTTTTGGAATCTTCCATCATTTTGGATTTTTTAAAATAGTCTGTGGAGGATCGCGGTTAGCTCTTCCTTTAAATGCTTTGTAGAATTCTCCTGTGAAACCATCTGCTCCAGGGCTTTTGTGTGACTGGAGGTTTTTTTTTATTGCTTTTTCAATTTTATTCGCTGGTAGTGGTTTGTCCAGACTTTCTGCTTCTTTTTCATTGAGTTTTAGAAGATTATGTTTTTCCAGAAATTTGTCCATTTCACCTAGGTTTTCAAATTTCTTGCCATACAGTTCTTCATAGTAATTTCTTACTATCCTTTGTATTTCTGTGGTGTCAGTTGTAATCTCTCCTCTTTCATTTCTGATTTTGTTTATTTGGGTCCTCTCTCTTTGTTTCTTGATGAGCCTGGTTAAAAGCTTGTTGATTTGGTTTATGTTTTCAAAGAACAAGCTCCTGGATTCATTGATCCTTAGAATTGTGCCTTTAGTCTTTATGTCATTTAAGTCTGCTCTGATCTCGGTTATTTCCTTCCATCTACTTGCTCTGGGTTGTCTTTGTAGTTTTTTCTCAGGTTCTTGTAGGCATAAGGTTAGGTTCTTTGTTGGAAATGTTTCTATAAGTTTTATGTAGGCTTGTATCACTACAAACTTGCTTCTCAGTACTGTCTTCACTCTTTTCCATAAGTTTTGGGTTGTTTTGAGTTCATCGTCATTTATTTCTAGAAACTTTTTGATTTCTTTTCTAACTTCATTCTTGAACCATTCGTTGTTTAATAGCATGCCCTGTAATCTCCATGATTCTGAGTGCTTTGGGTGTTTTCCTTTGGGGTTGGTTTTCAGTTTCAGTCTCTTGTGGTTGGAGAAAATGTTTGGTATAATTTCAATTTGCTTCAGTTTGTTGAGACTTGTTTTGTGTTCTATCATGACATAAGTTTTAAATAGTGTATCATGCTGAGTAGTGTGATGAAATCTCACATCATCTTGTTCCATCTCTTTATCTACTCTTTCACACTGCATATGTTTTCCACCATAAAAACTTAGAAGCCTGATAAACTGTCATGGTATCTCTGTTCTTGTGTTAAAGTTACCCTTATTTTATTTAATAGTGGTTCCAAAGCCATTCACATAACTTTTATTACACAATATTGTTATAATCGTTCTATTTTATCATTAGCTGTTATTAGTCTCTTAATGTGCCTAATTTATAAATTAAACTTTATTATAGGCATATGTGTATAGGAAAAAAACATAGAATATGTAAGGTTTAATACTACCCCAGTTATCATGCATCCACTGGGGGTCTTGGAATTTATTTTCCATGAATAAGGGGGAAGTATTGAACTCTTGCTTCTCCCTGTAGAAAATGTGCATTCACCCATCAGGGTCTTAGTCAGATGCTTTGGAATGAAAGGATAGGGTCTCTGACACAGTGCCAGCTGAGGGGAGAGCTGGCTCTGACATCCCTTCTCAGCCAGGTGGGGAACTTGCCCTTTAGGCAGTACCCAGTCTAACCATCTAAAAGGAGGGAAATGCCAGGGTTGCTGGGTATTAACATGTGATAACCACATGCGTGAGCAGAATAAAGGTTGTGCAGTGTCCCAGGTCACAATGTCATTGACCCCAAGGGATGATCCAGGGACCGGTGCTGGCTACACTGAGGGAAGGAGTGACTCTGACCTACTCCATCTCTTGGGCACAGCTCAGGTCCTACTCATTCCAGCAGAAACATGTATTCTTCTGGCCATAAAGGTGCCCCGGCACTAGACCTGGAGATTTGAAATCTCTCAAAGGGGCTAATCCCACCCTACTTCCCTCCTCCCTCTCACCAAAGCCATGAATTTTCAGCCTGTACTTTAGGTTAGGTTCAAGATAAAGTAGTTTATTTTGGAGATGAATAAACAGTGTCAAGGGAGGGGAGGGGAGGCAGCAAAGAAAGCAGTCAGTGAGGTCATGTTGATAAGCCACTTATTCTGATGTCATCTAGAGCTTAACCCACAGGAAAAACCTAGGAAAAGCATCCATTCCTCCATGCTTCCAAACTCTCCCACCAGAGGGTGTTACAGGGTGAATTATGTTCCCTCAAAATACTTGGTGAATTTCTTACCTTTGGGAACCTGGGAATATGTGACCTTCAATGGAAATGGGGTCTTTGCAGATATAATCAAGTTACAATGAGGTAATTAGGGTGGGCCCTTATTCAATATAACTGGTGTTTTTATAGAAAGATAAGAGAAACAAAAAGATGCACACATAGAATGAAAATGCCCTGTGAAGATAGAGACAGAGATGGGAGTGATATTGCCCAGGGCAAGGAGTGTCTGGGTGCTGCAGAAAGCTGGAAGAAATAAATTATCCCCTGATGGGGCTTTGGAAAAAGTTTCCCACTGCACACACTTTGATTTCAGATTTCCAGCTTCCAGAACTTTGAGGGAAAACATTTCGGTTTCTTTATGCTTCTCTGTGTGGTACTTTGCTATAGTAATTTTAAGAAACTAATGAAAGGGTGTACAGGCTTAATTACTTATCCACCTCTCACCTTTGTGCTCTCAAAGTTGAAGCTCAGTATTGTTTTATTGTTTTCATTTCAGAGGAACAAAATACCAGAGCTGTACTGTGAAACTTAGGGTCCTATAATTGATCACGCCCAGAGGCCTGGGGCAGGGAAAGTGGGGCAGATGTCCTGCTTGCTCCCAACTACTCATTGGCACAGGCTGTATCCCATGGGAGAGAAGAGGTACTTTTTCTTGTTTGTGGTGCTGCTAGTGTCATGAGCTGCCTGGATATCTGGAAAGAACTTTTTCTTATTCACCCTGGAAGCCAGCTCCTGTTCTGTCCTCCCTTAGTAAGGACAAGTAGCAGATACCCAGCTCTGCCTTGTCCTTCCTGAAGATGGCATGCCACTACTCAGTGGAACCTGAACTCAGTGGAACCTGCCTCAGTGGAACCTGAACTATCCAAGGGGCAACAAATTAGGAGTCTGCATTGGGATAAAGGGCACCAAAGAAGGACTGATCTCCCAGCCTAACTGCACCAGGGTGGAAAAGTTTTCACTAAGATCTCAGTTTTCTTCATTTTTACATTTTCTGTCCCATTTAAATCATAAAATTTTCTCTCTTATCTTTTAGGAATTCCAATTTGAAGTCCCACTATAAAATATCTCTTTCTAGAGAGTAAAACTCATCATCTCTCTTCCTCCTAATTCCTCAGAACTCATTTATGAAAGATACTTAGAGTTTGCTGGTTTACTTGTCCCTGAGCTATAACCTGGAGTTGAGTTTCTTCTACATTCTCACCCTTTCTCCCTTGTTTTCTTTCTTATTTCATAATTTCTTACTTTATTTTTTATTTTGACCTTAGATAAACATTGGCACAACCATCAGTGCTTATGTTATGGAACTCAAGGGGTTCACCACTTGGGATGCTCTATTCAAAACTGAGACGTGTGTGTCACAAGGTAGTTTTTGAAGGGAACTTAGCCACTGTTTATATACAGTCTTTTTTCAATTACACATTGATTTCAGCTGGCACATTTACTGGGTTGGGTTCCTGTCAAGCTCAGTCTGTTTACAGCACAGAATCTGAAAATGCTGTGCCATATTTTAACATTTAGCAAGAGTAGATTTAGTAAGATGGCCCAGGCCCGGAGAGTGTTGTCCAATCTAACACTTATAACACTCACAAGACTTCCATCAAAGAAGCTTCGTGGTGTAATTAAAAAGTACCTGGTCAGTGTCCCTGTGGGGAAAAGGCTCTCTCTCTCTCTCTCTCTCTCTCACACACACACACACACACACACACATACTGTGACCTGGCAATAACCACTTTCCCATCCTATGCTACCTCTTCTTCACCTGTGAGTGGGAATAAAAATTGTACCCATCTTGTTCTGAGGACTAAATGAATGTCAGAGTGTCAGAAATTTAGAACAGCATCTGGCTACAGTATCATTTAATAACATCTGTAAGGGTTAAACAAATAATTAGTCATAGCCAGTGTTACACATACATTCACTCACATGTAAATATGGCAGGAGAGGGGTGGAGTACTAGGGAGGTAGAAACACTAACTACATAAATCTTTGAACATTCATACCCAACATTACTTATTTTTTTCATTTTTTCTTTGCCTTGTATTTTATTCCTGTTTTGATAAATGCTTGTTAAAGATTAACCCAGTAAATTTTAAAGAGCTTATTGACTTTATTTAGCAATTCATGATCTGGGCAGCTTTCTAATGGGTAGAAACTGGATCCAAGGAGCTGTACAAAATGAGGCATTTTATAGGCAGAAGAAATGGAAACAACGGGGTCATATTAGGTAAAAAGGCTATTTGGTTACTTATTGCAAGGTCACTTTCCTTTAGGAAACAGCTGAGGTCCATCAAGCCTAACTAGTGCTGATCAGGTAATCCCTGATTGACTGGTTTAAGATTCCACTTCTGGGAGAGCCTAAACTGTAACTAAGTTAAGTCTTAGTTTGGTGATGTGGTATTTAGCATGAGATTCCATTGTGGGCCTGTTGTCTTGTTTTTAACAACTTCATAAACTTACATGACTGAATCAGAACCACAGGAAGGGCCTTTGGAGGTACCCCTCCTCACAGGAACCTCCCTCTCAACAAGGGTTGGGGGAGATTGAGCAAGGCTCAGTCAGGATCCTAGGGGCTGATATCAGGTATTAATAGATTTTATTGCTCCATTGCCCAACTATTAGCTCTGGGACATCAAAGAAGTTACTTCATTTTTCTCTTCCTTTAGTATTCTCAGCTTTAAAATGGGGTTCCTAATAGTACATACCTGTGAAAATAAAGAAGAAATTTTGAACTAGCAAACAACCCTATTTTTGCTCCTGGGCTTAAGTATCAAGACAGGATACCATCAGATACAGCAGGATCTGTGCAGTCATGAACCATCACTGCCCCTTGCATCAATTACCTGACTGACTCCGCATGTCAGACTGCTTCTGCTCCCTTCACACCCCTGCCTCTTTCCACCTATGCACTGTACCTCTCTACTCTCCCTCCCACCATGAGGGCAGAGCTGTGCCTGGAGTATGGCAGAGCAGGCACTGGAGAAGATCTTCACACACAGCGATCAGCTATACTTAGGAACCCTGCATCCCCCGACCTCTCCCCTGCAGCCTCTGTCCCTCTTCCTGGAAGATACATGCTGAGGGCTTCAGCCAGGGAGAAGAGGCTTCTCCCTCCCAGGAGCGCACACCTACTGGTCCTATCATTTCTCCTGCAAGCAGTTTAGTAAGTCTTTCCCCAGCAGAATTATTTTGATAGTGCATAGATACACACAGTACTTGTTTTAAGTATCCTGTTAATTCACCTTTGTTTCAGGGAATCCCTAAGGCATAGACTTGAGTTCATATTTTGTTTGGTTAGTGCCATCAACTGGACGTTTGGGATTTGGTCATGAGGGTGGAGCCTTCATGAATGGAATTTTCATCCCCCTATAAAAAAGTCTCACTAAGCTCCCTCAACTCTTCCACCAAGTGAAGAGATAGTAAAAACATGAATCAGGAAGCAGGCTCTCAGCAGTCACCAAATCTGAATTTCCCAATCTCCAGAACTATAAGGAATATGTTTCTGTTGCTCATAAGGCCCCCAGTCTATGGTAGTTTGTTGTGGAAGCTTGAATAAACTAAAATATTTAGCTCCTTCCTCACCAGGGCAGTGGAAGTGATGCTGGCTGGCCTTTGGAATGTGTTTCTGGACATGGTCACACAGCATGTTCTTGGGGAAGAGAGCAGAGCATGAAAGGATACACTAGCACAAAGATGCACAGGGCTAGTCCTTTACACAGGCTCACTTTATGAAGAATGACCTTCTGGGATAGATGAATATGGCCTGGAATGGCCACACTCATAGGCTAATTGTGGAACTTCTCTACTCTTCATGACAGTGTCTGGAGGTCTATTGTCCCAGGGAGTCCCCTTCTGGACCAGTGCTACCTCTGTGATCAGCTTTGTGACAGCTGCCTTCCTCACTCCTTGAAACAGTTACAACTTCTACCAGCTACTTCCTATGTTAGGAAGGAGCCAGGAATCTTCTTAAGATACCCATTTTCTTTTCTTGAAATAATATTATAACAATAATATTCAGAGATCTATACAATTCTACTGACCCTAGATACCTAGGATGAGGAGCCCTCATTTTGTCTTCAAGAACTACCATCAAAAGGGAGTATAGTTATTTTGCAAGTCTAGCTTAAATAAAAGGATAGTCTAATAAATCCAATAATAATATGATAACAATAATAGTAATGATGATAATAGCCATGCTTGTTTCCCATATGTCAGGCCCCTCCTCTGAGCCTCCTGTGCATACACTAATCCATTTGGGTCTCACATCTTTTATGGGTACTCATTGTTTCCTCCACAGAAGATAGTATTTTATAGAATTTGCACAATTTACTTCCTCACTCACTTGTGTCTCTACTAAACAGTCATCTTATCGGAATGTGTTCCTTTTCTTTCTAAAATAACTCTCCTCTTCCCACAATCCCCAATATTATTTTCCCTTATCCTCACCTGTTTTATTGCACTTCAGTGATTTACTTATTATTTATCCCATTATTATTTTGTCTCCAAGATGTAAGCTTCACCTGTGTGGTCACATCCTACCACAGCACCTAGACCAGTATAGTCACATGGGGTATCCTCAGTGAGTAGTTATTGAGTGAATGGATCTCCATATTACAGATGAGAAAACTGAGGCACAGGGATGTCACCTAACTTGCAAAGGGCCACACAGCAGAACTAGGATGTGAATGTTGGTAGGTGGCTGAAGCCCACACTCTTAACTATGTATTGGTATCAGTTCTCATGGGTTCTTGGATTGTGATAACAGTGACTGAGTAGGAATCTGATTGGATTTATGTGCCAACTGAAGTATTTTCATGCCCCACTTCATATCCTCTCAGCCCCCATTTTTCTCCACAGAAGTCCCACGAAGCTGTGATGAGTGTCTCATGTGTGCTGACCATGACTGTATACATGCTTGTGTGTCTTTGCTTCTCTACCTGAAGGTTCTTTCATACACAGTGGAACCCTTGGGCATGTGTGTAAACCTGGATTTTATGCCTCAAAGGACAACCTTCAGTTGATGAGAAATAGGAGTACTTGTATACATTGATGCCAGTTTGCCCAACGTATTGGGCCAATTCTGAGGCACATTCTACACAGTCCTCAGCAGCCCAGCAGGATTGAGCACCACCTTCCTAGAGCAGTAATAGGTTTATCTACACTGCCTTTCCTTTCTTACATTCCCAATCTTTCACTTAAGCTCCCTGAAATTCCCTCCCCATAAGCCATCTGCACACATACATCCTGCCATCTGCTTTTGGGGGATTTCCAAATGAAGGCATTTATCCATATAAAACAAAATCTGGTTATATTAGTTATTCATGTCTATTTATTCCATAGAAGGCTGGCATTAAAATAACCAATTACAACAATGAGAAACTTAACAATGGTGATGCATTCTGAGAAACGCACCGTGAGGCATTCCATCATTTTGCAAAAATTCTGTAGTACACTAAGACACACAAGGATGATACAGCCTACTAGACACCTAGGCTGTATGGAATAGGCTATCACTCTTAGACTGAAAGCCTCTATAATATATCAGTATATAAAACAACATGAGATTAAATCAAGCACAAGAGAAATGATGTAATTAAGAAACCCAGTAAACACAAGATGTATGATGCGTCTGCTGGTATAGCATGGCAAACTACTTTACAGCAAACTTTATTTTTTATGAGTAGAAAGTGGATAGGTGTAGAGTTGGGGACACGATGTGCAAGCACAGAGCAGTTTCTCAGGAGGAGAAAAGACAAGGGAATTCCTCTCTGGGAGCTTCATACGGATCACAAATATAATACAGAAAGTAACCTTTCTGAAAAAAATAGCCTCCTTTATAGAATAAGGAAGAAGATGGTGACAGAGTAGGATGGAGTGATTCCAGTTCTCGTACCCCTGGGAGAAAGTCCTGGCTGATCCACTGAGGAACAGCACAATCAGCCAACACTTCCCCAGCATTTATAAAAATAAGAGACCAGAGAGTGTGACAGAGGGACCACACAGCTACAGGTCAGTGGAGACTCCATGATGTGAGTAAAGACAAAGCAGAGGTGGCAGCAGCAGGGGCCAGTGCCTAATGGCCTCGGTGCCGCCCCCATGGCCAGGGTACAGAGGCTTCAGTCTTGGACCAGCGCCAGGGGCACCTGCTATGGACGGCGCTTCAGAAGCCCACACACAACGGGTCTACAACAGACTCTTTGGGAGCCTTGGGCCTGCTATAGGGTCCATGGGAGAGAACTGACTCCCTCCTTCCCCATCTAAGCAAGGCTGGGCAATACCAGGCAGAGAACTGTCTGCTTAAGTTTACAGAGAGGGTAACAAGGGCAGAGGGCCATGTTCAACTGCAAACTCTGTGGTTGCCAGCCCACCAGCCCAGGAGAAGTGAGGAGAGCATTGTCATCACTGGTCTCCTGGGGACTGGGCTGGGATGAGAGGCAGGCTTTGTGGAGAAGTCTTTATTGGAAAGTGAACTGAGGTGTTCTACTGAGACAGCAGCTTGCCTTACTTCATACCCAGCCCAGCAGCCATCCAGAGGGGGGTGGAAGCATCTGAGTCCCACCACGGGACTGGAAAGGACCTTGCCAGATCTCATGAGACTCAGGCAGCCTGACAGGTGTGCGGGCACCTGCATCCCAGTCTGGTAGCCTGGCTGGTGTGCCTGCACGCCAGCCCACAGAGAGGTTCTGCTGCAACAACAACAACAACAACAACAAAACAGTTTGAAAACAACAAGGGAAGGGTTTTTGTTTGTTTGCTTGTTTTCATTTTTTTAGCAACTTTTTAAAAAGTAACCATATTTTTTAAATTTTGTTATTGCTTTATCTTTCAATACTTTATTCCTATCCTTTCTTTATCCTGGTTTTACTACTTCTTCCTTTCTTCAAAAACTTATCGCTTATTCCTCCTTTCTCCTGCCCTTTTTTTGGTGTTTGTTTGTTTGTTGCTTTGTTTTCTTTTACCCACAAGAGACACAAACAACTGGGAACTGCGAAAGGACCAGAGTGGGACCCAAAGAGGAGGCATCTCAACAAGAGAGACAAAGAGACAAATTTCACTTTGCTATAGCAAAGAAGCCTCAAGTTACTGCATAGTTGTATTATTTTTTTCATTATTCTCACTTCTTTTATATCTTAAAAGTATCTTTGTATTCCTCCTCTTTCTGTATAGGATTTTTAGTCTTGGCTGGTTATATTATATTGTTTGACAGGTTTCCCCTGCTCTTTCCACCACAGTGTATTGCTAATTTTCTATACTTCACGCCACTTGTTTTCCTTTGGCACACTACCAAAACCTCCATACCCCCATTCAGACAGATCACATAGAGTCTGTCATATGATTGTTGCTCTAATATTATTTTAAATAATAGCCGTTCTATACAAATGTAAGTACTTCATAACACATTTCTCAGGTCTTAGACCACTTTACAGGTTCCTGAATTCTATTGCTGTAGTGATTAACTCTATTTGCTCACACAGTACACCTAGTTACTATTCTTTACTCTCACATTACCTAAAAATCTGACCACCCACAACCTTATTGCTTTCTAGATCCAACTCAAAAGCCTTACCTCCCCAACAAGAGACTTATCTTTTGTCCACCCTTTCTTAAAAGTGGCAAGTTGGGTTGAAGATTATGCTTAACACTATATACAGCCTAAAGAGTTTCTATTTCATCTCTATGAGCCGTGACTGTAAATAACATAAAATACTCCTCTGCTGCCATAAAACATTTGCCTTCCCCTCCAAGTGATCAAACATGCACAATAAATAAAGGAGTAGGTGGAAGTGGGGAACATCAAGATACATGCAGGAGACAGCACCACTGAATTTCAAGGGTATTCTGCCATAGAAGTTCACACCATACACCCAGGGAGTCAGACCGATCAATTTAGGAAACTGAGGCTAACAAGAAGACACTCACAAACAATGGGGAGACAAAGAAACAATCCCCAAAGGAAAGAAAAGGTGGAAGTCTCTGAAAGAATGTTAAATGAAATAGAGACCAGTCAACTACCAGATATGGAATTCAAAGCACTGGTTATCAGGAAATTCAAAGAGCTTACAACAAGCTACCAGGAACTACAGGGGAGATACAAGGAACTCTCTACAAACAATGCCAACATGAAAAAGGAAATAGAAACCACAAGCAAAGGCCAAGAGGAAATGAAGAATACAATTTCTGAACTGAAGAACACAGTAGAAGGAATGAAAAGCAGGATCGATGAGGCAGAGGATCGGATCAGAAAATTGGAGGACAAAGCAGAAAGATTCTCGCAGGAAGAGCAAGAAAAGAAAAAGAGGCTCAGAAAGAATGAGGAGGGATTAACAGAAATGCAAGACAATATGAAACATAATAATATTCGAATTACAGGGATACCAGAAGGAGAAGAAGAAGAACAAGGGATAGAAAACCTATTTGAAAAAGTAATGAGGGAAAACTTTCCTAATTTGAAGAGGGAAAAAGCCACAAGAATCCAGGAATCACAGACAGTCCCAATCAAGAGGACCCCAAAGAGGCCCACTTCAAGACACATCATTAAAATGGAAAAATTCCAAGACAAAGAGAGAATCTTAAAGGCAGCAAGGGAGATAAAGGAAGTAACATACAAGGGAGCCCCAATAAGGTTAGTTACCGATTTGTTAATGGAAACACTCCAACCAAGAAGAGAAGGGCAAGAAATATTCCAACTAATGAGAATCAGAGGCCTACAACCAAGGCCACTTTACCCAGCAAGGCTCTCAATCAAGATAGAAGGCCAAATAAAGAGCTTCCAAGACAAAAGAAGTCTAAAACAATATGCTTCCAAAAAACCAGCTCTACAAGAAATACTAATAGGACGGCTTTAAGGAAAAGAAGGAAAAGAGAGAGACAGAGAGGAACTCAGGTACAAAAAGGGCAGGGAATAAGTACCTATCAATAATAACCTTAAATGTAAATGGATTAAATGCTCCAATCAAAAGACATAGAATAGCTGAATGGATTAAAAGCATGACCCACACATATGCTGCCTACAGGAGACCTACCTCAGGACGAAAGACCATCACTGACTAAAACTGAAAGGCTGGAAATAAATTTTCCAAGCAAACAAACAAGAAAAAAAAAAGCTGGGGTAG
Source organism: Sturnira hondurensis (assembly GCF_014824575.4). Taxonomy (NCBI): domain Eukaryota; kingdom Metazoa; phylum Chordata; class Mammalia; order Chiroptera; family Phyllostomidae; genus Sturnira; species Sturnira hondurensis. Next base: position 683,713 of record NW_028074169.1, on the reverse strand, counting down.
TAATTCTAATATCAGACAAAATAGACTTCAAAAAAGGGCCAAAAGAAAGACCCAGAAGGTCGCTTCATAATAATCAAGGAAAGAATCCACCAAGAAGACATTAACATCATATATATATATATATATATATATATATATATATATATATATACACTCAACATAGGAGAACCCAAATATATAAAGAAAATCTTACAGGACCTCAAAAATGATGTTGACAACAGCACAATTATAATAGGGGAATTTAACACCCCACTGGCAAAAATGGACAGGTCTTCCAATCAAAATATCAACAAAAATATTGTGACATTGAACAATGCCCTAGATCAAATGGACTTAACTGATATATATAGACAGCCCTTCATCCCAAAGAAGCTAAATACACGTTCTTTTCAAAAGCACATGGAACATTTTCAAAGATAGGCCACATGGTAGGACACAAAATGAGCCTCAGCACATTCAAGAAAATTGAAATAATACCAAGCATTTTCTCTGACCACAAGGGACTGAAATTGGAAACCAACCCCAGAGGAGAAAACCCAAAACACCCAAAATCATGGAGACTGAATGGTATGCTACTAAACAAAGAATGGGTCAAGAATGAAATTAGGGAAGAAAGCAAAATGTTTCTGGAAACAAATGAAAATGAACTCACAACAATCCAAAACTTATGGGACAGAGCCAGGGCAGTCCTGAGAGGGAAGGTCATAGCTATATAGGCTTACTTAAGAAGATAGATATATTTCAAACAAATGACCTAACCCAACGCCTGACTTTGAAGGAAGGAAATAACAAAGACAGAACAGAATTCAATGACATAGAGACTAAAATCACAATTCTAAGGATCAATGTATCCAGGAGTTGGATTTTGAAAAGATAAACAAAATAGAGAAGCCTTTAAGTAGGCTCATCAAGAAAAGAAGAGAGAGAACACAAATAAACACAATCAGAAATGAAAGAGGGGAAATTACAACTGATAACAGAAATAGAAGAGATTGTAAGAAATTACTATGTGGAAATGTATGCCAAGAAATTTGAAACTTGGCTGAAATGGACAAAGTTCTAGAAAAATATAATCGTCCAAATCTGAATGAATCAGAAGTAGAAAACCTGAACAGACCGATAGCAGCACATGAAATTGAAGCAGTAATCAAAAAACTCTCGTCATACAAAGCCCCAGACCAGATGGTTTTAAAGGAGAATTCTACAAAGCATTTAAGGAAGAGCTAACCCCTATTCTTCACAGACTATTACAAAAAATTCAAACTTATGGAAAACTCCCAAAGTCTTTTATTAAAGCCAGCATCATTTTAACTTCAAAACCAGATAGAGACACAACAAAGAAAGGAAACTTTAGTCCAATATTGTTGATGAACATAAACACTAAAATCCTCAATAAAATATTGGCAAATTGCATCAAACAATATATCAAAAAGATCATACACCACGACCAAGTGGAATTCATCCCAAGAATGCAAGGATGGTTCAATATTCGCAAATCAGTAAATGTAATATATTACAGAAACAAAAGCAAAGACAAAAATGAAATCATCATATCAATAGATATGAAAAAAAGCTTTTGAGAAGGTACAACACCCATTTATAATAAAGACTCCCAGAAAAGTGGGAATAGAGGGAGCATTTCTCAATAAAGGCCAGATATGAGAGACCCACAGCCAACTTCATACTCAATGGGCAAAAACTAAAATCCTTTCCACTAAGGTCAGGAACAAGACAAAGTTGTCCAATTTCCCCACTTCTATTTAATATAGTATTGGAACTTTTAGCCACAGCGGTCAGACAAGAAAAGGAAATGAAAGGCATCCAAGTCGCAAAGGAGGAAACAAAACCGTCATTGTTCGCAGATGACATGATAGTGTACCTGGAAAATTCTATTGACTCTACCAAAAAACTCCTCAAACTAATAAATGAATTTAGCAAAACAGCAGATTACAAACTCAATAGTCAGAAATCAAAGGCATTATTATATTCTAACAATGAATCAGCAGAAGCAGAAATCAAGAAAAAATCTCATTTGATATAGCAAATATATATATAGGAATAAACCTAACCAAGGAGGTAAAAGACCTGTATGCAGAAACAACACTGTAGAAAGAAATCAAGAAGACAAACAAATGGAAACATATACCGTGTTCATGGGTTAGAAGTATTAACATCATGAAAATGTCCATACTACCCAAAGCAATTTACAGATTCAATGCAATACCTATTAAAGTACCAATGGCATATTTCACAGACATAGAACAAACACTTCAAAAATTTATATGGAACCATAAAAGACCCCGAATAGCAGCTGTAATTTTGAGAAAGGAGAACAAAGTAGGAGGAATCACAATACCTGATATCAAACTGTATTACAAAGCCACTGTAATCAAAACAGCCTGGTACTGGCATAAAAACAGGCACTTAGACCAATGGAATAGAACAGAGAGCCCAGAAATAAACCCAACTCTCTACAGTCAATTAATATTCTACAAAGGGGGGCAGTAACATAAAATACGGTAAAGATAGCCTCTTCAACAAATGGTGTTGGGAGAACTGGACAGCTACGTGCAAAAAAAAAAAAATGAAACTCAAGCACCAACTTACACCAGACACCAAAATTAATTCAAGATGGATAAAAGACTTCAATATAATCCGGGAAACCATTAAAGCCCTAGAGGAGAACATTGGCAGGAAAATCTCAGATATTGCACACAACAATATTTTTACTGATACATCCCCTAGAGCAAGGGACATAACGGAAAGAATAAAGAAATGGAATCTCATAAGAATTAAGAGCTTCTGCATGGTTAAGGAAAACAGTGTCGAGATAAAAAGAGAAGCAACAGTTTGGGAAAGCATATTTGCTAATGATACCTCAGACAAAGGTTTAATCTCCAAAATATACAAAGAACTTACTTGACTCCACTCTAAGAAGACAAGCAACCCAATTAAAAAATGGGCAAAGGACTTGAACAGACACTTCTCCAAGGGTAACATACAGAGGATCCAGAGACATGAAAAGATTCTCAATATCGTTAGCTATCAGAGAGATGCAAAGTAAAACCACAATGAGATACCACTTTACACCAGTGAGAATGGCCATCATCAACAAAGCAATAAACAATGAATGTTGGAGATGTTGTGGGGAAAAGGGGACCCTACTTTATTCTTGATGGGTTTGCAGACTGGCTACATCCCTTATGGAAAACAGTATGGAATTTTCTCAGAAATCTAAAAATCAACATGCTTTTTGACCCAACAATTCCACTGTTAGGAGTATATTCTAAGAACCGTGAAACACCAATCCAAAAGAACCTATGCACACCAATGTTCATTGCAGCTCAATTTGCAATAGCCAAGAATTGGAAGCAACCTAGGTGCCCATCAGTAAATGAATGAATCTTTAAACTATGGTACATTTGCACAATGGAATTCTATGCAGAAGAAAGAAAGAAGGAGCTCCTACCCTTTGCAACAGGATGGATGGAACTGGAAAGCATTACGCTGAGTGAAATAAGCCAGGCTGTGAAAGACAAATATCATATGATCTCACCTTTAACAGGAATCTAAACAATAAAATAAACAAGCAAGCCAATATGACCAAAGACACTGAAATACAGAACAGGCTGACAGGGTCTAGAGAGGAGAGTGGAGAGAATCACAGGGGAAAAGGGGAGAGATTCACAGGAGCAAGTATAAAGGACACATGGACAATAACTAACGTGGGGGTTGAAATAGGAAGGAGGTGGGGAATACTGGTGAGGGTGGGGAGGGCTGGTAATGTAAGACAGAAAACTATACTTGAGCATTAATAAAATAAAATAAAATAAAATAAAATAAAATAAAATAAAATAAAATAAAGTGTACACTACAGTAATGATAAAAAGTATGTTATAGTAAGTACATAAACTAGTAAATACTCATATATTATCAGTCTCAAGTGCTATGTGCTGTACATAGTTATATATGCTATGCTTCTTATATGACTGTCAGTACAATAGGTTTGTTTACACCAGTATTACCACAAATATGCAATGCATTGTGCTCCAATATTACAACTGGGTTATCACTAGGATACAGGAATTTTTCATCTCTATTGTAGTGTTATAGAACCACCATCATATATATGGTCTATCATTATGGACCATTATGTGGTATATGACTTATAAATTCTGATATATACAGTATGTTTCAAGTTCCCATTTCCATGGTTTTCCATTGCATTTAGTATCAGTGAGCTAGAGTGTTTCTTTTTTTCTTTTTCTTTTTTAGACGTGATCTGATTTAGTGGTGTTTGATTGAGATTGTGCTTCATGCCCCTTTGGGAACCTATCCAAAACTAAACCTGAAAACCTCACACACATACAATATTGTCTGAAAATTTGGGGTATTCTCAGAAAAACAATATTAAACCCACAGATGTACCTTTGTTCAAGTTTCCTAAGTTCCAGCTGCTTATGTCACAGGTGAGTAAGCTGAGACCAGATTGGAGAGCAAACCTGTGCACACTGCTTAATGGGTGAGCTGCTTGAAGAAGTTGCACCACTCTCAATCTAGGCATCCTTCCACCACACCACGCCACCACCTGCATTCTTATCTGTACGACCATAAAATACAGTCAGGAACATGTATAAAGGACACATAGACAAAGCTAATTCTGGGTAGGACGAAGTCTGGGAAGTGGGGATGGCTGGAATGGTGAGGAGTAGTGGGTGAAAAATGGAGACAATTGTATTTGAACAGCAATAAAAATGTGAAAAAATAAAATACAATCAATTATGAAAACATAAGGCAATATTACCATCAATATAGGTTTAATATATTTTATTGGTTATAAGAGAAAAAATGTGTTCCAGCTCAGCTCTCCTATTCAATGTTCATATGCAGCTCCTAAGTGGGATTTTGTGTCTTAGCAATTTTATCTGAAGGGCTACATTATGTTATTATTAGAGTTACACCCACATTAACTCATCCTCCTCTGCCAATTAACCTGACAGGGACTGTTCTTCACCAAGCCTTGCTCAATTATTCAGGTTTCAGCTTTATTCAAAGGTAATTTCAGGGTGTTTTTCTTTCCACTCCCTGTCTGCTCTCTACATTTTCTACTCTTTTGGAGCTATCCTTTTTATTTCAAGATAAGTTAGTCTATTATTTATAAACCAACCTCCTGGCATCTGTCCAGTTTCCATAATATTTTTCCTTTGCAGTGGTAAAGGTTTGGATTCAGCTATCAAGAAGCCTCAATTAAAAAAGTTCCCCCCATTATTCCCTCCCTCTGGTTATTTGGATCAGGGGAGGCAGGTGGGAATGGCTGGTGTAGGGGGGAGTGGTGGGGGTAAAATGCAGACAACCGTATTTGAACAAGAATAAAATAAAATAAATTTAATACCTGTCTGAGAATAGTTTTACTTAAATGAATTTACTCTTTTTTAAAAAAGATGTTTTGTTTATTTACCTTTAGAGAGGAAGGGAAGGAGAGAGGGAGAGAAGTATCAATGTATGGTTGCCTCTTTTGCATCCCCCAATGGGAACTGGCCTGCAACCCAGGCATGTACCCTGACTGGGAATTGAACCGTGACCCTCTGGTTTGCAGGCCTGTGCTCAGTCCACTGAGCTACACCAGCCAGGGCATGCATTTACTCTTTAAGCATTCAAATATGGCCTCATATTCCATTAATTTATTTTCTAAAATGAAGAAGTTTTTTAAAAAACAAATCACTAATTATATAATTCGTTTAATGGTATCCTTATTATTTGTGTTTGTCTTTCTTGGCGGTCCGCTTTTCCTACTGATGTGTGTGAAGATTGATTTTTTAAAAAGATTTTATTTATTTATTTTTAGAAATAAAGGAAGGGAGGGAGAAAGAACGGAAGAGAAACATCAATGTGTGGTTGCCTCTCACGTGGCCCCCACTGGGGACCAGACCCACAACCCAGGCATGTGCCCTGACTGAAAATTGAACTGGTGACCATTTGCTTTGCATCCCACGCTCAATCCACTGAGCTACATCAGACAGGTGTTTTGTTTTGTTTTGTTTTTTTGAGGGATGGTACATGACATGTGATGATTAAGTATTTTACAGAATGATATGGAACTAGAAGTCAAATGCAATAACAGCAATGATTACAACAAAAACTGAAAAACATTCAAACACATGGAGGCCAAATAGAATGCTATTAAACAATTAATGGGTGAACAATGGAATCAAAGAAGAAATTAAAAATTACTTGAAAATAAATGAAAGTTAACAAATACCCAAATCAATGGGACACAGCAAAAGCAGTCTTAGGAGAGAATTCCATAGCATTACTGGCCTACTTCAAGAAACAAGAAAAATCTCAAATAAATACTCTAACCATACACCTAAAAGAACTTTAAAAATAGCCCTGGCTGGTGTAGCTCAGTGGATTGGGCTCGGGCCTGCGAACCACACGATCGCGGTTCGATTCCCAGTCAGGGCACATGCCTGGGTTGCAGGCCAGTTCCCAGCAGGGGACTCACGAGAGGCAACCGTACACTGATATTTCTCTCCTTCTCTCCTTCCCTTCCTCTCTAAAAAGATAAATAAATGAAATCTTTTAAAAAAAAAAGAACTTTAAAAATAACAAGAAATCAAGAGATCCAAGATGGTGGAAGAGTGAGTAGAACTTATACTAACATCCTCCCAGGATCAAACTAGATTTACAAGTAAAGCAGCCATTTGGATACTCCTAAGAAGTGTAGGGTCTAAGCCTTAAGCTGGGATCCCCAGCCTAGAGCACCAGAGCCCCCAAAAACACAGATAACATCCAGCTGAGAAAAGTAGTAGGGTTGCTCTCTGCCAGAGATGGATGGCTGGAGATGCAAAGAGCTGTTTAAAGAGCCAATGAATAAATTTTCATTCACAGCCACTTACCCTGGACTGTTGCAAAGAGGGGGAACAGAGTGTACTACAGACACTTGAGGACTCATACACCACACAGCAGCATCCATAGTGCTCAGAAAGACCACTCCCCTCTGATTGGTAGCAGCCTGAGTGGAAGCAATAGCTCTGTCCCCAGGAGGAACTCTGTTCTACCTATGGTGCTTAAGCTTGAGTGCTGAGTGCAGAGTGACTACATTAACAACTGATGTAGTTGGCCAAAAACTATAGATTCCTGGTACTCTTTTTAAAATATTTTATTTCTTTATCTTTAGAGGGGAAGGGAAGGAGAGAAATATCAATGTATGGTTGCCTCTCATGAGTCCGCTGCTGGGGACTGGCCTGCAATCCAGGCATGTGACCTGACTGGGAATCGAACTGCGATTGTGTGGTTCACAGGCCCGCACTCAATCCACTGAGCTACACCAGCCAGGACAGATTCCTGGTACTCTTGAACAGGCTGCCTGAGGCCAAATTGAGTAACCATCTGACATCACTTGAGGCAGATCCAGAAAGAAAAAACAATGGTAAATACAAGATGCTACCAAGACAAAAATCACCGTGGTCATCTCCATGATTTGCGATATATTCTCTCCAACATAGCTGTTTAACATCCATTTCTTGTGCTTCAAGCTTGTGCATATTAAGTCACTAGACTCTATATTATAGGTTTTTTTCAATTCACATATTTTGATCTTCCCCTAGCCCATTTTACATTCCTCTTTTTTTTATTATTTTTGCTTTAAATTTTGTTTTCTCTCTTGCTATAACTTGCTTCCACTCCATATACTTACTATTTCTCCACTCTGCAGCCTATCAAAGGCACTTTTCTGGTCAATGATCATCTCACATTCTTTTTCCACTCTTAAAATACCCATGTTCTCTCTCCACTTTTAGCAATCCTTGTTCATTAGTTGTGGATAGGGCACTTGTTACTGCATTTTTTTCAATTTTTTCTCTTGATCTTCACCATTTTATATTTCACATCTCAAATTTTACTGTTCCCCTCTCTGACTCTTTTGTCATCTCAAATTTTAATTTGTCCCTGTGTTAGCTTGTTTTTCTCTTTTATTCTGCCGATCTATTTTCCTTTTTCTTTTTTCTTCTCATCTCAAGTTTTAGTTTTTCCCTGTCTTAGCCTGGCTTTCATTCCTCACCCTTAGTGTTCCCTCTTTCTCCATTACCTCAAAATCATTTCTTTTTACTGTAGACATTTCTTAAGCTTTTCTTTTTTCTCTCTTATTCCCATCCCACTTATATTATTTTTAGCTCACTTGTTGATAGTGTTGTGGTGCATCTTTCCAAATGGATTTCCATTTTTATTATTTATTTACTTTTTTCTGTTTTTCTCTCTCTTATTTTGTTTTATTTTCTGTTTAAACCTAATATTATAAACTTTCTTTCTGTATTCCATTCTGTCTTCTTAATTCCCTTTTTGATTTATGATGTAAATTTTGTTCATTCTTTGCATTGCTCTGATTCCCTACTTTTATTAGTGTCCCTCCCTTTACCCCATCAAAATAATTTTTCTTCCAGTAGATCATCTCATATTTTATTTCCTCTCTTATAATAGTCTTAATATCTTTAAGCTTTTATTAACACTGGTTCATTTGCTGTTGGTAGTGGCATTGTGGGGGAAAATATTTTTGCAAATGTGGGTTTGTTTCCTGGGCTTTGTGACTTTATTCTGGAAACACTTGCACAATAGCACAGAAGGCATGGTGGGCAGAAGAATGCTCAGGAAACCAGCTGGAGGGCAGGACACACCAAAGAATGACTCAACAACAATCAAAACCCAGTTACAAACAGAAAGCCAATATAAAATGGGGTAAAGGGCTTCTGAAGAGCATTAAGTTCTGGAGATCAAGAATACTACACCACTAAACACACAGGTCTCCTGCCATAGAAGTTCACACCACAAAAATAGGAAGTCAAAGTAAATCAATATAACAAAACGAAGCAAACAAGAAGAATCTCCCCTCAAATAAGGAAACAAAGAAATATCCCAAAATGTAAAGAAAAGGAAATATACTGACACAGAGTACTAAATAAAACAGAGGCAAGTAAACTATCAGGTATTGATCTGAAAACAATGGCTATAAGGAGGATCAGTGAGCTCAGTGAGGATTACCAAAAACCTACAGGAAAATTACAAGAAACTTATTCCAAATTACATCACCATGCAAAAAGACAAAGAAACTATCACTAAGAGGCAGGAACAAAAGAAGAATACAATCTCTGAATTGAAGGACCTAGGTAAAGGAATCAAAAGCAGACTAGATGAAACAGAGTATTGAATCAGTAAGCTGGCAGAGAAAGTTGAAAGAAAATCCCAGTCAGAGCAAGAAAAAGAAAATACTCAAAGAATGAAGAGGGGTTCAGGGGACTGCAGGACAACATAAAACATAATAACATGCATACAATAGGAATGCAAGAAAGAGAAGAGGTGCATGGAATAGAAAACCTGCTTCAAAAAGTAATAATGGAAAACTTCCCTATTTTGATGAGTGAAAAGGTCACACAAGTTCAGGAAATATGGAGGGCCCTAAGCAAGATATACTCAAAGAGACCCATTCCAAGGAACACAATAATTCAAAGGGAAAAATTCAAAGACAAACAGGGCATCTTAAATGCAGCAAATGAGGAACAGAAAGTAACATACAAGAGAGCTCCAATAAGAGCAGCAGTTGACACTGCAACAGAAACAGAAACACTGCAAGCTAGAAGGGAATGGCAAGAAATATGCCAAGTAATGAAAAGCAAAGGCCTGCAACCAAGACTACTCTTCCCAGCAAGGCTCATACTTAAAATGGTAGACAAAACAGGGAGTTTCCTACATAAAATAGGCAAAAAGAATACATCTCCTCCAAACCTGCACTGCAAGAATTTGCTAAAGGGACTGCTTTAAGAAAAGGAAGAAAATGAAAGAAAGAGAGGAACACAAGTACAAAGAGGAAAAACTGCACTGCATAAGTACCTATAATAATTACCTTAAATGTAAATGTATTAAATGCTCCAATCAAAAGACATACATTAGCTAAAAGGATTATAAAACATGATCTGAACATATGATGCACAGAAGAGACCCACATCAGAACAAAAGACCTACAGAGACTGAAAGTGAAAAGTTGGGAAAAATATTCCAAGCAAATGCACAAGAACAAAGAGCCAGGGTAACAGTACTTATATCAGACAAAATAGACTTCTAAACAGAGGTAACACAAACACAGAAGGACACTTCATAATACTCAAAGGGAGAATACTTCAAGAAGACATAAACATAGTAGACACATACACATCCAACATAGGAACAGCCAAATATATAAGAAAAATCTTAGAGGACTTCAAGAAAGATATAGAAAGCAACACACATAATGTAGGGGAATTTAATACACCACTGTCATCAATGGGTAGGTCATCAAAACAAAATATAACAAACATATTGTGACACTGAATGACGTACTAGACCAAATGGACTTAACTGATATATGCAGAACCTTTCATCCCAAAGAAGCAAAATACACATTTGTTTCAAATGCACGTGGAGTATTTTCAAATATAGATCGCATGTTAAGACAAAAAATTAAGCCTAAACAAATTTTAAAAAATCATATCAAGAATTTTCTCAGACCACCAAGGCTTGAAACTAGACCGATATCTAGGAAAAAAAAAAAAAAAACCTCAAAAGTATTTAAATTCAAACAGACTGAATAGCATGCTATAAACAATAACTGGGTTAATAATGAGATCAAGGAAGAAATAAAAAAGTTTCAGGAACAAATGAAAATGAACACACAATTAATGAGAACCTGTAGGACACAGAAAAGGCAGTCCTGAGAGGGCGGTGATGGCGATATAAGGCTACCTGAAAAAGATAACATTTCAATTAAACAACCTAACTCTGTATCTACAAGAACTGGAAGAACAACAAGAAACAAAGCCTAGAATGAGCAGAAGAAAGGAAATAATCACAATCACAGCATAATTAAAATGGGTAGAGAGTAAAAAAAAAACAACTCAAAAGATCAACATCCAGGAGCAGGTTTTTTGAAAAGACAAAAAAATTGACAAGTCTTTCATGAGACTCATAAAAAGAGAGAGAGAGAGAGTACACAAATAAATAAAATTAGAAATTAAATGAGGGAGACTTCTGGCCAAGATGGCAATGTAGGTAGTTATACTTGGCTTCTTTGCACAACCAAATCAAGGACAACAACACATTTGAAAACAAAAATGACAAGAACTGCCAGAAAATCAAACTGTATGGAAATATGGCAACCAAGGAGTTAAAGAAGAAACATTCTACCAGACTGGTAGAAGGGGTGGAGTGGGCAACCAAGGTGTACTGGACTCACAGAAAAGCACTGGCTGGAGGACAGGGTGGACAAGGTGGCAGATGACAGACTGGACAAAGCAGTAGCTGGTGGAGTTGGAAGTCCCATATTTTTGTGTAGATAAACTGGTGACAACAACTAGGGAGTGAGACAGATGGTGGAATACAGGGTACCAAAGAAGGGATATAAAGTCTCAAAACCTCTGACTGAAAAACTCTGTGGGATTTGAGACTGGGGATGAAATTTCTCTTGTGAAATTTCTCTTGTGAAATTTCATCCTCACAAGAGAGTTTGTTGGAGAGACTCACAGCGTCCTAGAAAGTACACAAAACCAACCACCAGGGAGTCAGAACCAGAAGGGTGCAATTTGCATGTGGGTACTGGAGCAAGTGACTGAAAGGCAGCTGAGAGTTGAGCAAGCAGAACTGTTCCTGCTTGGATCCCACCCCCACATCCAGCACCACAACACAAAAATGTGGGTTGTCCAACCCTGGTGATCAACTAAGGCTCTGCCCCATATTATGTAACAGGTGTGCTGAGACAAAAAATAATATATAGCTCAAATGAGAGAACAGATTAAAGCTCTGGAAAAAATACAACTAAATAATGAAAAGATAGCCACCCTATCAGATGCAGAGTTTAAAACACTGGTAATCAGAATGCTCACAGAAATGGTTGACTATTATTGAAAAATAGAAAAAAAGTGAAGGCTATGCAAAGTGAAATAAAGAAAAATACACAGGGAACCATTTTGTTTCCTTCCCTCCAGTGAAGGGAAGGAAATCAGGACTCAAATCAATAATTTGGAGCAGAAGGAAGAAAGAAATATTCAATGGGAACAGAATGAAGAAACAAGTATTTTTTTAATATTTTTATTTATTTATCTTTAGAGGGGAAGGGAAGGAGAGAGGGAAAGAAATATCAATGTATGGTTGACTCTGGTGTGTCCCGTGCCGGGAACTGGCCTGCAACCCAGGCATGTGCCCTGGCTGGGTGTCGAACTGCGATTGTCTGGTTCACAGCCCCATGCTCAATCCACTGAGCTACACCAGCCAGGGCAGAAACAAGTATTTTTTAAAAAATGGGAGGGGTGTAGGAACCTCTGGGAAAACTTTGAATGTTCCAACATCTGAATCATATGGGTGCCAGAAGAAGAGGAAGAGCAAGTAATTGAAAACATATTCAAAAGTGTAATGAAGGAGAATTTCTCTAATCTAGCAAAAGAAATAGACTTCCAGGAAGTCCACAAATCTCAGAGTCCCCAAAAAGTTGGACCCAAGGAACCACACACCAAGTCAAATGATAATTATATTATCCAAGATTAAAGATAAGGAAAGAATCTTTTAAAAATCTTTTATTTTTTAGAGAGAGGGGAAGAGAAGGAGAAAGAGGAGAGAAACATCAATGTATGGTTGCCTCTCTTGTGCCCCCTAATTTGTACTGGTCCAACCCAGGAATATTCCCTGACAAGAAATCAAAATGGCTACCCTTTGGTTCATTCCACCTAGCTAAAACAGCCAGAGCAGGAAAGAATCTTAAAAGCAGCAAGAGAGAAAGAAACAGTTACCTACAGAGTTCCCATAAGATTATCAGCTGATTTCTCAAAAGAAAACTTGCAAGCCAGAAGGAGCTGGGAAGAAGTATTTGAACTCTTGAGAGGAAGGAACTACATCCAAGATTGTGCTATCCAACAAAGCTGTCATTTACAATGCAAGGACAGGTAAAATGCTTCACAGATAAGGTCAAGTTAAAAGAGTTCATCATAAGCAAGCCCTTATTATATGAAATGTTAAAGGGACTTATTTAAGAAAAAGAAGATAAAAAATATAAACAGTAAAATGTCAACAAACTCACAACCATAAAAAACTTAGCCTAAGAAAATAAAAACAAAAATGACTAAAGGAAATATGTGGGGGCGACTTTTACCACAAGTCCCCGAATCCATCACGGATGAAAGAAAACACTACCAAGACATGATCTGCTTGGGGAAGAGAGGTGGCCAGTTTCTCAGAAGAAAAAGGCCTACAGTCCCCTCCTCCAGGGACTTTTATTGGGTTGTAATACACAGGAATAGAGGGTGAAAAGGATCAAATGATAGATAACATTTCAAGGAAATCTGAGGGCTTAGTCTGAGTCAGTGTCTGTCAGGAAGGGAATTTTGCAGAAACTTTAGAGTTTCCTGCTCAGACCCTTAACATAAGAATAAAAGCACCCTTAACAGAGCAGTTTTCACCGGATTTTTAGGAAGTCTTTGTGATGCCAGATTTTTCCTGTGATCTGCTCTGGCAAGGCAAGGAGCTGCACCCCTCCCCATCAGGTATTCAAGCTTAAGTGGATTAGAGCCAGGAAGCGCTTCTCCCAGAGGACATGGGGACTCAGGCTATGTCACGTAGCTGGGGAGCAGGGGTCCATTGCTTGCTCTTTGTTGCAGTCCCCAAGTCCTTCCATGATCGCCTCCCAAGTGATCGAGTCTGGCTTAGGTTGCCCCCCGCTGTGAGGGGTCTTACCTGTCATTGACTTCCGACCAAGCTTTGGGTGCAGGGAGGAAACTGAGGCAGCATTTTCTACCAGAGACAAGCTTTTATCTCCTGTAGCTCGCATTTGGAGGTCACTCACTCATTCTTACCATGGGGGGTAGTTACAATTCTTGAAACCAGGCAGAGTGGTCCCTGACAGAAATAACTAGAACATGAACAGATTCACAGAAGTGGAGATCACATAGAGGGTTCTCAGTGGGGTGGGAAAGGTGGGGAGAATGGATGAAAAGTTACATGGAATAAGAAGTGTAAATGGTAGGTACAAAATACACAAAGAGGGTTAAATATAGTATAGGAAATGGAGAAGCCAAAGAACTTATATGTATGATCCATGGACATGAACTAAGGTGAAGAAAAGGTGATGGGAGGGGGGTACAGGCATAGGGGAATAAAGGGAAGAAAAAAGGCACAGCTGTAATAGCATAGTCAATAAAATATATTTAAAATAATAGCCTGGAATACAATAATCAGTTTTGTTTCTAAAAAACGTAAATAATAATTGAATTTAAAAAATAAAACAGGAAAAACTCAACCAATACCACAAAATCAAAGAATTGTAAGAAATGATTATGAACAATTATAAGCCAAAACAATTGAAAATCTGGGTGAAACGGACAACTTTCTAGAAACATATCATCTTCCAAAACTGATGTAAGAAGAATAGAAAGTCTGAATACATTGGTAATATGTAGTAAAACTGAAGCAGTAATAAAAAGAACACCTAACAAACAAAGTTCCTAAACAGGATGATTTCACAGGAGAATTTTATAAACTATTTAAAGAAGGACTGAACCCTCGCCTCCTCAAATTATCCCAAAATATCCAAGTAGGGGAAAGACTATAGACTCCCAAACTCTTGTGTTGAGGTCAGCATCATCTTAATTCCTAAACCAGGTGAAAACAAAAGAAAGAAAGAAAACTACAGGCCAATATCACTAATGAACATAGAAGCTAAAATCTTCAATAAAATATTGGCAAACTGCATCTAGTAATACATTAAAAAGATCAAACATTATCAGCAAGTGGGATTCATCTCAGGGATGCAAGGATGGCACAATATTCACAAATCAATGAGCATAATACACCACATACACAAAAAGACAGACAAAAATCACGTGATTATATCAATAGATGGTGAAAAGCATTTGATAATTTACAGCACCCATTTATGATACTAACTCTAATCAAAGTGGAAGTATAGGGAGCATACCTCGACAGAATTAAGACCATATACAACAAACTTACAATCAGATCATACTCAATGGGCAAAATATAAAAGCCTTCCCACTAAGATGAAGACAAAGTCAATGGTGTCTGCTTTCAACACTATATTCAACATAGTGTTGGAACTTCTAGCAACAACAATTAGAAAAGAAAATAAGCCCTGGCTGGTGTAGCTCAGTGGATTGAGCGCGGGCCTTCGAACCAGAGGATCGCAGTTCGATTCCCAGTCAGGGCACATGCCTGGGTTGCAGGCCAGTTCCTGGCAGGGGACACATGATACATTGTGTGCCCAGCAGAGGCAACCATACACTGATATTTCTCTCCCTCTCTCCTTCCCTTCCCCTCTAAAAATAAATAAGTAATTTAAAAAAAAAAGAAAATAAAAAGCATCCAAATTGGAAAGGAGGAAGTAAAGCTATCATTTTTTCAATGGCATGGTAGTGTACATAGAAAACCCTATAGACACCACGAAAAAACCTGCTCAACCTAATAAATGAATTTGGCAGATCAATGAGATATGAAGTCAATATTCAGAAATCAAAGGCATTTTTCTACACCAACAATGACATATCAGAAACAGAAACCAGGAAAAATTTCCATTTGATATAGCAAAAAGAAAAAACAAAAACTAGGAATAAACCTAACCAAGGAGGTAAAAGACCTGTATGCAGAAAACTACAAAAAAAACTGATGAAAGAAATTAAGACAGACACAAACACATGGAAATATACACCATGTTCAAGGACTGAAAAAATTAATATAATCAAAATGTCCATACTACCCAAAGCAATTCATAGACTCAATGCAATACCTGTTAAAGTACCAATGGCATAATTCACAGGTATAGAACAAACATTTCAAAAATTTATACAGAACTATAAAGGACCCTAGATAGCTGCAACTATTTAGAAAAAAAAAAGAGCAAAGTAGGAGGGATCACAATACCTGATATCAAATTGTATTACAAGGAACTGTAATCAAACAACCTAGCACTGGCATAAGAACAAACGCATGTACCAATGAAGTTTAATAGAGAGCCCAGAAATAAACCCAAGTCTCCACGGTTAATTAATATTTGACAAAGGGGGCAACAACATAAAATGGAGTAAAAATGGCCTCTTCAACAAATGGTATAGGGAGATCTTAACAACTACATGCAAAAAAGAAACAAACTAAATCACAAACTTACACCATACACAAAAGTAAATTCAAGGTACATATAGCACTTAAAAATAAGTCTTGGCACCATAAAAGTACTTCAGGAGAACATAGGCAGGAAAAGCTGAGATATTCCACACAGCAGTATTTTCATGTATATGTCCCCCAGAGCAAGAAACATAAAGAATAAACAATGAGATATCTTCAAAATAAAAAGCTTCTTCATGGCTAAAGAAAACAGCATTAAAATGAAAAGAGAACCACTATATGGAAAAACATATTATCCAATGATACCTCATACAAACGTTTGATCTCCAAAATATCTAAAGAACTCACACAATTCCACTCTAAGAAGACAAGCAACCCAATTAAAAAATGGGCAAATGACTTGAACAGATAATTCTCCAAGGAGGACGAACAGAGGGCTCAGAGACATATGAAAAGGTGCTCAATATCACAAGCCATCAGAGAGATGCAAATTAAAACCACAATGAGATACCACTTTACACTTTCTACTATTTTCTTAGTTGATGTCAGAGTGGCTCATCATAAACAAAGCAACAAACAACAAGTGTTGGAGAGGTTGTGGAGAAAAGGGAACCCTAATGCACTGTTTGTGGGAATGCAACCACTATAAAAAAAACATAGTATGGAATTTCCTCAGAATGCTAAAAGTGGAACTGCCTTTCGCTCAGCAACTCCACTGCTAGGATTATATCCTAAGAACCCTGAAACACCAATCCAAAAAAACCTATGCACCCCAATGTTCATAGCAGTGCAACTTATAATAGCCACAGGGTGGGAGTTACCTAAGTGCCCATCAGTAAATGAATAGATTTAAAAAAAAACTATGGTACATTTATAGAATGGAACTCTACACAGAAGAAAGAAAGAAGAAAGAAAGAAAGAAAGAAAGAAAGAAAGAAAGAAAGAAAGAAAGAAAGAAGAAAGAAAGAAAGAAAGAAAGAGAAAGAAAGAAAGAAAGAAAGAAAGAAAGAAAGAAAGAAAGAAAGAAAGAAAGAAAGAAAGAAAGAAAGAAAGAAAGAACAGAAGAAAGAAAGATCTCTTACTCTATGTGACAGCATGGATGGAAATGAAGGTCATTATGCTGAGTTAAATAAGCCAGGTGGTGAAAGACAAATATCATGATCTTACCTTTAACCGAAACTTAAGCAACAAAACAAAAAAGCAAGCAAAATATAACCAAAAACATTGAAATTAATAACAAACTGACCATAACCAGAGGAGAAAGGGGAGGGGATAATGGGAAGGAAAGTTGAAGGATTACAGGAACAATTATAAATGACACATGGAGACAAACAAGGGGGTGTGGAAACAGGGGAAGGAGGTATGGGTGGCTGTGGTGGTGGGAAGGGGTGGGGGGGAAGATAGAGAACTGTATTTGAACAACAATAAAATTCAGAAGTATTTTAAAAATAGAGAAGTCAGACATGATCTTTCCCTTCAGAAAATTTAAATACAGCCAAGGAGATAAATA
The DNA here is from genome assembly GCF_014824575.4 of Sturnira hondurensis. Taxonomy (NCBI): domain Eukaryota; kingdom Metazoa; phylum Chordata; class Mammalia; order Chiroptera; family Phyllostomidae; genus Sturnira; species Sturnira hondurensis. The sequence goes on along the minus strand of NW_028074169.1, from coordinate 666,057 downwards.
TTTTTAAAATATAATAAATAAATTTATTCTTAAATTTTAAAAAACCCTTGAGAGTACAATAACAACAACAACAACAACAGAACGATTTGACTTAATAAGTAATTAGGCCAAGCACCAGGATACAAATTCAGTACTCAGAAAGCAGAGGCATTTTTGTATATCAACTAAGAAAATACTAGAAACAGACATTAGGAAGAAATCCTTTTTCTATAGTAAGAAAAATAAAACATCTCAGAATAAACCTAACCAAGGAAGCAAAATACTCAAAAATTATAAAACACTGAAGAAAGAAATTAAGGAAGGCACAAATATATGGAGCATATACTGTGTTCATGGATTGGAAGAATTATCATCACCAAAAAGCCCATACTAACCAAAGCAATTTATGGACTCAATACAATCCCTATTAAAATACCAATGACATATTTCAGATATAGATCAAGTATTTCAAAAATTTATATGGAACCATAAATGACTCTGAATAGCCTCAGCTATTCTGAGAAAGAATAACAAAGTTGGGGGAGGGGCACAATACCTAACATTGAACTATATTACAAGGCCACAGTAATAAAAACAGTATGGTACTGGCATAAGAACAGATCAATGGAGCAGAATACAAAGCCCAGAAATAAACCCATGTCTCTATGGTACATTAATACTTGACAAAGTGGGCAGAAGCATAAAATGGGGTAAAAGTAGCCTCTTCAACAAATGGTGTTGGGAGATCTGGACAACTACACACAAAAAAGAAAAAAAAAGAAACTCACCCTCCAACTTATACTGTACGCAAAAATAAACTCAAGATAGATAAAAGACTTAAATATAACTTGTGACATAATAAAGTCCTAGAAAAGAACATAGGCAAGAAATCTCAGATATTCCATGCATCAATATTTTCACTGATATGTCCTGTAGAACAAGGGGCATAGAGACAAAGCAAAGAATAAACAAATTGGACTTCATTAAAGTAAAATTATTCTGCATGGCTAATGAAAACATAAGCAAAATGGAAAAGGAGTAACTGCATGGGAAAATGAATTTGCCAGTGATATTATCGGACAAGGGCTTCATATCCAAAATATATAAAGAACTCACAGGATGGTCCACTCCCATCTTTTGTCAAATTTCTTCTCCCTGCTTCTTTGAATGTTCCATGGAGAAAGCCAAAGGGGTGTAGTATTGAGGGTTGGAGGGTGGGAAAAGTGGTGGCAGGAATAGGAGACAACTATATTTGAACAACAATTAAAAAAATAAAAAGAGAACTCACATGACTCCACACCAAGAAGACAATCAATCCAATTAAAAAATGGCCAAAGGATCTGACAGATACTTTTTCAAAAAGGACATACAGAAGGCCCAGAGACATGTGAAAAGATGCTCCACATCACTAGCCATCAGAGAGATGCAAATTAAAACCACATTGAGATACTACTTCATACCAGTCAGAATGGCCATTAACAAATGGCCAAATTACCAAAAAATAAATGCTGGCCAGATGTTGGAGAAAGGGAACCCTAGTCCCCCGGTGGTGGAATTCAGAATGGTACAGCCACTATGGAGAATAGTATGAAATTTCCTCAATGAACTAAAAATGGAACTACTTTTAGACCTGGATATTTCACTTCTGGAATTATATCCTAAGAACACTGAAACAACAATTCAAAAGACCCTATGTACCCATGTGTTCATAAAAACATTATTTGCCAAGGGCTAAAAACAACCTAAGTGCCTATCAATAAATGAGTGGATCAAAAAACTGTGGCACATTTACACAATGGAATACTATGCAGCAGAGAGAAAGGACCTCCTATTCTTTGTAACAGTATTGGTGGAACTGGAAAGAATTATGCTAAGTGAAATAAGCCAGATGGTGGAGGACATATACCATGTGATCTCACCTGTGAACCTAGCAAAACAAAACAAGGAAGCAAAATAGAGCCAGAAACATTGAAATAAAGAACAAACTGACAGTGACCAGTGTGGATGGTGGAGGGGGATAGAAGAGAAAAGAAGGGGCAGGATCCAGTGAAGAAACATGTATAAAGGACCCATCGACATAGACAATGGGAAGGGGGAGGATTGATTGTGGCAGGAGGGTTTGGGTAGATCAAGAGAGAGCAATGAGACAAAATGGGGACAGCTATAATTGAAAAACAATTTAAAAAACTAAAAGAAAAAAAAAGATGAAGAAACAGTCCAAAGTAAGTAAAGAAAGGAAATAATAAGGATAAGAGTGGAAATAAATGACATAGAGACTAAGAACAAGTACAAAAGATCAATGGAAGCAAGACCTGGTTCTTCACAAAGATAAACAAGATTGAAGAAACTTTAGTCAGACACATCAATAGAGAGAATGGATAGAACCCAAATAAATAAAGTCAGAAATGAATAAGAAGTAATAACTGGCATCACAGAAATAATAAGGACTGTAAGAAAATACTATGAACTACTATATGCCAACAAATTGGGCAAGGTGGGTGAAATGGATAAATTTCTACAAACATACAATCTTTTAAAACTGAGTCAGGAAGATTCAGAAAACCTGTGTAATTTTACTGAAACTAATTCAGATGGTGCAGTAATGAAAAAAACTCCCAGCAAATAAAAGCTCTGGACCAGATGACTTCACGGGTGAATTTTACCAAACATTCAAAAAACTAACACCTATCCTGAAAACCTTCCAAATAATTTAAGAGGAGAAAAGACTCCAAAGCTTTTTTTAATGAGACCAGCATTAGACAAAACTCTAAAAGAAGACAAAAACAATACAAAGACAGAAAATTATAGGTCAATATCTCTGATGAACATAGATGCTAAAATTCTCAACAAAATATTAGCAAACCTGGCCCAACAATACATTAAAAATATCATACATCACTATCAAGTGGGATTATTTTGGGGGGTGCAAAGTTAGTACAATATTTTCAAATCAATACATGTAATATATTACATAAATAAAATAAAGGAGAAAATCACATGATCATATCAGTAGAAGGAAAAAAAGCATTTGATAAAACCCAGCATCAATTTACAATATAAAAGTCTCAGCAATGTGGGAATAGAGGAATCATACCTCAACATAATAAAGGCCGCATATGACAAATTCATAGCCAAGTCAAATGTAAAAAACAAAAAACATTTTTCTTTTTTTTTCTTATTTTTCTTTTTTTTTTTGAGTATAAGAGAGCCTGAACTATCAGATGATCTTTTATTTAATTATTTTTCAAGTACAGTTTTCTGTCAATTACTCCCATCCCATCCCACCCCCCATCCTCCCCCTCCCTCCCATTTCCACCCTTCTCAGTTGTTGTCCATGTATCCTTTATATACGTTCCTCTAAATCCCTCCCTTATTTCCCCAGAAATTCCCTCCCCTCTCCCCTCTGGTCACTGTCAGCCTATTCTCTATTTCAGAGTCTTTGGTTATATTTTGCTTGTTTGTTTGTTTTGTTGTTTAGCTTCCTGTTAGAGGTGAGATCATATGGTATTTGTCCTTCAACACCTGGCTTATTTCACTCAGCATAATGCTTTCCAGTTCCATCCATGTTGTTGCAAAAGGTAGGAGCTCCTTCTTTCTTTCTGCTGCATAAAATTCCATTGTGTATATGTACCATAGTTTTTTGATCCATTCATTTACTGACGGGCACCTAGGTTGCTTCCAACTCTTGGCTATTGTAAATTGTGCTGCTATGAACATTGGGGTGCATAGGTTCTTTGGGATTGGTGTTTTAGGATTCTTAATATACAATCCCAGCAGTGGAATTGCTGGGTCAAAAGGCAAGTCCAATTTTAGTTTTCTGAGAAAATTCCATACTGTTTTCCATAATGGTTGTACCAGTCTGCAATCCCACCAACAGTGGACCAGAGTCCCCTTTTCCCCACACCCTCTCCAACATTTGTTGTTTATTGCTTTGTTTATGATAGCCATTCTCACCGGTGTGAAGTGGTATCTCATTGTAGTTTTAATTTGCATCTCTCTGATAGCTAGTGATATTGAGCATCTTTTCATGTGTCTCTGGATCCTCTGTATGTCCTCCTTGCAGAAGTGTCTGTTCAAGTCCTTTCCCCATTTTTTAATTGGGTTAGTTGTCTTCTTAGAGTGAAGTCGTGTGAGTTCTTTGTATATTTTGGAGATTAAACCTTTGTCTGAGGTATCATTGGCAAATATGTTTTCCCATACAGTTGGTTGTCTTTTTATTTTAATGCTGTTT